>NC_134091.1:12018774-13227108 GCF_000715075.1 Nicotiana tabacum
TGGCGCATTATAATGCACGTGATAATGATTCTTTAGGGTACAATACAGCTTTTCCAGAACGACAACTTTTTTCGCTCGACAAGACAATACACATAACATACATTGGTGCCGTATTATGTTTCGTGTGATAATGATTCTTTAGGGTATAAGACAGCTTTTCCAAAACGGAAGCTTTTTTAGCTCGACAAGACAATACACATAACGCATATTGGTGTCGCGCTATGCATCACGTGATAATGATTCTTTAGGGTACAAGACAGTTTTTCCAGAATAACAGCTTTTTCAGCTCGACAAGACAATACACATAACGCATATTGGTGTCGCGCTATGTTTCGTGTGATAATAATTCTTTAGGGTACAAGACAACTTTTCTAGAATGACAGCTTTTTCAGCTCGACAAGATAATACACATAACGCATATTGGTAGCGTGCTATGCTGCACGTGATAATAATTCTTTGGGGTATAAGACAGCTTCTTAAACTGGTCCAAGACATCTATATTCAAAGACCATTTGAAGAAACATTACAACATCCATTTAAAAAATGCCACTAACATTTAATAAGTGGTTCAAAAAGAGGCAGAAGGGTGAAGTTAGTTCAACAGATCCCCATGGAACATGTCTTAATGCTATCGATCCCTACCTTGAAAAAAATATGCTAGGTTGCTATACTGACTTGGTTGATGACAAATGGTATGGTGTTCTGCGTCTCTTGGAAAATAAGCCTATTAATAGACACACTGATCTCAAAGTTGCAGGGCATATTATTGAGGGCGAAGCGCATTCTACAAAGCCTGAAGGTATGCAAATTTGGGGCGAAAAACTACTATGGGTTCCCCTTTATTCAAAACGATGTGATTATGAAGTACTATGTCACTGGCATGGGATTGTTATGCCACAAGCACTGTTTGCAACCTTCCTAACAAGTACACACAAAGATGAACCAGAAGTGATTTGGCATTTGATGAATGAGATTCTAGAGATAGAAAATGTACTAGATGTTCATCATGCAATGGATGATCTTAACTTTCTGGGAGGAACGGAGGATCAGTATTGGGATTTATTAGAAAATGAAAATTGCATAGAGACGATGATTATCCTGTTTTCCCAATAGTTGTCGAGTGAGAGGGACTACCTAAGTTTCTACCAAAGACGTTGGACGTTGGAGTCCCATATTGTTGTAGAAATCAAGCAAGTGGTCTTATTGATGATAACGATGAAATAGGAGAAATGTGTGTCAATTGGGGCCTAGATTATGATGCCCTCGGTCCCGAAGGGTGTGTACACGATGTTGACGAAGAAGATGAAGACAGTGACAATGAAATAGTGCCAGACAACGACGATAATGGTAAATGACAATTGTTTTTTTTGGTGTATGTTAAATTGTTGTACTGAAGTATTAATGCTAAATATCAATAAGACTTAACACCAATAGAAACATAATTTTATTTCATACATTCTGCAAGATGAACATGTACATACACTTATTACAATAAATTACTGAAATAAAATACTACGTGTATCCTTAATAATTGGGTACATTGGATGAGCTTCCACCAGGAGCTGAATTACCACCGCTACCCAAACCAGCTGAAGGACATTTATGACGGTCGTATCCTGTTTGCGAACATATGCCACATTTACGGGCATAAACAGTTGCACCAACATCCATTTGGTTCCGTATACGCGTTCTTTTTTGCACTTGTCGTTGACGCAAATACTCCTTGGTACACACCATTTTAAATGGTTCCGGCGGCTAATAATGCTCAGCACCCACTGGCTGCAACTGTCCACTATAGGTGTTTAAGTATGCAGCAACACTATATTCTTTATCAACGTACCCTGTTGCCGCAAAACCTGTATGTTAAAAACACTTCATGGCATGTGAGCACGGCATGTGATAGATGGACCATTTTCCACAGGAGCATAACCTTCTGGATTCATTGACGGTGAGTGTATTATTCCCCCGGTTGTGATGGATAGCGGTGCGAACTTCAAAAATATTTCGCTCGTTGCAATACTATCAAAAATGAATGACAATGTGCTCGCTTCCTGTATTTCTCAAATCTTTTCATTGGTATTGGCATAAATTCAACACCCTTTCCATCAATGACGATGCACCTCTAGCCCTTTCAACAAACATCTGTGTCATCTGCTTGAATGACATCTGCACCATGGCAGTGACAGGCAATTCACGTGCAGACTTCAATAACCCGTTGAAAGACTCTGACAGATTTGTAGTCAGAATCCTCCATCTTTTGCCACCATCCACATGCAAAGTCCACTTGTCAAGCTCATGTCACATCAACTAACGATAGGCTCCTTGGTCTTCCTGCCTGATCAATTCCATTCGCCTACTGAATTTACACTATTGGTGATATGTTGCAGCCATCCACATTAAATCATGCAAATCCTTGTTGGGATATGCCTTATGGAAATTGGCCTTCAGATGCCTCACACAGTAATGGTGGTAGGCATATGGTTCCTGCCATGCATGCAAATTCTATACATAACTTAAAATATCACCATGCCGATCAGATATTAGACAAATACCTGAACGTTGTCTGACAACGTGCTCATTCAAGTGGTTCAAAAATAGTGTCCACATCTCTTGGCTTTCATTAGAACAAATAGCAAAAGCTAGGAAAAATATACTTCCATTAGCATCTACTGCAACGGCGATCAACAACTTAATATCATACTTTCCATAGACATGAGTGTCGTCTATGGATATTACCGGCCGACAATGCACAAAACCATCAATTGCTAGTTTAAATGCCATAACACATATCTCAATATATGTTCCGGTATTCCCGGACTCCGCTCAAGCTTCCATTCAACAAAAGTCTCGGGGTTAAAGTGTTGCAATGCGGCCATGTACCTGGGTAGAGATGCAAAGGACTTATCCCAGTTACCATAAACAATTTCAAACGTATGTTTGCGTCCGAGAAATGTCTTTCTTTTGGTAATAGTACACCTATATTCCTAGTGGACAGATGTTATACTCTCTTTGATCTTGTACCTTATGGACGCTTCAATGTGTGGAATCAAGATAAGAGAAATCAAGTCAACATTCAAGTTAAAATGATTCCCACTGAATGTGTCCATTTCACAATTGTAGATGCCAATGTATTTACCCACAACCCACATATTTGTTTTCGTCTTCCTCGCACGCAATATCTAATTACAACTTGTAAACCATCTACGACAAATAACCTTGTATACATCCGGGGATGACTCATGAACCACGATCTCACGACACTCTTTTATGTTGTACATTCGCACTGCCCTGCTTAGGCGCGCTTTATCAGAAAAAAGCATGCCTTTTGACATCACCGTTGCTCTAGATTCATCCCACATTGTTGTCCGAATTTTGTCAAAATCCCTTGTAAAGGCATCCACATCCGGCTACTTGGAAAATTATCAAGGTAGGGAATCTCCCTTGAATGAAACGGCACGTGGGACTCGTACACTCTTGGTCTAAGGGGAGGTGAAGCATGCTCCATCGTCAAATCAGGTTCAACATTCTCTTCCTCCTCATCATCACCCTTATCAGGGAAGGGTGTGTCATCTCCAGACTCATCAACATTATTGTCATAATCACTATTCTCTTCCTAACTCTGCGTATCTGCCAGATCCCGATTAAATATGTTATTTTCGGGAAATTGAGTAAGGACAGGACCTCAAGTTGCTCGTTTTTACTACACAACCAATAAAATAATGAGTTACTCAAATTGATCGAAACTTTACATATAGCTTTATCACTTTACTTACAAATCATAATGTGTTGATATCCCATGATGGATATTATTATGTTGATGATGACTCCCGGATGGACCACCATGATCCAACACACCAAAACTAATCATATTTCAACTGGGTGTTGGTTCATAACTTGTAATATTCATATCTAGCTGGTCCCCCCTGTAAAATATATGAGTGTTAATACAAATTCAATATATAAAAATAAACATCGTAACACAAAGGAAAATTGAAGTTTACCACTCGGCTTGTAGATTATGTAAACTAGGTGAGAAATTATTTTCTCGCTCCTCATTCGCCCGTGGAGATACGTTTAGATCAGGCCAAACTCTTTCACCCGGAACCTGTTCGGCTAAAACTGCTCCAAAATAACCACCCGATGATTGAGGGATATCCCTACTTTACGCAACCTCATTATTGCGAACGTCTTCAGCCTTGACGTACATTTCCAACATTTTATCACAAGAAATTTCCGGTATTCATCCGGAGTCCTCAAAACATCTCTTAGAGTTTCATCGTCTTCGATGTTAAAGAGAATACGGATATCTTTCAGTTACTTTAATATTCACCGAATATTTACTCACACTCATTTTTTACATGACAACGATACCAATGTATCGTACTCCATTGTAAGTGGCAACTTAACATGACACTGTGGAGATAAACTATAGCTTACTGAGTTATTCGCCACCACAATCTCACCCCCCTCCCCCCCAATATAATGAAACCCTAATTCTTCGCTTTTCAAATATTATGACAAAATGCAAAATAACTTAGCAAAGAAATATTTCAGAAGACTTGAAGGATCCTCAAAGAACCTCCTTAAATAAGGCAAAAATCAATCCTGGGGGTACAATTATTTGAGGTATAACGCCTTAAATATATGAATATGTGGTAGTGTAAAATTAATTGAAAGCTCTGGAAGAGCCAATTATACTATTTTGGAGAAATAAAATTGATTATCAATAAGGTTCTTGTGTCGTAGTAAGTCTCAAAGAAACTTATTGACTTTCTAAAGTATCGCGAAAGCGGTTGGTTATATTGAGACTATAAATAAAGGAAAGATTTAATATCTCGGCATAATATGTATGTGAAAAGCTACCCGCTTTATTCTCCAGTTTGTACTACACTAATAAAGGAATGCCACAATAAAGTAGAAGTTTATTAATATAAACACTCATATCATAATAAACTTGAAGTTTATCAATATTGATAATTTTTCTAGTTGGCATAATTGGTTTAGCCATGTTAATTTAAGTATAATGTGCAAAAATAAAAGAGAATTCACATGGGTAAACATTAAAGAACTAGAAAGTTTTTTACGAATTCTCTTATGTTGCTTGTTCTCATTAATTAATATACCAACTAAAATTGGGATTGAGTCACGTGAATGCTGGAAATACCAAAGGTGAATATGGTCACATTCACCTGCCATGTATACCACATAAGATGCATCTATGAGATGGTTACATGTGTGATTATTATTAACCTGTAACATGGTGTTTGCTAGATAACTTGCTCAATAATTTAATTTAGAGCATATATCAGATTTTTTATTCAAGATAGTTCATCTTGATAAGTTGGTTTACATCACAGTGGGTTGAGCAAAATAATTTATTGAGTACCTTCACTTAATAGCTAAAGTATTGCTTATGAGAACACTGTTATCTACATCAATTTGATATACATTGTATACGAAAGTATATTACATTCTACCCTCACAAGTGGTTCAGGCTCAAGAATTATATAATTCCATTTTATTATATTGATGTGCGGTGTATATTTTGATGAACATCATAACGCACAAAGGTGGGTTTCCAAAGTTGAGGAAGCAAGTTAATTTTTCTAATATGAGGGGGGGAAAGGATAAGCAGTTGAGAAAAAATTATGTGGAATGAATTATCATTTGTACATCTAGATCCTCAAATAAGATAATATGAACTTGAAGTCAATAAAAAGATAATTCATCTGCAATATATGGCAAAGCATGCCAGACGCATTTGCGGACCCAAAGACAGTAATTATATTCTCACTGCAAATGCTCCTATTAGAATAAGTCCTAGAAGGACAAAATCTATGGTACGCTTAAAGCGTATAGACAAATCGGTTCCAATAAATTTCTTGATAAAGAAGATGAGCAAATGATCAAAATGATCATAATAAGGAGGCAAGTGATCTAAAAGATCACATGACATAACACTTCATAAAATCTCAGGAGAGGTTTAGGTACCTGAAAATATGAATGAAGAGATCTCTATGTTATGTCTTTATGAAAAAAGGAGGTTGGAACCGATACGATTGTTCATCGACGACATCTATGATAGCGCTAAGTATAGATGAGGATCTTAAGTCTGTCGAATACAAACACAAAAATATTGGCCAAATGGAAGAGTCACAATTCGAACAGAATTTGTTTCATATGAAAAACATATAGTTTAGACCTGCACTTCAAACACTTGAAAGTATAAAGTCAATGGTGTGTGTGATCTAGCATTGTATCTTGCTATGACATAAAAACTTGATATGCATCTAAAGTCCATTCATATGGCTTATATGACTTAACTTATTTGACAATTCCTGAAGGATTTAAATTGCTTAAAGCATATAGAATTCTTGGTCATGAAGTGCAACATCCTAAGTGTAATTTGTGCACATTTGTATCTTGCTATAACTATAAGCATGATAATGTGATAGAAGGATTTTCAAGGTGCAACATATTCATTGGAGTTAATATGGCTGATTTATTCATTAAATCTCTGCCGACGTTAGCCTTCAAGAAGTTAGTGCACGAGATTGGAATGCGAAGGCTCAAGGATGTGAATTGATGCTCTCATCATGGGGAGTTAATACGCGTTGTACTCTTTTTCCCTTATAAGGTTTTGTCCTACTGGGTTTTCCTTGCAAGGTTTTTAACGAGGCAACCAAAAAGCGTATTGTTAGATATGTGTACTTTTTTTCCTTCACTAAAATTATTTTTTTCACTAAGTTTTATTTTAGTTAAGGTTTTAACGAGGCACATTATCTGTTAAATAGACATTCCAGGGAGAGTGTTATAAATAGGATTTTATTTAAGGTAAATGTCTATATTTTAGAAGGATTTTAGGGTTTATTACTTGGTGGTTAAGCCACTTTTTCCCTATAAATAGAGGTGTTCTATTTCATTGTAATTCATCCCAAATCAATAAAAATTCTCTCTCTCTACTTCTCTCTGCAATACTCTTCTTTTTCTTTTATTGTTTATAATAAATATTAAGTTTTTGTAGTTTTTTCCATTATACCAAAAAGAAAAGAAAAGTATATTATATACAATTTCATTTGTTGGCGCATATACAATTTCCTAAAATCAGTTCCATTGACGGAACAATTCTCACTTTAGGAGAAGAGAGAACATACAACCATCAATTATGCTAAGAGATGACACCAATAATGTTAGGAATATTAGATGCAAGAAGAATTGTCACATAGTTTCATCGTCATAAATGTTGCTTACATTCTTTTTCTTGTTACAAATTTATTCTTACCATAAACAATTATTAGTACTATCTTTTTAAGTAATTTGACGACGACAACAACAACCTAGTTGACTCTCACTAGTGGGGTTCGGGGAGGGTAGCGTGTACGCAGACGTTACCCCTACCCCAAATGGATAGAGAGGCTGTTTCCTGGAGACCCTCGACTCAGAGACAATACATCCATAACAACAACAGAAACCAGAAAAAGAGTATCAGCATCGTAAAATACACCAAATAAATGAAAAGGCCAAAATGTGAAAGACAGAAAAAATGTGAAACACAACAAAAGCTGCTAGCAGTCCTAGACAAAACACTATCAGACTAGCCGGAGCAACGAGGAGAAACACTCGACTACCCTCTAACCTACAACCCTAATGCTCGACTTTCACACCTTCCTGTCAAATTTTAAATAATTTGACAGTGTAAATTAAAACCAAAAAGATTAGCCAGCTTGAATTAAATTACCTGTTCATATTGTAAATATTAACTGATCATAAGAGATATTTTCTCGACTCAATGTTCATGGTTTCCAAAAAAGGGCAAAAACAAAGTTTATGGTTTTTCACAGTTAAAATTAGTATTAACTCCCAAACTTGAACAGCAAGCCGTCTTAGCTCAGTGGTAGAGCGCGTGGCTTTTAACCACGTGGTCGTGGGTTCGATCCCCACAGACGGCGGAATTTTAATTTTTGTAATGAAGCATGCCTTGCTTGTGAAAATTACATCTTTCTTGTCTGGGAGAGACGTAGTATTTGTGCAACACATTAATTTACTATATATACTTTGATTAAACCGTATATATAGAGTTGTATAGTCTTAATACTAGTATTAATTTGTAGTAATATTTTGTACTCAGGGGTTTAAAAACTTCAGTCACGTTTTATTTATGAGAAAGAAACAGAAAAATAAATAACCTTATTGTGGCTGTCTATTTCTACATTTCTTCTCTGCATTTTTTTCAAACTTACGTGATAGTTAGGTCCTCTACCAAAACTTTACCTGCTGCCCTCCCTTTAGTTTCAACATTAACTTTACAAAAAGAAGTTATTTAAATCAATCATCACTTTTTTCTTTCTCATCAAATTTAACATTGAACTTTTATTGCGTACATACAAATTTTCATAAGTGGTGTCACAATTTACAGAAGTGGACAAATGAATAACTTAGGTAATGATATATAGCGGTATCATTTTCTATATTTATCTCCAATATATTTTTATTTTTCTTAAATATATATCTACTAAAAAATTTCGACGAAGCGGTGTCCCATGACACCGCATAGGACAAGGTCTATACGCCTCTGACTGTATATACTTTTATTTGATTTGTATATATATACTCGGATTATTATAATTAACATATTAAGTTTCAAACAACAAATTTGAAATAAGTGTATTAGTATTCCGTATTCATCTATTTAAAACAATCAATCATTTTTATCTATTTTTGAGAAAGAAACATGAAACAGTGACTATCCATTTCTACATCTACTGCTGTACGTAAAATCGTAAATAGATTAATCGGTCTTCTCCGCTTCCTTTTCAAGCCTACAGGATAGTTAGGTCCTCACCAAAACTTTACTAATCCTTACTTTAGTTTAAAAACTTTGTAATATAAATTATGTACATATTGACTTTAAATCAACTTTCACTTTTCTTTCTCTACATAGTTAAGCTAAGAAATATAAAGGAAAACCTGAAAGGTCCGACGTAACTCGGTTGCACTAAAAGAAAAGAATAAAATGCTTACCAAGTTTAAAAGTTAGAAAACTTAGCAATGAAATGTTTGAATCTTGAACTTTTACTTTCTCTTATTGCGAGGAGATTACTTGTCAACAAATTATACCATCCCCTCCTTCCTAAAGTTGGTTTTGCTTTATGAATTTGTCCTAATTCCTAAAGTGGAAGTTCACTTTATTATTTTTTTGTAGGGTGTCTGCTCTCCACAAACACTCATATTCTAAAGCTTCTCTTTATCTTTTACTTACATTTAGGAAATAATACAGAGAATGTAGGGACATGTTGTCACAGTTCCAAATATGCAAAAGCGATTCCTTAGCATAGAAGGATAAGCTATTCAAAGCACTTAGAATTTTGAAAAACCTAACTAGACGGAATATACATTAGCTTATATAATAATAATAATAATAATAATAATAATAATAATAATAATAATAATAGAATTGGCGAGAATATACATTAACTAACAACATAGTTAAGTAAGTAATAATGTATGTAAAACCACAAATATATGTTTTTTGAGTTAGTGTAAACACCAAATCTTTTAGGAGGTTGGATTATTTATTTATAGAAATAATTTTGATATAAGAGGGGTCTCTCTAGATTATTTTCAGACTCAAATTAAAGAAAGCGTTACTCTAGAATGAGACTGATGAGCATGATTATTATTTACACTTTACTTTATAGTGATAAATGATTAAAACCTATGTCGTTTGCTTTTAGAGTGATTCCAAAAAGTAATCACATTTAGTTTTTACAGTATTATTTAAAAGGAGTATTTCAATAGGTATCAACGAGCTGTAAACTAATGTGTTTTGTGCAAGCATAAAAAATAATGAAGAATTTATCCAAAATAGTCGTTTACCTAATCTCTTAAACTAAAAATAATGGCATAATTGTGTATAATTACTTCCTCCGTTCACTTTTACTTGTCCACTATGGACTATGCACACCCTTTAATCAATGGCGGAGCCAGGATCTCCGCGAAGGGGGTTCAAGAAAAAAAAAATTGTAGCAAGGGGAAATTGAACCTATGACCTTTCAAAGATTTTGAACCCCCTTGACCACTAAGCTACACTTTTGGGTGTGTCAAGGGGGTTCAAAACTTAATATATAGAGGAAAAAAAACAGATTTTGTCTTATATATACAGTGTAATTTTTCGGCGAAAGGGGCTCGGGTGAACCCCTTCCGCCCCCTAAATCCGCCCCTGCCCTTAATAAATAATAAATGAAGTGCATAATTTACCATGATACCCATATTAATTGATGCATATTTTCAATGGGTTTGAGAAATGATTTGAAATGAGCAATTAATACTGTGGATATAATATGAAAATAAAAATTGTCTTATCTTGATATACTAAAAGTGACAAGTAAAAGTAAAAGTATATTTTTAGAATACTTACAAGTAAAAGTGAACGAAAAGAGTAATATATAATCTATGTATACCAATTAAGAAAAGTAAACATTGAATCTTACTGACTATTTATGCAAAATCCCATACTTGCCCCCATTGATTGTAAAATCTTGACTTTTTTCACCTTTTTAAAATATTGATTAATTCCCACAGAATTTATAACTCAATAATTGAACTGGAACGTTTTCCTCTATAAATGTCTGCAACTCACGTGCAATCAGCCGTGGTATAGAATTTCAAAACTTGAACGGTAGAATTTTACACTTTCCCTCTTTATATACAAAATCATTATCTCCCTCCAAAAGCAGAGAATATATAAAATAAGCCTCTTTCTGCCATGGCTAATCTACTTCAGACTTCTTCCTTCTTCTTTCTCTGCTTTTTTCATCTCGCCCTCTTCGTAGGTAAGCTTTTTTTAACTCCTTAAAATATACATTATTATTCATTTTGTTCTATTCACAAACGGATTATATCTCGATCCTAAATTAGTTAGAGTTAGCTATATAATTCCTCTATATTTATTACGTTCTATTCAAGTTCGTGCTATTTCAATACTTAATAATTTGTCTTGTTGGTACGGCCTATCCAAGTGAACGCAAGAGTCGAAAAATTATACTATTGTTCAAATAGAGCATTTTTTGTTTTATATATAAATTGTTAAATTCGTTTGACATAAGAACATAATTTAGTTTGTGCAGAGGAGTTCAAAAATTGCTTGTCACATGCTAAATTTTTTTGGTGTTGAGATTTTTGCATTTTTTTCAAATCCTCTTATTAGAATTACTGATATGCTAATGTTCAAAAATTCCTGGCTTGTTACTGAGCAAAATTTTAGCAAAATTATATACTATTTTTTTTTTCCTTTCCAAGTTTGTTTACTAATTATATTGCTAATATTGCAGAATCAGAGTCATTTATCGGTATAAATTATGGCCAAGTTGCGGATAATCTGCCGGCACCGGAGGCAACAGCAAAGCTATTACAATCCACTTCGATTGAGAAAGTCCGATTATACGGATCCGACCCGGTAATCATCAAAGCGTTAGCAAATACCGGCGTCGGAATCATGATCGGAGTAGCCAACGGCGATATTCCGCCTATGGCCTCCGACCCGAACTTCGCCAAAGGATGGCTTAGTTCAAAAGTACTTCCATTTTATCCAGCGAGTAAAATCATAGTCATCAATGTAGGAAATGAAGTTATGTTATCAAACGATCAAAATCTGATGACAAATTTGTTGCCGGCGATGCAAAATCTCCAAAATGCCCTCAATGATGCTTCAATTGGAGGGAAAATTAAGGTATCTACGGTCCATGCTATGGCTGTGTTGAAGCAATCGGAGCCGCCATCTTCTGGAAGTTTCGACCCGAGTATTACTGATTTGTTGAGAGGATTATTGGAGTTCAATAAAGCTACTGGTTCTCCTTTTGCAGTTAATCCTTATCCTTATTTCGCTTATCAGAGTGATCCTAGACCTGATACCTTGGCTTTTTGTTTGTTTCAACCTAATTCTGGACGATTTGATGCTGGTACCAATATTAAATACACCAACATGTTCGACGCTCAGGTTAACTTTTTTCTTACTCTTGTCGCATTTTATACGTATGAGTTTAGGTTATATATACGGAGTGTATTTAACCGGTTGTATCAACTTATTACACTATTTCCAGGTTAGTATATCAGGTTAATATGCAGAGTTATATGTTGTTGTAAGTCAATATAACCTGATAGTGCGACACTTTAATGATTGATTTTCTTAATTAAAAAGATTGAGATAAACTGGGACGTTTTCTAAAAGAAAGACTTACAGGTTCTTGGAATTTATGTGAACTTTAGCTAAGAACAGAACATAATGAAAGCAAATGATGTATATAAACGATGCCAGCTAAATGATGTTAAAGTTTACTTCATGTCAGTACACTTGCATTAAATGGGATATTTTGTAGAAGACTTTTTGTTCTAGTTTGTAACTTGTAAATGTAGAAAATAAGCGTATGATTTAGTCAACACCATTTGAGCGAACTCTTAGTTTATCTTAAAAATAAATTAGTAATTGGAATGAAATGGCTCCCAATAGAGCATATGGATATAGATGAGGTGTAGTTGACTGATTGGTTAGCGGAAAATTTCCATAACTTTTGAACACTGAAGATAGTAAAATTTTGATTTTTTAAATCTTGTATTTCGAATCATGTCATTCATCTTGACAAGAAGGAGGTATTTTGTGGGCTTGTTTGAGATTCAAGAACCTAATTAATTTGGCTGTATGCAGGTGGATGCCGTAAGATCAGCGCTTAACGCCCTGGGATTCAAGGAGGTAGAGATTGTAATTGCTGAAACAGGATGGCCTTATAAGGGAGACAGCAATGAGGTTGGCCCAAGTATTGAGAATGCAAAGGCTTACAATGGCAATTTGATTTCTCACTTGAGGTCAATGGTTGGAACTCCATTGATGCCTGGCATATCAGTGGATACATATCTCTTTGCTTTGTATGATGAGAATTTGAAACCAGGACCAACTTCTGAAAGGTCCTTTGGACTTTTCAAGCCTGATTTAACAATGACTTATGATGCTGGACTTTCTAAGGCTAACAGCCAGGTAAGAAAGTCACTACAAGAACTACATTATATCATTTTTCAATATAGGTTTCTTGTAAAATTTGTATCGGTCTATAGGTGTAATATCATGGTGAATGAAAGTATTAAAAGTGGACATAGTAGATCTAAAATTACATGAAAGGAAGTTGTATTCAAATACCTACAATCTCTTGGAAGCTATGGAGACCTAGCAACAATAGGGTGCAATGAAATGAAAAGACCTACACATATGACACCAATTAGTTTGGATTAAGTTTTAGGTCCAGTATTTTGCAGGAGTCTTTTGGTGATGTCAAAGATTTATATGCTAGTAGAAAATATGGAGAACTTCTAGCGCTTTTTATTTCTTACTATTTTGTAAAATATTGGATTGAGACGAGCTCAAATGGAGCGAAATGGAATAGCGAGGATTCATATAGCCGATCCCAACTTGTTTGGGATTGAGGCGTAGTTGTTATTGTAGTTTCTTGATTTTTGTGATTATTAAGGTCTAAGAGGAGTTTTTGTCTTTGAAGGATCCAATGCCAAAAACTCCGGTGACTCCCTCAAACACTTCTATGCCTCCCTCGTCTCCAAAAACTCCAGTGACTCCCTCATCGCCAGAAACTCCGGTGACTCCCTCATTGCCAAAAACTTCAATGCCTCCCTCATCGCCAGAAGCTCCGGTGACGTCCTCATCGCCAAAAACTCCAGTACCTTCCTCGTCGCCTAATACAAAAAGTGTATCCAAGGCAAATGTATCAGATGCCCAGTTGCAATCAAATATCGACTATGCAGTGCAATTCAATCTGGGGGTGCTTTTTTTGAGTCAAATACTGTGGCATCCCATGCTGCATATGCTATGAATCTTCTTTACCAAAATTCAGACAAGAATCCTTTGAACTGTGATTTCTCAGACAGCCACCCTCTCATCCACTAATTCTAGTAAGTTATTGTTACTAGATTTCGTGGTTCTGTTATTCCTTAGGTATTGTACCCAATATTGGATTTAATGTAACTATCTGCTGCTGGAAATGCGATTCTTTTAGGTTATAATGGGTGCAGTAATCCAAGTGGAAGTACTTGAGAGCAAAGGCAATTTGTTGTAATATTTAGTAGGATAACTTTATTAGTCGGACTGTTTTCAGGTCAATATTTTCTTGTGAAGTGGAGTATATTTTGCGTGAATAAAAAGATCACGCAAAATAGATCTATTTCATGGAAAAAGAATTTATGTGATTCCTTTACCTTGTAAAAGAAAGTTATGATGTTCAGTGAGTGTATGATTTACTACTTTGTTAACTGTATTTCAGTGAGTGTATGGTTTTTACTATTTTGGTTTCCTATCATCAGCGCCAAATGTAGATCATAATTCATAGTTTCATCTGAACCCAGCAATTTTGGATTCACTAAATAAATGCAAAGAATAGATTTCGAACCCAATAATTAAATTTGACGGGGTAGAATTCGAAACTGAAACTACAATGTTCAAATTTTAGACCACTCTCGTTACCATGAGTAAGTTTGATATTGAAGCACAGGAGATAATTTGGTCCAAGTAAAACGAAATTGATATAGATGAAACCTATGAGATTGAGGCAATACTCAATTGATTACGATTCATGAAGCAGGTTTATGTATTTAGCACAAAAAGCCAAAAGAAAATCAATTTACATCAATTAATATTGAGGAGTAAAATATGCCCTGGTTTTGGCTTTTATTCGACTTGAAGGTCCTAAGGTAATAGCTTAAGTGTAGAGGTCAAAATTTGAATGAGTTTGAATTCCTATGAACAATTAGACCTTTCCTATTTCATAGAATAAATTACGCAAAATCAAACAATAGCTAGAACCAACTATATATACTAAAAGGTGTCATCTCTAACAACAACTTCCGTTATCGTCCAGCGGTTAGGATATCTGGCTTTCACCCAGGAGACCCGGGTTCGATTCCCGGTAACGGAATATTTTTCTTAATAGATTTATCTGTTTTTCTCAAACCCAATGGTTTTGTAAGCAAGTGAAAAATGTGTTCGTTTACTGGTTTGGGTTGGTTGATAACTTCTCGTTGAATTAAAAGATCCACTGATTCTGCAGAAAGTTTCAATTTCAATTATGAATGCACATTACCGACACTGGATGTTACCCCAAATCATGTTAATTTATTATAATAAATTAATATAAATATATATATTAATTAACTATGATTTAGTGATAATCATATTAATTAAATATAATCGATGCATGTTGATGTCAATTAAAGGTAGCAAGTGGGTCGGCTTGGGCCCGCGGGCTAAGTGGGCCGGGACCGGTAGGACCGCTAGAGGTGGGCTTGGACCGCTCCCTTGGCGGGCCCAACGGATATTTTAAAAAAAAATAACTAGCCGTTTGGCTATATAAAAAAAGAGCTGTTGGGCTTTAAAAAATAGTCGTTGGCTATTTTCTTAGTTTTAACCTCAAACTTCTTATAATTACACTTATTCCGTATTTTCAACTATAAATAGCCTCCTCCTTCTTTCATTTTCTTACAAAATCAATATCAATCTATCACAATCTCTCTCTAATTTTCTTCTGTACTTGCTACTATTGCTTACTTTATTCCAAAAAATAGTCAAAAAATATTGAGGATGTTGCTTCGCCCGATAATGGAAGCGGCGATGACCAAGCTACTTTTCCGCCACAAGATACGGAAATTCCTCCAGATCTTGAAGGATTTTATGAAGTTTGTAAGAGATACCATGTAACTTGTATGATCAAAAATTAGTATGTATTATGTAACTTGTATTTTGACACATCTTGATTAGTTTCTTTTTCTTCTCAATGGTGGTATTAGCACCTTGTTGTGCTCATTCCATAGGGGGAGGAAGACTAAGAAAGATATTGCCATATTTTTTTAATGCTATATTAAAATTACAAGGCATTGCTTTGAATATCTCTTTACAATATTTTTGTCTTTAAATTTGAATTAAAAAATTTAGGTCACAATTCTATAATAAATTTACAAGGCATTGTCTTAGATATTTTTTTTAACATCTTTTTGTCTCTAATTTCTATTTAATATTTTTTTTTAAAAATCAATATTTAGTTGTCGGGCCCACTTAAACCGTTTAGCCCGGGACCATAAGTTCGTGGGCCCGATCCCGGGCCGGTTCCTACAAAAAAATCGTTTAGCCCGGGACCGCTAAGACTGTTTATTTAAGGACCGGTCCGGGACCAGGACCGCGGCCCACGAGACTGGCCCACTTGGCCCGTTTAGGGCCCGTACCGGCCCACATGCCACCCCTAATGTCAATGATGGCGTATGATACTTTGAGGTGAAGAGAACTTTTGGTTAAATTCTGAAAAATTATAATAAACAGGCGTAATATTTTATTATGAGGTGCTTAACTCCTCCCCTATAAAGGGTAAAAAAATAAGTCTTGAAATAAACAAGACATTCGATTGATCAAAGAGTACTAAACTTTAACGCTTTTCACCACCAAAATAGAAAAAGAAAAGATTACTTATCTCCTAAGGCTGACATCAATCTTTCTGATGAAGATTTATTATATGTTGTTAGCTTTCCTTTCAATGTCATTATATTATTTGTCATTCATCACAAGTTATCTCTCAAATTTTCTGTATTACGAAATGTAAAAGAGATCTCGTGCATTAGAAGGAAGAAGTATGTGAGAGGAAATTAAGAAAGTCCAATCTAATTTTCAAGAACAATCAAAAGAAAAGCAGAAACTTCTTTCTTTTTCTCTATTTTAATATTTTAACGTCAAATATAATTGATCTAAACAAGAGATATTATACAACATGTCCATATGGAATTCCTGGTTCAACTCTTTTGCTACTCCCCCCCCCCCTCCCCCCCTCCTTTAATATTTTTTTATTTTATTTTTTTAAAGATTTTATCAGAACTATGGGGCTTTTCTGCAGCTGAATTGCCACCCCCTCTTTCTTTGATTGCCATTTTCGCGATTATCATTGTGTACATAGTAATTTGTTACCTCGTTCTTGATCTAATTGATCAACAACAGGGTGATTCCAACGATGAGATTTCACGAATGGATGTTTGTGCCTCGGGGTTATCTGTTGAAGAGTTGAAAGAGATAAGTTGTTTTTACATCAAAGGACAAGCAAATTCGACGTGTGCCATTTGTTTAGATATTCTTTGTGATGCAGAATTGTGCAGAAGTTTTCCAGCTTGTAATCCTTGGTTAGCAAAAAAACCAACTTGTCCAACCTGTAGAATGCCATTTAGGCCACAGTTTTCATTCTTACAGTAACTCCAAGGCTTACATTTTAGTGGTATCAGTGGCAGAGGCGGAACCAGAATTTCAAGCTTTTGGGTTCGGGATTCTAATTTTTTTAAGTTACTGGTTTGTAAATTAATAATTTGTACATATTCAATGAATTTTTAAGACAAAAATAGGGGTTCGAACCAAAGCTACTGAGTTTGGCCAAACCCGTTTCCGACACTCTGCTCCGCCCCTGATCGGTGAGAGTCTTCCCTTTCCCCGACCCGCCTAATGTGAGAAATTTTTTTTGTAAAAAACATTCATATACTGTTACGTGTAGCATGCCTATTCAGAAGATGAATTCCTGAATATTAGGCTGAATTTTAGACTTTTATCATTTCTGGAATGCCCTGTTTCATGATGTAAATAAAGAGTACACAATTATTTTCAACTACTCCAATTAATTCGAAGAGAATGATTTCAATTATTCCACTTCTGCTATTCATCTCAATGAGACATCAATGGATGAATGGATGGTTGTTGGGATTAAAGGGCACAAATACATTATAAGGGGAGGTTTGGGACGACGGTATAAGGGCATGTATACAACATTCAACAACATGAAATGACTCAAATCGGGATGTATAGTGGTTCAAAAATAAATGGTCTTATTATATATATACATTTTTAAAAAAAAATCGCAATATGCATAGTTCGAGTTGAAAGCAATAAGTTCCAGTTGAATCCACATAAGCCGCATACAGACATAGACACAAAGCTTTGAGCTATATCTTGGACTTGGATCTGCCAATTCAAATGCTAATCATTATTATCATTGATAAATCTCAACAACCGCCGGTATGACATGGAGCTCAATGATTTTATTTATTTATTATTTTTATAAGAGCATGGAGCTCTATGCTATGTTAACTTTTCTGAAAATCTTATCTAAGCAATGGGTTTCTCTGCAGCTGAACTCCCATCCCCTCTTTCTTTGATTGCCATTTTCGCGTTCATCATCGTGTACTTGGTAATTTCTTACCTTGTTCTTGATCTAATTGATCAACAGGGAGATTCCAACGATGAGATTTCTGCAATAGACTCTTGTGGCTGGGCTTATCTGTTGAACAGTTGCAAGAAATCAGTTGTTTCTATCTCAAAGGACAAGCAAATTCGATGTGTGCCATTTGCTTGGGTAGTCTTTGTGAAGCAGAATTGTGCAGAAGTTTTCCAGCTTGTAACCATGTATTTCATGCTCAATGTCTTGATCCTTGGTTGGCGAAAAGACCAATTTGTCCAACATGTCGAACACCATTCAGGCCATAGTTTTCATTGCCAGAGTTAAGAAACCATTAGAAGGCACAAGCACATTGGGCCGAAGCATAAAGGAGTTTACAACGACAACTGTTACAACATTCACCAACATGAACAGATACCAAAATGTAGAGCCAGGGGATAAGAAAATGAGCTCAATCCTTTTATATGTATATACATTTTGATTTTTTTGAACATGTATACATAGTTCGAGGTGAAAGCAATGAGTTCAGTTGAACCGAAGGAGAGCATGAGAGCTAAACAATAACAGTTGCATAACATACATAAACACACAGCTTCTTCAGCAAATCAAGGACTTGGATTTATCAATTCAAATACCACAACTTTTATTATTGATAAACCTCAACAACCTCTGGTATGGCATGGAACTCAATGACTAGCTGTGCTATGTAATCGCCAACTTTTATCTCAAAATCAACATTAGACTGGTTGAATAGCATCACGAAAACAGGATTCTTGTCTAAATCAACCACTCCACCCCAATTTTTTATTTTTTGTTGCTCGACGGTTATCATACAATGTGCTATAGCTTGAGAGATGGCAAATTCTATCAGGAAGTGCAACTATCACAGGCCTGATAACACTTTTTAGCAGCATTTTCAAACTTAATATAAGAAATATTCTTCTTGCAAAAGTCCATCTTAGGGGTTTAGCAAAGGCTCCTGCCTCTGACAGTACCAAGCAGAAGTTAGAATATTTATATATACATATAATATGTGTGTGTGTGTGTGTATGCTAAAAGCATATTCATCCTGAACAAGGGTGGATGTACTAAAGAAGATATGGGTTATCTGAACCCAATAGCTTTAGCTCAAACCAGTGTATATGCATTAGAAATCCGCTAAATTAGTAAAATAATAGATTCCTAAACCAATAAATCAAATGATTGTAGTAGAATTTTGAACTCAACTCATAATATTCAAATCCTAGATCCTAAATTTGACCTCTTAATTTGTCAGAACATGCGCGCGCGCACACATATAACCAGGATCTCATAGATAGGTCAGCAATACTAGTCAAAAAATTACTAATACATTGTTGCAAATTTACCTGAAAAGATCATAACCTACAGAATGAAAGAACATTCGTTTAGGCAAAGTGGCCTTATCTGATAGTCTTCTCACATGTAAGAATGGTATGTAACTCTTAATTGCTCCAGACAGATCAGCTCCATTTTGGACTGCAAATTTTGTGATATTTTTCTCGGCCATCAGTAAAATTTACAGAACCAGAGCTGCAGACGCTGGAAGAAGACTGAAGAAATGGTCAATTTAGACCACTCTCTAATTACCTTCCTTTCAAATTAAGGTAGCTACTCCATTTTTGACTGATTGATCAATGATTGTTGTATTCGTTAGATGATTGTCGTATCTATGTGACGGGTTTGAAGTTGATTCAAGATTCCTTTTTATGCATTGAGTATTTGAATTGATTGATCTGACTAACTCAAATTCATGTTGTGTTGTGTAGGACATAATAAAGGAAAGTATCTCTTACCAGGAGGCAGGACCTTTTCTATTTTCAAGACTTGAGCTCGATCGAGCTATTTGGTTAATGTGGAGAAATATCATCCATCCGAGCACACTCCTAGTGGGGGCTTTTGGCTCGCTTTGTTTCTGATTTAATAGGATACAAAAGCAAGTGATCACAAAAATCCCAAATACCCCCCTCCTTGAACCAGCAGCATTTAGATTACAATACTTAGCTACAAATAAAATGCATATTACCGTGAAAAAAAACAATAGTTCATGAAACAAGTCCTCCACGAGGGAATTAGAAGTAGGATAAAGCATAGAACTTAACCACTCCCTTCAACTGTCATCTTCAACCATTCCCTCTTTTACATCAAGTGCGAATGTATATTCCTGATCACAACCTAGATAAGAATCACACATGAAATAGAGTGTGTACGTCCTTGTTCCAGCTTCCGTAGGGGCAGCAAAATCAAGCTTGATCCTTGACTTCCTTTGCAGACTAACCCTCTTAATAGCTAATAATTGGTTGCTCTTCGTATCTCCAACAACAAGCCACCATCCTTCTTCCTTGGCTTTAGGATATCTAGGTGCAAACACAGGTCCAACCTCTGTTCTATCCTCAAGATCTCGATCAAGAGTCACCTGTAAACTCACATCATCTCCTGCTCTCACATTCCCACCTTCCAACACATCATATGTCAAATCAACATTTGGAAACCGGTTACAGAAACGGGCAATATCCATAAGCTGTGGCTCTGACATATGCAAGAGCTCATGCCTCTCGTTATCTTCCATCTCCACTAAATCAAACATTGTCTCTATCTTCCCCGGATTTTCTTGGCATTTCTTAGCCAATTCCTTTGTGAAGTGTGGAAGTTGGAGAAGCATAGAGTCATGCTCCCACATTCCCTGAGTGAACATCTGGCTCACTTCCATTGCTAGAAGTGCCAGATTCAGCCATCCGTTACTGGATATTACATCAACCATTGCTTGGAGCAGCCTACTAGCAGAAAGAAGTACCTCTTGCTAGTCAGAAGCTAGATTCCCACGCACCATTTGCCTGGAGAAGTGAGCTTGCAACAGAGCATTAGCCTTGACATGAGGGTCTACGTATTTGGGATTGTCAAAAGAGAAGCGCTGATGATTAATTAATCTTCTTATCAACTCCTCGTCGCCAGGTCTTATTGGCAGCTGTTCATACTCCGATGCTGAAGCCAAAATTTCAAGCAAGCCCTTCAACTTCGTTTTGGAGGTCAAAGAAGAGCTAAAACGTTCTATCGTAGTGTAACTGATGTAATAATATGATGCGATCATGCCAAGATTCAGGGGCGAAAGCGAAAAGTCATCTTCCACAGTAACACATTTACTCGACTCCAAGTCACCGAGAGTATTCTCCACCAGCTCCGAGAGGTGATCCGAAAGATGCCTGTGACTAATACCCTGCAGATTATAGTAGTTTGGATTCTGAGTTAGCCTTCTGTACATATATGTCCATGTAAGGTAATCTACAGCATCCTGCTTGTTCTGAATAACACCAACAACCACCTCCGCATTGAAATTGCCGTGGAGATAGTGTTGCAAATGGCTCTCCACTGGGAACGCTTCGTATAAGAACTTCTTGTAGTAGTCCTTGCGTGGTGCATGGCAGAGGATGACACACTTCCCCGAGCTATCTACGAGAGGTCGACTGGCATGACCTATCATCTGCAACAAATCACTCACTGGATAATCACTGTGCGCATTTTCCCTACCATCATAGTACTGAGTTCCCATAACCACCACCAGATGGGCAGAGAGGGGCACTCCCCAACACATTGTGCTGCTCATTACACATACTTGAATCCATCCAGTTTCAAACAATGTCTTCACTATATCCTGATCTGTGCTGGACAAGCCTTCGTGCAAGTAGCCAACACCATACTTAAGTGTCTCTTTTAGCATGGGCTCGCTGATCCTCTCCACAAAAGGCTCTAGCTCCATTTCGGACTGCAGCAAAAACACGGGTGTGTCTTACTGTCCATGTCTGAGTAAGTCATCAGATCCACTGCAATGAGGCGTGCATGCTTCCTCGTGGGGACATACACTATTGCTGGTTTTCCCATCCTTGCATGCTGTACTATTGCTGTGTACGTGGGTTTTGTCATGGCTTGCATCCTAGCCTCAAAGTTTGCAATATCAACACCCTGAATATGTATTTCCAGCGGCACGGGCCTTACACCCGGAGGAAAGTTGAAAAGACCATGAGTCGTAGCCCCAAGCCATTCCTCCAAATCCTTGGCATTAGCTAGAGAAGTCAACAAAGCAACAACTCAATCTTGTTCTCAACCTGGCTTGAGATGTATCGCATCCGAGAGACAATCACCTCCAACACAGGACCACCTTGGCCACCAATCAGGTGCAGTTCATCGACGATAAAAAGACTTACTTGCTAAACATACTTTCGCTGTTTCCAGCGACGAGATAAAGCATCCCATTTCTCAGGCGTGTTTATAATTAACTGACCCTTCTCTGACAGTTTCAAATCAGTTGTTGTTTCCCCAGTTAATTCGACCACTCTCATTCCAAGAGAATCTCCAAATTTCTTCTTCCAATCACTGTAACGCTCCTTAGCAAGGGCCTCAAGGGGAGCTATATACACTGCACGTAAGATACTACCAGATCCTTTCTGATGATTCCTCAATATGGCAAATTCAGCACAAGTGGTCTTCCCTCTACCAGTTGGAGCTGCGACCAAGACGTTGTCATCTGAGTTGTACAAGACTGTAAAAACCTGAGTCTGAACAGGATTGAAATGCTTAAAATCTTGATAAAGTGCTTCATAGGCTGAATTCCTCAATGCAGTAACTGGCAGAGGTTGCAAGTATAGTAACTCCGTGGGAGGAGGATACTTCTCTGGTAAAATTAGGTGCCGGAAAGAAACTGGTAAAACAGTTTGGGACCCTAGCCATCTATCAGACACAACATGGATGAAGTATTGAGAAGGCAGTGGTTCATAAATTGGGACTGTGAAGTTCAAAGTATGGTCCTCATCAATGTACTGCTTCTTCAGCATGAAGTATTCATGATGAAGAATATAGTCCCCATCATTATTTTCCACAATAATCCAGAAAGGTTCCACATAACCATGGACCTTGTCCTCCCACTGGAAATCTGGTGTGATAGTCAATTCTACCCTCAGAACCGAGCGGGTAATTGGCTGAACATGTGCTGCAAGGTTGAGCTTTGGAAACTGATGAATGAACTTGTGAAGTGTTCTTCCCATCTTTGGAAAACGAAGTTCCCCCAACTCTTGTGATGAAAGATCATAATACCGCTCCCAAGCCAAATCTTTCTTCTCCAATTTCATCAAGATTTCATTTGGGATGCCGTTGAATTGGCGAAGTGGTGTCTGCACACTCCACATCCTCTTACTTATCATCTTGCACCATTTCAAAGCCGCCTCAGCTAATACAGCCCATCCTCTTTTCAGAACTATCTCAAAAAGGGCTCACATCAGACGTGCAGCACTCTGCAAAGAAAATCACAAAATTAAAAAAAGATGGACTACCGTAGTCTGCACCAAAGAAACAAAGAAGCAACCAAAAAATGTTCACGTATGTGCCAAACAAACCTGAGTTACATAAACCATGTCCGATGACAAAGACAACCCTTCAAGCTTCAGCTGTGAAATATATGCCTGCAGTAGAACATTGATCTTGGCACTGGGCTCCTCAAGACTCTCTTTGACCGGAATGGGAACACGATCCAAAAGCTTTGCCAATTCCATCTTCTCGTCTTGCCTTACTGTTACATATTCAAACTCCTCACTGAGAGAGAAGAGCCTACACAGCTCAATATCACCCATTGTCGGTTTCAAGTGCTCATTGAATGTGGAAATCGTCCCATGAGTTATATAGTAATAGCTAGCAATACGATCCAAGTCAGTCACCTGGAAATATCCACTTTTTCTGTCATACTTAACCAGGTTGTTTTGGTCCAGTAATGTAGCTGCAGAATGAACCTGCAAAACAAGTATCCTTTCAAGACACTGGAAACTCTTTGATACTCCATGGCCCAACAATGAAAAAAAATTCAATTTTAAAGCTACACATATTTATCTGGAAAAAGAAAAACCACACAATAAAACAGACAACAACACAATGACAGAAAATTTGCAGATCCATTAACTGTTAGTACTATGAACTATTACTATAACGTCTAAAGAGGTCTGTCAGAGTAGCGTTCAGCCTCCGATCTGCTTTAGTGAAGTTCTGTATTAATATGCTGCACATGCACACAATGGGTTTTAGCTCACATCATATCTCCAACAAGGACATTGGGGCTTAATGATCTAGGCAGTTCTATCAGACAACAAAATGCAAACCACTATATGCCATGTTCATGTGCAGCTGTCCCTCACACAGATATTACCTGTTCCTCAACATTCGTGACAACTCAAGATTTTAAACACGCATAGTATGAGCAAACAATTTCAACAACAGGTAGTGGAATATAAGATTCTTACCAAGTCTGCACGCCTTTCCTCCAGAGTATAGTCACTTTTGAGAGCATCAGCAGCGAGACCATAAAGAGTGGGGTTTCGCATCATTCGAACATAGAGGTAAGTATAGAGGAGCCACTTGCAAGCCTCTCTGGCATTCTGCACCGTCCCAAGGACAATCTCGGCGTTCAACTGATCAGCCAACTTCGATATAAATTGACTTTCAATAGGAAGCTGCAGATTCATTAAAGAAAGATAATATCTCAGCTCACTGTGTCCAGTTATGATGATTCCTTCACCATAAGTGTCATACTGAGGCCTTCCAGCACGGCCAAGCATCTGCATAACATCAAGGGGACTTAGTTCAGTCCAGGCTCCTTTTTCAGGATTGTATATCTGGGTGCCTTTTATGATGACAGTATGTGCAGGTAAATTGACACCCCAGGCTATGGTTGCTGTTGAAACCAACACTTGCACATGGCCATCAGCAAAAAGATCCTCCACAAGTTGACGATCGTTCCTAACCAACCCAGCATGATGAATTGCGAAACCATAAGGTAAAAGATTTTTGAGATCATTGCTCTTGACAAGCTCTGTTTGAGACTGAAGAATTTCCCGAGCTAAACTATTCTCCTTCAAAAACTTACTAGGTGCGTCATTAGCAATTGCAGAATCTCGTATTGCGCGAGCTGTTTTAGTGGTTTCCTTCCTGGAGTGTACAAAAATAAGCACTTGATGCTTTCCCGCCACACTGATTACCTTACCTTCTCATAGCAAACATCATTCATCAGCTGGAATCTCTGCAACGGCTTCTTAACAGTGATTCCAGTGATTCCAATATACTGTTGAGCCAATGGGACAGGTCTGTAACTATTGTCAAAATAGAAGAGGCCCTTCTTCAGATCAACTCTCAAAAACACAGCCACATCCTCATAATTTAATAGAGTTGCTGATAATCCAACCAGTCGGATATGATCTTTCGTGGTCTCAATTTGTCTGATAGTTCTTGCAATTATACTTTCCAAAACGGGACCTCTGTTGTCATGCAGAAAGATGTATCTCATCAATGATAAGAAGTTTAACTAGCTGTGTATAGGTGCGATCACCTGACTTTCTGGTTATGATATCCCATTTCTCCGGGGTTGTCACAATAATATGAGTTTCTTCAATCTGCTGACGAGTTAGTGTTTGATCTCCACTCAGTTCTTTCACACTGACACCATAGTGTTCCAAACGCCTGGAGAGATTGCCAACTACTTCAGCAACTGGGGCTTTCATGGGCGCCACATAGACAATCTTATAATTGTTATGGTTGAAAGATCCATCTTCGTTACGGTGCAATCCGATTTGTTGAAGTATAGCAAGCATAGCTACATTAGTCTTTCCAGCTCCTGTGGGAGCACACAGTAAAATATTTTCAGGAGAAAATAGGGCCGTTTCATATACTTTACTCTGCACCCTGTTCAATTGGGCCATCCCACTGAAAGCTGGCTGTGCCCACTCTGGAAGGGAAGAGATCTTCACAAGCGCTTCGCCGGGAGCTAATGGCTTTGGCATCAATCTTGGCACATGAACTTCCTCATAACCCTTCATATGAATCCTACAAGATGTCTCCGGAAGCTTACACTCTTCATTTTCCATGACTAAACCACCCTGATGGAAGGCAAGGCTGTTAAGATCGAGCAACTGACGATGACCCATCAACCAACCATTATCAAGATCCCTATCAGCATGTCCCTTCCTTTTCAAGTCACCATCTGCTCTAGTCTCGTCTTTAAGCCGACTAGCTTCTTCCCTAATGCTTTTCTCCAAATTGTTTTGCCTCTCTTTCGCAGTTGCCCTAGTAGCATGCAACTGTTCTAATATTGCAGCATGGTCTGACCCTAAACCCAACATTTCTTCTTCAATTTTCTTCCTCTTTTCTTGGTCTTCAGCCCTTGCAAGACGGGTACACCACGCTACCTTCAGCCGGTTTTGCAAAAGATACTTTATGAGACTGAACTTCTCAAATTGCAGATGCACCAGCAGCTTGGTTTCCACTTCATGGTCATCACCTTCAGCCAGGATTTTAAGAAGCTCCTCAGCAAGTATTTGACTCTGTTGTGCATCAATCTGCTGCTCATAAGCTTGAGAAATCTTTCTTTGAAGCCAATAAGCATCTATATCCTGAACATTCAAGGCCATTCCTTCCTCAAGTTCCTGCATCCCATCATCATCAATGTCACCGCCCATCTGCATAGTGCTAGCCCCATTAGCTTGCACATCGTCATCCTCCTCTTCATCCTCTGGCACCGCATCAAGGTCACTTTCTTCATCTTCTTCTTCATTCTCCTCAAACTCAACTGCTACACCAACATCACCATCAAGAGCTTCATCAACATCGCCTGCACCAGCCACTGCAACATCACCATCACCTTGATAGTCAGTGATGAGTCTGCCAATTGACACCAACTGCTCAAATACCTGGATGGATATGGGATTCAACAAATTCTCGATTTCTTTTTTCTTGTCGGGGTTCTTCAAGTTATCATTCTTTAGCACAGCCAAGATCTCATCAGCTGCCCCACACACAATTTTCAGGGGCTGTCCACCTAATTGCTGCTGAATCATACTGAGCATGGCCTCATAAGCAGCCCTAGTTTCCTTGGTTTTTGGCTGGTAAATGCCTTCCTCTGTCGAGGTAAGGACACTTTCTTCCTGAAACCATCTCCCCTTCTTGCTCGGCCTAGCGGGCTCAGAGCCAAGTCGCTCCCGTTCCTTCTTCTTCCTAGCCCTCTGAGTATTCTCATCCAACTCAGGAGGTCTACCCCTGGAGACACGATCCCCAAACGATTTGGGGTCTATTTTTCCAAACAGAGACTCACGTTCACCGGAGGGTTCATGTGTGTCTCGTGGGCGAGAATCAGTTGCTAGAACAAGACTGGCATTGGCACTATAGTCATGCTGTTTGAAACGTGCATGTGCCTCTGCACCACCACCAATGTTTGACATCTTCAATCAATCAGATATCAACAAAGACCTGAAAATCAACAACAACAGCAACAAGCCAACAAGAACAGTCCTATTTAGAATTCTCAAATAAACAAACAAAGAGCCAACAAATTGTGTGCAAAAGCTTGAATTGTATTGTAAAAAAAAAAATTAAAACTACAAAGCAACCCTAGGTTTAGATAGAATAAACTGAAAAAATCGCTAAATCAATGTGTTAGAGAAAAATAAACTAAAAAGTTTGCACGTACCAAATCAGAGTAACTCAAAATCGTCTGTCGAAGTAGGAAATAAATTAGGGCAGCTCGAAATTGCAATGTACTATGTAGACCGAAGCAGAGAGGATACTCAAATCGAACCGCCTCTGCA
The DNA here is from genome assembly GCF_000715075.1 of Nicotiana tabacum. NCBI lineage: Eukaryota > Viridiplantae > Streptophyta > Magnoliopsida > Solanales > Solanaceae > Nicotiana > Nicotiana tabacum. Next base: position 12,046,652 of record NC_134091.1, read on the forward strand.
TGGGAGTTGAATGTTAAGAATACGAGGCTTTATATCTTTTTGGAGAAGGCCCTTGGCATGACGTCACTACTACTATCTACAAAAAAGGAGGATTTTTAACACATAGTCTCTCAACACAAAAATTATTTATTTGATTGAAGAAAAAATGATCTTGGATTTATTTTCATCACTTTGAAAAATATATATAAAGTCTCCATAATAATATACTTATATAACATCAATTTACTATAACTTTTCATCGGGACTGAATTTTTAAGTTATATTTCACCTCTTTATAACAACTTTTTACCTATAACAATAACAACATCTATATTTATAACAGAACGCTCCTTGTAAAATCACCGCTCTATAACAATCATGTAGATCTCTAATATTATTAATACTAATTCTAAATTCTGCGCACAATCTTTTTCATTGAACAAAGTTATCTTCTTGCATAATACGTAAGATTTGAAGATCTGCCCATGATATATTTTCCATTAGACAAATTATCAAAACATATTTATATAGAATATTCAATTGTTAAGCTCTTAAATTGCTTCCCAAGGAAAGCTATCAGATAGTATCATTTTTGCTGGAATTTTGGACACACGTCTTCTCTAATTCAAGCGTTGTAAGAAAATAAATTCTACGAAACATTGTACAATTACAAAGTTTTTCTATCAATCTTGAAAGAATTTATTTTTCTAGTAGCTTTAAAATGTGCACCTTAAAGTTTAAATCTTTGTACGTTTAGTTATAAATTTATTAATTATATATTAGCTTTCTTAATATCTAATTAGTTAAATACACATATTTTTTGAGATTTTAAATTTTAATAATTTTTTAAATATGTAATATTAAAAAGAAAAAAATTGATTTTTGGTAATTTTGTTTATTACAGCCAAAAAAATCTAAATGTCAAATGTTATTATAGGTGTCTAACAGTCATTCACTATAAAAGTCAAAAAATATCAGAACAAATGATGATGTTATATAGAGGTTTGACTGTACATGAACAAGAATACTTTGTACAACCTATATATGTTAGCTTTGGAGTTTGAATAAACCGTTCATATTAGGGGTGTTAATTGATATTTAAAAACTGATTAAACCGTACCGTACCGAACCGATTTTTAATTTTTTTTTAATAAAACTGTAGGTTTTTATATAAATTTATAACCGTACCGATAATTAGGGTAGGTTTTTTATTTTATGAAAATAAATCGAAAAAATACTAAATCATACCGAATAAATATATTTATATATTATGTTTAAAAATAATAAAGCATTATTTTTTCTTAGGCTTTCGAACTATGAAAACAGTTACAAGTTAACAAGTAATTAAACTCGAAATCCTAATTCCCAAACTTACTATGCTACTCCTATTAAATTAAATTATTCCAGCATATTCACTAGCAAGACACAAGGTAGTTTAGCGATTATGAGTAGCAAACTACAATTTATTGAATATGTTTCCTTTCGTATGATTCAGATTTATCTTTTTGAATATTTAATATATTCTTGAATCTCAGCTTCGTTAATATCTTTCCACTCGTGTGATTTATATTTATTTTTTTTGTATTTGCTTAGTTTCTTTTACGTTGTTGTAGAACAGTTGATGGATCTATAATTTGGCCATCTTTCATATTTTAAAATGTCTAGAGAGTTTTGACAAGTCCTAAAAAAGTACGTATGTTATTTCATTCTTCTTTTACAAGTGACTTTTACATGACATTAAAAAAAACTCGAAAATTAATCGAATCGTACCGATAACGAAGAGAAACCGACATGATCGGGACAGTTTTGAAAAGTCTAATTTTGGTTATACATAATAGAATAACCGAAAAATCGGTATGATATAAATTTTATAAAATAACCGGTCGAACCGAACCATTGACACCCCTGGTTCCTATGGTTGGAAGATAAATCTTTCCACAGGTAATGTAGTTTCTTTCATTAATAATATGATTTTTCTCTCAAAGATTAATTCCATGTTAATCCATGTACCTAACTCGATGGTTTCAGATGTAAGAGAAGCATCAAACGAGGGAAGGAAGGGCGCAGTTGTCCAGCGTAGCATTCAAGATTTGGAGATCACAATAATTTACTCTAGCAATTATTTAATTGGCTTTTTAATCATGACGCCTAGCTTCTTTCTAAATTCTGTTTAACTTTCTATTTATAGCGAATTAAGGGGTAGACGGAACTCTGCTCGATCAAATTACAAGTAACTTTGCGTTTTTAATTTGAATAGGATTTTTTTTTTGTTAGTATAAATTGTGTGTAAAAAACAGTTTTTTCCTTAATCTTATAGATGCTAATGACTGCTGCAGATGGCTTCCTCTACGTTAATACTTTGAGGCGAAGAATTTTTTGGATTAAATTCTAAAAGACTAGAATAAACGTACTTAATATTTTATAATGAGGTCCGTAATTAATTCATCTCCCCTATAAATGTCTTAAAATAAACAAGACATTCGATTGATCTGAGAGTATACTTTTAACTCTCTTGATCGACCACCAAAATAGAAAAAAGAAAATATTACTTATCTCCTAAGTCTTTTATGGAGATTTTATCAAAGCAAATCATAGGCTATGAATTCAGGATTCTAAACCTTTTAGTTTATTGAGTTCTAAATTAATAGTTTTTAAATATTTAATGAATTTTTAAAGATAAATATAGGGTTTGAACCAAAGCTACTTAGTTTCGCTGAACCCGTAGCCGACACTCTAGCTCCGCCCCTGAAAGTAATGGGCTTCTTTGCAACTGAATTGCCAACCCCTCTTTCTTTGTGTATACGGTCAAAACCGAGCTTGCCCTTCGTATCACTAATCGAGACTGGAGCATGATAGACCAAGGTTCAACCTCGTGTAATATCGAGCCATGATGCGAAGTTAGGTTGCCGAGCTCATGACCCAGAGACCGATCAAGATCAAGATCGGCCAAGATCGAGATCAAGCAAAATAGAGACCGATCAAGATCAAGATCGGCCAAAATCGAGATCGAGCAAAATAGAGACCGGTCAAGATCGAGATCAGACAAGATCGAGACCGGGAAAAATAGAGATCGAGCGGGACCGAGAAAAGCTTATCGAGCCAAAAAACAGAAAAGCCGGAATATCCGCAATTAGGGGAGAATCTCGGTGGAAATCCCGACGCATATCAAGGAGAGACCAATTAATTAACCTATCATGAGACTCCTTATTGTATTTAGAATTATATTAAGAGTATAACTTCCCTACTATATAAAGGGGTCTAATCATTTGTAGAGGGGCATGACATTCATGCAATACAAAGCAATACAATGCCTTCTTTTAGCTTCATTATTTTGTTACTATGTTCATATACTAACGGAATCTTCACTTGGTTCGAGGATGATCGAACTTGAGGGCCAAGGCCAATTGATTCATTTGGTTTGCATTTATTTCTTTTACAGTTAATTTCAATACTAATATATATATTCTCAATTTGTACCAAGTTATATCACGTATCCTTAGAGCCGCGTATAAATTCAATTGTTATCCATTTTTCGGGTAAACAGTTTGGCGCCCACCGTGGGACTAAGGATAATAGTGGTTATTTGATACAAATCTCTATAAAACACACAATTTTACACTTGCTCTTTGAAGTGTCTTTGATTTCAGGCTAAAGATGACGAACTCTCAATTACTGCCCCTGCATATCGACTACGGATCCGGCCATCAAGGTGAGAATAACAACGTGACGCCCGGTGATGTAAGGCCACCCACTGACCCGTTGAGACTCGGGTCGTGGATCCGATTGACGTTAATTCACATGTGGCCATCGACGCAAACCAACATACTGGTCCCGAAAACAGCGTCCATGGTGGAACCCGAAGGGATCAGCCTACGAATGATCTTCGAAATGATGCAAGCTCAACAGGTGGCTATAGCTCCGTTGCAGAGCCAAACCCATGCATCGAGCAGGGCTGAGCCCGGTCCACCCTAAGAAGTCACCCACAGAATGGGGCCAGCCGTGGTAAGGTCAAATGAACAAGAATCGGGGACTAACCCCGAAATTATAAAAATGCTTGAGGAACTGACAAAGCGGATAGAGTCAGGAGAAAAGAAGATCGAACCAAACTACAAGAAGGTGGAAATTTATAACTCTAGGGTAGATCAGATCCCGAGGCCACCACCAATATTGAAGGGTTTGGATTCCAAAAAGTTCGTACAAAAGCCCTTCCCCCCGAGCGCGGCTCCCAAACCGATCCCCAGGAAGTTTCGCATACCCGAGATTCCTAAGTATAATGGAACGACCGACCCCAACGAGCATGTCACCTATTACACGTGTGCGATTAAAGGGAAAGATCTAGAGGAAGACGAAATCGAATCCGTGCTACTAAAGAAATTCGGGAAAACCCTGTCAAAGGGAGCAATGATATGGTACCATAATTTACAACCTAACTCTATCGATTCTTTTACCATGCTTGCAGATTCTTTTGTAAAAGCACACGTCGGAGCTATAAAGGTCGATACTAGGAAGTCGTACCTTTTCAAGGTAAAGCAAAAAGGATAGCGAGATGCTCAGAGAGTTTATGTCTCGGTTCCAAATGGAACGAATGAATCTACCACCGGTCACTGATGATTGGGCCGTTCAAGCTTTCACTCAAGGACTAAATGAACGAAGCTTAGTGGCTTCACAACAGTTGAAGCAGAACTTGATTGAGTACTCGGCTGTTACCTGGGCCGATGTACATAATCGATATCAATCGAAGATTAGAGTCGAAGATGACCAGCTGGGGGCTCCTTCCGGATCCATTTATCCAAAAGGGACATTGATCGAGAACCAAGGTCGAACAGGGATCGATACCAGCCATATAATAGAGATCGTATGGGCAACGGACTAGGGCACAAATCCGTATAAGGTGTAAGGAAAAATGATCGAGACCAAAGCTCTCGAGGGCTCATGAGCAAGAATGGTTTCGACAGGCATACCGGATCTAAGGAAGCACTGCGATTATCAGAATATAACTTCAATGTTGATGCATCCGCCATCGTATCGTCTATCGGATGCATCAAGGATACTAAATGGCCCCGACCTCTGCAGACCGAACCATCCCAGAGGAATCCCAATCAAGTATGCAAGTATCATGGCACCCATGACCACAGAACGGAAGATTGCAAACAATTGAGAGAAGAAGTAGCCCGGTTATTCAATGAAGGGCACCTTTGGGAGTTTCTAAGTGATCGGGCCAAGAATCATTTCAAAAACAGAGAGTTCAATAGATAAAATGTCACAACCCGAAATTCCCACTTTCGGACCGTGATGGCGCCTAATATTTCACTTGCTAGGCAAGCCAACGTTAGAATAATATTAACCAATTTTTAAACAATCTTTAAATTATTAATAATCAAAGAAACAAATGCGGAAGCAAAGTTTGAAATATAGTGAAATAACCCATAAAAATAACGGTGTCTAAATACCATCCCAGAATTGGTGTCACAGGTGCACGAGCTTCTAGAATAAATATAAATAAAGGTCTAAATAAAATAAAGCTATCTGGAAATAAACACACAACTAAAGTAAAATAGACGGGGACTTTAGAACTGCGGACGCCATGCAGTTATACCTCAAGTCTCCTCTGGTAGCTGAAATCCGAGCAAGTCTATGGTACGCCGCTAGGACCAACTCCGAAATCTGCACAAGAAGTGCAGAGTGTAGTATCAGTACAACCGACCCCATGTACTGGTAAGTGTTGAGCCTAACCTCGACGAAGTAGTGACGAGGCTAAGGCGGGTCACTTACATTAACCTGTACACAATATTAGTAACAACAACAAATAATAGAAATAAATCAGGTAACTCATTTATAATAATTGAAGCCAATTCAGCAGTCATAACCAATTATCATTTTCATCAAATCTGTTGCAGCGTGCAACCCGCTTTCACAATATATTCACATTCAATTTTATTGCAGCGTGTAACCCGCTCTCCCAATATATTCCTTTAATCAAGTCTGTCATATATTTATTTCAATCAAGTATATATAGACTTTTTAATAAGTCTGTTGCGGCATGTAATCCGATCCCCCAATATTCACTTTTAATAAGTCTATTGCGGCGTGCAATCCGATCCCCCAATATTGACTTTTAATAAGCCTATTACGGCGTGCAATCCGATCCCCCAATATTGACTTTTAATAAGTCTGTTGCGGCGTGCAACCCGATCCTCCAATATGGACTTTTTAATAAGTCTGTTGCGCGTGCAACCCGATCCTCCAATATGGACTTTTTAATCAATTCTTATAGAAGAAATTTTCCCAATAAATGTAATAATTAATATAAAATTATAAGACAACAAGCATACAATAATTATGATTTAATTATGAAACAAACACTGACAAATAGCAAATTATTATGAAAATCAGGGAGAAAATAGGCAGTTTAATATTTAATATGCTAAATGTCAAATAACAATTAAAACACATAATTCAAATAGCATGTAACAATTAATGCAGGAATTCAAGAATTAATATTTGACAAAGAATAGGAGAGAAATAATTATTATAATAATTAATTTATGATTTAAAATAATTTATGATTTTTCAAGTAAGCAGGCAAACAATTAATTTCACGACGTATAGACACTTGTCACCTCGTCTATACGTCGTTCACATGCTTTTCACATAACAAATAATTTAAGGGTTATATTCCCTCAAGTCAAGGTTAACCACGACACTTACCTCGCTTTGCAAATTCCAATCAATTATTCAACCACAGCTTTTCCTTCTAAATTTGACTCCGAAAGCTTCTAATCTATTCACAAACAATTCAATATACTCAATACAAATTATAGGAATTAATTCCATATGAATTTATAAATTTTTCGGATAAAAATCCGAAATTTATTAAAATATTCTGCAGTGGGACCCACATCTCAAATCCCGAAAAAACTTATGAAATTCGAACACCCATTCCGAGACGAGTCCAACCATACAAAAATTATCCAATTCCGATGTCAAATGGACCCTCAAATCTTAAATTTTTGTTTTTGGAAGATTTTATAAAAATCCGATTTTTCTTCCATAAATTCACGAATTCATGATATAAATGAGTATGAAATCATGAAATATAATCAATATAGGATAAGGAACACTTACCCCAATATTTTTCCGTAAAAATCGCCCAAAAATCGCCTTACCCGAGCTCAAAAATGGAAAAGAGTTAAAAATGGGTCGAAACCCCATTTCCAGAACTTAAGTTCTGTTTCTGGGATTTTTACCCTTCGCGAACGCGATCAGTGCCTCGCGTTTGCGAAGCACAAATTTGTGTTGTCCAATTTTACTCTTCGCGAACGCGAGGGCTACCTCGCGAACGCGATGCTTGCCTGGCTTGGTCTTCTCGAACGCGAGATGCCCTTCGCGAATGCGAGATGCCCTTCGCGAACGCAAAGGCTAATTTTCCTAGCCAGCCTCTTTCCCTTCGCGAACGCGAGGCTTCGATCGCAAACACGAAGCTTCGCACCTCAAGCCTTCGCGAATGCGGTCCCCCTCTTCGCGAACGCGAAGGGTAATTTTCATCTGCCTCTAGTTTCTTCTTTGCGAACGCGAGCCCCCTCTCGCGAACGCTAAGAAGGATACCAGAAGCAGATTTCTGCAGTTTTTTCCAAGTCCAAAAATGATCCGTTAATCACCCGAAACCAACCAGAGCCCTCGAGGCTCCAAACCAAACATGCACCCAAGTCCTAAAATATCATACGAACTTACTCGCATGATCAAATCGCCAAAATAACACCAAGAACTATGAATCGGACACCAAATCAAAGGAAATTTCCAAGAAAACTTCAAAACTTATATTTTTATAACCGGATGTCCGAATCACATCAAATCAACTCCGATTCTCACCAAATTTGGCAGACAAGTCATAAATATTATACTGGACCTACACCAGGCAACAGAACCAAAATACGGACCCGAGGTCAATAAATCCAACATCAGTAATTTCTTAAAAATCATTAAGCTTTCAAGCTTTTAATTTTTCATCAAAATTCCATATCTCGAGCTAGTGACCTCGGAATTCGATTCTTAGCATACGCCCAAGTCCCAAATCACGAGACGAACCTCCCAAAATTGTCAAAATAGTGATCCGGATCCGTTTGCTTAAAATATTAACTAAAGTCAACTCAGTTGAGTTTTTTAAAGCTCTATTTCACATTTTAATCCATTTTTCACATAAAAACTTTTTGAAAAATAGTATGGACTGTGCACGCAAGTTGAGGAATGATAAATGGTGCTTTTCAAGGTCTTAGAACACAGAATTACTTATTAAATTTAAAGATGATATTTTGGTTCATCACACAAAACAAGCAAGAAGAACCACAACACGTTATTCACATGATTGTCGGAGGGATCGATGTTCCCCAAGTGCCAGTATTAAATAGCACTAAGGTGTCGATCACAAGGGAAAAGCGATCTCGGGTTCAGGATTTCATACCGAAAGGAACCTTGTGTCGCGTCCCTTTTTCTCGCGAAATCGGGCTTCGACGTGTGACAACTCTTTTTAAATGGGTATTAAAAGAGAAGAGTCGCCACCTAATGGGTTTAAGGTATGTTAGGGCACCTATTATGCAAATAACTATGTTTGACTAGTCAACGTCACCAAAGATCGGATAAAGGCTCAAATTACCTCAAAGAGAAGGTGTTAGGCACTCTTCTAGGTCCACAACTGTGGGTCCCGATTGAACTTAAAACTATGTGGATTAGGCTAGGTGATCAAATAAACAAAGAAATATAAAAGTCGAAGAATTTTATTATAACACAAAGGGAATTGGTACTAATCTTTAATGATTATAAGGATACCACTACATTGGTCTATGCTAAACGACTAAATGTAGGTAACAAGTATGTAAAGGAAAAAAGAGAGGGGGGTCCTAAGTTCTTTAGCCTAAAGGATCACCCCGTGCAACATAAATAATACTTCGCAAACTCCCTTAAGATAGGGGATTGCTCATATTATTTAGCGGGCACAAACTATCATCTCCTGCTACCCAATTACTATGTTGAAGTTATTACTTAAAGGCATTCTAATTCAGTTCTAAGTCGCATCCTATGCGTGCACTACCCGCCCGCTGCCTATGGTCCAGGAGGCTTTGGACCTCTATTTGGGTGGTTCTAGACTTACTTAGGCTGCTCAAAAATGATAAAACTAATCGACATTCAAAAAATAAAAAGGACTGCACACAATAGCAAAGAGTGGCTCATGTTAGCCTCCACACATAAACAAAGAAGCACACAGACTTATTTTCAGATTAAGCAATAGAACGTTTCAAACTTGAGACTCGGAATCCTTTGGTCCTATAGGCATGATCTCTATATGATTCCAATATCAAATAGGCAATGCTGCATTTTAGGCCAACGTACAGACTAATTCATTATAAGTCCTATAAACATGATTTCTAAGTGATTCTGATTTTAGCAATATACAGACAACAGATTTGCAGATTACAAAAACCTATAGGCATGATTTCTAGATTGTTCGCAAAAGGCAGTGAAACGACTCCAGAACCATGAATTACCAACACTGATTTTATAGACAAGTTCGTTAGGCAGGTGACAGTGTCCTAGAAGCATGATATCTAATAGTTGGCGATTGACATTAATTTTATATAGTTTTATCCCTATAGGCATGCTATCTAGATGAGCAATACAAACGATATGGTCATCTAATTGATTATTAAACCTATAGGCATGAGCAGTACAATGATAATAGAGGCAACTGATAGATTAATCATTCGAAGTCCTATAGGCATGGCACCTAGGTAAGTAGAATATTGCATTGCTACGCCCTATAGTCATGTTATCTAAGAAAACACAATAGTGGAGATTGGTACAACAGATACTTGAAATAGCGTGCGTTGGCAAGTTAAGTGATGTGTGTGCGTGTGACTCCTATAGCCAGGCTTTCTACTCATGAAGTTAAAACATATAAAGCAAATAGCGAATAAATCACATAGATCCTATAGGCATGATTTCTACCCATTTACGTAGGAATTAGAGTACCCTACCCCTCTTTTACTAATTTCCCCATATGTTTTTGTTCACAAATTATTACAAACCCAAAAATAATGAATACAAGTGCGAATATTATATATTAAAAGGATACATGCCCAATACACAGAGCATGCCCAAAAGAATATAACCCAGTAACACCTGGGCCTTCTGCAAGCTTCTCCTTTCACACGAACAGTGAATCCAGGATCCAGTATATTTCAGAGTGAGAATGTATCAGCTATACACTCAGGTCCATACATAAACTCATACCAAGTTTGAAAGGGGAAACCATACATGATAACCAATTGATAATCCTAAAGTCTATTAACAATGGTCATAATTCTTAGAAGTTAAGGGAACAAGATTGGTTAAACAAGAGGGCTTGAGCATAGTTACACATTAAGAAGGCTGAAGAGGCAAGTCTGTAGAGTTGACAGGACAAACACACACATATACTAATTTCTCAGAAATCAAGTTTAGCACAAGACATTAACCAAAATGTCACAAAAAGATTTTAAAACAAGTGAGCCTTATTCGAAACAATCATAGTTAGAGGGATATGCAATTTCACATGAAGATGACCATAAGCAGCGTAGCAATAAACTAATGGCATGGTTTACCATAAACCTCAACAGTATTATCACTCATGAGAACATACAATACTTAAAAGGGAATGAGACAGGCAAGCATAACCATTCATACCAATTACCTAGGCGGCAGAGAAACTAACATTGCAATTTGCCCTAGAAGCCATTCTAAATCAAACATACAACAGAACTTAAATGGAAACATGCTTTAGCTAATTAATACATTCTCAGAGATCTATCATATTGATCAAGAAGAACTCAACAAGGTCTAGAATACAAACATAGAGATACAGGAAAAGGTAGAGAACCCACATTAGTCTAGAAACACCTAAGAAATCTAGAATCCATTCCAATAATGAAAGCATCTTACATGTGCTGAAACCTACTGAATTCAACTAAAAAAGAACATGGAATTGCAGGGGATTATAAAACAATATCATAGCAGTACAATATCAGGGATCCATGAATAACAGGGAAATTGAATCATGCTTATAGAATTTAAACAACATTAATACATAGAACACATACATCACAGATAAACAGAAAGGAACATAGTTAACATTGCAAGAGTTAAGGACACTAACCAGTAGAAAAGTTAAAAGAACAAAACATTGAGGAGTTAGAATACTGGTAGAAAGAGAACCCCAGATCCCCGATGCTTCAAAGTTCACAAGAGCCTCGAGAAGGGCTCCGAGCAGTGCTTGTACCGGAGGAGATTATTTTAACAATATTATGGCCTTGGCTTTTAGCCGGCCAAGGATTCAACAATTCCAGAAAATATTCAAGTGTCTCAGACGAAGTGAGCGTAGTGAGAGAAGAGTGTAGTGAGCGTACTAGCAGTGAAATTAGGTCTGTCTAGAGGGGAAATTGGGGAGGGGTTTATATAGTGTTCAAATTGAGCGGACGAACATGGAAAATCATCAGTCAAACACAAGAAAGGAAAGAATATATCACATGCAATCAAAATCAGTAAGGAAAAAGGAAAATCTCAAACCCTAGTTGGGTCCAACGGCCTTGAATCGAGCCAATAATGCAAGAATTGTCCATTGTAAAGTGTATACAGACAAAAGATCGTCCAAATCTTCACAAAATCAGAGTAAATCAGGCCCGTTCTTGAAAGGTAGTTCTTGCCAAAAATAGGGAAGAACTAAGTAACACCATACACATGCACATAATAGTAAAGTATCACAAAATAGGTAAGTAGATCATGGATTGATTCCATGTTTAGGTTGAAATCGGAGAGGACTAAGGGTATGGCAGCTAGGGTTTCTCAGAGACGAGTGGAGTGGAGAGGTTTCAACGACGGCTATTAGGTGAGAAATGAGGATTAGGGTTTGGGTTGGGTTAATTAAAAGGGGGGAATGAACGAGGGTCGTTGATCTTGAGAGATCAACGATCAGGATAAAAAAAAATTGAACGGGTGGGTCGTTTGAAGTGGGTTGCGATTGGGTTTTAGTAAAGGGTCATTTGGCTTGGGGCTGGGGTTGTTGGGTTGAGGATTTGGGCCAAATTTGGTCCGAAATTGGCTTAAAATTGGGGCATAGTTTAAATACACAAAATTTATAAAAAAAATAATTTATAAAAGTAATTAATAAATAGTTAAAATATTACTTATGCAGTAAAATGATTGTAAATAATAATTTAGCATTATAAAAATATAAAATGCTATTTTAGCACAAATAATGTATAAAACGCAATTATGCACGAACATAGGCTATTATTGCAAAAATTACATAAATAACTAAAATATAGATGTAATTATATAAAATAAAATAAAATATTATTAAACACACACGTGGATATAAAATGATAAATTTGGATGATTAAGTCATCATAGATAATTTAAAGGGATAATATTTAAGTAATTTAAATGCAAGAAAATTAATTTTAAGGCTCTAAAAATTATGAAAAATTATGGAAAATGCTTGTATAAATCTTATAAATTAAATAATGATACAAAATGACATTTTGAAAATATATATACTATTTGGAAAAATGTGAGGGCAAAATTGGGTATCTACACCTTATCCTTCAACGATGAAGACGCAGAAGTAATCATACAACCCCATAAAGATGCACTGGTAATATATGTACTCATGAATAGGACTCAAGTTAAACATGTGTTAATTGATCCAGGTAGTTCAGCCACCATCATTCGATCGAGGGTCGTAGAACAACTCGATCTACAAGACCAAGTCGTGCCCGCGGCCCGAGTGCTAAACAGATATAACATGGCATATGAAACCACTAAGGGCGAGATAACGTTGCCAGTAAACATGGCCGGGACCATCCAAGAGACGAAGTTCCATGTGATCGAGGGCGACATGAGGTATAACGCCCTGTTCGGGAGACCATGGATCTACAACATGAGAGCAGTGCCCTCGAACCTTCACCAGGTTCTAAAATTCCCAACACTAGAGGGAATCAAAATAGTCTACGGGGAGCAACCCGCCGAAAAGGAAAGGTTTGCCATTGACGAAGTGATTCTGATATCAACACTCTCATCGATGAAGGGGTCAAATTCGAAGGGAAACCAAGAGGCCAAATAGCAATCAAAACGCCAGCCTCGACCCAACTAGAGAAGCAGGGGACTGACGAAGATGATGATTATAGAATCCCTTGATCCTTCATAGTCCCCAATGACTCTGACGCTACCAAATCAACGGCCGAAGAGCTGGAGTAAATCATACTAATCGAACATCTGCCCGAGCGAAAGGTATACCTGGGCACGGGGTTAAATCCCGAGCTCAAGGAAAAGCTTATTCAATTTCTTATAGCTAACATGGATTGTTTCGCTTGGTCCCATCTCGACATGACAGGGATCCTACCGGAAATCACCACCCATAAACTAAGCTTGGACCAGAAGTTCCGTTCGGTGAAGCAAAAAAGAATACCCCAGTCTGAGATCAAACATGATTTCGTCAAAGACGAGGTAACCAAGCTTCTTAAAATAGGGTCCATCCGTGAAGTAAAATACCCCGAATGGTTAGAAAACGTAGTAGTAGTCCCTAAGAAAGAAAACAAACTTAGAATGTGTGTAGATTACAAAGATCTAAATAAAGCATGCCCCAAGGATTCTTTTCCTTTGCCTAATATCGACCGCATGATCGATGCCACAGACGACCATGAGATCCTCAGTTTTCTCGATGCCTATTCCGGGTACAACCAAATATGGATGAACCCGGATAATCAGGAAAAGACCTCATTCATCACTAAATATGGTACCTACTGCTATAATGTAATGCCATTTGGATTAAAAAATGCTGGTGCCACTTATCAACGCCTAGTAAATCGGATGTTCGAAGAACAAATAGGGAAATCTATGGAAGTTTACATTGATGACATGCTAGTTAAGTCCCTACGAGCAGAGGACCATTTGAAGCACTTGCAGAAAACTCTTAGTATATTGAAGAAATACAACATTAAGTTGAACCCAGAAAAATGTGCATTCGGGGTCGGGTCAGGAAAATTTCTCGGATTCATGGTATCCAACCAAGGAATTGAGATTAATCCCGACAAGATCGAAGATATTGATGTCATCACGGTAGTAGACAGCGTAAAGGTCGTGCAAAGGTTAACTGGGCGCATGGACGCCCTGGGGCGATTCATCTCGAGGTCCTTCGATAAGGGCCACCGATTTTTCTCGTTGTTAAAAAAGAAAAATAAGTTCACATGGACCCCGGAATGCTAGCATGCCTTGGAAGAGCTTAAACGGTACTTATCGAGCTCGCCGCTGCTTCACACGCCAAGGGCAAATGAACAAATTTACTTGTATTTTGCAGTATCAGAGGTAGCGGTAAGTGGAGTCCTAGTCCGATAAGAACGAGGTACGCAATTCCCTATTTATTATGTTAGTCGGACCTTAGGTGAGGCCGAAACTAGATATACCCACCTAAAAAAATTGGCGCTCGCTTTGATAAGCGCCACTAAGAAACTAAAACCATACTTTCAATGTCACCTCATATGTGTTGTAACAACTTATCCACTTCGAAATATTTTGCATAAACTCGAGCTTTCTGGACGTTTGGCCAAATGGGACGTAGAAATCAGCGGGTATGATATTGAATATAGACCCCGAACAGCAATTAAGTCTCAAATTTTGGCAAACTTCGTAGCTGACTTCACGCCGGCCCTAGTACCCGAGGTCGAAAGAGAACTGTTTATAAACTCGATTACGTCCTCGGGAATCTGGCCCCTCTTCACGGACGGTGCCTCGAACGCAAAAGGGTCCAGACTCGGCATCGTACTAAAACCACCCACAGGCAACGTGGTTAGACAATCTATTAGGACTGTGAAATTGACTAACAACGAGGCCAAATATGAGGCCATGATTGCACGTCTCGAACTAGACAAAGGCTTGGGAGCGGAGGTGATCGAATCCAAATGCGACTCCCTCATCGTGGTGAATCAGGTTAATGGAACCTTCGAAGTTAGGGAAGAACGAATGCAAAGATACCTAGATAAGTTACAAGTCGCTTTGCACCGATTTAAGGAGTGGACTTTGCAACATGTGCCTCGAAATCAGAAGAGTGAGGTCGATGCCCTCGCAAACTTAGGGTTATCGGTCGAGGACAACGAGCTCAATTCGAGGGCCGTCGTGCAACTCATGAGGTCAGTAGTCGAAGAAGGCCACGCCGAGATAAATTCCACATGCTTGACCTGGGATTGGAGAAATAAATACATAGAGTATTTGAAAATCGAAAAGCTTCCCTCATATCCAAAAGAATCGAGGGCCCCGCGCATGAGGGCAGAACAATTCATCTTGTTCGAAGATGGAACCTTGTTCAGAAAAATGTTCGATGGTCCATTAGCAATATGTCTGGGACCAGGAGACACCGAGTACGTTCTGAGGGAAGTTCACGAGCGTACTTATGGAAATCACTCTGGTGCTGAATCATTGGTTCAAAAGGTAATCAGAGCCGACTATTACTGGATCGACATAAAAAAGATGCAAAAGCGTTTGTTCGAAAATGTGACAATTGCCAAAGGCATGCACCAATGATTCACCAACCCGAGGAACTACTCCATTCGGTCTTGTCACCATGGCCATTCATGAAGTGGGGAATGGACATCGTTGGCCCTCTTCCATGGGCACCAGGTAAAGCTCAATTTATTTTATTTATGACTGATTATTTTTCTAAGTGGGTTAAAGCACAAGCCTTCGAGAAAGTTAGCGAGAAGGAAGTCATCGACTTCATTTGGGATCACATCATATGTCAATTCAGGATTGTCACGACCCAAACCGATGGGCCTCGACGGGCACCCGGTACCTTACTTAACCGAGTACCAACATAATGTATCTTTTCGTATCATACTATTATAGATAACTGAGCCAGAGAGGCTGCCGTGAGATAGGTAAAATACAACATGTAATACCAACTTATACATAAGACATATAGGCCTATAAGACCAAAATAACCACTCGTACACTGAACATAGGCTGACAAGGCCATATAATATTTTACGTACATGGCATTTGTCTACAAGCCTCTAAGAATACATAATTGTCATAAGGGTAGGGACAGATCCCCGCCATACCAAATAATACACATCTAAATCATACTGACCAAACAAGCAACTCCGGAGCAAATGGAGTGCACCAACATCTTCCGCTAAGCTGATCGCCTATTTGGAGGACTCTCGACCTGTCTATCGAGACCTGCGGTCATGAAACGCAGCGTCCCCAGGCAAAAGGGACGTCAGTACAAATAATGTACCGAGTATGCAAGGCAATATATTGAAAGCTGAAACTGAACTGATAATATAATAACTGAAAGTGACTAGGAGTCAAAGATAATCTGAAAATATACTCACCTGCTGATACTGACTAAACTCTCTCAATACAGTAAGTAAAATAGTTGTCCGGACCCTATAAGGTTCGGTATATATATAAATGCTCT
Organism: Nicotiana tabacum; assembly: GCF_000715075.1. Taxonomy (NCBI): domain Eukaryota; kingdom Viridiplantae; phylum Streptophyta; class Magnoliopsida; order Solanales; family Solanaceae; genus Nicotiana; species Nicotiana tabacum. The sequence continues at coordinate 12,063,132 of NC_134091.1, forward strand.
GCCGTAGTAAGCTCGCTCATAGGCGCTCGGCCATACTAGGCTCTGTATCTCGGCCAACTGGGCTCGCTCATAGGCGCTCGACCATAGTAGAATCGGTATATAACTTACCATCTGATCAGAGGTTGCCCAATAGGGGCCTGCCCATCGATTATAGCTCGATGGTAATGAAAATACTGTAATACTGTATATATAGGCTATCTACTCTCTTGACTAGAAGAAGACAATACTCAATTAAATATGAAGCCCCGATAAGGAGAATAATGTAATTTATGAGACTAGGATAATGTATATAAATTCGGGAGTATGAAATTCTCTTTATGCCTCGCTATCAAACACATGTAATTACGAGATCATGCCAACATGAAGGAAGGGCTTAGCCTTAACATACCTGAGCCGGTTCTCTGGACAACTCTTCTAGCACACGATAATTGTGACTAAATTCATGACGGCAAGATCGGAGTAGGAAAATATCCATATGATATTCTTGATAAAGATTGCACCGTACTGCCTTAGAATCGCAAAATCCCGTTGCAATTACCTTATGAAATATCGTATGAATTTTGCAGCAAATTTCGTATTATCACTTTGTGAATTTGATCACAACCTTGTAAGATACCTACTGAAGCAATAAAGTTAGAGTCTTTATGGCTTTTTTTGTGAATTCCATATCCTTGTGAGTAATGCAAATCTTGAATTTGAGAAGTCATCTTTCAATCATTTCTTTAAAGATTGCCACCTTGCAAAGTTGTTCAAAGAGTCACTTAATGGCTCATGTATGTGGCTGCCACGTTAATGCCTTAGTCTTTGTCCAAAACCTTTAATTAATCATCCACTAATTATTAATTAACTTATTAATTCCCCCATTATCCAATAATTACCCAATTATTCACATAATTAAGAATTATCTCAAATTACTTAAAATACTACTCACTTTTAACACACTCTGCATACTTTTCTATTATGGTCATGCGGTACCTTGTATGACACTAGTCCATAAATATGGGGTATTGTAGCTTGGACCGTATTTTATCTCAAAATGTCAAACTTCGACAAAAAATCATTTTCTTTGATTTGCTTACCCTCTCACCTTCACGAATTTACTCATCACTTGTTTGAAGTAGCATAATGCTTATAATCTCCAAATAATCTCATTCCCGAACTTATGTCGATTAGCTTACGATGAAACTTTAACGTACGAAAATGCGGGATGTGACATCTCATTTCCAAGCTTATATCAATTTATTTATGGCGTACTTTCACGTACGAAAACATGGAGTGTAACATCATTCCCCCCTCTGAAACATTCATCCTCGAATGTCGATTGATGCACTTATCATTCTCAAAGCCCATAGCTTTTGCGGATACTTTAATACTCTCCTTGCCATTTAGGCAACTGTTCTGTGAATAAATCTATAGGCCAGGGCATTCCCCCCTTTAGGCCTCTTTCTCACACCATGGTCTGTGGTCGGAATTCTTCCAATCTCGTAGCTCTTGCTACCTTTTGTCATGCAGCATATACGACTTTTTCCTTGTATGTGCGCCTATGCGACTATTTTCTCCTTTTTCCTCCAGTTTTTAGCCAATCTCTTGGCCTCACTTTGTAAGCATATACAGAGCTTGATAAGATTTCCCTCTGGGCATCTATAAGTATACTGAAGTTCTTTGCTCGGTACTTTGTTGAACTTACGACTATTGCTATATCTTGTTTCTTAGCCCCGGTTATCCATTCGTATGACTTTACTTCATCTAGGTAGGTCATACTACACCATAACTCTTACCTCAATTTATCGTTACTGAGGTCTGCTACCAAACTCCGGGTTACTCTCATTGCTTATCCTATATGTATAAGTCTAAGTCCTTTAATGCTTCCTCATTACTGTTCATCTTAAGAATGATGACCTAATCTCATCTCATACTTTGTGACTTTTGTCCATCCGTTGTTGATTCACCTCCATATTGATCTACAATATACCACTGATAACTTGAAACCTCTTATGTAATCACTAGGGCTCACGTTGCATCGTGGAACATTTGAAGTAATTAGAATGATCCACCTATGGGCGATACTATACTTCCATAACCGTATTTCATAACATCCTAATGTGATTCGCCTTACGTGGGTATTTTAATCCTGGACAATTCATGAAATCATTATTCAATCGACTGGAAGATATGTCACTAACGACGCCGCTATCATTCCTGGATACCGAATCCCAACGCTTCTAGCCCTTTATCTGAAGTATAGATTATTCACAACCTTCTACACCTTAGTATCTTGTACGTTGTTCACCTTTACCTTACTTACCTTCGAATCTCGCCTCACATCTTCTATCTCTTTTATGACCTCCCTTCCACCTAGGTGTAATTCACATCCACGACTTGAAGCTCTATTATAACACTTGCACCTTTGGTGCATACACAATCCGGTGGGAGCTTCATACTGACTTCTTATGAGGCTGGTACTTTTCTAACTGGATTTATCGTAGAGGCGTTATAGAATATGGTTGTTGTACTATCTCTCTTGTACCTCTGATATTAAGAGTGATTCTACAGTGTCCTCAATCACGATTTCTATAATTTTCTGGGTCCAATAATCAGACTCTTGATTTACTTTGCTGATGTAACTCTTTAGTTTCCTCTTCTTTCTAATAAGCCTTTATGTAGGCATAAGCTATCTTCCGATCTGCGGCTCATGGTATTACTTTAGCCTTTGATGGACGCTATGGAAAACCATGATACAATCTTCTAATGATTCAATCCTTTGTCTATGACCTGGACCCAATTCCTTCTTTTAACTTATACCGGAGTCTTCTACGGCTGATCATTAATCGAATAATTCCTTTCGTTCCATCTCAGCTTTCTTCAAATGTAAGCGGTTGCTTTTCCTGGTCTTTTTGCCCCCTTTTTGGGTGCATACTTAGCTTATCTAATTTCTCACGCATGCCAAAATTTTTGTGCAACTCATATGGTCTCGAATATTACTTTTGGTTTTATTCCCTGCTCATTAGCCATGGTAGATGCCACTTTCTTTTGGAGTGCATAAAAGTTTGTAGTGAGACTGTTTTTTACAAGACCATTTCCTCTTTAGGTCACTGTGCTTAGGTTGGAGCCTTCTTCCTTATTTCCTCAGCTAGTCTTTCATTGTAGTACTTAGGGAGAATCCTCTGACTCTTGTAAAGCTGCAAGCTTATCGCATCGTATACTTGACAGAATTTTTGATGTTCTTCCCCGCCTATAATTATCCGTATTTACTTATTTCTACGCACTTGTGCTTGTAGGGTTGCTCGTGAACTGAAGTTTTGACTGTCTTCCCAGTGAGACTATCTTTTATTTCTATAACATTCATACGGTACCTTTAACTACCCGAACTCTTGTCTTAATATTTCCCAAGGGTCACGATGTCGTATCTACGAGACTGAATTCCCCATGTTGGGGTTCACTATGTTCGTCTTGCACAATCTGTTGGTTTGTCTGTGTCCTCTTGTTTAGCCATAACTAGGTTCTTCCTAAATCAACTACTAACTACTCGTTGGCCCATTCTCATATCAATATTCCGCGTAATCTTTCTTGGGTTATTTCCTTTGTCTTAACTTACGTCTCGCACTGGTTCCTTATCTATCAATAACATCTCGGGTAGGAACCCTTACTTCCTCTCCTTGACGTTGTGCTTGCATAATATTCTAGAATCATAGCATATCTGTAGGATTTGAATGAGTGCAATCTCATCCCTTTCTCATTTTTTATCGCATTCTTCCTTTACCATTCCATAGTTACTAGAACCACTTAATTCTTACTTAATTCCACATCACACCATATTCCCCCCTTTAGGGGAGCACTAAGATTTAGTGCTACGATGATCTACGTATAGATGTTTTACCTTTTCATCTTTGGCATTTTTTCACATCATTGATGATCCTTACTCGCCTCGCGGTAATCCTTCTGTACCAAGGATAACGAAATTCCTCACTCGCGAGGGTGACACTTAGTGTAACCGACATATACAGTCCCTTAAGCTTAACTTTTCTCACCTTGCTTGCTTAAGGTAAGCGTCTTCCTGAATGACCTTTAAAGGGTATTCTTCTGTCCTCCATTCTATTATCGCCGAGATGCAATCTCTGAAATTCTTATGATGCCGACTATTACTCAGTCCCTAGTTCATGTTTAGTTTACTTTCTTCATCAGTCCATACTGATTTCTATTACTCTGGGGTCTAACTTTTCCTTCTGGTAGTCGCGTTGGAGTCACAAACTTATTTCTCGAAATAAGGATATGACTTTATGGCCTATACTCTTTTGTTGTCTCAAGGCATGTCACCTCTCTTCTTTTTCTTCACTTGACTATAGACTCTGTAATACTGTCATCTTTTGATCTACCGTTGTCATCCATGTATCATATCTTACTCATAATGCTTCATTAACTCTTTTCTTATTTCTCGCTAACATTTATGTCTATCACTTTATTCTGAAAACTCAAATAAGACATTCTTTTGTTCTTAGTTCCCCTTTGCTCCATCTAGTGGCTCTTCGGGTTGCTTAACGTTCTCGCTCTACTAGGGACGCGAGCCACACTAAGGTAATATTTATCCCTTCCAGGCTTTCAGTGCCTATCTTCTGATTTTTTTTTTTTATCATGCTAGTTTTCACATCTAATTGTAATATTTTATAGTTCACCATCTGGGTGACTCACAAGGAGATCTATTATCACCTTTGTAAATCCTTCGGAAATGCCAACTAACACAAACAATCCATTCACCATTTTTGGTTACTCTAACCCCAGTCGGATCCTGATATTCCGTCCTTTTCTTAAACTACACCTGTTAGCCCCCAATAGGGTATAACTGAGATGGGTGTGGCCAATTATACATACCTCTGTTATTGATGAAGGTAACTCAAAAGGCTTATATTCTTCTGCCTGAATTGTAAATACTAATAATCTTCATTAGCTGGGCGCCTCGTACCCTTCTTCCTCTTGCTTCTTTTACTTGTTGAAACTTGTATCTATCTTCTGAATCTCTCATTGCCTTTCACCATAGGGGTGGATAGATATTCCTGTCTTAGGGCTCCTTATCAAAAGGCTTACACGTCTTAGTACAGACATGATCTGCTGAAGACCTTACATTTATCCATCATAAGCATCATGGGGTTTCCACCACATGTCAAAGAATACCATGAGAAGGGCTTCTTCACCCGCACCTTGGTATCAAAATCCCTCGGCTCTACCCCTGCATCCGTAAGGTACTCAGTGATAGTGTTGGGATACGAGTAGGAGGTTTCACCTTGCCTGGCGACCAAAGACATGTTAGCCGACATCACGGCACCCGCATTGATTGGGTACCCGGCCATGATAGAGGCAACTAGCACTGCCCGAGGAATTGGAAGATTTGTCTCATTCTGGCACGGGTCTAGCCTGCTGCATACGAATGTATGCCATCCCTTTGCCTCGAAGTTCAGGGTGTTCCTGTGAATAGGAATCCCTACTGTGATCCATGGTGGTGGTGGTCCTAGAGCTGCCAAAATCTCAGTTAGCCATGGGTGAGCTACATCACCCATAGCCAACTTTTCCAAATATTGCACTGGCTCAACATCCTCAAACCCCAAGTAGGTGTTGAAGGTGTTCTCATCAAACCTCACTTTCAGGTTCCTCACTTTTGTCACTTTGCTCCCCTTCTTTATGTACGCCACATTGGCGTAAAATTCCCGGACCAAGTGCTCTTCGGCATCTAACACACTTTTAGTGAACCATGTCCACCCCTTCCGCTCCCAGAACTGCCTCGACACCACTGGGTTATATTTATCAAGGTCTTTCAACAAGAACTGATGCTCAAGAGTGAGCGATCTCGTCGGCCACCACTCTCTGAAACTAGAGAAGGCTGCAAGACTGACGAACCTATCTTCCCAAATTTCTTTCTTCTTCGACCTCGCAAGGCCAGCTACTCTGGTATTACCCCCTCGGCCATCATCTGGGAGATCATCCACATCCACTGTGGTAGCAGGTGCATTAGGGACATGTGTGGATGAAGGCTCAGAAGCCTGACTGTTACCTTCCAAACCCTCAGAAGTGCTCTCATAAGAGATAGGCTCGTTTCTAAGTTGGTATTTGTCCTGAGGCAGCTGTGGCTGTGATTGCACAGCAGGCTGCTCTTGCACTGAGTCGCCCTCCGATGCTTCCCTAGACGGGGCATATGAACTTGACTCGGAGGGTTCCAGCTGTCTACTTCGGCCTGCTGTGACTTTCTTACTGATTATTCTTTGGAGGGCGAGGGGTAAATTGCATTTGCCTCTGCCTCTGGAAGTTTCACCGCTCCCCTTTGATGTATCACCACGACCACAGGATCTAACCATTTTCTGCAACAATCAACAGCATGAGCCAATACTAATTCAAGTGAAGATAATTAGAAGTCCACATAACAAAACAGGTTGCAGGGTATGAAAGTACGGTCCGCACAATTGCAAATGCGGTCGCAGGTCTGGTTGTGCGGACCGTATATTTTTAAAGTGCGACCGCAGAGTTGAAGTGCGGTCCGCACTTTTCTGAGTGCGGCCGCACAATGGGCACCTGAAAATGGCAACTCTCTAGAGACAGAGAATGCCCTGATCTGCGACCGCACACACTTTTTTGCGGTCGCGATTGAATTTCTGCGGACCGCACAATTTCAAGTATGGTCCGCACAATCTTGCTTCACCAAAGCCCTAATCTATACTTCTACGGACCACATAATTCCTTGTGCGGCCGCACATTTTAAAACTTAATCGGGCAAAGTTCATAGGGTTTCGATTTTATGCACAAATTGGACATTGTAGTAGCACTTAAACATGAAAAACCAAATACCCATTCCCCAAATAGCATGTAGGAGTTTACCCAACATAATTCACACCCCACATAGATATTAAATTGACAAATGGTCTAAAATAACTAACAAATTGTGAACTAAACTAAGACAATTGAATAATCATAGAAATGATTTGAACATACCAATGATGAAGTGGTGTTAAGGAGTGATCACAAATGCTCAATTAACTGGCAGATGATTGAATCAGTTATGTGCAAGATTTTAGCCTTTGTTTTAATTTCTTAGAGATTAGAAAGTTTCAACAGTAGCATTAGGGATGTTATTTATACCAACCGGTTTTGGCTAAGGGCTCAAGAGAAGAGTGTGGCCACAAAGTTTCTTCTACGGTCCGCACTCTCTTACCTGTTGTTCAAGTTCCCTTCAATGATCTGCGGTCCGCATAATTAGTTGTGCGACCGTAGATGTTGGTGCGGTCCGCAGATTTCCTTGTGCGGCCGCACTTTGGCCATTTCTCTTACAAACAAACTTCAGAGAGTTTGTATTTTTCCATCTCAAATTGTGCGGTCCGCACAAGAATTATGCGGCCACAGTTGACTCCTGCTATAGCATTCGAAATTGTGCGGTTCGCACAATACATATGCGGTCCGCACTTTTTCCATACTTAACCAATTTTTCTGAGCACAGTTCATGCATAGCACACTCATTCCTGCAACATACTTCAAAACCAGTTAACACAAAATAAGACCTATCTAAAGAAAAAGAAACATGGGTTGCCTCCCAAGAAGCGCCCGATTTAACATCGCGGCACGACGCAGATTACCATCATTTGAAATGAATTACTGCCACAACGTGGCCATCACCAACTTTTTCTAGATAATGCTTCACCCGGTGACCATTGACTCTAAACACCCCATCATTTTTATTCTTCAAGTCCAAAGCACCAAAGGGTGTCACGCCCACAAACTCAAATGGGCCACTCCATTTAGACTTTAACTTTCCAGGAAATATCCGTAACCGCGAATTGAACAACAACACAAGATCACCCTCTTTAAACTCTTTGTTCCAAATGCACTTATCATGAAGATATTTCACCTTCTTTTTGTATAAGGACGAACTTGTGTATGCATGATACCGGAACTCATCCAACTCGTTCAAATGTGCCACCCTTAAGTTGGCGGCATCATCCCACTCGAGATTCAACTTCTTTAAAGCCCACATGGCTTTGTGCTCAAGTTCCACCGGAAGATGACAGGCTTTTCCGAATACCAACCTGTATGGAGACATTCCGATAGGTGTTTTGTAAGCCGTCCTATAAGCCCATAAAGCATCATCAAGTTTCTTGGACCAATCCATCCGGTTAGCATTCACAGTTTTGGACAAAATACTTTTTATCTCCCAGTTGGAGACTTCCACTTGACCGCTTGCTTGTGGATGACAGGGAGTTGTGACTTTATGAGTGACACCATACTTAGTGAGTAAGGTGTTGAAAGGTTTTTTGCAAAAATACGATCCCCCATCACTTATGATAGCCCTGAGAGTACCAAATCTTGTGAAAATATTTTTCTTCAAAAACACCACCACACTTCTCGCTTCATTGTTGGGTAGAGCAACGGCCTCAACCCATTTGGACATAATCAATGGCGACCAAGATGTAGGTGTTTCCACAAGAACTCACAAAAGGCCCCATGAAGTCAATGCCCCATACATCGAAAATATCAATCTCCAAAATAGTGGTAAGGGGCATTTCATTTTTCTTTGAGATTCCACTGGCCCTTTGACATTCATCACAACGCTTGACTATATCACTTGCATCTTTGTAAAGGGTGGGCCAATAGAAATCGCAATTTAGCACTTTGGCCGCCATTCTTGCTCCACCATGGTGACCACCATATGGAGAAGAATGACAAGCCCCAAGAATTTCAACTTGTTCCTCCTTTGATACATATCTTCTAATCACTCCATACGTACAAATTCGGAAAAGGTATGGTTCATCCCAATAATAGTCTTGACAATCTCGTTTGAGCTTCTTCCTTTGGTTTGAAGAGAACTCATTCGGGATGATACCACATACAAGAAAATTTGATAGATCCGCGAACCATGGCACCTATTTCATTAAAATAGCCAAGAGTTGCTCATCGGGGAAGGAGTCATTGATTTTAAGGCCATCATGCAGCCTCCCCTCCTCCTCCAAACGAGACAAGTGATCCGCCACTTTATTTTCACTTCCTTTTCGATCTTGGATGCCAATATCAAACTCTTGCAATAAAAGTACCTATCTCATCAACCAGGCTTTGGAATATTTTTTGCTTATAAGATAGCGAAGTGTCACATGATCCGTGTGGACAATGACTTTTGCACCCATCAAGTACGGGCAAAACTTCTCCATAGCAAAGACAATGGCAATGAGCTCTTTCTCCGTAACGGTGTAGTTGACTTGGGCTTTATTTATGGTCTTAATAGCATAGTAGACCAGATGAAAAATTTTGATGCGTTGCCGCAAAACAGCCCCTACCGCTATATCACTTGCATCTCACATGAGCTCAAAAGGAACACTCCAATTTGGAGCGGTAATAATGAGAGTAGTAGTCAACTTGAACTTTAGCAATTCAAAGGCTTCCATGCAATCATCATTGAAGTAGAACTTAGCATCTTTCTCCAAAAGCTTGCACAACGGGTTCACCACTCAAGAGAAATCCTTGATGAAATGCCGGTAAAATCCCGCGTGACCTAAGAAACTCTGCACGCCTTTCACTGAAGTTGGAGGTAGAAGTTTAGAAATTACCTCAATCGTTGCCTTGTCGACTTCAATACCATTCTTTGAGATCTTGTAGCCAAGGACAATGCCTTCCTCGACCATGAAATGACATTTCTCCTAATTGAGCACCAAGTTTATGTATTTACATCTTGCCAACACTTTATCCAAGTTTGCGAGACAATCATCAAAAGAATTCCCGGCCACCGAGAAGTCATCCATGAAGATTTCAAGGTAATCCTCCACCATATCCGTGAAGATCGCCATCATACACCTTTGAAAAGTCGCTGGTGTATTGCACAACCCAAATGGCATCCGCTTGAAGGCAAAAGTACCATAAGGACATGTAAAAGTAGTCTTCTCTTGAACCTCCGGAGCAATAAGAATTTGGTTGTAGCCAGAATACCCATCAAGAAAATAATAGAAAGCATGGCCGGCCAATCTATCAAGCATTTGATCTAGGAAGGGAAGTGGAAAATGGTCCTTCCTTGTGACTTTGTTGAGCTTACGATAGTCCATACATACTCTCCACCCGGTCACCATTCTTGTAGCAATCAACTCATTCTTATCATTGGTGACCACCGTCATGCCCCCCTTATTTGGGACACATTAAACCGGAGAAGTCGACGAACTATCGAAAATGAAATAGACAACCAACTATCAGAAATGGGATAGACAGCCCCGACATCCAAACACTTGATGATCTCCTTTTTTACAACTTCTTGCATGGCTTCGTTGAGTCTCCTTTGATGTTCAATAGATGGTTTGGCACCTTCCTCCAAGATAATCTTGTGTATGCAAAATGCAGGGCTTATCCCTCGAATATCCGCCAATGTCCATCCAATAGCCTTCTTCCTCTTTTATAGCACCGCTAATGTAGCATCTACCTGCACGTTAGTCAAACAAGAGGAAGAATAACTTGTAAAGTAGAATAAGGGCCAAGAAATGCATACCGAAGATGTGGAGGAAATGGATTCAACTCCAAGATAAAAGGATCCTCGATCGAGGGCTTTGTTGGGGGAGTTGTCCTATTTTCAATATCTAAGGACAATTTGCGGGGCTCATAAGTGTACGACCCCATTCCTTGCAACGAGTTCGCACATTCCATGAAGCCATCCATTTCGCCATCATCAAAGTTGAGCATGACGGCCTCCAATGTATCATCAACATTCATCACAACACTTGTTTCATCTACAATCACATCGGTCACCAAGTCTACGAAAGAACACACATTTTTGCTATTGGGTTGCCGCATGGACTTACATACATGGAAAACCACTTTTTCATCACCAACCCGGAAGGTAAGTTCTCCGGCTTCAACATCAACTAGAGCCTTCCCCGTAGCAAGGAAATGTCTACCAAGAATAATAGGCACCTCTTAATCAACCTCACAGTCAAGAATGACAAAATCCACCGGAAGAATGAATTTATCAACATGAACCAATATATCTTCAATCATTCCCAATGGTCTCTTCATGGTACGATCTGCCATTTGTAATCTCATAGATATGGGTCTTGGTTGCCCAATTCCCAAAGTCTAGAAAACTGAATAGGGCATCAAATTGATACTTGCCCCAAGATCACAAAGAGTTTTTGCAAACTCGGCACTCTCAATGGTACAAGGAATCGTGAAAGCGTCAGGATCCTCCAACTTGGGAGCCATTGAATACACAATTGCACTCACTTGATGAGTCATTTTTATAGTTTCAAAATTCATCGATCGCTTCTTTGTCACTAAGTCCTTCATAAACTTTGCATAACTAGGCATTTGCTCCAAGGCTTTAACCAATGGCACATTGATAGATAGGCTCTTCATTATGTCAATGAACTTTTTGAATTGATTCTCGCCATTTTTCTTGACGAGCCTTTGGGGATATGGAGGAGGAAGCCTAGGCATTGGTGCCTTAGCCTTTTGCACTACCGGTTCCGGTATGTCAACAATGTGATCCCTAGACGGGTTCACTTCCTCTTGAGCTTCCTCTTCATTATCATCAATATCAATCCGCACTTCTTCATTTGCTTTCACTACATTGTCCAGGATCTCATCTTCTTGAACCACTTGCTCATTATCTACAAGCTTCTGTTGATTCGAGGTGGGTGCATCCCCACCTTTTTCACTCCTTGTAGTAATGGCCATGGCATGTAACATGTTGTTTTCATCCTTTGGGTTCACCACCGTGTCACTTGGTAGTTCCTCCTTAGGACGAGTGTTTAGGGCTTGAGAGATTTGCCCCATTTGGACTTCTAAGTTTCGGATAAATGTATTGTGAGAGGGAAGTTGGGCATCGGAGTTGACATTTTTCTCCATCATTTGCTTAAACATGTTCTCAATTCGTCCCATCTCATTGTTGGAAGAATTTGGACTATGGAAAGAATAAGGAGGCGGATTACTCGGTTGTTGATACATCAGGGGCCTTTGAAAACCCAACCCCTGATTGCCTTGATTATTAATCCATCCTCCTTGGTTGTTGCCTCCCCAATATCCTTGATTATTGCCACTCCAATTGCCTTGGTTATTACCACCACTCCAATTTCCTTGAGTATTGTTACTATCCAGCTCCCTTGATTGTTGCCATCATTCCAATTACCTTGGTTGTTAGAATTCCAATTCCCTTGATTACCTTGAGGTCGCCATTGTTGTTGATTCGAGCCTTGAGAGTTGTTTCTTTTCCCTTGAAAGTTGTTCACATATTGCACTTCCTCCTCTTGTTCATTGTAAGATTCATCTTGACCAAACCCACTATCTTCTTGCACATAATTCTCCACTCAGTTTTGCACTTGTGGAGCTTTGGGCCTTTTTTTGTTCACCATCATATTAACTTTCTCCATGGAATTGACTTGCTTAGGATTTTTTACTTGTTGAAGTTGAGCTTTTTCTAATTGATTCATTGTGGTGGTCAACTCGGCAATGGCTTGCCCATGGTAGGTGAATCACGTTTGGATCACCTTGAGAAATATTTGCTCTACTTTGCCATGCCGAAGAAGTATCCGCCATTTCACCTAAAACCTCACAAGTTTTCGCATACGGAGTTGTCATGAAATTTCCACCGGCAAGTTGATTAACCACACACTGATTAGTAGTATTGATCCCCCGATAGAAAGTTTGTTGAATCATAGCCTCGGTCATGTCATTATTTGGGCACTCTTTGACCATAGTTCAGTACCTTTCCCATATTTCATGCAACGGCTCATTGGGCTCTTGTTTGAATGCTAGAATCTCGTCTCTAAGAGTAGCCATATGCCCGGGAGAAAAGAACTTAGAAATAAATTTCTCCGCCAATTCATCCCATGTATGGATGGAGTGATTTGGCAATCTTTCTAACCAATCCAAGGCTTTCCCCCGTAGAGAGAAAGGAAATAGCCTTAACCTTAAAGCATCCCCGTAGACGTTTGTCTGTTTACTCCGCCAACAAGTGTCCACAAACCCCTTCAAGTGTTTGTATACATTTTGACTCGGAGTCCGGTGAAGAATCCCCGTTGCTCTAACAATGTGAGCATTACATTCGTTATTTGAAAGTTGTCTGCCCTAATGCGGGCGGGACAATGTCACTTGCATACCCTTCATTCGGCAATACCCGGTGTGGAGCCGCTATTGATGGAGGTGGAGGTGGAACTGGGACATTGTCTTGAGGTGCTCGGCCTCTTCTATTTGCTTGAGGTTCAAGCGGAACCTCTTTAAATTGGTCATCTTCAATGTCCACATCCCCCAAAGGCATGTTTCTGAGTTGATCGTTGTTGTTTGCCATTATGGTACCTAAAATTGATTCACACAAATCAGTAACAAGGAAGGAAAAGAAGACAATTCACATACAAAACCAAATATATAGACAAATTCGTTTTTTATGCTCCCCGGCAACGACGCCAAAAATTGATCTCATCCAAGTTCACACCTCAATTCAAGGTTATGAAATGGTCGATTGCAATAGTAATACTCAACAAGGAGTCGGGGTCGAATTCCACAGGGAGCTATTGATCTCGTCCAAGTCACACCGCTATTCGGGGTTATGAAACGGTCGATTACAATAATACCCAATAAGGAGTCGGGATCAAATCCACAGGGAGCTGAGATGGGATTAGTGGTATATATTTGGATAAAGCACGTGAAGTATCTTGGTTGCACTTCCACAAATATGGTTTTGTTTTTACTTCTAAAATTAGGTTAAGGATTACAATTCTAAAGATATAAAACTAGAGAATATTGTTTTTGGATGGTTTTTAAATATATAAAAAGTCCTAGGGGTATGACCTTTTACCTAGATGTTTGCCTAACGGATTGTAAACTTTAAAGCTTATTTTGTTGGTCGGGGTGTATTATAGCAATCAACACTCAAATACCCACTCAATACCTCTTGGTAAGAGAGTGATTTTGCCCAATTAGGCTTTCTCAAGCCCAAATGGGTATTGAACAAAACAATTGATAAAATGCTCAAGTTGGGTTTTACTATCTCTAGGTTCAACCCTTTAATTGGGACTATCAATATCTTGATTTTATCCCAAATTCTTGTTAGCCAAGTTTTGCTAGACTACGTCTCCCTTTCTCAAGTAGAGACCAAGTCAAATAGGCATAAACTAATGTTTGCTACCATTAATTCTACAATTAAAGACAAGAACAAGGCTAAATAGTAAACACTCAACCATAAACAAGCCATAAATCAAACACCCATTAGGTTCACACACTAGGGTTGGGTCACAACCCTAGCTAAAAATCAAGCTACTCATAATGGGTATAGAGGAAAATAGAGAAGAAAAGATGATAAAACTCATAATGCAAGATTAAAAAATAAAAATCCAATGTTAAATCACCAAAGTGAGCTAAAGTTGCCTAAAGGGGTAAAGAAAAACGGCTACAGGACTTTCAATATTCAAAACTTGACCTAATTTCGTGAAAGTAGTCTATTTATACAAAGCGGTCCGCACTTCTCTTCATAACTTGACAGGAGTTGACTTTGCGTTCGCACAATTCTGGATTGCGGCCGTATCTCTCATTTTCTGCGGTCCGCACAATTCTGGGTGCGGCCGCACTGGGCTCTTTTGCGGACCGCACATTTCCTAAATGCGGTCACATGGCTTTTTCTACGGCCGCACAATTATATGTGCGGTCCGCACTTTTCTTTAGATCTTGACATGAGTTGACTTTGTGGCCGCACAATTCTGGATTGCGGCCGTATCTCTAGTGTTCTGCGATCCGCACAATTCTGGGTGCGGCCGCACTGGGCTCTTCTGCGGACCGCACATTTCCTAAGTGCGGTCGCATGGCTTTTTCTACGGCCGCACAATTATTGTGCGGTCCGTGTTTCTTCTTGAGCCTGAAATGAAACTCTCTGAACTTTGGCTCTTACGTAGCTTCTGCGGCCGCACAATAATTGTGCGGTCCACACTTTGCACTGGGGCTCTGTTGATTTTCCTTCACATTCTGCGGCCGCAGATAGAAATCTGCGGTCCGCACTTGAGCTTCTGTGCCTGATTTTTGTCCTTGTTCAGATCACTCCTCCTTGAGTTGGATTTCATCGTAGTGGATCATTCTCCAATACTCCTGCAGGTAAGAATATTTCATCTATTTTTGGGAATACAATTAGACACTTTTGGACTAAAACGAAAGCTAAAAGGCGCTTTCCTGAGTGCGGTCGCATAGATGTTTCTACTTAAGCTTTTGCTTGTCCTCAAGAAAATAAGGTAATTCTCACCTCGACAAGATAAGAGCTATTCCAGCTAATCTAAGGTGAATCAAACACACATCAATTGGGATCAACAATTACCCACAACACTTATGAATTATCAACAATGCAATGATTTGAAGTTTTAAGCACAAATAGTTCTAATGTAACACTAGAGCATCAAGAGTTGATTTTACTCATCAAGGAAGTTCGCTCTTTCATATAGGTCATTGTGGATCAGAAACTACTCCTCCTCTACTCTCCGTTAGCATATCTCACTTAAGAATGTAGCACTCACTTCAAGGAATTGTAAAAAGTTCGCTCATCTCTCTCAAAAGAATGTCACAAGTACGGCTCGAATAAGTACCATATGCTTGCCCCTCATGTAAATTACCACTAAAGTAAGTTCACTCGGCTAGAAATCACATAGGGCTTTTTCGAAATGTAATCAAGGCCATTGGACTAAGGTAGGAAATGTTGAAATTGAACGAGTTCATCTTTCCTTAAGCACTCCATTTTCTCTTTTTGGCTCATGCTTTGCCGACTCTTTGAGTCATTTTCTTTTTCCTTACGGGAACTAGAGAGATTTAACATCAATCTTTCTTGGTCATGATATTCATTTTCTCCTTCTTTGTTTTCTCTATACTTTGCAATTTTGCTTTTCTTTGAATCCCTTCAACTTTTCAACTTATTCACTTTCTTTTTGCATTTTTTTTTCTTTCTTTATTTTTCTTTGCCTTTCCTTTTATTTATTTCTTTTCTCTTTTTGTACCTTGATACCACTTTCAAATTTCTCGTCTCTCCCCCAAACTTATGTTGTAGCCAATTGTTTCTCAAGAGTGTTAAGAAAAGCTCAGGTGCCAAGAGAGTATCACTATAAAACAGGTAAAGGCTTGTAACATAGTTATCAAATAAGAAAGGTTTTAGGCTTAAAAGGGTTGACTAGGGATAACAAAATTGGTGGGTCGTGGAAAAATTGAAAACGGGTTGAGAGCCTACAATCACTTCTCAAGCCAAGCAAAACATAGAATATCGCCTAGAAACACATTCGGGACAAGTTCTAGACCATTCGCACGGGTACTTGAACTTACAACAAAATATCTCACCTCTCACACAACTGGATTGTTCAAGAGGATAGAGACGAGGGCCCACAACAACCATATTCAATATTGAAAATTACTAATGGTTCAACTAAACCACTCGATGATTGCTTAAGTCAACACAAGAGTCAAAATGTCACTAACTACAGCTATTTCTTTCCAAGAACTTGTTTTTAATCATAAGCATGTAGTTAAGTATGTTGGTACCAAGTGAAGCATGCTTGACTCTTCTAGTTCGACTCAATTAGGTCCTCTTATTCATTATTATTATTGTTCTTACCTAAACATCAAAAGCGGACTCAATCCCTTAAGAAGGTTGTCACGACATCCATTGTTGGAAAGAGTCACCCAGTTCACACAAAAACCACCTTTGGAAAGAATCGTGGCATTAAGAAAACCAAAGGCTTATTGATCACTTAAACATGAAAAGAAAGTACGAAATTAAAAAGAAGCTATTAAAGTAAATAAGAAGCTATTAGACTAAATATTGACTACTAAGAAAACAAAATAAAGAAGCTATGAAGTAAACTGCTGAAAGCATAAATGAATATAAAAACTGAGAAAGGGAAAGAGAATATATACATCAATAGTGAGAGAAGAATATGTACATAATGAAAGTAAAAATAAAAAGAGAATGTTATCAGTTATTACAGGCTAATGTCAAATGCCAAATCAAAATAGACTCCACCCCCTAAATAAAAATAAGCATTGTCCTCAATGCTTAACAAAATAAAAACAAGGAAGGGAAAGAGTAGAGAGGACTCCCTATGTGGTCTCAGTGTCCATAACAACATCACCTCCCTCAGGCTCCTCCAACTGGATCTCATCATCCCGTGCTCGGGGAATAGCTGGGTTGGTGAACATCTCTAGCACCGCCTTAGCAGTGTGGGCAGCAAGGTCTGGCTCCTCAGACTGGCCAGTTGGTGCCACTGGTGCTGTTGGGTCTGTTGGTACTGATGAATCTGTCTCCATCAGTAAGTTAAATGGAAGTTCTCCAGCGGCTACAATCATGGTCACCTCTCATCTCAATTTGTCAACTGATTTCTTCGAACCCTGAGATTTCCTCATCTTCTTCACCTGCTTCCCAAGCTCCTCAATTGCTCCCACGTGTGCCACCAAGGTGTCCATGATGGTCTTCTGATTCTCCAATATTTTCTTCAAAGTTTCCTCCACTAACGGAGGAATCTGGGGTGCTGGGGTAGAAATCTGAGATGCAACAACACTAGATAGGTCAGTTAGATTTGTAGTAGTTGTCTGCATCTAATTGTTGAGACTCGCCAGTATCTGGGAGACTCGCAGCGCAAAGAGTAAATAAGTAGAGGAGGAAGGCATTGATACTGATGGCCCTAAAGATAGAGGTGGAGGTATGGCAGTTGTATCGGTGGAAGGCCCGGCTGTTGTGGAAGGCATGGCTATTGTAGAAGGCATGGCAGCTGAATCTGCAACTACCACCGATGGCTCATCAGACTGGCCTACGGTAGTAGTCGACTTACCCTTATTCTTCGGGTTCCTTGGGTCCTTCAAAGAGTACCAGGAAAAGAGCTTCTTAGCCCTAACCTTCGTATCGAAGGTCTTGGGCTCCACCCCCGCATCTGTAAGATACTTCGTGATAGTGTTGGGATACGGATAGGAGCTTTTACCCTGCTTTACAACCAGAGACATGTTGGCCGATATGATGGCACCCATATTGATTGGGTACCCGGCCATGATGGAAGCAACTAGGACTGCCCGAGGGATTGGGAGATTGTTTTCATTCCGACTTGGGTCTATGCGACTGCACACAAATGTTTGCCACCCTTTTGCTTCAAAGTTGAGGGTGTTCCGCTGAATGGGAACCCCTGCTGTGATCCATGGTGCTGGTGGTCCCGGAGCTACCTGAAGCTCAGCTAGCCATGGGCGAGCTGCATCGCCCATAGCCAGCTTTTCCAAGTATTGCACCTGCTCCACATCCTTGAGCCCCAAATAAGTGTTCAGGGTGCTTTGATCAAATCGTACTTTCAAGTTCCTCAACTTAGTCACCTTAGTCACCTTCTTAATGTGCATCACATTGGCGTAGAACTCTCGGGCTAGGTGCTCTTTGGCATCCAATACGCTTTTCGTGAACCATTTCCACAATTTTCTTTCCCGAAATTATCTTAACACATTTGGGTTATATCTATTCAGATCTTTCAACACAAGCTGCCGCTCAAGAGTGAGCGATCTCTGTGGCCACCACTCTCAGAACCTGTTAAATGCAGTCAGGCTCACAAACCTATCTTCCCAAACTTCCTTCTTCTTTGACCTCTTCTGGCCTGCAACTCTGGTATCACCCCCCGACCATCATACAGAATATCATCATCATCATCAACTATGATTGATGTGGCGGGGGCATGAGTAGATGAGGGTTCTGAAGCCCGACTGTTCCATTCCGACCCCTCAAAAGTACTCTCAGAAGAGGTAGGCTCATCTCTCAGTCGGTATCTATCTTGGGGCAGCTGTGGCTGTGATATCACAGCAGGCTGCCTTTGCACTGAGTCGCCCTCCGATGCTTCCCTAGACGGGGGATATGAACTTGATTCGGAGGGCTCCGGCTGTTTACCTCGGCCTATTGTTGCCTTCTTACTGATCACTTTTTGGAGGGCGAGGGGTAAGGTGATTTTGCCTCTGCCTCTGGAAGGTTCACCCATCCCTTTTAATGTATCACCACGACCACGTGATCTAATAATATTCTGCATAAAATAGCAGTAAGAGTCAGTTCTAGTTAAGTGCAGGTAAGCATAAAATTTGCAGAACAAAACATGTTGCAATTTGGGGAAGTGCGAACCGCACATTTTTGAGTGCGGCCGCAGATGGGGTTGTACGGATCGCACTATTTGAAAGCGAGGCCGCGGTGATGATTCTACGGTCCGCACAATTTTGGATGCGGCCGCACATTGAAACTTCAAAAATGACAACTCTCTGAAGATAGAGAATTGCTTGATCTACGGCCGCACACACTTTTCTGCGGTCACGGTTGAATTTTTGCGGACCGCACAATCATTCTACACCAAATACCCTAGCCTACTGATCTACGAACCGCACAATTCCTTGTGCGGCCGCACAATTCAAATATTTATCGGGCAGATTCTTAGGGTTTCTAATTCACGCACAATTTAGATATGGTAGTAGCAATTTAGACATGATACCCAGTTTACCCATCCCCCAAATAGCAAATAGGAAGTTACACATACAAAGTTAAGCTCACATGATGATGAATTTGATGTTAGGCTTAAAAGTAACTAAACTAATTATGAAAAATTAGTTTAGTGATACTAAGGAAGAATCAAAGATGATTAAATGAGTGTTAGATGCGTGAATCAGTTGAGTGCATTGTGTTTGCCTTTGTGTTAATTGTTTAGAGTTCGTAAAGTCTTAACAGTAGTGAGAAGGCTACTATTTATACTTGTCCGGTTAGGGCAAGAACTCAAGAGCTGAGTGCGGCCGCACAATTTTGTGTGTGGTCCGCACTCCTTTACCTATTACACATTACGCTTTTGATGATCAGCGGTCTGTACATTTTTGAGTGCAGCCGCAGATTTTTGTGCGGCCGCACTTTGGCCATTTCTCTAACATGCACAACTTCAGAGAGTTTGCAATTTCTGATCTCCAGTTGTGCGACTACAACAAGAATTGTGCGGGCGTAGATCCCTTTTTGATGTGGCCTTCAAAATTGTGCGGTCCGCACTTTTTTCACACTTAGCCACTTTTCCTGAGCACAGTTCCTGCAAAGCAAAATCATTCCTACAACACACTTCAAAACCAGTTAGCACAAAATAAGACCTATCTAAAGAAGAAGAAAAAGGAAAAGAAAAAGAAACATGGGTTGCCTCCCAAGAAGCGCCTGATTTAAAGTCGCGGCACGACGCAGATTACCATCAATCATTTGAAATGAATCACTGCCACTATGTGGCCATCACCAACTTTTTACTAAATAGTGCTTCACCCGGTGACCATTGACTCTAAACACCCCATCATTTTTATTCTTCAAGTCCAATGCACCAAAAGGTGTCACACTCACAACTTCAAACGGGCCACTCCATTTAGACTTCAACTTTCCCGAAAACATCCGTAACCGAGAATTGAATAATAACTCAAGATCACCTTCTTTAAACTCCTTGTTCCGAATATACTTGTCATGGAGGTGCTTCATCTTCTCCTTGTATAAGGATGAACCTATATATGCATGGTACCGAAATTCATCTAGCTCATTCAATTGTGCCACCCTTAAGTTGGAGGCGACATCCCACTCAAGATTTAGCTTCTTCAAAGCCCACACGGCCTTATGCTCAAGTTCCACCGGAAGGTGACAAGTTTTCCCAAACACTAACCAGTATGGAGACATCCCAATCGGTGTTTTGTAAGATCCTATAAGCCCATAAAACATCATCAAGTTTCTTTGACCAATCCGTCCGGTTGGCATTCACTGTTTTTGACAAAATACTCTTGATCTTCCGGTTGGAGACTTCCACTTGTCCGCTTGCTTGAGGGTTATAGGGGGGTCGTGACTTTGTGAGTGACACCATACTTGCTAAGCAAGGTATCAAAAGCTTTATTGCAAAAATGCAATCCCCCCCCCCGCTTATAATGGCCCGCGGAGTACCAAACCTTGTGAAGATGTTCTTTTTCAAAAATGCCACCACACTTCTAGCTTCGTTGTTGGGTAGAGCAACGACCTCAACCCATTTGACACATAATCCACAGCTACCAAAATGTAGGTGTTCCCACAAGATCTTACAAACGGTCCCATGAAATCAATACCCCACACATCAAAAATATCAATTTTCAAAATGGTGGTGAGGGGCATCTCATTTTTCTTTGAAATCTCACCGGCCCTTTGAAAATTAATCACAATGCTTGACTAGATCACTTGCGTCCTTGTATAGAGTAGGCCAATAGAATCCACAACTCAACACTTTAGCCGCCGTTCTTGCTCCCCCATGGTGACCACCATAGGGTGAAGAATGACAAGCTCCAAGAATTTCAACTTGTTCCTGTGCCCGGCACACATCTTCTAATCACGCCATCGGTACAAATCCGGAAGAGGTACGGTTCATCCAAATAATAGTCTAGGAAATCCCGATTGAGCTTCTTCCTTTGGTTTGAAGAGAACTCATCCAGTACAATACCACTCACAAGATAATTTGCTAAATCAGCAAACCATGGCATCTCGGTAATTGAAATAGCTAGAAGTTTCTCGTCGGGGAAGGAGTCATTGATTTCAAGGCCGTCATGTGGCCTCCCCTCCTCCTCCAAGCGAGATAAGTGGTCCGCCACTTGGTTTTCACTGCCTTTGCGGTCTTGGATGTCTAGATTGAACTCTTGCAATAGAAGCACCCATCTCATTAACCGAGACTTTGAATCTTTATTGCTCATAAGGTACCGAAGTGCCGCATGATCCGTATGGACAATCACCTTTGTACTCATCAAGTACGGGCGAAAATTCTCCATAGCAAACACAATAGCAAGGAGCTCTTTTTTGGTCATAGTGTAATTGATTTGGGAATCACTCATGGTCTTACTAGCATAGTAGACCGGAAGAAAGATCTTGTTGACACGTTTCCCCAAAACTGCTCTTACCGCTACATCAATAGCGTCACACATGAGCTCAAAAGGCAAGCTCCAATTTAGGGCGGTGATAATAGGAGTAGTTGTCAATTTGAACTTGAGCAATTCAAATGCCTTCATGCGATCCTCATTGAAATGGAATTTGGCATCTTTCTCCAAAAGCTTACACAAGGGGTTCACCACTTTGTAAAAATCCTTGATGAAACGCCGGTAGAACCCCGCATGACCCAAGAAACTCCTCACTCCCTTCACGGATATTGGAGGTGGAAGTTTAGAAATCACCTCTATTTTCGCCTTGTCGACCTCAATGTCATTCTTTGAAATTTTTTGGCCAAGGACAATGCCTTCCTCAACCATGAAATGACATTTCTCCTAATTCAACACCAAGTTCGTCTCTTCACATCTTGCCAAGACCTTATCCAACTTTTTCAAGCAATCATCAAAAGAATTCCCGACCACCGAAAAGTCATCCATGAAGACTTCAAGGAAATCCTCCACCATGTCCGTGAAGATAGCCATCATATACCTTTGAAAAGTCGCTAGTGCATTGCATAACCCAAATGGCATCCGCGAGAATGCGAAAGTACCATAAGGACATGTGAAAGTAGTCTTCTCTTGATCCTACTAAGCAATAAGAATTTGATTGTAGCTGGAATACCCATCAAGGAAACAATAGAAAGCACGGCCGGCCAACCTATCAAGCATTTGATCTAGGAAGTGAAGTAGGAAATGATCCTTCCTTGTGACTTTATTATGCTTGCAATAGTCCATACACACTCTCCACTCGGTCACCGTTCTTGTAGGAATCAACTCGTTCTTGTCATTGGTAACCACCGTCATTCCCCCTTTCTTTGGGACACATTGCACCGGAGAGGTCCACGAACTATCGAAAATGGGGTAAACAACCCCTGCATCTAACCACTTGATGATCTCCTTTTTGACCACCTCTTGCATTGCTTTAATTAGCCTCCTTTGATGTTCAATGGGGGGTTTGGAATCTTCCTCCAAATTAATCTTATGCATGCAAAATGAGGGGCTTATTCCCCGAATATCCGCCAATGTCCATCCAATAGCTTTCTTCCTCTTTTGTAGCACCGCCAATGTGGAGTCTACCTGCTCGTTAGTCAAACAAGAGGAAAGAATAACTGGTAAAGTGGAACAAGGGCCAAGAAATTTATACCTGAGATGTGGAGGCAACCTCTTCAACTCCAAGATAGGAGGCTCTTCAATTGAAGGCTTAGTAGGAGGAGTTTTCCTATTTTCGAGATCCAAGGAAAGTTTCCGAGGTGCATAATTGTATGACCCCATCCCTTGAAAAGAATTTACACATTCCATGAAGCCATACATTTCCTCATCATCAAAATTTAGCAAAACGGCCTTCAACATGTCACCCACATTAATCGTGGCACTTGTATCGTGAATAATAACATTGATCACCAAGTCCACGAATGAACATACTTCATTGCTATTCGGTTGCCTCATAGATTTACACACGTGGAACACCGTCTTTTCATCACCTACCCGGAAAGTGAGTTCACCAGCTTCCACATCAATAAGAGCCTTCCCCGTAGCAAGGAAAGGTCTACCCAGAATAATCGGCACCTCATAGTCCACTTCACAATCAAGAATCACAAAATCCGCCGGGAGAATAAATTTATCAACACGAACCAACACATCATCAATGATACCCAATGGTCTCTTCATGATATGATCCGCCATTTGTAATCTCATAGATGTGGGTCTTGGTTTCCCAATTCCCAAAGTCTTAAAAACTAAATAGGCCATCAAATTGATACTTGCCCCAAGATCACAAAGAGCTTTAGCAAAGTCGGCACTTCCAATGGTACAAGGGATTGTGAAAGCGCCGGAATCTTCCAATTTAGGATCCATTGAGTGCACAATTGCACTCACTTGATAAGTCATCTTTATAGTTTCACAATTCATCGACCGCTTCTTTGTCACCAAGTCCTTCATGAATTATGCATAACCGGGCATTTGCTCCAAAGCCTCAATCAATGGCACATTAATAGATAGACTTTTCATCATGTCAATGAACGTTTTGAATTGATTCTCGCCATTTTGCTTGGACAGCCTTTGAGGATATGGAGGAGGAGGCCTTGGCATTGGTGCCTTAGCCTTTGGCACTACTAGTTCCGGTATGTCAACAATGTGCTCCCTAGACGGGTTTACTTCCTCTTAAGTCTCCTCCACATTGTCATCAATATCAATTCTTACTTCATCATTTGCTTGTACCACATTGTTCAGGATCTCATCTTCTTGTACCACTTGCTCATCATCCATAATTTTCCTTTGACTTGAGAGCATCCCCGCCTTTTCCACTCCTTGTAGTAACAACCATATCATGTCCCGTGTTGTTCCCACCCTTTGGGTTCACCACTGTGTCACTTGGTAGTGCCCCCTTAGGACGAGTGTTTAAAGCTTGCGAGATTTGCCCCAATTAAACTTTCAAATTGCGAATTGAAGTGTTGTGAAGGGCTAGTTGGGCATTAGAGTTGGCATTTTTCTCCATCATTTGTTTGAACATGATCTCAATTCGTCTCATCTCACTCTTGGAAGAGCTTGGACTATTGGAAGGATAAGGAGACGGGTTGTTCGGTTGTTGATACATCGAGAGCCTTTGAAAGCCCGACCCTCGATTTCCTTGGTTATTGTTCCATCCCCCTTAGTTGTTGCCTTCCCAATATCTTTGACTATTGCCACTCTAATTGCCTTGGTTATTTTGACCATTCCAATTTCCTTGATTGTTTTGATTATTCCAATTCCCTTGGTTATTTTGATTGTTCCAATTCCCTTGATTTCCATGAGGTCTCCATTGTTGTTGATTCGGGCCTTGAGAGTTGTTTCTTTGCCCTTGGAAGTTGTTCACATATTGTACTTCCTCCTCTTGGTCATTATAAGATTCATCTTGATCAAACCCATTATCTTCTTGCATATAATGCTCCGCACGGTTTTGCACTTGAGAGCATTTTGCCTTCTCTTGTTTACCATCATATTAACTCCCTCCATTGCATTGACTTGCTTAGGACCTTGCACTTGTTGAAGTTGAGCCTTGGCTAATTGATTTATTGTGGTGGCTATCTCGACAATTGCTTGCCCATGATCATGCAATTCTTTATGTAGGTAAATCACATTTGGATCACCTTGAGGAACATTTGCTCTACTTTGCCATGCCGATGAAGTATCCGCCATTTCATCTAAGATCTCACAAGCTTCCCCATATGGCGTTGTCATGAAATTTCCACCAGCAAGTTGGTTGACCACGCATTGATTGGTAGTATTGATCCCCCTGTAGAAAGTTTGTTGAATCATAGCATCCGTCATGTCATTGTTTGGGCACTCTTTCACCATAGTTCGGTCCTCTCCCATATTTCATGCAACGGCTCATTGGGTTCTTATTTGAATGCTAGAAGCTCGTCTCTAAGAGTAGCCATATGCCTTGGAGAAAAGAACTTGGAAATAAATTTCTCCGCCAATTCATCCCATGTATGGATGGAATGGTTTGGCAACCTTTCTAACCAATCCAAGGCTTTCCCCCGTAGAGAGAAAGGAAATAGCCTCAACCTTAAAGTATCATTGGAGACGTTTGTCTGTTTACTCCCCCAACAAATGTACACAAATCCTTTCAAGTATTTGTACGCATTTTGATTCGGAGCCCCGGTGAAGAATCCTCGTTGCTCTAGAAATGTGAGCATAACATTTGTGATTTGAAAGTTGCCTGCCCTAATGCGGGGCGGGACTATGGCACTTGCATACCCTTCATTCGGAAACACCAGGTGTTGAGCCGCTCTTGGTGGAGGTGGGGGTGGAACGGGAACGTTGTCTTGAGGCGTCAGGCCTCGTCTATTTGCTTGAGGTTCAGGAGGAACATCTTCAACTTGGTCATCTTCCACGTCCACATCCCCCAAAGGCATGTTTCCGAGAGGATCATTGTTGTTGAGAGCCATTGTTTCACCTTCAATTGTTTCACCAAAAAGATTAGTTACACGAAAAGAAAAGAAGACAATTCACACAAAAAACCAAATATATAGCTAAATCCGTTTTTATGCTCCCCGACAATGACGCCAATAATTGATCTCGTCCAAGTCACACCTCTATTCGGGGTTGTGAAACAATCGATTGCAATAATAATACCCAACAAGGAGTCGGGATCGAATCCACAAGGAACTGAGATGAGATTTGTGGTATATATTTGGATAGAGCACGTGAAATATCTTGGTTGCACTTCCACAAATATGGTTTTGTTTTTACTTATAAAATTACGTTAAGGATTACAATTATAAAGATATAAAACTAAAGAATATTATTTTTGGATGGTTTTCAAATATATAAAAAGTCCTAGGGGTATGACCTTCACCTAGGTATTTGCCTAACGGGTTGTAAACTTTAAAGCTTGTTTTGTTTGTCGGGGTGTATTATAGCAATCAATACTCATTCAATACCTCTCGGTAAAAGAGTGATTTTTCCCAATTTGGCTTTCTTAAGCCCAAATGGGTATTGAACAAAACAGTTGATAAAATGCTCAAGTCGGGTTTTAATATCTCTAGGTTCAACACTTTAATTGGGACTATCAATCTCTTGATTTTATCCCAAATGCCTGTTAGCCAAGTTTTCCTAGACTAAGTCTCCCTTTCTCAAGTAGAGACCAAGTCATATAGGCATAAACTAATGTTTGCAACCATTAATTCTATAATTAAAGGCAAGAACAAGGATAAAATAGTAAACACTCAACCATAAATAAGCCATAAATCAAACACCCATTAGGTTCACACATTAGGGTTGAGTCACAACCCTAGCTAAAATCAAGCTACTCATAATGGTCATAGAGGGGAAAAAAAAAAGAAAAGATGATAAAACTCATGATGCAAGATTAAAAGATAAAAATCCAATGTTAAATCACCAAAGGAAGCTAAAGTTGCCAAAAGGGGTAAAGAAACTTGACCTAATTTCGTGAAAGTAGTCTATTTATGCAAAGCTGGAACTTTTGGACAAAATTGCCCTTTCGGAGGTTGTGCGGCCGCATAATTATATGTGCGGTCCGCACTTCTCTTCAGATCATGACATGAGTTGACTATGCGGCTGCACAATTCAGGATTGCGGCCGCATCTCTCATTTCTATGGTTCGCACAATTTTGGGGTGCGACCGCACTGGGCTCTTTTGCGGACCGCACATTTCCTAAGTGCGGTCGCATAGCTTTTTCTGCGGCCGCACAATTATTGTGCGGTCCGCATTTCTTCTTGATCCTGAAATGAAACTCTCTGAACTTTGGCTCTTACGTAGCTTATGCGACTACACAATAATTATGCGGTTCGCACTTTGCAATTTTGCGACCTCAGATAGAAATCTGCGGTCCGCACTTGAGCTTCTGTGCCTGATTTTTGTCCTTGTTCAGATCACTCTTCCTTGAGTTGGATTTCATCGTAGTGGCTCATTCTCCAATACTCATGCAGGTAAGCATATTGCATGAGTTTTCGGGAAAATAATTAGACACTTTTGGGCTAAAACGAAAGCTAAAAGGCATTAATAAGTAGTCAAAATTCCCACTTATCAGCTATACGTGGGATTTGGGAGTATAAATTGCAGTGTGTGAGTATGAACTATCTCAAATTACGCCTCCACAAATTGATGCTTGTTCTATGTCTATTCCAATTTAAGATTGCAAGATTAAGTAATGAAACTAAGAAATTATTTTGTTGTTTTTCAAATGATAAAAAGACATAGGGCTATGACCTTCACCTAGGTGTTTGCCTAACGGGTTATAAACTTTAAAGCTTGTTTTATTAGTTGGGGTGTATTATAGCCATCAACACTTGAGTACCCACTCAATAACTCTCAGTTAGAGAGTGACTTTGCCCAATTTGGTTTTCTCAAGTCCAAATAGGTGTAGAATAAAATGGTTGATAACAAGCTCAAGTCGGGTTTTACTATCTCTAGATTCAACCCTTTAATTGGGACTATCAATCTCTTGATTTTATCCCAAATTCCTGTTAGCTAAGTTTTTCTAGACTAAGTCTCTCGTTCTCAAGTAGAGACCAAGTCAAATAGGCATGAACTAATATTTACAACCATTAATTCTACAATTAAAAGCAAGAACAAGGCTAAATAATAAATACCCAACCATAAACAAGCCATAATTCAAACATCCATTAAGTTTACACTCTAGGGTTGGATCACAACCCTAGTAAAAATCTAGCTACTCATGCTTAAGACAGAAGAAATAGAAGAAGAAATGATAATTAAAATCATATTGATAATTAGAATAAAGAAATTTATGTTCAAAAAGCTCAAAATGGCAAAAACTACTAAAGAGAGTAAAGAAAAACGGCTATTGTATCTGCTGATGTCAAAACTTGACCTAAAAAAGTGAAACTCTTCTATTTATATAGAGCTGGAATTTTCAGACAAAAATGCACTTTCGGAGGTTTTGCGGCCGCACAATTCCATGTGTGGTCCACACCTTTGCTTCAACCTGAGAGGATTGGAATCTTGCAACCGCACAATTCTGAACCACGACCGCATCTCTTTATTTCTGCAGTCCGCACATTACTGAGTGCGGCCGCACACGGCTCTTTTGCGGACCGCACAAATGTAATTGCGGCCGCGTAGCTGATCTTCTGCGGCCGCACAATAATTGTGCGGTCCGCACTTCCATTGATAGGTTCTCTAAACTTTTGCTCTTGCCTAGCTTCTGCGGCCGCACTTCTCACAGATCTCTGATGAGTTCTTCTGCACAATCTGCGACCGCAGGTGATATTCTGCGGTCCGCACTTTAAGCTTCTGTGTCTGTTTTTGTCCTTGAATTCAGATCACTCCTTCTTGAGAAGGATTTCATATTGGAGGCTTATTTTTCAATATTCTTGCAATTAAGCATATTTCATCAGTTTTTGGGAACACAATTAAACACTTTTGGACTAAAACGAAAGCTAAAAGGTGCTAATAAGTAGTCAAAATCTCCACTTATCAACCAACAACCACTACATCATCTCCACCGACTGCAGTTGTCTGAGAGGAGGATATTCCTTCTTCCCATTCCCCAGTTCATGGAAATTTGGGGCATAATTATTCTGCCCCCTCTGAAGATCCCCAAAGGAGGAGGAGAGTCACCCTCTCGATTTCTACAGGATGCCATCTATTATCCTGGCCGGTGGAACTTGCTAACTATCTAAAACCTTTGGCCTGAGAAAAAAATAGGAACAAAATACAAACTCTCTCAGGAGAGTGTTTGTTAAACAATGCCATGCACAACGCAGCAACGGTATAGTCTTTGTTTCCTCCGTTGTTTCTTTTATCTTTGTTATGACAGGGTTTTGAGTTTGCATTTTTATTTTGCATACCAACTTCCTTGCTTCTGAGGGCCTTCAAAGGCTAATTCTTGATAAGGAACTTGCCTCCGAGCATGATCAACTTTTGGCCGAGCGAGACCAGACTGTTGCTCGCCTCTTATAACTGGAAGCACGAGCTGTTGAGGCCGTGAAATTGGAGGCACAGTATCATCAAAGTAAGCAAGAAGTAGTGACCCTTAGCCAGGAGACTTCCTAGTTAAGGGCGTATTTTGAAGAAGCTAGGGCCAAATGGGTTGAAGTCCATAATGTCATTCTTGCTGCATCCGGTCGTGAGGCTGCCTCTGCAAAAAGATTGAATAATTAGGGGGCAGCCTTAAACTCCAAAACTAAATAAGTTACTGCTGCCGAGAAGAAGTATGCATGGTTGGAGGAGAGCCATAAAATGACCATAGAGCACAATAGAGTTTTCAGTTCCACTGTCTGTGACCTTGATGTCAGCCTCCGGGTGTAACGACCCGGCCGGTCGTTTTAAGTATTATAACCATGTTCTCCCATTTACTGCTCAATTTATGTTTTATAGTTATTTTATGACTTACCGGGTTAGTTGGTTCGGCTCAGGAAGGAATTCGGAATGAAATGAGACACTTAGTCTCATAATTAAAAATTTAAGTTAGAAAAGTTGACCGGATGTGGACCTATGTGTAAACGACCTCGGATCTGAATTCTGATAATACCAACAGCTCTGTATGGTGATTTTGGACTTAGGAGCGTGTCCGAAAAATTATTTGGAGTTCCATAGTGGAATTAGGCTTGAAATGCCGAAAGTTTAATTTTTGGGAAGTTTGACCGTGGGTTGACTTTTTGATAACAGGGTCGGAATCCGATTCTGAAAAATTGAATACCTCTATTATGTCATTTATAATTTGTGTGCAATATTTGAGGTCAATCGAACGTGATTTAATAGGTTCCGGAGTCATTTGTAGAAATTAGAAATTTCAAAATTCATTAAGCTTGAATTGGGGTGTAATTCATGGTTTTAGCATTGTTTGAGGTGATTTGAGGGTTCTACTAAGTACGTATAATATTTTAGGACTTGGTGGTATATTTGGTTGAGGTCCCAAGGGGCTCGGGTGAGGTTTGGAGGGTTAACAGATCAAAAATTTAGACTTGAACAACTGCTGGAATTTTCTGATATCTGATGTTATTTTCCTTCTACGCAATCGCGTGAATGTGTCTGCGATCGCGTAGGCTTAGTTGGTCAGTAGAGGTTTTTGTTCTACGTGATCGTGTGGGGATATCTGCGACCGCGTAGGGTTAATTTAAGGCAGTAATATTTTGTGCTTCGCGATCGCGTGAAGCGGGACGCGATCACGTAACGATGTGAGTTTGTTATTCGCGAACGCGCGAAGAAGGTCGCGTTTGCGTAGAGGGAATGGGGCAGAAATGGAAATCACGCATTTGTGCTTCGCGATCGCATGGTTAGGTCCGCGATCGCGTAGGTCTGTGATGTTGTGCATCTCGATCGCGGGGGAAAGTCCGCGATCGCGTAGAATTAAATCTGGGCGATGGAAAATTGTTCTTCGCGATCGCGTGGGAATGTTTGCGATCGCGTAGAGCAAATGTCTGGGCAGAAAGTTTAAGTTCTGAAAATGGAACTTCATCCCATTTTTAGTTTTTGACGGATTGGAGCTCGGGAAGAGGCGATGTTCGGGAGTTTTTCAAGAAAAACAATGGGGTAAGTGTTCTTTACTCAATATAGGTTAAATTACCCGAATCCATGGTTGTTTTTATCATTTAATTGGTGAATTAAGTTGGAAAAGTTTGAAAACCCTCTTGGTTTAAATTGAAGATTTGAGGGTCGAGTTGGGGTCGGATTTTGGTAAAATTAGTATGGTTAGACTCGTGGTTGAATGGGCTTCCGGATTTTGTAACTTTTGTCGAGTTCCGAAACGTGGGTCCCACGGGCGATTTTTGAGTTAAATTTCTAATTTTTATGGAAAATTAGCATTTTCTTATGGAATTAATTCCAATGAATTTTATTGACTGAAACGAATTATTTATGGCTAGATTCGAGGCGTTTGGAGGCCAATTCATGAGGAAAGGACATTGCAGAATAAGAATTTCACGGCTTGAGGTAAGTAACAGTTTTAAATCTGGTCCTGAGGGTATGAAACCCCAAAATTTTTGTCATGTGATTATTTTGGAGGTGACGCACATGCTAGGTGACGGGCGTGTGGGCGTGCACCGAGGAGATTGTGACTTGGTCCATCCCGTGGAAACTGTATAGTTGAATAATTTATTGTTAGCTATATGCTCTCTATGTGTTGAAGAAATTTGACTGTAAATCATGTTAGAAATCATACTTAGGCTATGTTATAGTACTTTTGGGACCCGCATAGGTCGCGTACTTGTTGAATTATTTGCTAATTGTTGTCTTGTACTCAGTCATGATTTTCTTGCGTATTATACCTCAGTCTTTCTGGATATTTATTGATACACTATGTTATCTTTGTTTGGGTTGATCTTTGTGATTTCTGAGAGCCCGAGAGACTAGAGAGGTTGAGGACTGAGTAAGGTCGAGGGCATGTCGGTGAGGTAAGGATATTATGGCACGTGAGTTGTCCGCGCAGGATATTATAGCACGTGAGTTATCCGTGCAGATTATGGCGCTTGGACTGTAGGAGCCCCTCCGGAGTCTGTACACCCCCAGTGAGCACGGGTACCCATTGAGTGCGAGTGCTGAGGGCTGAGAGCCGAGTGGTTGAGCTGTTGTGATGAGTTGAGTGACTGTTGCCTAGGAGGCTGTACTTGCTTTTAATTTGTTGTTGCACTTAGTTGCTATTTGTCATTGTTGTGAAATTCTCTGAAAGATTTTACATCCGGATTACATGAACTTGAATTGTATAAATTGATTTGACTTAAACTGCTAGATTTGAAAGCTTGTCTATTCTCTGTTGGAATTACTGAAAATGAACTACAACTGTGTAGCTCGTCACTATCTTCAATTCCTTATTTATTATTATTACTTGCTGAGTTAGTTGTACTAATACTACACCATGTACTTCGTTTGCAGATCCAGGTGCTTCTGGACATAGCGAGTGTTGATTTTCTGGCACAGTTGATTTTTCGGAGATTCAGAGGTAGATGTCGTGTTTCGCAGACCTTGTCTCTCCTTCCCTATCTACTTGTTTACTGTATTTGCTCTTAGACTATTATAAATCATTTTCTTTTGATTTGTATCCATATTAGATGCTCATGTACTGAGTGACACCAGGTTTTGGGGAGTGTTCGTATCAGTATTTGTGGGATTTTGTATTGTATTTAAATATTATATTTTCAAACTTAAGAGAAATTATGGTTTATTGAGATTATCGTCTTGCCTAGTATCGAGATAGGCGCCATCACGACAGGTTGGGATTTTGAGTCGTAACACCAAGCCACTAGATCTGTGCGGGATAACCTTTCTGCCGAGGTTGACCGACTTAAAGAAGAACTCCAGCACTGAGCGGCTTCCCTCATTGTCGAAAAAACATATTCTATATATATCATGAGGAGAAAAACCTTGGAAGAGGCCAAAACGGGTGTCATTGACTTTGATGCCAAAATTGCTAAGGCCCGTGAGCTGGAGTCAACTGCCCAAAGAAGTCTTCCGGTTCGGCTTGATGCTACAGACTCTTCTGGTTTCGATTCCGAGTTCTCGAGAACTGAAGAAGAACCGAGGTGATGATGCTAAAGGACAAAATGGTGAAGGCCAAGATATTGAGATGGCGAAGGATCCACCCACTTCTCCTGGGGGCGCAAATGCTTCTCTTCCTCCTGGTTCTGGCGATGCAGTAGCTTAGTTTTTACTTTCTTTTCTTTTCTGTACTTTTGTATTTTTGCTACTTGGCACATTTGCTGTGAATAGAAGTACTTTTTTGTTTAAGTATTGTGCAAGTTTTTATCTCTGTGTACTTTTCGTTTAAGTATTTGCGCAAATTTTACTCTTTGCATCCTTTTCGTTTAAGTATTTGCGCAAGTTTTACTGTTTGCGTCAAATTGTGAAAGGCTTCAGCTGTATTTTTCTTCGAGAGAATTTGGATTCAAGGCATACGTTCTTTCTGAATCAACCCTTTACCATGAGGGTTTCATAAGAGAGGGACCTCTTATGTTTACGGTGCTCTTGAAGAGGACGTCTCCTGTTCATTACGTCACTAGCATTTGAAGTACTTATTTAACTTTCAAATGATAAAATTAATTCATTGATAGGACAAGAAACAAGATATAAATAAAAGAACTTTACTTTATTCCTTCCATTTTCAAAAGTACATAAGCATTCGTTGTGCAAAAAGAAACTGACCATTACTTGTGGCTAACTTGTACAATTTGTTTCTACGGGGCTGGCCGCACATTCCCCGGTCCCATTGATACAACTTTGTTTCTTGGTTTCATATTCCGGTCAATGTGGTAGTCATTGTTGTTGTATCCTCATATCATTCCCCCAAGTGTTCGAATGTGAAAAATGCGAATTGGAATACTAGAAGTCATGATCCTTTGGAGATTCCACTAGTGGATGGTTAGATAATCTTTTGTTCGGTAACAAGCTTCACTTCCCCTTAGGAACTTTGTTATTGAGCCAAAGACTATCTAACAACCCCCAGTAGCTTGCACTCGTGAACGGTCGGGTAATCCTTGACTGATAGCAAAGTTTACTTCCTGGTAGCAATTTTTGCTACCGAGCCAAAGATTATCTAACCTCTACATAGTGATCCGTTGTTTGCGTGCCTTGTCGTTTTAAGGTCTTATTTCTGCTGACGAAGCTTCCTTCGTAGTATGCTTTCCATTGCTACCTCATTAAAAACATTACCAGAAAAACTCAATTGGGACAAAAACTACACTAAGGGAAAAAAGTGCAGCATATACTTTCAGTGTAGGCAAGGCTCATCGCAATAATATCTTTTGAGATGTGTCATGTTTCAGTTGCCTGACAACTTTACTCTGTCTTGATTTTCCAATTCGTATGACCCTTTTCCGGTGACAGTCGGAACCCGGTAGTGTCCTTCCTACGTAGGACCCATCTTCCCTACGTTGAGCTCCCGGGTGTTCTGAGTTACTTTCCTTAAAATCAAGTCTCATACTTTGAAATAATGGAGGTTGGCTCTTCGATTGTAATATCTTTCCATTCTCTGCTTTTAGGCTGCCATCCTTATATGCGCCAAGTCATTGCCCTCGTTGAGCAACTCCAATTTGACCAACATTGCTTCATTGTTTGTTTTTTCGTCCGTCCAGAAATATCTCAAGGTAAGTTCCCCTACTTCTACCGGGATCAGGGCTTCTGCTCCGTACATAAGAGAGAAAGGAGTTTCTCCTGTGCTTGATTTGGTTGTTGTCCGCTACGCCCATAGTACTCCTGGCAGCTCTTCGGGCCATTTGCCTTTGGCTGCTTCCAATCTCTTTTTGAGATTGTGGATAATCATCTTGTTTATTGATTCTGCTTGACCGTTTGCGCTCAGATGATAGGGTGACGATGTGATCCTTTTGATTTTCAAGTCTTCAAGGAATTTTATGACCTTTGCACCTATAAATTGCGGCCCGTTATTGTAGGCTATCTCTTTTGGTATCCCAAATCTCCAAATTATATTCTTCCACAAGAAATCTACCACTTCGCATTCACCGATCTTCTGATAAGGACCTTTTTCAACCCACTTAGAAAAATAGTTAGTTAAAATCAAACGAAACCTTACCTTACCAAGGGCCACCGGCGGCGGACCAACTATGTCCATCCCCCACTTCATGAACGACCATGGCGATAAATTCGAGTCTAGTGGCTCTACTGGTTGATGCACTTGCAGTGCGTAGCATTGACATTTATCATATTTTTGAACATAAGCCTTGGCATATTGTTCCAACCGGTGCCAGTAGTAACCTGCCCTAATTAATTTTAACACCAAGGAATCCACTGCCTGAGTGATTTTCGCAGATCCCTTCGTGGACTTCTCGCATAACATAATTAGCTTCGGAAGCTCCCAAGCATTGGGCCAACGGGCCTTGGAAAGATCTTCTGTATAATTGACCTCCCTTGAAACTATATCGCACTACTTTAGTGTGTAGCGCCCGAGATGCCTTGGGATCTTCAGGCAATTTTCCATGGTCGAGATAGTCAATGATCTCATTTCTCCAATACCAGACCAAATTGGTCGCGTTTACCTCGTAATAGCTATCCGTATCTAATACCGAATGCATAAGTTGTATGACCATGCCGGAGTCCGATCCCTTCATTTGCGTGGACGATCCAAGATTGGCTAGTGTATTTTCTTTCGAAGACCGAGAAATGGCATTTCTTCAAAGATCGAGAAATGAACCTGCTCAAAGTGTCCAATCTCCCTGTCAACCTTTGAGCATCTTTCACACTTGATAGTTGGTCTGGGATGTCTTCGATGGCTTTAATTTTATCGGGGTTAACCTCGATCCCCCTTTGTGACACCAGGAATCCCAGGAACTTACTGGAGCTGACCCTGAACGCATACTTCTCGGGGTTAAGCTTCATGTTATGCTTCCCTCGATCCCCCTTCATGTTATGTTCGCGAGCCTCTGATAAGTGGTTCCGGCATTCTTAAGCCTGAAGGGCATCACATTGTAGCGATATATGCCAAAGTTTATTATGAACGAAGTTTTTTCCTGATCATCCAGGTTCATCTTGATTTGGCTGTACCCGGAGTAAGGATCGAGGAAACTCATTAACTCGTGCCCGGTCGTCACATCAATCATTTGATCGATATTTGGCAGTGGGAACGAGTCTTTTAGACACGATTTATTAAAATCCTAATAGTCCACGCACATGCGAAATTTATTATTCTTCTTTGGAACTACTACTACGTTAGCTAACAGGTCAGGATACTTTACCTTTCTGATTGAACCGATATCAAGCGAACGAGTTACCTCTTCTTTGACAAATTTATTTCTAACCTCGGCAATATGACGTTTTTTCTTTCTTACCGGAGGGATATTGGGATCCAGGCTGGGTTTATGCACGATCACTTATGGTGGAATACCTTTCATATCTGCATGCGACCACCCAAAACAGTCAACATTAATTTTAAGAAATTTGATAAATCCAGACCCGAGCTCGGGGTTTAGTCATGTCCCCAAGTGGAACTTCCTCTGCAAGAACTTCTCGAACAATGCGACTTGTTCAAGTTCCTCCACCGTGGATTTTGTTGCGTCCGTTTCTTCTGGTACCTTGAATTATCTTGGTACCTGATAGGATTCCGACTTCTCCTCCTCCTGGTTGACTTCACTCGGCTCGGGAGCAGGCGCCGACTCCTGTAATTGCTATGTTGCATGCTCCTTCCATTTACTGCTGGAAACTAAGATTGTATCCATCTCCCTTGCCGCCGGTTGGTCTCCTCTTATTTGTTTGATTCCCTTGGGAGTTGGGAATTTCAGCAACTGATGATATGTTGATGGTACTGCCTTCATCTCGTGCAACCATGGTTTCCCCACGATAATATTGTAACTCATATCACGTCCACTACCTCGAAAAAGGTCGTCTTCATTACCCCCATCGGCATTTGTGGACAGCAGGATATCTTCTCGGGTTGTAACGCTTGCCAGATTGAATCTAACAAGGAGTTTTGTGGTCGGAATGATGCTTTCGGTCAGCTTGTCTTGTTCCGGCACTCTCCATTGGATAATATTGGCCGAACTTCTTGGGTCCACCAAAAGCATTTAATTTTAAGATCTAAGACATTTAGAGAGATTAGCAGCAATCCATATGCATCTTCCTCCGTGAAAGTAATGTCGTCCTCAACGACTTCCCGGAGTCTATTACTGTGGGTCACCGACACCTTTGTCTTTTTTGCCGTCGAAAATGTCACACCATTAATCTCGTCCCCTCCCCCCTCCCCCCGAAAATTATGTTGATCATCAAACGTGGAGGATCATCTCCTTCTTTTGAAGGCTCCGCGTTATCATGATTACGACCGTAATTGTTTTTAGCCCAATCACTCAAGAATTCTCTAAGATGACCATTTTTGAGCAATGTCGCCATCTCTTCGTGGAGATGTCAGTAGTCCCCAGTCTGGTGATCGTTGGTCCCATGGTATTCGCACCACAAATTAGGATCCCATTTGGATGGGATCAGATCTCATCGACTTCGGGAACCGTACTTCTTTTATCTTCCTCATAGCCGACATCAGCTCCGTTATGCTGGGCGTTGAAGTTGTA
The DNA here is from genome assembly GCF_000715075.1 of Nicotiana tabacum. Lineage (NCBI taxonomy): Eukaryota > Viridiplantae > Streptophyta > Magnoliopsida > Solanales > Solanaceae > Nicotiana > Nicotiana tabacum. The sequence goes on from NC_134091.1 coordinate 12,100,518, forward strand.
TTAGGAAAGCATGGGATAGGAAGAATATCGAGAACCCGATGTCTTCTTGTCCTGCAATGACCTGTGATTCTGGGCGCCATCATCTCTCCTATCAGTGGCGAATCTATCCACCGATCGGAAACCTCTGCCGCATTGTTCGACCCGCTCATAGGGCAAAAACTTACCACTTGAAGATCGCCGATCTGTGTCGAAATCATCTTTTGATTTATCTTTATTCTCCTTCCGGTCCCGACCCTTGACCGACATCGGGAAACTTCTCGGATTCAGACCTTTAGCGAATGCTTCAGCTGCCCATTCATCTGGTATAGCCAGTAGCAGCATCCTTTATTCCTGGAATCTGATCACGAACTCCTACAACAATTCAGACTCTCCTTGTGCAATCTTGAATATGTCGTCCTTTCAGGCATGTACCTTCATGGCCCCGGCATGGGCCTTGATGAAAGAGTTCGCGAGCATCTCAAAGGAGTCTACAAAGTGATCGGGCAAAAGCGAATACCATGTCATGGCTCCATTCGTAAGGGTCTCCCCAAATTTCTTCAGTAAGACAGACTCAATCTCGTGGGGAGCTAAATCGCTCCATTCACCGCTGTTGTATATGTGGTGATGTGCTCTTGAGGCTCTGAAGTCCCATCATACTTTGTCATGCCTGGCATTTTGAACCGCTTCGGGATCAATTCTGGTGCCGCGCTTGATTTGAACGACAACTGAGTATACTTATTTGAGTCCGGTCTTTTCAGCATTGGTGGTGCGCTCGTAATTTGATCCATTCGAGCGTTTATTTCCCTCATAAACCGTAGGAGTCCGATTTTAAAGGGTTCACTCTCGTTGTTGTGACCGGATCCGCTATCGTTCCCCCACCCCATCGAAGTCGACCTCGCCCCTCAGGGTGTGGTTGTCGACCCTCTGCGTTGTTTAATTTGCGGGAGCACTGGGAGGAACTGGACCTCGTCTATTTGCGTTATTGGAAGCACTGACAACGCCTGCTTCAACTCCGTCATGACCTGATCCTATCGTGTGAGATGGCATATAATGGCCTTTTGTTGATCTCTCAAAATCCTTTATGTTTCAATGACGTGCTAGTCTTTAACATCACCAGGAGTCGCCTCTCGAACATGTCGCGGGTATCACTGATTGAATCTTTGTCCTGAGGCTGATTTCCTTGGGCCTTAATGTTATGTGCGATGTTGACACTGTTATCTGTCATTTTCTATGATTCTAAGGACAAATAATCAAACGAGTTAGTAATAGATGCAATGATCAACTCAATTACACAATTGTCTAAGCCCCACGGTGGACAACTATTTAACCGTAAAATGGTATAATTGAATTTATACGTGGTTTATAGACAAGTGAATTGATTTGATCCCAAAATGATAAATAAATTAGATAAAAACGAAAGACTTAGCCTTGAAGTTGAGATAAACAATAGAAATCTTGATTCCGGGAGCAGAGCTTCCGGAGACAGTAATAACAATATAAATAAACAAGAAGGTAAAATTGTAATGAGCTTTGAACAGAGTATAGTATATGTTTTTCAGAAAATTCGTCTCCTCCACAATGACTGTAGCACTCACTATTTATAGTTTCACCTTGGGAACAAAGTACTAACATCAAACCCCTCTTAAATGACAATTATGAAGGCTATTGAAGAATGTGTAACTGTGAGCAGTGAATGTCATATTCTCTGTAACGGACCATGCACTTAATGCTACAGAATATTCCCCATTAAATCGTACTGGGTGACATGGATTTAATTCGCCTTTATGAATACCATTCTCTTCGAGATCGTTGCCTTCGGACCAGACTGTCTTCTGTCTTCGGCAACCCGTGTCGCTTCCTCATGTAATCATTTAATATGAACATACTTTACCCTATACAAATCTAAATAATCTCAAGATTGCTTATACAATAATAACAAATTTAATAAAATACAGAATAAAATAATTTCGTATTTAATTTTAAAATTATTATCCTCTCATCGATTATTTTGACGAAATTATTTATCAATAAAATTACAATACAGTCCACGAGAAAAAGCTAGGGTTACAGAAACAGCACGACCCTCGGACACAAAAGTCTCAGGCCACGAATCTCAATCTCTTACTTGCGCCTTATCACGGCACACGGATAAATCAGACATGAATTTTCCTCTTTGCATAGCAATAGCGTTATTTACACGACACCTATTCCATATATGCTGTTCATTTCATGATTACAAGAAGCGCGTGGAAGCTAGCTACTCTCGTCCTTAAGAATTCGTCCTTAGATTATCAAAAACTCGATAATGAGAGGCTATTTTGGAAAACAAAAAAGGACAAATCGTCCCCTATTGAAATTTTATTTTACTTAAGAAGCGAAAATAAGGAGGAGAAATATAAAAACATTAAAACTGATAGGACTCTCACTAACGTGACTTGAGCATGACACGTATTAAAAGAAGGCCACGGTTGTTTAGGGAACTCGCACAAAATTTATTACATTCCTACCATTTTATATAGGATAATATCTTAGTTTTAGGGTGTTAATGGTTCGGTTCGAACCATTATTTTATAAAAGTATATAAAAGGAAAGATATCAAATACTTTATAATTTATCATTTAAAATCACTTAAATAATTTGTAACTTACTGCTCAAGATTTAGAAATAATTTAGACTCAATAGAAGTAACAAAATAGATTTTGAGAGTAAGACTTTTGACTTTAATTAAGGCTTGTACCCATTTTCATCACCTCAATACCCGAGATGATAAATTTAATACTTTATTATCTTTAAACTCAATGTATAAAATACATTTCTCATAAATAAATATATTCGGTACGGTTTGATACTTTTTTGCTTTATTTTTATTAAATTAAAAATGTACCTTAACTATTCGGTGCAACTAAAAATTTAAATAAACACTTAGACTTTGTTAAATAAAAACCTAATAATCGATTCGGTACGATATAATTCGATAAATTCAGTCGGTTTATGAAGATCCGTTGACATTCCTACTTAGTTTGACTAACACAAAATTTAAAAATATAAAAAAGAATTTTTAAGTCTCATATTCTTAAATTAAAACTGTATATATTATGCTAAAAATATTTATTCTAAACATGTCATGTTACTTTTATATTTGAGCATCGTTGAAGGTAGGATGCAAATTTTAAAGTTAATACTTAATTTTATATTGCGACACTTTAACAAACTAAAAAGATAAGACAAGTAAAAAAGTTTTGTTGCACGCAGGAGTGTAATAGACTGATCAATGAAGTGTTGGAGAACTATGAAGTCTCGTGTTCAAATTCTAGCGTATACATCTATCCAAATTTTGACTGATAAAATTACATGGTACTTATGATAGTGAGAGTCGAGAGATAACAAGTACTAATGAATTAGCCTAAGTTGTGTGCAAGATGTTACATATACTACCATCATAAAAATATTTTCTAGGTTTAAAAAAAGAGAGATATCGCACCCAATGATATAACTTAATGGTCAATAAGAATAATATTTCGGTAGCAATTGGGGTTATAAGGTCTCACGTTGCGCAAGTTGAACATGACACCATCATTATCTATACTATATTAAAAGCATGAAGGCCTTTAACGAAATGTCGTTCGCCTTTTTTACCCTTTAAACATAAAGTACATACTATATAAAATTGTCATTTTAAATATTTTTCTAATATTTAAGAGATAAATATTTGTTGAGATTTGGTTATTAAATATTTCCTTCTTTAAACTAAATACCTAAAATTTAGGACTTTAAAATTGATTAAAATTTTACCTTGAATAATATTTAAAAAGTCAATTAATATTTACCTTAAATAAATGTTACTACAAAATTTATAAATTTGAAGTAGTTCTATATGGAATTGAAAAGTGACAGCGTAATGGTACTCCGTTTATTCATGATGAACAAAATAAATTTTATCAATGATGGGTAATATTTTTGAAGAATAATTTTACTTTACTTGGTATTTGCTATAAATTACGTTAATTTATTCTAATTACGTGGTAAATAATGTGAGACTATAAAAAAAAAAATAGTGTTTCACTTTTCTTTAAATTATGTCTTCTTCAATCAATATAGACTATAATAAAAGCCCGAAACTTCAACGAGAAATTGATCAACCTTTTTATCATTTAAATAAATTTCATATTGGAAAAAATCATTGTTTAATTATTATTTTTTAATATTTAGGGCATTAAGTTTACTAAAACGTTGACTCTTAAATTTTTTTTTATTTGAACCATATAGAAAATCATAATATTTAGGAATGTAATCCCAGTAAGATTATTTATATAAGTCGAGTAAGTTAATTTTCACAAGAATCATAATTTTAGGAATTGTTATCTCACCCGGAATCTATGTGACATTAAAAGTGTTCCATTTCAAGATACCAAGAGATAAAAACTTAAAGTAAATTGTACAAAAACCATACTCATGAGCTAACAACTATTTTCAGATCGCTAAAATTTTATAGATTTAAGGTTGGTAATGTATAAATATTAGCTATTTCACGCTATTCTTTTTTAAGAAAAAATTTAATAAAACACTTTCCAAAAGTGTTGTCATAGGGTTTCGTATCTTCTTGTAGTGTCGATAAATCTATATAGCGGGTAGATATTGCATATAATCCAAATATCAAATTAGGAATGTGATTAACTGACCACATTCATCATTTCTTTTTAGGAATTTGAATTTTTAAAATTTTGCAACACTTTTGAGAATAATATCTATGTAATTTTCTTAAAATTTATATTCATTGATTTGAAATACACATGCAATGCGTATTATTATGTTGGATTTGGATATTTGTTTGTTTTATGCATTTTCTTTGCTCAATTTTGTTGTTGTCGTTATGTTTTATTATTTGGTGGTGTATACATACGTTTGAATGTATGTAGCATATTAAGTTTATAAGGAATTTACTACAATTACATAAGGATAGAGGTCTAAAGCATATGCTGGAGTATTTATGCGCGTTTGTATCATAATAAGATATAGCCGAGATAATTAACTGAATTTTTTTACCTTTAAAAGTATATTTAATACTACTCAAATTACCGTAGGATATGTACGTCAATAAACATTCTTATCCTAAATTTAGGCTATCATGTATTTTGCAGTCAACTGCTTAAATGTTACCACTTGGCTTCAATTAATTCTTATTTTCTTTAAAAATAGGCAATAATTTAAAATTTTGATGGAAAAAAAAAGTATTATATCGAATATGCTTGCAATATAAACTTTGTTTATTATTGGATAAAAAGAATAGGTAGGATAACAATAGATAAGTGATTTATAACTCAAAAAAGGAGCTTAGAAAATGGGATCACCTAAAAATTTATATCTTTCTATACAAATTTCATATTAACTAGCATGGACAAATACAGACGTTAATACTAAATTGTTTATCTCACAAGTTCAAAAGATATTTAATTATTTTTTATTTAACTATTACGTAAACATAATAAATGAGTGTTGCATCTTCTTTAACGTACCATACTATTTCATATTAATCGTTTTCTTGTACATATTTTTTAATTAAGTGACACGGAATACACGTGCAACGCACGAATACCCTTAGCGAAATGTTGTTTGCCTTTTTTACCCTTTTAAAATGGATGATACACTGGATAATATAGTCATTTAATTATTTTCCTAATATTTAACACTTTTAAGTCAACTAAAATTTTGCTTATTAAAGTTTTCCTTATTTAAACTACTACATAGGAAATCATAATATTTAGGGAATTAAAATAAATCAATTGAACAAAATGTTTATAGATTTTTCTTTTTCTTATACGTGCATACAAACTAATTAGAAACGTACATATCAAATTTCATTAAGCATTTTATGGTTCCATTAAATGCGTACTTTTATCCCAAATTAAATGATAAAACTATCGTATATACATCAAAATCTATATAATTATTTTCTTGAAAAATATACTTATGCCATTAAAATGTAGTATATATTTTGACTACCCATAATCTTTAACCCATTCTGACCATCTAAAATTATGAATACTATGAAAAACTTAAAAACCAAATTTTAAAATAATGCGAACGAAATATATGAAAAAGTAATTAAAAAAACATAAATATATAGCTCACTATAGTCTGGAAACAACATAAACATAATCATAGTCACTGGAAACAATTACTGTTATTTTAAAATATGTAGAATTTTAAATCAGTTAAAATTTTGATTATTAAATTTTTTATTTGAATTATGTAGAAAAATCTAATAATTAAAAGTTTAAATCAATAAAGATTTTACCTTAAATAAATTCTTTCCTTATTTGGACTATGCAACATAACAATAACACATTGCATGTTAATCTTAATATTCAGAACTTCAAAATTAACATAAATTTTATTTATTGAATTTTTGTATAATATTTAAAAATTACGGTCAATAATTATTTCAACATGCAAAATCATAAAGAAAAATATATTCTAAATGAGTAGAATTTACTCAATAATGGCAGGATATCGTACGCGCAATAATTATTTTTCTATTAATATTGCAGACTTGAAGCAATAAGAATGAAATGGTAAAAGATAAAAATATATTCTAAATGAGATGTCATTAATTATTTCTTTTTTTCTCATAAATGTTCCAACAAATGACATCTCCATATATTATTATATATTATGTTATTGTTTTTTATAAATTATTGATTAAATATTAGTCATCTTTAAAGTTTATAATTCCACTTATCAATTTGTATTATTTGAAAATTTATCATAATAAAAGTATTCTTTTACTTGTTTGTTTATATATTAGGGAAAAAATTAACAATAATTTTTATAAGTTATCCTTATTATTCTTTGAAGACTTCCATTTACATGATTTCTCTACTAAATGGGATCAATATTTCTAATTTTATAAAATTATCCAATTTATTTTTATTTTATAATTCAATTATATTATTTAATAATATTTAATTTATATAATTTTTTAAAAAAACTTATTCATTGACATGAAAAACAGACTAGTTAAAAAAAAAAATATCGAAAAATGAAAATAATAGGGGGATATCGCTAAACTGCGCCGAAGGGTGACACGTCATTAAACGTAACCCAGTTTTTCGATTACCCTCTCACTACCCTTGCCCTATATTCACCCGCCTAAGCTTCTTCTTCCTATCTCTCGAGCAGTCAGTCAATCACAGCAGCAGAAAATTAGGGTTTTTTTGAGCGCTTCTTCTCTTTTTCTCCTTCCGATCAATCAGTCATGGGTGACAAAACTGAATTCGATTCTCCCCATAACCAGATCTCCAAAGGTAAAATTAAATTCTAATTTACTAATTGGCACTTCATCAGCTTCAAATTAAACTTTCATAGATAGCATTCATTTTCATTTCTCCCTGTGTAACGCTATGAATGTGTCGAAAGATTGTACCTTTATGTGTGTTCTACTGTTTCCCCACTGTGGGTTTAGGGTTTTTCTTATATTGCTTGAGTTTCGAGAACAGAGAATGCAGTTTTTTTGATTTTTTTTGCTATAGAAGATACAACAACAACAATTTTTTGCTATAGAAGATATCACTTGATTATAAAGTGATGATTTTTATTTGTTTGATAATACGAAAATTCTGTCTCTGTTTGTTTTGATAGTTTATGACTATCAAGTTTGATAAATTCCTTTTTCCCCTACACATTTGTTCCTTCCATTAATTTTATCCTCAAAGAAATTGACTTTATGTTGGTAGCTGTTAATGCTGCTTAGCAATCGGCAGACTGGTCTCATGTTTTGGTTGGTAGCTGTTAATGCTTCTTTGATGATGTTGTATGTTTTGGTTAGTTGCTTTGTAGTGTCCAGACTCATTACTTTTATGCTCCTGATACTTCTTTTAAACGTTCAGTAGATTTGTTAGGTGTCTCACCCGCTCCAGAGAAAGAAAGAAAGAGATGTGAGATTGGTTGTTGAGGTTCTTTTTTTTGGTTGGTTGTTGAGGTTGACCTTTTGGTATTTACACTCGTTAAACTAAATCTATCAATTACGCTTCAATACCGAATTCGTTGGGTAATCAATATGAATTAGTTGTTTCAATTCAACTCTATTCAGGTCTAATTAACTTCTGTAGTAAAAATACTTTTTAGATAACCTAGGGGTTCTCTAAAGCTAAAAGTCCTCTAAATCTCACACATAACACGGATATATGAGTCTCTACTAGAAATAAAAAGACTTTGGCAAATGCCGGATATAAAGCAAGAAGAACAAGGAAGCCTTAAACCCAACTAGCTAGATATCACGTATATGGGTCCGTTGCTTCAATTTAGTTTTGTTTTTAGTTAGGTCCTTCGTCAAATTCCTCTTTATGTTTTTTGGTCTGCCTCTTTCTCTTTTATCAACTTTAATCCTCATATTGCCGCATCTAAGAACAATGCACGTGAAGATCTACATAGAACTTTGTCAAACCATGTGAGACTACTTTCTCTAATCTTATTCTCTATGTGATACTTTCAACTTTTGTTGGACGTGATGACTCTAATCTTGTCCAATCTTGTGTCACCATATATCCATCTTAACATAAATTTTTTTACAATTATCTATCTTGTGGATATATTGGGCCTTAGACACCCAATAGTCACTTCCAACATTCCTGGTCTGCAACTGTTTGCAAACTAATGTTGTTGAAGGCTTGCGTAAAGCACGCTTAGAGCTTGAAGTTAAATGAAACCCAAGTTGTGTGCTTTGCATTTGCGTCGCTTAGTTGGCACTTTAGTGTAGCCTGTGTAGGCATCAAGGTGCCAAGTCATGCACATCTTCACCAATGGGTTCAATCTTTAAGAGCTCAATACTAGTCAATCTCTCTCTCTCTCTCTCTTTTTTTATATATGTGTGTGTGTGTGTGTGTATTGACAAAATGATACATCATATGTTAAGAAAATTTCATGATTGAATTAGTGATTAATGCTAAGAAATTTAAAGTTTAGTATAAGAAAGCTAGCCATTGAAAACCTAAAAATACATTTTTTCATCTAAAGCAGAAATTTTTGATGGTCTTTCAATTGATTGACATGTTTTAACTACATCTATATTGCTTAGTTATAGTTCGTTCATTCTCTTGTCCAAATAATGATTGTTTGTCTGTATAGTTATATTTCTTATATTACCTTTCCATTTTCTGGCGTTTCTTTATTGATACTTTTCTTTGCTAAGCCCATGCTTTAACTTGCGCTTTGTGCTTGAAGCCTCAATATACTTTGGCTCGTTTCACTTTTGACTACTCTGCTTGCCTGTCACGACCATTTGTCTGCACTTGTTTATTGACTAATTTATGTGGGTCAAAATTTCAATTTTTTATTCTCAGAGGAAGCTTAATGAAGTATTTGAAAAACTAACCTCTTAATTATGACAGACATTGGCCGTGGTTACAACCATGTTAGACATAGCTTCATGCCTTAGTGTCTTTTGCTAGCCAAGTGATGATAGTTTGAGTTGGAGATGAAAACTGGGGAATATCATTAGTGCAATGAGGGGAAAAATGAAGATAACTTATATGGCTAACAAGGAGGGTGGGTGGGTGGGGGGATTTAATTTTCTTATGGCACATGATGTGGCTTAATAAAGATAGCCAATTTATACTGGTACTACGTGTTTCTCAATTAAGTTGGACATTTGGATTTCATCTGGTTTCAATGTTGTTTCCATCATGACCACTGTTATCTTGATTCCAAGTGTACAGGTATATTGATGGTAATAATATGAAATAGTGTTGGATTACATTCTAATTGAAATGAAGAACAAATTTTGGGAAATGAATTTAGGCATGATTAAAGTGGCCTTACCAAAAAGGAGAACCAGAGCATGTGATTTGTAGTATCTTTTTATAGTTGTGAGAGATAAGAAGTGACTACTTCTGCGTGTAAGTTAGGTATCCTATGTTGCTGTTTGATTTAAATAAATCTACTGCATTTTTTGGTAAAGCTTCGAATTTTCGTTGAGCACTACGAAGTTGAAGGTGGGATGTTATCTCTTGAAGGTATCATTCTGTTTCTCTATTTTACACGCCTTTGATCAGTTACAAGACTTGCAAATTCGCTGCTCCTGTAAATAGTTTTTAATGTGGACCCTTGGAATTTCCATGAATGGTAGAGGTTTCATATAATTACTTCAAGGGTTTATGTGTAGCATCTTATATTTTCCTTATTAACATTAGTACAGAAATAATGAAAAGGGTGTTTTGATTCCAATTTGTATTTGTCGTCGTGCAAGATTCTATCTTTATTGCTAAGTTATTTTTGTTTTGATACATGTAGATGTGCAAGGACCCAACAATTCCATCCCACTTTCACCGCAGTGGCTCCTGCCAAAGCCAGGGGAGAGTAAGGCTGGGATAGTTACCGGGGTGTGTTCATTATTGCTTTGGATTTTCCTTGTTTAAACCCTGTACCATTTCCCCCTTTTTGAGAAATATTTTAGAGCTATGATATAAGCAGTTGAGGATTTCTGCTTAAATTGTGTAGCGGTTTATTGAATTATTAATTCATAAATGAGGCAAATCACAAATGTTTTGGTCATCTCTTGGTGTTTAAATGCAGGACAACCATCTCGGTACGCATCCCGGTTATGCTATTCATTCAGAGTTAGCGAAATTTCCAGGGATGGGTGACGATGCACATGATAATCAAAAGAAGAAAGATGTTTTTAGGCCATCTGTGCTCGATATGGAACCCGGTCGACGGGACCGCTGGCGTGATGAAGAAAGGGACACCAATTCTGCTGTTCGAAGGGACCGCTGGAGGGAGGGAGATAAGGAGCTTGGTGAGGGCCGCAAGGTGGAACGCTGGTCTGACTCTTCTGGCAGAAATCATGGAGAAGGACGACGTGTTCCAGGTGAAAGATGGACTGATTCTGGAAATAGGGAAAGCAATCACGATCAGCGTCGAGAGAGCAAGTGGAACACGCGCTGGGGGCCTGATGAGAAGGAAGGTGATGCTGTGCGTGAGAAATGGAGCAACCCTAGCAAAGATGCTGAGATGCATCTTGAAAAGGGGTCTCAAGGTCTTGCCTTTTCTGGAAAGGATGAGAGAGAGGATGACCACTATCGGCCATGGAGATCTACGTCTCACGGCCGAGGAAGGGCAGAATCTCTTCATCAGGGTTCAACGCCAAACAAACAGGTTCCTACATTTTCTCATGGCCGTGGACGTGAAGATGGGGCCACCACTACTTTTTCTCTTGGTAGAGGTCGTGCTCTCTCTGGAGTGAGCCCCGTGAATAAAGGCTCTCCTCATTTGCAGTCATTTGGATCATTCTCAGAGAAAGCTGAAAGTGTGTCCTCTCCTTTACAATATAGCCGGATAAAAATGCTTGATGTGTATAGAGTGATAGACATGCGGTCCTGTAGCAAGTTTTCAGATGGGATTGTGCAAGTTCCTTCACTTACACAAGACGAACCTCTGGAACCTCTCGCATTATGTGCACCCAGTCCTGAGGAATTGGTAACATGCAGAGAGATTTGAATATATTTACTTAGTATAAACGGATTTTAATCTGATGTCCAGTTTGTTTGGATGAAGTCTAACTGCTCAAATTTATTTATAGGGTATCTTGAAGGGAATTGATAAGGGGGATGTTCTGAGTAGTGGAGCTCCGCAGGTTACGAAAGATGGAACATTAGGTAGAAACTCAACTGATTATACGCAAGCAAGGCGTAACAAACTAGGTACTTATTATTGTTAGATCAGCTTTTGGGGATTTCTGAATCTAGATTAAGCTCTCAAATGAGTTGGTTTGTGCTACGGTTTTGATTGTCTTCATTGTTTTCTTCAAATGCTCAGGTAGCAGAGAAGATTTATCACTTGATGATTCAAGAGAAGAAAGTATTGATAATGCCAAAGGTGCTTATTTGAACCATCCGGAAGGCTTTTCCTTTGAAAAACTTCATTCATATGGGTCCAGAGATGTTGCTCGGACTCTCCAAAAGTGTTGCCGCACCCGTGTTGGATCCTTCAAAAATGCACTAAATTTGGAGGATCCGACACGCACTCACCAACATTTTTGAAGAGTCCGAGTAACATAGGGTCCAGTTCTAAATCTGAGAATAAGCAGAATTTTGAGAGATTTTCTGATCCCAAATTAGGTGTTGAAGGTATATTTGTGAATTTTTGTCCCTTGATGTACTATGCAGTTCATCGGGATGTAGTCAATTACAAATCTTAAATGTCACTAAGGTTTGGATGTCCTGTTGTTGAAATCTCGAGATACAAATACATAAGCTAGTCTGTTAGTTGTATATATCTTTCAGTAAACAGAGTTGTCTTCTGAGAGAGTTGCTTCTGAATTACGGTGTTACTTGCTAAAAAGATCTGTCTATAATGCTTGTTTATCTATAATTGGGTTTCAGTAGATTGTTTGAACTTATTATTTATGTTCATTTTCAGTAGAAGACAATATTCTTCATAGAGAAAGCGAGTCTGTCAATAGAGATCCAAGCACACCCGGACACACACCTGGTCTCCATGGTGGCATATGGCGGTCTCCTTCAATTGGTGCACGTTCACATATGGTGGCTAATGATGCTAGGGAAAGGCCATCTGATGTCAGGCCAAAAACATCTGACATTGGTTGGCTACAGAGCCAGAAGGATAAGAATACAGAATGGGAAAGAGATTTCACAGATCCCTCTTATGCCAAAGATGAAGGATCTAAATGGCAGTTTGGAGATCCTGTTCTCAAAAGGCAATTGTCTGCAGTCATGGACAAAGAGTTGGAAACGAGGAAACTTTCACAGTCATCTCCGGAGGACCTAGTTCTATTATACAAAGATCCACAAGGTGCAATTCAAGGTCCTTTCTCAGGTAGTGATATTATTGGATGGTTTGAGGCTGGATATTTTGGCATAGATTTGCAAGTTCGATTAGCTGCTGCACTGCCTGATTCACCATTTTCTCTGCTGGGGGATGTTATGCCCCACTTACGTGCTAAGGCTCGGCCACCACCTGGATTTGGAGCACCAAAGCCAAATGCAGATGCTCCAGGGGGGTTGAACCTGAGCAGCTTCACAAAACTTCATGCAGGTTCAACTGAGATTGATAAGTTAAAGACTGAACTGAATTGCAAGCATTCAGCAACGGAGGCTGAGAATAGATTCTTGGAATCGCTGATGTCTGGCAAAGTGAGCCATGCACCGCTTGACAAGTTTGCTCAGTCTGAAGGTTAGTTTGGATGTTATTTTTCAGTAGCATTCCTCTACAATTTTGCATGATTGTTGTCTATGCTCATATTTTGTTTCAATAATTGAAGCTTCAAAAATTGGAAAGATGTTCATTAATATGCTTTGTGATTGCTTTTCTTGCTCGGCAGGTATTCCGGCTTATGCTGCAAATAGTACTGGTGCCGTTCCTCCTATTGTAGCTGAAGGTGGAGATAATCTGTATCTCTTGGCTAAAAATATGTCTCTTGAGAGGCAGAGATCTCTACCAAAGCCTTTTCCTCTTTGGCCTGGGAGAGATGCACCATCTGTTGTTCCAAATGTGGATAATGTTCAGGATCCTTTGCCTCATTCAAAACTGCCTTTTATGGCTGAACATGTTCGTCAGCATCCCCATAATCAGAATGTTGATTTATTGTCTCTACTTCAGGGTGTACCAGACAGATCAGCTGGCATTAGTGGCGGTGTTAGTGGATGGTCTAATTTCCCCGTCCAAGGGGGATTAGAATCGCTTCAGGAAAGGATGGATATGCATCAAGGTCAGAGTATGCCCCCTCAATCTGCGTTTGGAATGCAACAACAAAGGCTACACCCGCAGAGTCCACCTATGACCAACTTACTAGGCCAAGCCATGGATAATACTTCCAACATTTTGGCTACTGAGAAGCTACTTTCATCTGGAGTTCAAGATCCACAGTTGCTAAATCTATTGCAACAACAGTACTTGATGCAGCTACAGTCTCAGGCAGCACTAGGAGGACCACAGCAATTGTCATTGTTAGACAAGTTGTTGATGCTCAAGCAGCAGCAGCAGCAGCAGCAGCAGCAGAAACAGGAGGAACAGCAACTAATGTTGCGCCAGCAGCAGCAGTTGCTCTCGCAGGTGCTGTCTGATCCGCATCCTCATCAGCGATTTGGCGAACAACCTTATGGCAAGTTGCCAACTCCTGGCATATCTGTGGGAATTGCTACTGTGGATCCTACTCGTTTCCAGCCTTCACCTAATTTGTTTTCAATGAATACACAAGTACAACATCCAGTCATGGAAGAAGCTCATGCATCAAACTTTGTCTTGCCCCCAAGCATTTCTCAGGATGTCACCCAAATAGGTAGTTCTGAGACCTCATCGTTGCACTTGCCACATCAAATGTTTGGAGATGCTTCCAGTCAGAGGAGTTGGGGTTTTGTGGAACAAAGTGATGATATTCAACAAAAGGTCCCAAGGATGGCAACAGCCATGATTGACCCATCATCACATGCCAGCAAACATCCCCTAGGCGCAGAAAACAACGAGCCTCTAGCCGTCACCACTTCTGAAATTGCCTCTCATTTTCCACTTGTTGAGCAAGTAGAAAAGTCTGTTATACCACCACCACCACCAGCTGTTGATAATGACTTGCATCAGAAAAACAAACTTGAATCACCGCCAGCTGCAATTCCCTCGGAGCCGCAGGTTGAAAGAGATCCAAACAATGGGCTGTCTGTCACAAAGGAACTGAAAAGTGTTGAAACACGGGAAGTAAAAAAATCATCTGAAAAGAAGTCGAAGAAGCAAAAGTCCACTAAGGGGCAAGCTTCTGACTTAACGAAGGGAGCTTCTAAGTCGCAGCCATCAAAGCCCTTGCAATCTGATGCCGTGATTGCTTCTGATGCCAAATCTGATGCACAATCTGTTTCAGGCAAAAAAACTACAGCTGTAGGCCCAGAAAAAAGAGATAGCAAAACTGAAGTAGCTTTTGCTGATGTTGTGGACGAATATCCAGGGCAAAAACCATTGTCTGCTCACGCAACTGTGGAGACAAAAGGTGAAACAGGGCAAATTCCACCAGTTTCACAGTTCAACACCCAAGTACAGTCTGGACAGCGAGCTTGGAAACCTGCTCCTGGTTTCAAGCCAAAGTCTTTGTTGGAAATTCAAGAGGAAGAGCAGAGGAGAGCACAAGCAGAAATAGCTATTACGGAGGTTGCCACATCCCTCAGTTCCTTGAGTGTGTCTACTGCATGGGCTGGGGTTGTTACTAATTCAGATCATAAATTAGTTAGAGATACTCAGCAAGATGCTGCCGACAATGATTTGAGTATGAACAATTCAGATGTTTCTCTCAACCAAAAGAGTAAGAACAATTCAGATGTTTCTCTCAACCAAAAGAGTAAGAACAATTCAGATGTTTCTCTCAACCAAAAGAGTAAGAAAAGTCATTTGCATGAAGTACTGGCTGACAACACTTCGGCCAAGTCAGGCGAAAGAGAGAGAGATTTTCCTGATATGACATTTGTTCCACCTTCTGTACCTGTAAACGACGATGACAACTTCATTGAAGCTAAAGACACTAAAAAGAGCCGCAAAAAATCTGCAAAATCTAAGGGTGCAGGAGCAAAGGTCTCAGTGCCCATTGCTGCTTCGGAAGTCTCTGTTGGATCAAGTCCTATTGACAAAGTCAAGAGCTCGCGCCAGGTACAACCAGACAAGGAAGTACTACCTGCTATACCATCTGGTCCTTCGCTAGGAGATTTTGTTGTTTGGAAAGGTGAGGCTACAAGTCCTGCTCCTATTCCTGCTCCAGCATGGTTTACTGACTCTGGGAAACTCTCAAAACCCACATCTTTAAGGGACATCCTAAAGGAACAAGAAAAAAAGGTCTCTTCTGGACAGCAGCATATACCAGTGCCAACTCAGAAATCTGTGCCAAATGCACCTGCCAGAGTGGGTGGTCCATCATGGTCTGCCACTGGTTCGTCGCCTGCCAAAACTGCAGCTCCTATTCAGATTCACTCACAAGCTGGCGCTAATTCAAAGAATAAAGTGGATGACGATCTGTTCTGGGGCCCAGTAGATCATCCTAAGCAAGAGACAAAACAGTATGGCCCCCCTCTTTCTCTCATTTCCCATCCCTTCTTTCTCCCTTCTCTTTGTTGGTAGGACTTTATATATTGTAATGCCTGCAGGTCTGAATTTCCTCAGCTTGGAAATCAAGGCAGTTGGGGAAGCAAGACCACACCAGTGAAAGGAAATCCTGGTGGTTCATTGAGCAGGCAAAAGTCTGTTAGCAGTAAGCCCGCAGAGCGTTTACTATCATCGTCTCCTGCATCAGCTCACTCGTCCCTGAAAGGGAAGAAGGATGCTCTAACAAAGCATTCAGGTAACCATATGGTGTTTTTTGGTGAAGACCTAATGAAAATCTGAAGTAATGCATTGATTCTCATTAGAAAAAAAATTGAAGAAAAAGGTTTTAATACACTTTGCTTCACTGTTTCAGAAGCAATGGATTTCAGAGAATGGTGTGAGAATGAATGTGATAGGCTCATTGGTACAAGAGGTATTTAATGGAGCTGCAGTTCTCTCACTTGATTTAGATATCTCTAGTTCTGGAATAAATTATCATCCCTTATATTTGAAGGGGAGCCTTGGTGTAACTGGTTAAGTTGTTGTCATGTGATCAAGAGGTCACGGGTTTGAGCCGTGGAAACAGTCTCTTGCAGAAATGCAGGGTAAAATTGCGTACGGTAGACCCTTGTGGTCCGGCCCTTCCTAGGATCCCGTGCATAGCGGGAGCTTTGTGCACCGGGCTGCCCATATTTTTAACTCGACGTCGTAGTACTGAAATTTCTTGAATCTTTCAGTTTATTCTTTCCTTGATATGGCTCCTAAATCTTACTCGTAGAACAACCTAAGATTATAACAGTACTTAGAACTATACTGACAGTCCTTTCTCAAAAAAGAACTATACTGACAGTTTGTTTGATGTGATACTGATACCAAATTCTTGTTCCTTCAGATACCAGCTTTCTGGAGTTCTGTTTCAAGCAATCCAAATCAGAGGCTGAAGTGCTTCTAATTGAGAATCTTGGCTCTTATGATCCTGATCATGAGTTCATTGACAAGTTCCTCAACTATAAAGACTTTTTGCCTGGGGATGTTTTTGAGATGGCCTTCCAGGGTCGGAATGTTCGGAAGGTCACTGGTGTAAATGCCAGAGATGTGACTTCTGACAGCGTTGGATTTGACCAGGGTAATTCAAGTGTGCAGGATGGGGCCACAAAAGGAGGAAAGAAGAAGGGTAAGAAGGGGAAGAAGGTTAACCTTTCAGAGTTGGGCTTCAATGTGGTTAGTAACCGGATAATGATGGGAGAGATTCAGACTGTGGAAGATTAGGTAGAATGAGGAACAGTACATACTTTGTGTTGAGAATGTAAATGCTTTAGGATTATGGAGCCACAGAAGCAGTACTATTTAATCTGCTCAAAAGCAATTTTTGTGATACAATTTCTGACTTTAGATCTTCTAAATCAGGAGTAAACCTAGAGATTTTTTTCGTGTTTGTCCTCCACCAGAAGTGTTTTGTAATATTGAACATTGTAATGCATCCTGAGAGTGATGCTTTAGCTGATGTGGGTTCATTAATCTCCCTGCATTATCATTTCCTTTTTATATTTCTGTTCTTGTTGAAAGTCATTGATTGTATTGCTCTCGAGTTTTTACATCCTTGTACGTATGAGCGATTTGAACTCCAGTTATTTTGCAGGACCTCTTGAAGGTTTATGCAAGAAAACTTATCTGCTTTTTTGTTTTCATTCTCTTGGTTCAAAAAACAAAGGTTGTCGAATCTGGAATTGTGTTATTGAAATAACTGAAAAGAGATTTGGCAAAGACGGAAGACTCAATACCTTTCCTTTGCTGGTATTGGTGAATAGTGTCTTGGACTCTGCCTACATATGTAATGTCTCTAATCCTTTGACTTGCAAAACTGAAACACTTGATTCTGTGAGACAGGAATCTTTTAATGAAGTGGTTACGGGGATTACAATAATAAAGAACAAGCATTTTGGAGGGAAGTGATCAACCACAAATATGGACAGCAGGGGCGATGGTGCGCTAATCCAGTAAGATCTGCTTTTGGGGTGGTCGTGGAGATCCATTGGAGCTCACTGGTTCATTTCTGCTACAAGTATTGGATATAAAGTGGGAGATGGTAGAAATTTTGGAATGATAGCCGGTTGGGACATGGGCCTCTTAAAGATCTCTTCTCAGATTTGTTTGGTTTGACTCTATCACCAGAAGCTACAGTTGAGGATGCAGGGAAACAACAGGGTTGTAAATCAACTACTAGAAGGCTATTCAATGATGAAGCTGCAAAGTTCTTTGAGGAATTTGAAGTGTTTCATGGCACAAGCACTGAAAACTCTTTAATATGGAGTGGCAACAACAGGGAAGTTTCCACTATTAAATCTGCTTCAAGTTGAACTAGCTCTAGGTTTGTTGAAACCTCTTTGCCTTCGACCGAGTACATGCTTTATAACTCATTCTCCAATAATGGACAACAGGGCGCAGGCAGGGGTGTATCTAGGGAGGGTTCCATGGGGCACGTAAACCCATGCTCCCCTCCCTAAATCATGTATAGTAATGTTATATTTTTTCAAAAATATTAAATATATGTGTGTCCACCCAAGCTCAAAGTATCATATGATGCGATAATTATTGGATGCACTAAACTGAGTGGATTATGAGTTCAAATCTCATGTCATTCTTTTTTTCAGAACTAGGCGCCCACGAGAGATGGATATGTCAGGTGTCACTTTTAGTATATTAATTAAGTGCTTTTTCTTTCTTTCTCTGTCTGATTTATTCTTTTAAAATTTTACGCATTGAAATTCTTATTATTCTTTTGTTACCATAAAATTTTATATGATTAAACGAAATGTGCATATTAAAACTAGTAGCAGTGAATGATGTAGCATATAGTCAATAGATTCAACTGATCCTAACATTTTCGATAAAGAGTAAAGAATACAGATATAGATGTAAGAAAGTTACTATATAAATATTAAATTTGAACTTATAATTCCAAAAGTATAATGGATGCAATAGTAGAACTAAAGGTGAATCCCTAAAATTTATGTTTTGGATCAACCGCTTCGTAATAGTGCACCCATCCTCCCAAATTCCTGGATTTGCCTCCGGCCTTGGATACATATCTGGAAAGTAAAAGCATCATTCAAAGTGATTTGTCTTTCCTAGTTAGTGTCCAAAAGGCATGTTTGGCTCGTGAGAATCTGCAGAGAAAGGGAATCCAATTTAACTCTTTTGTCCTGCAAGTAAAGAGAACAGTCATCTATTTCTACACTGGAGTTAACTCCAATTGTGACAGTTTTTTTTCTAACAATGATTGGTCCCAAATGGGCCAGTCTATACTGTGGGAGATAATGTAAGGCAAAATAAGGTGGACAACTATCCCAGCACGCATATGGACTGTTTGGAAGGAAAGAAACGCAAGGTGTTTTGAAGACAGAAGTAGCTCAATCCAAAGAATCAAGATGCATTGTATTTTGTCTTCCATTTTTTGTGTAAGGAAAACTATGCAGATGAAGCTGAGAGCTTATTAGAACTTTTGGAGTCCTTGTATGTTTGAACTGTAAATATGGCTGCCAGCCCAGCTATTGTACTGATGAATATATTGGTACCTCTCCTTAAAAAAAGAAAGAAATCCTCTCTGGCCTGCACTCCCTAATGGTGAAGCGGTAGTTAGCTACGATTGCATTATAAGGTCTCAATGGAACAGATCGAGCAAGTTCGAATAGACATAACATGAAATCTGTGAGAGCAACAAAAGTCCACAGACCCCCACTTGACACCAATGATAAAAGTTGATGCTTCAGGACCCCACTGTAACAACAATGAATGTGCTAACCTGTTGGTAGGAGTATAAAGAAATTACAGGCTTCCAAATAAAACTGGATTGATAGGTTATGATTGGTAAACTCATTCTTTCTCCCTTGATGTAGTCATCGTATTTTGTACTAGAGGACTCTAGCAGCCTGTTTGGCCAAGCTTCTACTAGTTAAAAAAAGAAGTGTTTTTTCTTCTAAATTTGAAATGTTTGGCCAAGGTTTTTTTTAGGAGAAAAAAAATACTTTTGAGGAGAAACATAATCAGTTTTGGAGAAACAGAAAAAGTGGCTTATTCCTAGAAGCACTTTTGAGAAAAATACACTTAAAAGTACTTTTTAAAAGCTTGGTCAAGCACTAATTACTGTTTAGAAGTAATTTTTAAATTAATTAGCCAAACACAAACCGCTTGCACTTTTGGAAAAAATACTTTTGGAAAAAGCACTTCTCAAAATAAGCTGATTTTTCTGCTTGGCTAAACGGGCTATAGGTCAAGTCTTCCGTATTTCCTAGTGTTTATTAAGTTTTGATACATAAAAATGAAAATGCAGGTATACAATCAATTACAAAATTTGTGATACATTTAGCTAAATCATTTTACTACGTATGGGTTTTGTGGCACACTAGTGAGTGAATATAGCACGAGTTAGCCAGTTTTCGGACTGATAATTAAAAAATACCCACCGTTTACTAAGTCAATGAAAAATAGCCACTATTTTGCTGTAACACGGAAAGTTCCAGCATAATATACTGTAGATTGGTGCACCTGTGTATGAACTTTCAACATATTATGCTGGAACTCCAACACACGGAAAGTTCCAGCATAATATACTGGAGATTGGGGCACCTGTGTATGAACTTGCAGAATATTATGGGGTTTATTGGGGTGAAATTCAAAAATAGCCAGATTTATAAGTGGTAAATGGTAATTGAAAAATAGCTACAGTTTCAAAATTAATCGAAATTTAGCCACTTTTCATGTAAAGATAAATCTGAACAAAAACACTGTTCAAAATCCGAAAAATATTCCAGCATAATATACCGGAGTTCGAATTTTTTACATGTGAACTTCCAACATAATATACTGGAGTTCCAGCATAATATACTTTCCGTGTGCTGAAGTTCTAACATAATATGCTGGAAGTTTATACACATGTGCTCCAATCTCCAATATATTATGCTAGAACTTTCTGTGTGCTGGAGTTCCAACATAATATACTTGAAGTTCATACACATGTGCTCTAATCTCCAGTATATTATGCTGGAACTTTCCGTGTGCTGGAGTTCCAACATAATATGCTAGAAGTTCATACACATGTGCTCCAATCTCTAGTATATTATACTGGAACTTTCCGCGTGTTTGAGTTCTAGCATAATATTGTTGCGGCCGCTGACTATTTTTCAATTATTATTTCGAAAACTGGCTAGCTCGTGCTATTTTTATAATTTATTACGGTAGAAAACTTGTAGTTAGATTGAATATTTGGCGATAGAAATTATTATTCTCTTATTTTTCATCAAATGAGCTTAATTAGTCAAGTGCGCATACATTATCGTATGTTTTAATTAATTCACGAACCATAAACGATCATTACTTCGAATTTACTTCAACTTGGGAAGTAAAGTTAGCGCATGTTAGTACCTATTACCTAACACCGTTATTTCCCAAAATAGGCGGGGGTTTGTCTCCGTACAACTTTCCTCTCCTTTCTGCCTTAGATCCTTCCAAAACCCTCCAAAGTACCCAAAATGCGATTGTCTTCTGCTCCATAAGTATTAACTTACTTTACTTTTTTTTGAGTCCAAAATGCGAGGCAGAAAGAGGTCGAAAGATTCTGCTGTGGAACAAGAGAGTAATGGGAGCAAAAAGCATAAGGAGGATAAGGGAGAAGAGAAAGTGAAAGGATCAGAAGAATGTGGAAGATATTCTAAGCGGTCATCAATTTCCCTGAACAGAAAGAGGAAGGATGAGAATGTACTAGAATCTTCTTAACCTTGTCAAAATGCTTGCTTTATTTGAAAATATGCATCATTTAATTTTAAAAAAATTGGCAGGAGTATGGGATTGAATCCAATATGTGTCATCAGTGCCAAAGGAATGACAAAAGAAGAGTTGTTCGCTGCACCAAAGGAATAGAACTAAGCGATTCTGTGTTCCTTGCATCACCAAATGGTGCCAAAAACTTTTACTCGATTATATGTGAAGTAACTTTCTTTGAGCTTTTAGTTGGTAAGTTGGACTTACGAGTGATAAGATGATAAGCATGAAGAACATTTAACAACATGAAGCTTTATATATCCAATATATTTTTTCCTAGTATTGTTATGTTTCCTATGCTTTTTAGGAGTGGTTTAGCCTTTCAGAGATTATATGTTTAGAAAATATACAAACTTCTAATACTTTTTATTTGGATTTGCATAATATTGGCATGCGATGAGCTTAAATGGAGCGACATGATTGGTTTGGATTCATGTAGCTGATTCGACTTGTTTGGGACTGAGGCATTGTGGTAGTAGTTGTTGTTGTTATATTGTTAGCTTCAACACCAATTATCAATCTTGTAGTTTTCTTTTCGATTTTTCTCATGAGTGCCTTTTCCCTTTATGATGTTTAATAAGGTACCCTAGGATGCCTGAGGAGGCTTTTGTAGAGTCTTGTCCTGTTTGTCTTCAAAACTGTAATTGCAAAGCTTGCTTGCGGTTGGATGGGCCGATAAGGATTGGTTTCTTTGGCTGTTCCACTTTATTAAGTTACAGTCCTATTTTGCAGGTTAACAGTATAGGCTATGCTCTTATCCAAATATTTCTTGCAGGCTTTGAAGAACTTACAATTTGGGATTAGCAATGAAGAAAAAGTTGAATACTCTAAATTTATCTTGCAAAAACTTTTGCCTTTCTTGAGAAGATTCAATGCAGAGCAAGTGATGGAGATGGAGATTGAAGCTAAGATTCAAGGTTCTATTATCTTGCTTAAAGATTAAATGCCGTGGCAATGCTATATATTTTTCATTTGATATGCCATATTCTTTTCATTTAGACGACCCTAGTGTGCATTTTGGATTCTGTTAGGTGATATGTATTGGCACTGCTAGAAAAGATAAAGATAGCTATTTGGACAGATTTGAGTTTGAAAGGAGTTGAAATGTTAAACAGGGAATGTTTCAACATAATTGTTGTATTCTAGATAAGAAAAAATACTTTCGTGTTGTAGGTAGAGAGATACTAATTTCTGCAAGAAAAATGGAGTGCATAACACATCTTCAGCTGCTCCCAATTGTAACTAGAATCTTTCTTGTTCATTTGGGCAGGATTACCAGTGTCAGAGTTAAAGCTGCAGAGGGCGAAGTGTCAGAAGAATGCGCGAATGTACTGGTAAGCATGAAGAAACTCTTCTTTCCATGTCAATCTTTTGGATGGTGTTCACATAAATTGAACTGAGCCATGTTTTTGTGCAGCAACAACTGCAAAACATCCATTGCTGATTTCCACAGAATTTGTTCCATCTGTTCCTATGATCTTTGCCTTACTTGCTGTCGGGAGCTTAGAGATGGTCGCCTTAAGGGAGGTGATGTAGAAGTCATCATGGAGTTCACTGACAAAGGGGTTGCTCATTTGCATGGTGATATGGAACATGATTCTGTACCAGATAGCGGAACAAGAATATCAAAAAGGACTAGACTTTCCAAGAAGATGGTTGAAAATGGTGATATGGAACATGATTCTGTACCAGATACCAATACTAGAACTTCAAGAAGGACTAGACTTTCCGAGAAGGAGATGGTTGAAAATCGTGATACGGAACATGGTTCTGTACCAGATAACAAAACTAGAACTTCAAGGACTAGACTTTCCAAGAAAGAGATGGTTGAAAATGGTGATACAGAACATGAGTCTGTACCAGATACCAATACTAGAACTTCAAGGACTAGACTTTCCAAGAAGCAGATGGTTGAAAATGGTGATACGAAACATGATTCTGTGCCAGATACCAATACTGGAACTTCAAGAAGGACTAGACTTTCCAAGAAGGAAACGGTTGAAAATGGTGATATGGAACATGATTCTGTACCAGATACCGATACTAGAACTTCAAGAAGGACCAGACTTTCCAAGAAGGAGATTGTTGAAAATGATTCCGCTGGAGATGCCAAGTTTGCATCTGAAATGAAACCTAGGGATAATGGAGGGCTTCTGCCAAAGAATTCTGGTGGTCCTGCTGGTGAATGAAGGTCCAATGAAGATGGTAGCATCCCTTGTCCGCCAGAGAATTTTGGTGGCTGTGGTAAGGGAATTTTAGAGCTGAAGCGCCTGCGGTCAAAGTCAAAATATTCGGTCTGAGTTGTTGACAAAGGCTGAAGATATTGTCAAAAGATGTGAATTGGAATACATGCCTGAAATACCTGAGGGGTCATGCTTATGTATAAATTTAGTTGCTGAAAATGATATGCAGAAAAGTAAATTGCGTAAAGCATCATCTCGTGATGATTCTGATGACAACTATTTATACTGTCCAGCAGCTAAAGATCTTCAGCAGGAGGATCTGAAGCATTTCCAGTGTCATTGGCTGAAAGGTGAGCCTGTCATTGTCGGTAATGTGCTTGAGACTGCGTCAGGGTTAAGCTGGGAGCCTATGGTTATGTGGCGAGCGTGTCGCCAGTTGAAGAACTTAAACCATCCCCTTCTTTTGGATGTCAGTGCTACCAAATGCTTGGATTGGTCTGAGGTCAGTTTAATACTCGGCAATGATACATGAAGCAAAGTTCGTTGTGGGGGGGGGGGGGGGGTTAATTCTATGCATCTTGGTAATCCCTGTATCTATCTACTGTTTCAGTGTACTTCCCGTGTCATCAGTTTATGGTTTTCCTTGCTCTAAGCTTATCTAGACAACAAAATCTCTAATTGTTTTACTTCTAGTTGCGTAACAATATTGAAGAATCTCTCCATCCCTGTTGTTTCAGCTCTGGTTCTCTTGGTGACAATATAATTGGATTGCAAACATAAATACTAACCAATTTACAGTTGAGATTAAAATTTAGGCACTTAATGCGTGATACAAAGTTTATTCCTATGATTGTAACCTTAATGCTATAGTCTTTAGCTCAATCAGTGTGGGATTCTCAAGAATCCTTTTCAACCATGGTACTACATTAGTTAAAAAAAAAGCACAAAAAGCAAAACGATCTATTTATCATAGAAGGAAGCACATCTTAACACGGGCTCTGGTCAAGTGATAAGAGCACAGTATATAATGTATGGGTTAGGAGCACATATTAATTGGAGAAGGGTAGAGGGACGAGCCCATTATCTATTGAGTTTTGAACCGTGGACCAATGGCACTCAGGGATTTCTCGGTTATCCCAAAAAAAAAGCACCACTAACCACTGGGTCTTTACTGAAATGTGCTAAAAAGTTAATTAACATTGCTTGCGGTGAAATAATAAAGTTCGACTCTATGAATATTAACTAGGTCAACTTAAATGGGATTGAGGTAGTATGGAGGGAAACATCTATTTGCATTTAGTATATTTTGCTAATGATCATTCTCAAAAATGTTTTGCTAATGAAGTACGCAGCTAGCAGCTAGCTCATCAATTTCAGACCAAGTAGCAGTGTGTGCTTAAGCTTTAATTGAGCCTGTGAAGAGCAGTGTTTCCATTTTAGCCTTCTCAAGTATAGTTTATCTGCTATTAAGTGATACTCCTATTACTCCAAAGTAAAGTTATTTCTTCAATTACTGCAGGTAGAAGTTAACATCTACCACTTTTTTAAGGGATACATGGAAGGTCAATTTGATAGTGCTGGCTGGCCACAGCTTGCAAGGCTGGCCTAATTTATTTGAAGAGTGGTCACCCCGCCATTGTGCTGAGTTCATTAGAAGCTTGCCTTTTAAGGAGTACACAAATCCTCAAAGTGGCTTCCTAAATCTTGCTGTCAAACTGCCACCACGGTCATTGAGACCTGACATTGGAGCAAAGACATATATCGGTTATGGAGTTCCCCAGGAGCTGGGGCGTGGAGACTCTGTGACTAAGCTGCACTGTTATATGTCTGATGCGGTATACTTGGTTGCCTTTTCTTTTGGGCATATTTTTCTTCTCTCTGGACTCTGGATTCTGCCAGGTTAAGATTTTTCTTGAGCACGTGGACATACTCATGTAAGCTTAAGCAAGTCAAGTTGGATTTATGCTAGAGACTTGCAGAATACACGGTCATTATATTATGTTGCGCTCCCCCAGAACGATCTTTGATCTCTGTTTGAAGGGTGCCTTTAAATATGCAAATCTACACAGAGTGATGTTAAACAGTGAACAATGTGTGTTCTTATCTGCTTCTCATAAATCTGTCTTTGTTCAAATTATTTCCAGGTGAATGTGCTGACACATACTCAAGGAATAAAGCTGACACCTGCACAGCTTTCAACGATAGAAATATTGAAAAGAACATATGCTGCCCAGGATAAAAGGGAACTTCAAATGGCTGAGGAGGAGCAAAAATGTTAAAATGGAGCATCATTTGAGTTCAACGAGGGCCAGTCCTTGCTAGGTGAGATATCTGATCTAATTACAGTTCAAGACTTCGTGAACTACTAATCAAGAAAGAAAAAAGAAACATGAATAGTGAACTAAATAGTGGTAATCAATCAATTGATGCATCTGCTTCCTGTGTGGAATTAGAGAGAGATACTGCTGCTGAGGGGATAACAAATGGTGCAATCCATTTTACTGGCACTTCTGAAGCAAGTGGAGGGATTAAAAATGATTGTAATATTGACGCGTGCAAAGGTCACCCAGTGTTTGGGAAAAGTGAAATATCTGAGGATAGAGGAGGTGCGATGTGGGACATCTTTAGAAGGCAAGATGTTCCGAAGTTAGAGGAATATCTCAGGAAGCACTTCAAGGAATTCAGGCACATTAATTGCTGCCCTGTACCACAGGTATATAGCAAAATTTCCAAGCTCTTGTACTTCGGAATGTGCAGGGTAGTCCTCCCCTATTTGGGGGGGGGGGGGGATTTCAAAATTGATTGGTTTTAGAATATCCTGTTTCTTTCATTGATGAGGTTTTGATGGTGTTATCTATAGTGGAGTCTGAAATACGAAACATATAGGCTAGAATCAAGCCAAAGCTAGTTTGTAGCAGAAGCAGTCAAGTAGAAAAGAGAAACCCAGATTATCTGCAGTTTCAGCAAGAAGGCTTCAAATTAAGTTCCTGCAATTACAACAACAACAAACCCAGTTTGATCCCATAAATGGGGTCTGGGGAGGGTAGTGTGTACGCAGACCTTATCCCTACCTCATAAAGATAGAGAGGCTGTTTCGGATAGACCCTCGGCTCAAGAAACAATGAAAATAAAGCACCAAGTAGCAAAGAATGTTAGCAACAATGTAACATGGTAACGTGTGCGAATGCCACAACATGCGTAATAAAGAACCGTAAATAGGAAATTACAAAAATAGTCCTGGTACTATTGAATGGCCTAGGAGGAACACACTACTATTTGTCAACCTACAACCCTAATCCTCGACCTCTATACCTTCCTATCGTGGGTCATGTCCTCGGTAAGCTGAAGCAATGATATGTCCTGCCTCTCCCCCAATACTTCTTAGGCCTACCCCTTCCCTTCCTCGGACCCGTCATGGACAACCTCTCACACCTCCTCACCGGCGCATCCATGTCTCTCCTTCTCACATGCCCGAACCACCTCAGCCTTGATTCCCGCAACTTGTCCTCCATAGATGCCACACCTACCTTGTCCCTAATAACTTCATTCCTAATCATGTCTTTCCTAGTATTCCCGCACATCCATCTCAACATCCTCATTTCAGCTACTTTCATCTTTTGGACATGGGACTTCTTGACGAGCCAACACTCAGCTCCATACAACATAGTCGGTCTAACCACCACTCTATAGAACTTGCCCTTAAGTCCAGGTGGCACATTCTTATCACACAAAACCCCCGATGCGAGCCTCCATCTCATCCACCCCGCTCCAATACGATGAGTAACATCCGCGTCAATCTCCCCGTTGCCTTGAATAATAGACCCAAGATATTTGAAATTGTCTCTTCTAGGGATGATCTGAGTACCAATCCTCACTTCCACTTCTTCTTCATGCATCCCCTCACTGAACTTGCACTTCAAGTACTCAGTTTTCGACCTACTCAACTTGAAACCTTTAAACTCCAGCGTTTGTCTCAAAACTTCCAATTTAGCATTAACTCCGCCTCGCGTCTCGTCAATCAGGACTATGTCATCAGCAAATAGCATACACCATGGCACCTCCCCTTGTATGTTACGCGTCAGCATATCTAACGCTAACGCAAATAAAAACGGGCTAAGAGCCGATCCCTGGTGTAACCCCATCTCCACTGGAAAATAATCTGAGTCTCCTCCCGCAGTGCTCACCCGAGTCTTCGCTCCCTCGTACATATCCTTAATCGCCCTAATGTACGCCACCGGGACACCACTAGCCTCCAAACATCTCCATAGGACCTCTCGCGGGACTTTATCATAGGCCTTCTCTAGGTCGATGAATATCAAATGCAAGTCTTTCTTCCTCTCCCTGTACTGCTCCACCAATCTCCCTGCAATTGACGTGCTAAAAATATTCTCTCAATTCCAGGCTGAGACAAAGATGGGACAGGAATGCTACAGCCTAAAGAAGACCCACCAGTTTGACATACCTGCTTTCATTATGTTGTACACTCGTAGAAGACAATGAACTGCAATTGCTGTCATCTTTTTTGTCTACTCAGCGTAGTAGTAAACTTACTCACGTAGGAGACCAGGACCTATAATGTTACTCTTTGTGCCATTGTGTAGATCTTGACAAGGTTTTCCCAGTATGAGACATCAGTATTCAAGTACAGGGAGGAACCTGTAGATATCGAAAAAAGAAATTTAAGAAAATGTTGCTTGTGATCTTGAAATCCTTCAAAATGAGGAAGTTTGGTTCTAGTCTATTTTGATATTTATTGTGAAGATGTTTATGGTAGATTTGGGCTATGAAGAAAATAACATCACTCTATTTCTTCTAATGCTGAAAAGATTTTCCTTTGCCTTTTCAAGGTCTATATGATTCAATACAAAAATGATAACTGTGAAACATTTTCATGCTTGTATTTTTCTATCTTGTTATTTAAAATGCAAAGTTTTCTGCATGTACCGACTCCTATTTGTCTGGCATTGTAGGTTATTCACCCTATCCATGATCAAACGTTTTACTTGACTGAGGATCATAAAAGGAAGCTTAAGGAAGAATATGGTGAGTGTTTCATGTATGAATTTTAGCTGGGATGTCTATTTCCATGTGAAACTCTTTCTTTTATTCTTCTAATATTTTTATTATAATTATTTTCTATTTCACAGGAATTGAACCATGGACCTTTGTTCAAAAACTAGGGGATGCAGTTTTCATACCTGCAGGCTGCCCTTATCAAGTTAGAAATTTGAAGGTGTGTGAAGACATCATTCAATAATTAAAG
Organism: Nicotiana tabacum; assembly: GCF_000715075.1. Classification (NCBI taxonomy): domain Eukaryota; kingdom Viridiplantae; phylum Streptophyta; class Magnoliopsida; order Solanales; family Solanaceae; genus Nicotiana; species Nicotiana tabacum. The sequence goes on from NC_134091.1 coordinate 12,129,828, forward strand.
TGTCATCTCTCTAGTTGTTTAATCTTTTAGACAGATGAAATATAGTTTATCCAAATTTCAAAAGATCGTGCTTAATTTTTTACACTTGTCTACCTTAGATCGCGAGTCATGTCAACTTGGAAAACATACTTGCATCACTTTTTGTTGTTGTCCTGATAGTCGAGTGGGATACCCTTCGGGGTGCTGGTTGAGTCAGTTCAACTTTCATTTTTAGTTATTTCCTGTGCTCCACTGATGATCATCCAAGATGTACTTGGAGCTTCTTTATGAAATATGCATATTGCACCAAACTATTTATTTTCTCTATTATAGAAGTTTACAAACTTAAGAGGTAATTTATCAAACATCTTGTCCTCCTACTTCTCAACAAAATAGGAGAGTTCAGAAGAAATATATGCATCTCATTACAATGGATATGCCTACATGATCAGACAAGATTAAATTACCTTAATTTCATTTACTTCATTGGTAATGTCAGCATCAAACCCTCGAAGAACTTGTAATGAAGTTTCAAAATCTTCTGTTAAACCCATTTTGGCCTATGTTTCACACAGAAATTCAAATGAGGCAAACAGCAACTAAAGCCTCAAAGGAATCATGCAAAATATATATATATAATGGAGCTCACCAACCACCGAGGAGATTCGGGGATGAAAAATAGTCCAGGTATCAGTGCTAGGCAAGGCAATGTTCCTATAAGAGAAATTAGTATTTAGTTCAAGCGTAATTGAACAATTCCATAGGTCTCTGTGGCTCTGCCCGGTCATATGCCAGCTCATTAAAAGATAATGTGACTTCATAACTGTACAACGTAGCATTAACAAGAGGTTTCAAGAGGAATGATCATTACCAAGAACAGCAAGCACCCTCCAATTAACAAAAAGTCCCAGTAAATAGGCCAACATGATCCCAATTGTAACAGAGAGCTACATCAAGATAGAAAAGACGCATGTGATTAATTTATCACGCGTAAGAACTTTTCTTTAAAGGAAAGTAAGTGACTAACTCAGCGAACCTGGTTAACAGACCCTAGACCCCCTCTTAAATTTTGAGGTGCTATCTCGGCAATATATACAGGAACCTAAAAAAAATCAAAAGGCAGGAAGCTAAAGCATTAAGTTTTGACAATGTCGGTATGTTAAATGTGAGTTCTTTTTTCCTTAGCTATAGATTAATTTTTGTATATGAGCAGACACCATCAAGCAACATTTTTTTTTTTGATAAGTAAAGCAGACACCATCAAGCAGTATTGCTACTTTTGTAACTTTTGTTCTGCATCTTCTTGATGCCTTTTTGTGATAATTCCCTTACTTCGTCGAAAAAGAAAAAAAAAAGGCCATAGGAGATGGTTTGGCCATGTTCTACCAAAACTCCAAATATCGGTCCTTAGTGTGATATTACAATGAGTGAAGTTGCTAAAACGGGACATGGTAGAACAAAATTCTCGTTGAAAAAAGTCCTACAATCTGTCATTTGGGTCGTAGAATTTATGGAGGTCCGACTTTATGCGGACTTAGGGAAAAATATTACACAATCGAAATAGTTGATACTAACTAGTTGGGATTAAAGCTGTCATATGATACTGTACGTTAAGTCTTAATCTGTCTAGAGATTTGTATGTAAGTAGAAAATTAGAGGACCGCTACTGTGCAGAAACCCAAATTATTGAGTATTGGAATGCAATGGGTTCAAATGGAGCGAAATCGACATTGATGAATCATAGAGTTTGCTCCAACTAGTTTATGATTGAGGTGTAGTTGTGGATCAGAAAAGGAATGATCGGTGTATAATTGTCACTATTGTTGAGTTGACTGCCCGCACCCTGCAATATATTTCATGGTTGTTGCGTTTTTAAGGAGCTGTGGTTTTCACATCCTGTTATTTGGTCGAGTGCATGCATTCCTCTATTACCCATAATCAGGTTCTATACTCTTTTATGTCCACTTGTCTTTTTGTTTCTTTTGGAGCACATGTTTGTTCATAACCTGGCCATTGGAAGAGATGAATTAACTTCTCATGCTCTTAAGGGTGTGGCTTTTGGTTATTTTTGAGTTTGAAAGGGATATCATTGCACTTAAATTCTAGTTTGCCTCTTCAATTGTTGCTTGGTTGATTTTTGGTTTCTTTTTATCCAGGTTTTCTCAATTACTGTGCACTGTGAAACATGTTGACATAATTTGATATGAATTTATATAATCTTTGCGTTTTCTAGACATAATTCTCGAGAAAATGGAAGTGTCTAAATGCTCTGCAATTTGCTGAGACTTTGTAGAAAGTTATTCGGATATATCCTTTTTTTAAAATAAAGAGTGTGAAATCTAAGATAACCATATTTGATGAAATTTTAGCTATAAATTAACAGTATTATCCCGTCAGCTGGTCTCTCTTGAAAACTGAATGTAAGATGCCTTTTCTCATACTAAAAGGTTCCTGAATATTGAAACGTGACCTGTTTGCCTATTAGAACAGAGTCTGTTTCTTTTGGACCATATTTTCCTCTCCAATGCTAGCAAAGTCAGATAGTAATTCGGGTAGAGGAATAACAGAAGATTGTGGCATGGTTTTTAGAATGAGGCCGTCAGATGTCTTTTAAACTCATTGTTCAATAAGCTTGAGACTAATGATATTGGTCCTTTTTTTTATCAGAAAAGTAATGATATTGGTCCTTTTGTATCAGAAAAGTAATGATATTGGTTTTGTTAGTTTAGTTATTCTAAATTGTTTCTTGCTCCCATAGTCCTGCATAAATGTTGCTCTTGGCTTCGTTTCACCTGAAAATGTTGGTGAATGCATTCGTTTGAATGAGGAAGTCCGCAAAGTTCCCCAAGATCATGTTGCTGCAGAAGACAAATTAGAGGTACTTCTCTTGTTTCACGTTTCTCAGAGCTGTTTGCATATTTCTGTTTGTATGACCATGTTTCTTCTCACAATTTCATTTTACTGCTCTTGAACTCTACGACATCTCATTCCTTATTAAGTTTATAGATTACTTCCTGTATCCCATATGACACCATTATTATTTTGGGTAGTCAAACAGTTTACGCTTCTAAATGCTTTTAGTTGTAATAAGGTTTTGAATTATACTACTTTTTATATAGTTTCAAATATGTAAATTTTATTTTGAAAGTTTTGAGGAAATATTGTCCGAGTTCGCACCAAGAATCAAAAGGTTTTGCTCTATTGCTCAGGACCTCACCATTGTTTTCAAACAGAGTGAGTATTATTTATATGCTCTTCAATTGTTCGAGATATATGTAGCTAAGTATGCATGCATCCATCTATGTGTAAGGCTATATTTGAAACTCAAAGGGAAGTTTAATTATTTACTGTTGAGGAACATCTTTCTTCTAATAAGTTTAAACTGTTTGGGGAAATCTTCGAAACTCATAACTGGAATGAGTGTACCGCAAGATCAGTCAGACAAGTTCCTCCCTTGCCTGGCAGTGGCAGCATCTGTCGTTTAAGTCTATAAATGAGCTTTCACTGCCCGCCCGACCTCTATCCTTAATTAAGAACTTAAGGTTAGCTATAGTTAAAGTTCTTCCAGAGTTGGAGACGCAGGCTGCTTTTCCTTCAATTAAGGTATTAGTGTTTGTTCTATTATACCACAAAAGGCGCATTTATCCACTTCGTTCAAATAAGTGTCATGGTCGTTTTCCTTATCTTAAGACAATCCCTTGCTTGGAACCAAAAGAAATGAAGAGGCCTTTAATGGTCAAGTAATGTTTAATGCTCTGCCATATGGGTATGAGCGCGAAATGAGTTGTCTTCGACTCCTAGTCTCAATTAATAAATTCTTGGATTTCTTCATATGCTCCTAAAAATTGCTTGTGGATAGAATACAACTTTCCATGAAATAATACTCTATGATCACATCAATACAACAGCTCATTTTGCCAACTTATCCGTATTAAGTGTTTGTGCAAATAGTTGACATAGTGTCATCACTGGAAGCCCTTATATATTATTCTACAGTTACCATTTTGTTGGTGGAAATTGCTTCAGTGATGCCTTTTAAATCATTCAAATACATTATTTAGGAGTGTGGAACCTTTTGCAGAAATCTTCTACTTCGATTGCTTGTATGTGATTTTGGTAAAGTTGATAACCTGCTCTCCCTACCACAGGTAAAAAAAATGATCCTTTATGCCACAAGGGAAGCTATTGAGGACCTGGCAATGCTAAGTCAGTGAACTACTTTCACCTGAAACTGTACTATTCTCCTCACCCCTCCTTGTTGCCATCCGTTTTCCCATATGTAGACATAAACAAATTTTGTTATTGATGGCAGTTTATTTATTAAAGTAGGTCCTGCTGATGTGTGCTGCACGTGTGAATATCTTCTTTATAAGATTGTCTTTTTAACTCTTAACTCAAAACAATATTGTTTCTTTAATATTTCTCTTACTTGAAGGGATCTTTGTGTCAACGGTAAAGTTGTCTCTGTGTGACCTACATGTCACGGGTTCGAGCCGTGGAATCAGCCACTGATGTTTGCATCAGGGTAGGTTAGGCTGCCTACATCACACCCCCTTGGGGTGCGGCCCTTCCCCAGACCCTGTGTGAGCGCGGGATGCTTCGTGCACCGGGCTGCACTTAATATTTCTCTTACTTGGAAGATGGATTAACATGTGAAGCTTGATCACTATGCTACTGAAGTATGGGCATCAACTGTAATGGTTATTTCTTTTCCAGTTTAGCAGCTTGTGACTTAAAGTTATTCGCTTTAACTTCTTCCCTAACAGAAAATTATACTCCTGTTTGTTTCCTGGATTTTCTATCAAAAAAATTAATTGAATTCTATAGATATTCAACTTAACGGAAATCCTATTGAGACGACGAATGATGAAGATTAGAAAGCATCTCGATATTATACCATCATTACTTGGAAAACTATAATATTGAACATATGACCCCGCGATTCCTTGGTTCTGAATTGTACTGCATAAATATTACTTACTCCAATAAGATTGAAACACATGATATAGCAAACCAAAAATTTAATGCTAATTTTTTTTTATTATTTGACATGACCGGTTGGACCATTATAATTTGAATATGATGCACAAAGTCATTGAGGATTCACATAACATCCTTTGAAGCGAGCTTTGGCCATTTTTTGTCACAGAAATAAAATCGATTTTAGAAAATGAACTGTTCCTTCAAAGACTATAGTCTTTAAAAGCATTATTATTGGGTATTTAACTTGCTCTAATCTTTGAATAGGAAGTAACACTGTAACATCATAATCCACCAACTGGCTTTGAAATGGTATTATTAACTGGGAAAAATCAAAAGGAAGACCTTTGCCTTCACTGGATTTTGATCTTTTGATATAAAATAAAAGCCTTGGTAGGTATAAATACAAGTAAATACTATGACTACCAAGAAGAATGAGTTCAACATCAACTCTGCATCTATCTTCATCTCAATAGACACTGCACTTCCATTATTGCTGTTGCTTTGCAATCGTCTTCGGCTCGCTTTTTGATCCTCTTTCCTTCTTTACTTCTCTGTTCACAACCAGATCAAACAATTGTTTGTTATAAGTAAATTCTAGTCTAGATTCAGTTTCAAATAGTTGGACTTTTAGGAAAACTTTCAACTACCCTTTTACATTTTTTAAGTTGCTCCTCAAGATAGTTGTTTTCTCAGTGAACCCCATAAAAAATCATCATCTCATATGATAAAAAGCAGTAAAGACTAGTTTGGTGTAAGTAAATGCTACTGAAGATTCAGTTTCAACCTTTGGAGTTTTAGGAAAAGTTTGAACTATTCTTTGACATTCTTAGGTTCCCCCTCAAGATAAGTTGCTTTCTAAGCTAATCCCATTTTCTAAAGATAAAAAACAGTAGACAGAAGAACTCAAATAAAAGAACCCCCTAATTTGCTATTAAAGCGGAACAGATATCAAGAATTCATATAGCCTGATTTCGACTAGTTTGGAACTGAGACGTAGTTGATTGATATGTATATATATATATACAACAAAACAAGTTTGATTAGAAAAATTTACTTTGGTTCGGATTGCTGGTTGGAAAGTGATTCATAAGTGGAAATGGAACGCAGGGACATCTTGGCAATCTCCGCCACAGCAGTGTCTCGGATAGCTGGTGAATCACTTGTCAAATCTAGGTATGCTGCTTGGAAAGCTTCTTGCCAGAATTTAGGCAACCTGATTCTGCTACTTTGTGTGTACACATCCCACATATGTTTCACCATTCTCTCCTTTTCCTCCAATTCCTACAGATCAGCAGATAACTTCAACATCTTAACACATAAAATGGTGTAAATTTCAAGAGATAAAGATCTCAAACAAGAAATCCCATCATCTAAAGTATATAAAGAAATAAGAATAGAAAGAGGAAAAGTAGTAAAGAAAAGGACTTTTTAAGGTGATTTGACCTGAAATGTACTCCTATTATTACCAATCAACCACATTTCAATACCAAACTAGTTGAATCAGCTGACTTTACTACTAATACATCTAGCAAAAATCAATTCATTTTTTCTTAGTTATTTATGATTTGCCTTATAGTAAGTGACTCCTCTTTGACAAGGTGGGTTGCTCTGATGGTAAGCACCCTCCACTTCCAACCAAGAGGTTGTGAGTTCGAGTCACCCCAAGAGCAAGGTGGGTAGTTCTTGGAGGGAAGGATGCCGAGGGTCATTTGGAAACAGCCTCTCTACCCCAGGGTAGGGGTAAAGTTTGCGTACACACTACCCTCCCCAAACTCCACTAGTGGAATTATACTGGGTTGTTGTTGTTTGTTTGTAAGTGACCCCTCAAGGTCAAGGAAAAATCAGTTCAAATTTAACATCTAAAGTAGAAAAAGAAGATTAGGAAAAGGGCAGCCAAAAAATTTTTTTTTAGGTAAATTTACCTGATATGTACTCCTAATCTAACCACTTAATCTTCATCTAAAGTAGAAAAAGAAGATGGTGAAAAGTACAGGACTTTTAGGAAGATTAGAAAAGAGGAAAAGCTAAAAAGTACAGGACTTTTAAGGTGACAACAAAAACAACTAGTCAACAACAAAACCAGTATAGGTAGAGAGGCTATTACCGAGAAACTCTCGGCACGTGGGGTCTGGGAAAGATGGTGTGTAAGCAGCCCTTACCCTACCTTATGCAGTTAGAGAGGCTATTTCCGAGAAACGCTCGGCATGTGGGGTATTGGAAGATGGTGTGTACGCAAACCTTACGCCTAACTTGTACAGGCTATTTCCGAGAGACCCTCGGCTCGAGCAGGACTTTTAAGGTGAATTGACTAGAAATATAGCCCTACTGCAACCAATCAACTATATTTCAATACCAAACTACTTGAATCTGTTAACTACACTACCACTGCATCTAGAAAAGATCAAATCTTTTTTCTTATTTACTTGAGATTTTTACCTTAAAGTAACTGACAAATCAAAGAAAAAGGAAAAAGGAAAGTAGAAAAAGTACCAGAATATCAAGATCATCATGGATCGAGAAATCAGAAGCATCAGATAGACGGCTGAGATTAGCAGCAGACCAATTGAGACTGAGAGTGAGTGAACCAGTGAACATAGACCAAAAAGCTAGCAATAAAATTGCAGCCAATACCCACAACTTATATTTACCTTTACCCAATAATCCATTACATCCTTCTTTTTTACCACTTGCTGCTGCTGGTGCTACTACAACGGAAACTGCAGCTGGTGTTACTGTATTTGTAGTTATACTTCTTGTTCGAGCTTCTTCATCTTTCATTTCTTGGTATATTCTCATGATTTTTTGCCAACCCAATTGAGAAAAAATAAGATCTTTGTTAATAAGAATCTTGAATATGTAGAGGAGAGAGCAGAGTTTTGGAGAATCAAGAAGATGGGTGTATTAAATAGTAGTGTGATGTTAGGATTTTTAGTTTAAGGAACAGTGTGTGGAAGTGAACATAAACATGAGATGAGGGGATTGAGATTCAAAAGGTAAACCACCGACAAGAATAGAGAGTGGGACAGTGCCATTAAAAATGTAGTGTTATCATTGTATATTTCAGTAGTTATTAGTAGTAGTACTAATTAGCTGCGAGGAATGTGGAGAACTAACATAGGTTTGTGGTGAAGCAGGGATGAAAAAATAGTTAAATGAAAATAGTTAACTATATTTAAAAGCAGATTAAATATGGATAAGAATAATATTATCCACGTAGAAAATGAATAACTAATGAGTTTAACTTTTGTATTTGTAAAGCCTCAAATTGGGGGTTACTCAAGTTTTGAAGACTATGAATTCTCTCAAAAGTGATTATATTCAAGAAGTCATGTCTATATTATCTGCCGGTTAATATATTTTTTATCCGTATTAAATATGGGTCGGTTCGGATAATTTATCCGTTTTGTATTACCCGTTTTCGACCCGAACTATATCTGACCCGACCCGATTGTTTGCCACCTCTATGGTGAAGTAACAAAGTATATGTTTTTACTTAACCAGAAATTTTGAGTTTGAGTTCTGAGGATTTTGTTAGGTAATATTTTATCTTAATGTGAGATATCTCGACACAAATTCAAATTTAATTAAAGTCTCAGAGGTATATACATGGCGAATCCACAAGGACTCTTATGGGTGCTTAAGCACCCATTGTCTTTGGCCAAACTTAATAGATTTACATAAGTAATTATCAAAACATTTAATTAAGTATTGAGCGAGCACCCATCACTAAATTCACTTTTCCTCTTCTTCTTATATTTTTATCGGTGAACACCCATGATCTTGAAATCTTGGATCCGTCATTGTGTATATATATCGTCATCAAATGGAAAACCAAAATAATATAAATATGAGGAATGTAGAAAATATTAGACAGGGCATGTGGGGTTTGTTAAATATATTGGACTAAATTGGCATGCCGTCAATGGCTTTCAAATTTGTATGGACACTCAAGACTTGGGTCACCTAACCTTTACATAAATAACCAGCATATTTCACTATTTTTTTTTTTATCGGTATACATAAATTATACATGGTTATTCACATATTATATATTCATCGTCTATTTTTAGTTTACGTAATTGAGTGGGTTGATATTTAGGTTAAATCTTCAACCTTTTATCTCTTCGTATCTTTAACTAGTAATCTACCTAACAAAGAGTATGGCGAAACCATTAAAATTCTTTAACCTCTCACATCTCGAGTTTGAGCTCTATAAACATATAATCTCTGCATAGGAAACATATTACCATTTTTTTTATAATCGTAATAATCAAGTCAGTTTGTATACACTTTGTCTAATTTTATAGAAACATATTAACTCTCATCAGTATAAGTATTGTATAACTTTGTTCATCAAAACTTAAAAAAGAATTAGTATTAGATTTCAGGGCTGGAGCTTGGATGTAACATTAAGTGGGCGTTTGGACATAAGAATTGTAAAATTCCGGAAAAAAGTGAATTTTTTTTTCAAGTAAAAATGGTATTTGAAAACTAGAGTTGTGTTTGGATATGAATATAATTTTGGGTTGTTTTTGAAGTTTTGTGAGTGATATGAGTGAGTTTTGAAAAACAGTTTTTTGGAATTTTTTAAATTTTCGAAAAATTTCAAAATCCATCTTCAAGTAAAAATTTAAAAATTTATGATCAAACACTGATTTCGAAAAAAGTAAAAAAATTTCGAAAAAAAAAGAAATTTTTCTTATGTCTAAACGGGCTCTAAGGTTATAAATTCATCTTGAACTCAATTATTTTGATTCATACCCTTAGGTGAACTCGGCAGTCGCTATTCGAATGCGTGTGAATATATGATATGGATATTGCACTTTTTTGTTGTTGTTAATTTTAAGTATATTCTTAAAGTATTTTTATACAAAATAGTACAATATTCATACGACGCTCTCAACACGGATATACTTATCCTTTGTAAATAGCCAGAAGTTCGCTAGCACTTGTATAGTGATGAAAGCAAATCCATTTTGGAAAATGCTACAAATACCAAACATGCCAAGTGTTGACAGCTTTCTGTTTTGACGAAGTTGCAACGAAATTGGCCTTTTCACATTTCGTTTGTCAAAGTCTTCAACTATTTTAAAATGGGAGAAGGTCAAAATATAACCCACTACTTTCGGATATTATTTATTTCTATTATACTATCCGGTCAAACTTACTCTTGCCGTTATATTATCCGATCAAGTTTACCCTTACCATCATCAAATTTTTAAAAATTATCCCTCAGTCTGTCAGGTGACCTAGAATCTTCTAAATCATTTTTAAAAAGTCACTTATTCTTCTTCTTGATCAACTATTTTCGAAATATTTGGCATTTACCTACTTTTTTAATTGAAAAATAAATAAGAGAAAGAAGTATTAAAATAATACAACAGTTAATAAACAAAGTATAGTAAATTGAAGAATCTAAATTAAGTAGCTTATCTAAATTTCAAAAGTATTTATAACATCTCAACTTTAATGAATTCGTTAAACCAAAGGTATGGTAACTTTGCAAGTATTAGTAATAGAAGTTGAAGTTACTTGGAGACTTTACATTGTCGAATTCAACTTTGTTTTAATAAAATACCTACGCATTTTGCACTCTTAAGTTAGTCGACTGAATTCTATACTAACCAGACAATAACAAATATATTTGAATATACATGTACATATACCATGATCAGCCGCATATAATATACAATAAATAGACCCATTGAACTCTACGGTGTGTATATGGTTAAAAAATAAATAAAATCTTAAACAAATTCCAAACCCATTATCACAAGAAGAGAAGTTGGTGCATTAGTAACTAAAAATATTCATAAATAATTTATATAGTCTAAGTACCTTTAGCATTCACATCAATTTTAATTTCAAAAAATAGTGGAGCAAGAAGAACAACAAGATATTTGAATAAAAAAAAATTGGGAGATTTTAGATTAGTTAACAGATCAATGAGTATTTTTAAAAGTTTGCTGATGATATTAGTAAATTTGACCGAATAGTATAATGGTAGAAGTAAATTTGGCCGGATGGTATAACAGAGGTTAAATATAGACAATATTCAAAAGTAGCTAGGTATATTTGGCCATTTTCCCATTTTAAGATACTAATGGTTTCTTTCTATAAAAAGAAGCCAAAAGATAGAGTTTTTCCTGGGATATTTCAGCCTAAAGCATATAAAATTTGCGCGTAAAACATACATAACTTTATGTTAATTCTGTTCGGGGACCTGGGTGGTGTTTTGTGAACGAGTATTTTAATATATTTTAATAGGAGGAGCCTCACTTTTTTTAATGACAAACTTGACTTTTTAAAAGATGTAATCCTTTTTTAAAATAGAAAAGGTGGTTTATAATCGCACCTTTTTCTAATAATTTCTCGATTAAGATGGTTTGTACTTCCTTTTAAGACAATTTTTGAAGTGTGTTGGTTTCGACGAACTGTTGCTGTTCAACTCATGCCAATAAACAAATTAGACAGAAATCCAAAACGAGTAGATGGTAAGTTACAATAAGAAAGTTTTCATAATCAATCAATCAAACAACCAATAGTGTTTCAATGTCAAGCTAGTTTTTTATTTTATCCATATCTAACCACGGCTCGAACTCGAAACTCTAGTTAAAGTTAAAGAACATATATTCATCCTACTACAACTCTTGTTTGTATCAAACTATTTAAATAAATTAAGAGTATTATCATTTTTAGTCAGTGCAAGAAACTATTTACATTCGGTAGCAAAAAAAATATATAAAATTTATATATAATATACATAATGTAAACATATAAAAAAAAAAAAATTCAGCTATTATTTTGAAAATGGTTATACAGTGATATTTTCCCAATAAAGTATCCAAACTTTTATGTTTTCTCAATTACATATCAACCTTAGGTGAATACATCACAACCAAAAATAACTATTTAAAGTTGTTTGTCAACCTACTAAATTCCTCCATGTTCAGAGTTATGAACTAGTTATACAAAAGATAAAAACAGAACTAAGCTTGAGAACTTGAAGAAAAATTATATTTTCACCAATGATGGTCTTTTTTTCGAAACTAAATATGTACCAAAATTAGCGGTTTATAAATACCTGTAGTTAATGTGTACTTTTTATCCATCCAATAGTCATATATTGGTCTAAAACTAAAATACTTAATCCATTAATTCTTTAAATCAATTATCTACATACAAGAGATTTAAGGTGAAATCCTCCTTCACTTGAGTTAAAGCAATTTAGTTAAAGATTCATGTTTACTCGAAAAACGGATAGAGTTCAATTTATACGTAGTTCTAAGGATATGTGATATAACTTGACACAATATCGAATATTGACTGAAAAGAGTAAAAAATAAGCAAAGTTGAAAAGAGGATGATTTAAGGATTGAGCAATATGAGTCAATCTATGAAGCTGAAAAAGGATAATTCTTTAATATGAGAGTATATAATATCTGAGTTATAGTGTATGCAAAAACTTAATGCTTTACAGAGATAATAACCAACCCCTTTATAGTGAAGAGATCCTACTTTAGATACAATTAAAAATACATAGTGGAGACCCATGATAAATCAGTTTTTCCATAATTTCTGCCAAGATTCTCTCTCCTAGTGCGGTTGCAACGACTTTTGTCTATGAGCTCGATATTGTCTCGAGTTCGATATCGACTCGAGCTCTCGATCTTGACTCGAGCTCGATTCTGATTCGGAGCCTTGTATTGATTTGGAAACAGTGTTGGTCAGTCTCTTCCTCGTAAGCTCGGTAATCTTCATCATAGTTCGATTCGGATTCGAGCTCGATAATGATATCGAGCTCGACATTGATCGGTCCCTAGGGCTCGAAGCTTGATAACCTGACTTCGGACCTCAACCTGATCTTCGATCCAATACATTACCATTTTGACCAGTTCGTATGAAGGACTAACCGATTTTACGTATACAGATAGTCCCCTCGTTTCTTGGGAAGTATGTAGCGAGAAACGACATGATTTTTCAACGGTACGATTAGATATATACTGACGTTTGCATCGAGTCCGATCATGACGTGCGTGATAGTTGTCCCGTTGGTTCAGTTTACCTAGGCATTTAATGCGTGTCAGACGATGGTCGGCCATTTATCGAAATTGAACCGCCATTGCTCTACCTATAAATAACACTTTTTCACTTTTAATCACTTTTACATATCCAAACTCTAAATTTTCTAACTTCTTTCTCACACCTTCTAAATTTATTCGCAAATCTGTGATTCTTCTCTACAAAATCCTTCTTCAAAACACCATATCTTAGTTATTTCCTTCTTTAAATCCAAAAATGGTGAAGACCCCTGTCTGGCGAGGAGGAAACTTCGGCCCCGGTTTCTAAACCGACGAAGGACAATAAGAGAAAAAGGGCCTCTACTTCCGAAAATCTAAAACCAAAGGCTCGTAAGTTGAGGAAGAATACCATCCCTTTAACCTTAGAATTAGTTCGTCGTCTAAGGGATGAAGACGAGGAAGAAGAAAAATACGATGGGTCCGTACTGGTAGCCCGAGTGAAGAAAACCGTTGATGCCCCACAGGCAGCTGGATCGATGGTGGTTTACAAGGCTCTACCTCGAACTGAGGGTATATCGGAGAAAGATTCGGGCAAAGTCCCCGAATCGTTGGAGATCGAGGATATCTCCTATCGAAGTCAACAGATGGTGGATATGTCTGAAGGGGCCGTCCCTGAATCTCTTCGAACTGAAGAGAACGCCTCAAGAAACTCACTTGGGGCAGTAGTAATCAAAGACTCGCCCACTTTCCCTGTTTTTTCCGAAGAGGTGATTCGGGAAGCCCAAGCTTTGGGGGCCCTCGAGGTAGATGGATCTCATGAGGGAGAGGACCCTTTTTGTGATTTTTTTACCGGTGTCAAGGACGTTGCCGCCACTAGTGATGCATCAGATCTTTTCCTCAGAGTGCAGCAGGCTTTGAATCGGGTAAGCCTTAACTTAGTTCGTTGGTATTGTCTTTATGCTTGTTTTTCTTTTCTAACTTCGTTTCTTTTTTCTTTGTAGGCCGCAGCAGTTCATCAAGAAGCATGTTCTCGGTCTCGAACCGATCTGCGTCGATATGAGGCCGACCTTCAACGGGTCACGGAAGAGAGGAATGCCCTTAAACTCCTCTTAGGGCAAATGGGAGAGGAAATCAAAGACCTCCGAGCTGAGTTGGCCAAGGCTCACCAAGATCAGACCGATATGTCCGAGAAGGTAATGATACTATTAAAAGCCTATGGGCTCGATACCTGAACGATGTCTAATTTTTCGGTCTCACAGCTGCAGCAGAAACTTGAGATGATCGGAAAACTCCGTGAGGAGATCGATGTGATAAAGGTGGAGTCCTTGAAGTGGAAAGAAAGTATGGACCGCTTTGCTGCAGAGAAAGAGGCTACTCGAGCCCAATTATCATCGGCTGAAAACCAACTTCAAAGTATGAAGGAGAAAATCTTGGTTCAGGAAAGAAGAATAAAGGAGCTCGAGGCTAGGTTGGCCTCCGAACTTGCCAAGGCCCAATCTGATGCCGAAAAGGAAAAGGCCGATGTGGATGCATTCGTGGCCGTCTATCGGGCCGATGCTGAAGCTGCTTAGGTACAAGCAAGAGAAGCAGCCGAGACTGCCAATATTCGAGCACATTGGGTTGCTGAACTTGCTAAGTGTCGATCTCGGAGGGAGACCCTCGAGGAGATTCATGCTCGAGGTTTCGATCTCACTGAAGAGATAAAAAGGGCTAAAGAGCTCGAAGCCGATGTTGAAGCCTTGGCTTCCGATGATGACGATGGTGATGATGATGATGGCGATGACGGGAGCAAGAGTGGGTCCGAGAGCGGGGAGGAGCCCGATGGAGAAGAGACTGCCCCCGTAGATAACCAAGAAACTTAGCCCTTAGTTTTCATTTTATTTTTTTGTGTAGGGTCATGTTCGGACATTGTAAACATTCTTGTATATATATATAAAAATCTTTTATTTTCCTGACTTTCCTCTGTTTTATTCTCTGCCTCGTGAAGATTTTGTTTCATTCATGCCTTATTAAAGATTTTTCATAAGGCTTTAGGCTATTTGATCGTATTTGGACCTTGTAGACTTTACAATTGAGTGAGTGCTTGCTCGAACTCGAAATAAGGTAGCCCGTAGGCTTTATTAATGGAGTGAATGATTCGAACTCGAAGTAATGTAGCCCGTAGGCTTAATAGTCGAGTGAGTATTTGCTCGAACTCAAAACGAGAGTAGCCTGTAGGCTTAGTAGTCGAATGAGTGTTTGCTCGAACTCTAAGTAATGTAGCTCGTAGGCTTAATGGTTGAGTGAGTGATTTCTCAAACTCAAAATAAGAGTAGTCCGTAGGCTTAGTAGTCGAGTGAGTGTTTGCTCGAACTCGAAGTAAGAGTAACCTGTAGGCTTAGTAGTCGAGTGAGTGACTGCTCGAACTCGATATAAGAGTAGCCCGTAGGCTTAGTAGTCGAGCGAGTGTTTGCTCGAACTCGAAGTAAGAGTAGCCCGTAGGCTTAGTAGTCGAGTGAGTGATGCTCGAACTCGAAGTAACGTAGCCCGTAGGCTTAATGGTTGAGTGAGTGATTTCTCAAACTCAAAATAATAGTAGCCCGTAGGCTTATGTCACACCCCGAACCTGGGGGTGAGACCGGCACCCGGTGCCTTACCTATCCTTGCGTACCAACTTGCGACTAAGGGAATCTGAACATATAATGTCATACTTTGGCCATGGGCCACATTGCAAGACAATTTGCGAAGCAAAATATAAAACTGAATGGATACCAAAGCTGACTAAACATCAATATAAAGTTGGGCCAGGAAGGCCGTCATAACTACTACAGCTGACAAACCAACAAAATATAAATACAAGGCCTACAAGTCCAACATACTACACTAACTGACAGGATATGTCTACAAGCCTCTACTGATGGATGTACCGTGATCGGAACAGGGCCCCGACCTGCTAATAAACTATATACATATACACACAAGATGTACATAAAACTCCTAGACCCGACAACACTGAAGGACGTGGAGCTTACCGATAAAGCTGAACTCGGGCAACACCTACTGAGGAGGTCTATCTGCATGTCTGTCTAAACCTGCATGCATGAAATGGAGCGTCCCCAGAGAAAAGGACGTTAGTACAAAATAATGTACCGTGTATGTAAGGCAACGGAATAACTGAAAGCTGAAACTGAATTGATAATATAATAACTGAAAGTAACTGGGAGTCAAAGATAATCTAAAGATATGCTTACCTGCTGATACTGACTGAACTCTCTCAATATAGTAAGTAAAATAATTGTCCGGCCCTATAAGGCTTGGTATATATACAACTGCTCTGCCGTAGTAGGCTCGCTCATAGGCGCTCGGCCATACTAGGCTCTGTATCTCGGTCAACTGGGCTCGCTCATAGGCGCTCGACCACAGTAGGCTCGGTATATAACTTACCATCTGATCAGAGATTGCCCAATAGGGGCCTGCCCATCGATTATAGCTCGATGGTAATGAAAATACTGTAATACTGTATATATAGGCTCTCTGCTCTCTTGACTGGAAGAAGATAATACTTAATTAAATATGAAGTCCCGATAAGGAGAATACTGTAATTTATGAGACTAGAATAATGTATATAAATTCGGGAGTATGAACTTTTCTTTATGCCTCGTTATCAAACACATGTAATTACGAGATCATGCCAAAATGAAGGAAGGGCTTAGCCTTGACATACCTGGAGTAGAAACAAATTCGTATGATATTCTTGAGAAGGATTGCACCGTACTCCCTTAAAATCACAAAATTTCGTTGCCATAACATTACGTAGTCTCGTATAAATTTCTTTTTTTGAAGAACTCACGTTACATGTATATACATGTTCTTATATGAACTTGCTGAAGCAAACTCATGTTAATCTATCTTACTTTGTAAAAGAGTCATATGAATCTTGTTTGAGATTTTCCATCCGTAAATGTCTCATTTAAAGATATACGAAAGTCATTTACAATTAAGATTTGTGGGGCCCATTTGCATAATGACTAAGCCACCCAAAATTCACCTAACTTTGCCATTTTACAACATAATTCATGAGTCACTAATTATAGTGATGGGCTGCCACATTGGGGAAGGATTTAATCTTATCCAATTTCTCTAATTAATCACCCAATAATTTCTTAATTAACTAGGTAATCCTCATTATCCAATAATTAACTAATTATCCATATAGTTAAGAATTATCTCAACTTACTTAAAATACTACTTACTTTTAACATACCTTATACACCATACTATCATGATCATGTAGTTTCTTGTATGGCACTAGTCCATAAATACTGGGTATTATAGCTCTGACTGTATTTTATCCCCAAATTGCCAAACTTCGACGAAACTCATTTTCTTCGATACGCTTACCCTCTCTCCTTCACGAATTTACTTATCACTGGTTTGAAATAGCGTAATACTTATAATCTCAAAATAATTTCATTCCCGAGCTTACGTCGATTAACTTACGACAAAACTTTAATGTACGAAAATGCGGGATGTAACATCATTCCCCCTTTGGAATATTCGTCCTCGAATGCTGACTGATGCACTTATCATTTTCATAACTTATGTCTTCTGAATACTTTAATATTCTCCTTGCCATTTAGGCAACTATTCTTTGAATAAATCCAAAGGCCAGGGCATTCCCCCCTTTAAGCCTCTTTCTCACACCATGACTTGTAGTCAGAATCCTTCTAATCTCGTAACTGTTGCTACCTTCTATCATGCAGCCTGTACGACTCTAACTTTGTATGTATGCCTATGAGACTCTTCTAGGTAGGCCTCGCCAATCTCTAGGCTTCACTTTGTGTTCATATATAAAATTATGTCAAGCTGTCCCTCTGGGCGTCATCAGCTTTACTTCATCTAAGTAGACCATACTATACCATAATTCTTACTTCGATTTATCGTTACTGAAGTCTGCTACCAAACTCCAGGTTACTCTCGTTGCTTATCCTATATGCATAAAGCTTAAGTTTTTTAATGCTTCTTCATTACTGTTCATCTTAAGACTGATGGCCTAATCGCATCTCGTACTTTGCAGCTTTTACCAATTCATTGTTGATTTACCTCAATGTTGATCTACAATCTTCCATTGATAACTTGAAACTTCTTACGTAATATATTGCCACTAGGGCTTACGCTGCATCGTGGAACATTTGAAGTGATCTTCCTGATCCACCTGGGGGCGATACTATACTTTCATAACCATATTTCATAGCATCCCAATGTGATTTTCCTCACGTGAGTATTTTAATCCTGTACAATTCATGAAATCATTACTTAATCAAAGGCCCAAACGCCATCCTTCATTTATCACAATTACACCCTCATTCTACTACCAGGGCAGCATTCCATCTCTTCTAAATGCTACTAGTCTTAGACTCTTTTGAGTTCACTTAGGCTATACTCAGTTTTCTATAACTTAGAGAGACTATTAGCTCCCTTGTTTTCATGGGCTTAATCCTGAAGACTTATCTATTCTCGTCACCTTCTCACTCGCCCTTTCTTATCCTTACTACTGCCTTCCTAAAACCTTGTTGTTTTACCATACTTTAGCTTGCGACCTACACATATCTATTTATACTACTCACAACCTTCCTTCAACTTGCTTGCACCATAGATTTTCTCGTGTTATTCTGGAACATAAAGCGAGACATCACATCGTCTCTAACTCTTCTTTACTCTTTTAACTAGACCTCTCGATACCTAAAAACCATAGGCCGGAAAATATGCCACAGACGATACCGTTATCATTCCTGGATACTGAGTCTCAGCGCTTCTGGCCTTCTATCTGAAGTATGGACTATTCACAACCTTCAGTATTTGAGTATCTCGTAAGTTATTCACCTTTACCTTACTTACCTTAAAATCTCGCCTCACATCTTCCGTGATCGAATTCATTAATCCGTGGTCGAACGCCTGCAAGGGTTTGTTTCGAAATATATAATTGAACAGGGGGGTCGTACCTTAGCAGTAGTATCATTTTAGCTGTTTATCACACCGAGCTTGTAGGATTTTTCATTATACGGTCGATATCGGTCTTTGATCGACCTCTGTTCTCGGTTGACAGCCCTTCTAATAACGGACCCAAAACCCAACTGGTCGTCTTCGACTCTTATTTTAGATTGATATCGATTATGCACATCGGCCCAAGTAATAGCTGGGTATTCGATCAGGTTATGCTTCAGCCGCCGTGAATCCATCGAGCTTTGTTCGTTTAGACCTTGAGTGAAAGCTTGAACAACACAATCGTCTGTGATTGGTGGTAGATCCATTCGTTCCATTTGAAAACGGGATACGAATTCTCTTAGCATCTAGTTATTCTTTTGTCTTACCTTGAATAAGTCCGACTTCCTGGTCTCGATCTTTATGGCCCCAGCACGTGCTTTTACGAAAGAATCTGCAAGCAAAGCAGAAGAATCGATAGAGTTAGACGGTAAATTATGGTACCATATCATTGCTCCATTTGTCAGGGTTTCACCGAATTTTTTCAATAATACAGATTCGATCTCATCTTCCTCTAGATCGATCCCTTTGATGGCGCATGTGTAAGAGGTGACATGCTCGTTGGGATCAGTCGTTCTATTATATTTAGGAATCTCGGGTATGCGGAATTTCTTTGGGATCGGTTTAGGAGCCGCGCTCGGGGGGAAAGGCTTTTGTGTAATTTTTTTGGAAGCTAAGCCCTTTAATATCGGTGGTACCCCCGGGATCTAATCAACCCTGGAGTTATATGTTTCAACCTTTTTGTCGTTTGCCTCGATCCTACTTTCTCCTAATTCAATTCGTTTGGTCAGTTCTTCGAACATCTTAGCAATTTCTGGATTAGTCCCCGACTCCTGCTCATTTGACCACTATAGCTGGTTCCGTTCTGTGGGTGACTTCTCGGGGTGGATCAGGCTCCGGCCTTCTCGGTACCTCGGTTTAACTCTATAGCTGAGCTATCGCTACCTGTTGAGTTTGCAACATTTCGAAAATCATACGCAAGCTGATTTCATTTTCCTCAACATTATGGGTTTCTCGAGCTGCAGATCAAGTACCACCATGAAAGCTATTTTCAGGTTCAGAACGTTTGTTTGTCTCAATGGTCATATGTGAATTGACGTCTAATGGTACTTCGGCTCGAGCCCCAACAGCGTCGATAAGCGGCCTTTCGGTCCTGGGGGTCAAGTTGTTGTTCTCACCTTGAAAGCCAGCTTCTTTGTCGATAGATAAGGCCATTTAATTTGAGAACTTGTCGTTATTAATCCAAAAATCAAAAATACTTCCAAAAACAAGCGCTAAACGGTATTTTTGAAGATTCGTATCAAATAATCACTATTATCTTTAGCCTCCACAGTGGACACCAAATTGTTTATCCGAAAAACGAATAAAGTTAAATTTATACATAGTTCTAAAAATATATGATATAACTTGACTTAAATTATAAAGGTGAATAGAAATATCGAATATTGACTACAAAGAGTAAAAAATAAGCAAAGTTGAAAAGAAGATGATTTAAAGATTAAGAAGATGAATCAATCTATGAAACTCGAATAATTCTTCAATATGAGAGTATATAATATCTGAGTTACAGTGTATGTAATATCTGAGAGTATGCTTTACAAAGATAATAACCAACCCCTTTATAGTAGAAAAATCCTACTTTAGATACAACTAAAAATAAATAATGAGAGACCCATAATAAATCAGTTTTTTCATAATTCCTGTTAAAATTCTCTCTCCTAGTGCGATTATAACAGCTCTCGATCTTGACTCAAGCTCGATTCTAATTCAGAACTTTGTATTGGTTTGGAGGTAGTGTTGGTCAGTCTTTGCCTCGTAAGACTGGTAATCTTCATCATAGTTCAATTCGAATACAAGCTTGATATTAATATCTAGCTCGACATTGATCGATCCCTAGGGTTTGAAGCTTGATAACCCGAACAATGCATTAAACTTTCCTCACATTTTCAGTCACTTTTGAGCTCAACAGTTCAACAAGACAACATGAATCACATATATAAGGTGTTTAACAAATATAAAAAATTTAAGCGATTTTAACAAATATAAGGAGTTTAACAAATAAACCAAACTTAGATTTGCATACAGATTATTCATTTTAATCCAAACATCAAATATAGCCAGGACTAAACAAGCCAAATAAGATGTCCATTAATAAAAGAACTGAAACAAATAAAAAATCTGCTCAGAATTTGCAATTAACTAATCACGGACAATTATCATAAGTCCAGACATAATTTTGAGCAAGTTCATCACTGCAATCAGCTGAAACCAAAAACTTTCAACAAACACCATATTCAGCATATAAAAAACACAAACACCAGAAATTCCAACCAAAACTGAAATCAAAAACACAAATTAAATTTATTTGTATAAAAATATTATCTATAGCTTTCAGAGAAATTCCATGAAAGGAAGTAGTGCAGACATTCAACACAGCATCAGGTTCTGACCGCCCGTCTGCTTGTTCCTCATCAATAAGCTAACAAAATAGATTTATTTAATAAATAATAGGAGTATTAGTAAATATTTTCAAATCTAAATAATAATTAAGAGGCATCAGAAAATTAATTGAGTTATTTGTCTTCATTCATTTTCAGTGTGTAGTATAAGTTTTTTGTTTATCATCATTTGCCTCCTACACTGCAACTTTAAGCAAACTTATCAAGCAGAAAATAAAACTAAATAGAGAAAAATTAAAAATTAAAAAAAATTACATTTTAGATATGGCATCAGATAATAAGCGGAGTAAATAATCAACAAAATTATTCAGTATTTACTGTGTTATATCATCATATGCCATAGGAAAATCATTAAAAATAACAAATTTAGAAGAAAAAATCGAAATTTTTTAATATCTGAAAAGGCAACGATTTCAGTTGAAGCATCAGCTATATCTCCTTGTTCACATCTTTCAGCACAAGAAGAGGGTAAATCTGATGCTATTTAAAAAAAAAAAAAAAAGATAAACAGATTATACATATATATAACTATTTTTTGTAAACTCAATGTACAAAGAAAAGCTAATGTTCTAAGAAATAACGGAGAAAATCTTGCTTAAATAGAGTTTGGACTGTGCTTAGGGTTTTGGAGTTGCGGCGTTTGGCCAGAAAACTGGCGAATATCCTTCTTTGCCCCTGTGGTTTTTCAAAAGTACATTGTGACTCCTACTTAATTTTTAATTACTAAAATACCGAATTTTTAGTAATATCCTTCTTTGCCCCTGTAGTTTTTAATCTCAATTGATGTGATGTTAAGGATTTTTTCTATTTAAAAGATTATTTTTACTATGAAAATATGTGGGATTATAGTACTATAATGTTATTTATGATTTTTTACTCTCTTTTTAGTTTTTTTTTTCCTCACCCGATGTCCGGTACCCACATTGAGACCCGACTAAATCCGGATTCGCGTCGGAAAGTCCCACATTGGGAGTAAAGCGCTCCCTAAGAAAGACGACTCCATACCCAAGGACTCGAACCCGAAACCTATGATTAAGGATGAATGAATATTTACTGATCCACCACAAACCCTTATTGGTTCTCTTTTTAGTTTCAAAGCTAGTAACAAAACAAGAAAGAAGCATACTTATTGAAGAGTGATTATTTCCATAAATACATTATCTAAGCGGAACATCAACAAGAATAGACAAACCACAAAATTGGCCGATTGGTCAAAATTAATTGTATTCGCCAAAAAGTGTGTGTTTCATACACCTATCCTGGTTAATTATGTTTATTTTCATATATTAATAATTATCAACGTTATTATTCTTATTTTGTTTATAGTTACTCATAAAAAGAAGATTATTTTTTTTAGTTAGGTAGTTTACCCGACCTACCTATTTATGTATTCGAGGAAGAGGCAAGAACCGAAAAAGACCAGGTTTCACACATATGAGACGGGTAGAATATATGAAACGAGTAGTTTATTGAAGAGAGAATTTAATTCTATAGCCATCTTCTTTGTTCGAAAAATGCACCTTAAAGAAAAGTTGGTTTGATGGCAAAAAAATAAGACACTATCAGGTAAATGAATTAAATATATTATTTAATACATCAATCTTGATCAGATTACATTAAGTCTTATATTTGTACTGTTATTACAGCAATCTTGATTAGATTACATTGAATCTTAATGTAATCTATATCATGTCTACATTAAAAGTCTATCACCATTGTTCTCCTCCATTTGCATAGCATCACAAACAACTTAAACATGGAGAAAAACATAACCCTTTTTCTTCTTGGCTTTCTATTTATTTCTCATTATGTGGTCATAATCCAATCCAAAATCCCATTCCCTCCTTGTGATCCATGCACTTGCACTGGTAATGAGTGCAAAAAAAATTTTGGAAGTGCGTATCAATATGAATGGCCGGAGTTGAAAGGAGTTGAGATCATGAAAGCGAAAGTCATTGTAGAACGTACAAATCCTTATGTTACTGGCGTCGTGCTAAAAGATATTTATTGTATTGTTACAATGGACATTTGTTGCAATCGTGTGTGGCTTTGCCCTGATGAGCATGGTCGTGTTAAAAACGTACCAAGGGTTGGATGGTAAAACTGTTATTCCCCGCAATATTGCTGTATTTGTAAATATTAATTCTGCAAAATATAAGTTAACGTAATGAAACAATAATAAATTCGAGCCCACTGAATTCACAGTGTTTCCTTAAGGAATTTAATCCCCTCCTAGTACCCAAGGTAATGGATTATTTCCTCCCAGGATAGAACGAATAACACACTGGTGTAGCGGTACTTCAAACCCCAGTGTTTCAGCGAACATAAAGTTCGGTAGCAAATCACACTTACAGTTGCTTTGTTTGAAGTTAAAAACAATGCAGAACGAAGGAGTATAAACTCAGAAAATCGTATGGAAATACTGAGAGGAAGGAGTGCAATGTATAGCCAATTTGTTGAGCGAATTGTATGTTGTGTGTTGAGTGTCTTTCTTCAACATCTGCTGCACATATATATAGCAGCAAAATGTTGAAGAAGACCAAACGTCCACCTTCCATGGTGGAGCAAGCATTACATGTTTGTGGAGCAAGCACTTTCATGGTGGGAAGACCATTATCCGGCTGCCAAATGATCAATACACGGATTGGAAAATATCCGTTACAAATACGGATAATCTTACGTTAATATTTACTATTAACAAATAAATTTGGTCCAAAAAATTAATCAATCAATCGATCATTTGACCAAATCCGAATCCGAATCCGAAGCCGAAGCCGAAGCCGAAGCCGAAGCCGAAGCCGAAGCCGTAGCCGTAGCCGTAGCCGAGCCGAGCCGAGCGAGCGACGACGACGACGGCGCGAGGCTTGCTTTCTTCTTAACTCTTTAAGAGCTACAAGAAGAGCAATTATATATATACCCACCAAAAATGTCTTCCTCTTCCAATATGGGACAATGTCTCATTGTTAAGAGGGGGAAACTTAAAATTTTACTCAAAATTTTATTTTTCCTCCATTTTTCATCTTAAAATAATTAAGAATATTCATCTTAAAATAAAACCTCAACAATCCCCCACATGAATGGGGAATGGCTATATCACGGAAGTATGCATGGAAAAACTGTGTGATTTACAAGCAAGGATTAATCGCATCTGGATAAGTAGGTTTCCCTTTGAACTTTCCGTAGTAAACTTATGTTGGATATACTCGGTCAATCGGTAGATTTGATATCTTTGAACCGTCGATCTTTGGTGTATACCTAGACAACCATAAGTCACACAATCAACCCTTAACCGTCTTTGGTTCTCATTGTTGTGTTCGTTTCAGCCATGAACACCGCCTGGTTTCATAAGTGCGTAGAGAACTGGCCTTACAAAGTTCTCCTTGAAGCGGCTCACACTTCACACTTACATAGGTGATTCCTAAACGTGTCATCCTATAGATACACTATTTGATATACCCCGTATCAAATTTAGAAATCATTAAAAAGCCTTAATGTTTTATCCTTGGTACTGAACATTGTCTCATCACGAGAACGGACTAAAATTTTATTTGACAATGTTGAACCGTCATTAATGACTTTGTTTGATCTCCTTGAACCTAGATCTTGGGATCTCCAGTCTTCTAGGTAGAGTTACCGCCACAATGACTTGTTCTCGGCCATAGCCCCATTCCCCTTGATAATTTCTCAACTACCTCTCTAGTTAGGCCTTTTGTAAGTGGATCCGACACATTATCACTTGACTTTACATAGTCAATCGTGATAATTCCTCTAGAGAGTAATTGCCTAACGGTTTTATGTCTCCGTCGTATATGACGAGATTTACCGTTATACATAATGCTCCCAGCCCTTCCAATTGCCGCTTGACTATCACAATGTATGCATATTGGTGCCAACGATTTGGGCCAAAATGGAATGTCTTCCAAGAAATTCCGGAGCCATTCAGCTTCTTCACCGGCTTTATCTAAGGCTATGAATTCAGCCTCCATTGTAGAGCGGGCAATACAGGTTTGTTTGGACGACTTCCAAGATACCGCTCCTCCACC
This sequence comes from Nicotiana tabacum, assembly GCF_000715075.1. Taxonomy (NCBI): domain Eukaryota; kingdom Viridiplantae; phylum Streptophyta; class Magnoliopsida; order Solanales; family Solanaceae; genus Nicotiana; species Nicotiana tabacum. The sequence continues at coordinate 12,155,334 of NC_134091.1, forward strand.
AATAGTGAATACATATCCACTTGTGGACTTAGAATCAGTTGAACCGGTGATCCAATTTGCATCACAGTATCCCTCAATCACCGCAGGAAAATTACTATAGTGCAATTCAAAGTTCTGGGTATGTTCTAAATATCCCAAAACTCGTTTCATTGCCATCCAATGAGATTGGCCTGGATTGCTCGTATATCGACTCAGTTTACTTATAGCACAAGCTATATCTGGTTGTGTACAATTCATGATATACATTAAGCATCCCAATACACGAGCATAATCCAATTGTGATATGCTTTGGCCTTTGTTCTTTGCTAATGCAAGATTCACGTCAATTGGAGTCTTTGCAACTTTAAAGCCCAAGTGCTTGAATTTTTCAAGTGCTGTCTTAATATAATGAGATTGTGACAATGCCAGACCTCGAGGAGTCTTATGGATCTTAATTCCCAGAATTAAATCAGCAACTCCCAAGTCTTTCATATCAAACTTGCTATTGAGCATACGCTTAGTAGCATTTATGTTGGCAATGTCATTACTCATTATCAGCATATCATCCACATATAGGCAAACAATGACTATGTGATTTGGAACATTTTTAATGTACACACATTTATCACATTCATTTATCTTAAAACCATTTGACAACATTGTTTGGTCAAATTTTGCATGCCATTGTTTGGGTGCTTGTTTTAGTCCGTAAAGAGACTTAACAAGTCTACATACCTTCTTTTCTTTACCTGGAACCACAAACCCTTCAGGTTGTTCCATGTAAATTTCTTCCTCCAACTCTCCATTTAAGAAGGCAGTCTTAACATTCCATTTGATGAATTTCAAGACCATACACTGCAGCTAATGCTACTAACATTCGTATGGACGTAATTCTTGTAACTGGAGAGTATGTATCAAAGTAGTCTAGACCTTCTCGTTGTCTATACCCTTTGACTACGAGCCTTGCCTTGAATTTATCAATAGTGCCATCATCTTTGATTTTTCTCTTAAAAATCCATTTAGAACCCAAAGGTTTATTTCCAGGAGGAAGATCAACCAATTCCCATGTATGGTTGTTCAATATGGATTCTATTTTACTATTGACTGCCTCTTTCCAAAATAATGATTCCGAAGAAGTCATAGCTTCTTTAAATGTTTGAGGCTCATTCTCCAATAAGAAAGTCACAAAATCTGGTCCAAATGAATTAGACGTTCTTTGACGTTTACTACGTCTTGGATTCTCCTGATTACATGTACTTTCTTTTGTTTCTTCCCGAGGTCGTTTAGATCCTTCATCAAACGACTCACATTCCTTTTTATACAGATATATATTTTCAAAGAACTCAGCATTATCTGATTCTATAACCGTATTATTATGAATGTCGGGATTTTCTGATTTATGAACCAGAAATCGATATACTTTACTATTTGTCGCATATCCTATGAAAACACAATTAATGATTTTCGGTCCTATCTTTACCCTTTTGGGTTTAGGAACTTGCACTTTTGCCAAACACCCCCACACTTTAAAGTAATTCAAGTTGGGCTTCCTTCCTTTCCATTTTTCATATGGAATGGATTGTGTTTTGCTATGGGGCACTCGATTTAATATTCGATTAGCCGTAAGAATGGCTTCCCCCACAAGTTCTGTGGCAAACCAGAACTTATCAACAACGCATTCATCATCTCCTTTAATGTGCGATTCTTTCTTTCCGCAATCCCATTAGATTGGGGTGTGTAAGGGGCTGTTGTTTGATGAATAATTCCATATTCTAAACATATTTCTTCAAAAGGAGATTCATATTCACCACCCCTATCACTTCTTATCATTTTTACTTTCTTGTTAAGTTGCGTTTCAACTTCATTTTTGTATTGCCTGAATGCGTCTATTGCTTCATCTTTACTATTCAGTGAGTAAACATAGCAATATCGAGTACCATCGTCAATAAAAGTTATGAAATACTTCTTTTCACCGCGAGATGGTATTGACTTCATGTCACAAATATCTGTGTGAATTAAGTCTAAAGGATTTGAATTCCTTTCAACTGACTTATAAGGATGTTTAACATACTTAGATTCCACACATATTTGACATTTTGATTTTTCGCATTCAAACTTGGGCAGTACTTCCAAGTTAATCATTTTCCGCAAGGTTTTATAATTGACATGACCCAAACGTATATGCCATAAATCATTTGACTCAAGTAAGTAAGAAGAAGCTGAAATATTATTATTATTTTCAACAACCATTACATTTAGGTTGAAAAGGCCCTCGGTGAGGTAACCTTTTCCCACAAATATTTCATTCTTACTAATTACAACCTTGTTGGACACAAAAATGCACTTAAAACCGTGCTTAACAAGAAGTCCAGTAGAGACTAAATTCTTTCTCATTTCGGGAACATGAAGGACATTGTTCAAAGTCATGACCTTGCCAGAAGTCATTTTCAGAAATATCTTCCCATATCCTTCAACTTTTGCTGTTGAAGCATTTCCCATATAAACTGTCTCTCCGGGTTCAGCAAGAGCATAGGTAGCAAAAGCCTCTCTAACTGCACAAACATGGCGAGTGGCTCCTGAATCAAACCACCACAGTTTAGGATTTCCCACCAAGTTACATTCAGAAAGCATGGCACACAAGTTATCAACATCATCATGGTTTACTACCATGTTTGCTTGACCTCTTTTCTTGTCTTTCTTCGGAGCACGACACTCCGTAGACTTGTGTCCGGTTTTCCCACAGTTGTAGCAGTTTCCACTGAACCGCTTCTTGCTTGGGTTGTATTTCGGACCAGAAGCCTTCTTCCTCTTTTTGTTAGCTTCAATAATATTTGCTCCCATTATTGTTGAATTTCCACGGCCTCTCCTTTCAGCAGCTTTATTGTCCTCTTCGATTCTCAACTGAACAATGAGATCTTCAAGGGACATTTCTTTTCGTTTATGTTTCAAATAATTTTTGAAGTCCTTCCACAATGGAGGCAACTTCTCAATCATTGCTGCTACTTGGAATGCTTCGTTGATGACAAGACCTTCAGCAAGTAGATCATGAATAATCACTTGCAATTCCTGGACTTGGGTAATAACAGATTTGCTATCTACCATTTTGTAGTCCAAAAATTTTGCGGCAACGAATTTCTTCATCCCGGCATCTTCAGTTTTATATTTCTTTTCAAGCGCATTCCACAATTCTTTTGACGTCTCCACGCTACTGTATACATTATACAGATTATCATCCAGTCCGCTAAGAATATAATTCTTGCATAAAAAATCAGAATGCTTCCACGCTTCAATCACGAGAAAGCGTTCATTATCTGGAGTTTTATCTGGCAGATCAGGAACATCTTCCTTGATGAACTTCTGTAGACATAACGTAGTTAAGTAGAAGAACATCTTCTGCTGCCAGCGCTTGAAATCAATCCCGAAAAATTTTCCGGGTTTTTCTGCCGGTGCCAACGTCGGTGTTCGGCTTGTCGATGCGTTGGCAGTTACCATCGGCACAACTTGGTTTTCGCTTTCAGTCATCATTTTTTACTGTAAAAAAAAATGACACAAACAAACGTTTAATACACGTTTTCAAACTGGAGTAAAAATCACGTAGATTTTAATATCCAACATAACGCCACTAAGGCTTAACTCTCCAAAACGGGAGTACACAAAACCACAAAGGTTTTAGTTTGCAGAATAATAAGAATAACACAAATACAGAAATAAATATTAAATTCCTTAAGATTGTTATTCCTCACAATATTGCTGTATTTGTAAATATTAATTCTGCAAAATATAAGTTAACGTAATGAAACAATAATAAATTCGAGCCCACTGAATTCACAGTGTTTCCTTAAGGAATTTAATCCCCTCCTAGTACCCAAGGTAATAGATTATTTCCTCCCAGGATAGAACGAATAACACACTGGTGTAGCGGTACTTCAAACCCCAGTGTTTCAGCGAATACAAAGTTCGGTAGCAAATCACACTTACAGTTGCTTTGTTTGAAGTTAAAAACAATGCAGAACGAAGGAGTATAAACTCAGAAAATCGTATGGAAATGCTGAGAGGAAGGAGTGCAATGTATAGCCAATTTGTTGAGCGAATTGTATGTATCCGGCTGCCAAATGATCAATACACGGATTGGAAAATATCCATTACAAATACGGATAATCTTACGTTAATATTTACTATTAACAAATAAATTTAGTCCAAAAAATTAATCAATCAATCATTTGACCAAATCCGAAGCCGAAGCCGAAGCCGAAGCCGAAGCCGTAGCCGTAGCCGAGCGAGCGACGACGACGACGGCGCGAGGCTTGCTTTCTTCTTAACTCTTTAAGAGCTACAAGAAGAGCAATTATATATATACCCACCAAAAATGTCTTCCTCTTCCAATATGGGACAATGTCTCATTGTTAAGAGGGGAAACTTAAAATTTTACTCAAAATTTCATTTTCCCTCCATTCCCCATTCACCCTCATTTTAAGAATATTCATCTTAAAATAATTAAGAATATTCATCTTAAAATAAAACCTCAACAAAAACTGTATCGATAGAGGAGCTAGATCGGATTATGGATCCGAATTATCATTCTCAACTTTGAAATATATTATGAATTTTTTTTCTCTTTTCAAATAATATTATGTGGATGTACTACTTCGTTCTCTTTTACATTTTGATCTAAGCTCCATGAGCACCATCTCAAATAGTAATAGTAACAACAACGACTCTGTGTATTCTCACAAATGATGTTTGGGTCAAATAGTAATAGTAGTATTTCAAAAATATGGCTTCAAATTCTTTCACAAGATTAAAAAGAAAAATAATCAAAAAAAGAAAGTAACATTCTATCTATATTTACAAGAATATCTTCACATTAGCCAGTAGCCACTAATGCTTGCATTAGAGTAGGCTGTCTACATCACACCTGTTGACGTGTGGACCTTCCCCGGACCCTGTATGAATGTGGGATGTGAGATGTCTTGTGCATCCGGCTGTCTTTTTTAGGATACAGCTCTGTTGTCGGCTAAAGCGATCCTAGAATCCCATTCTTCATTTTCCTTGTTAACATCAGCAGGAGGCAAAAAGCAATCCATTGACAAACCACTTATATTAAAATCAATCTCTTCAATTCTCCAAGTTTCCTCAACTTTTGCTCTATAGTCTATGTTCTTTCCATATCTATAAATTGTTGCTGTAGTTTTCCCACTGTGTGCTATGTTTACACCTTCAATATACCGATAATCTTTCAACATAGATTCCATACTTGTTTCCCAAAAAACACTATCATCTTCTTTTGCTGATTTCAATCTTACTAGTTTTGTGTCCTCAAATTGGATAAGAAGTCCGGAACGTTGGCTGAAATAGCCCCATATAGTGTGATGAACAACTTCTGTGTTAGCTGTACTCTGTGCCTTTAACATGTCTTTGCTAGTCTCAAGCTTTAGTATAAAGCATTCTTCATCCTTAATTTTCTTTTCACCAATACAAACAGCATTCAAGAATAAATTGGCTGTTGATCTGGGGTCTAATCCCTGTTGATCAAGAAGAGTTTCATGAACAAGAGCAGTATTTATATAAGTAACCATTTAGTGGGCGTTTGGACATAGAATTATGAAGTTCCGGAAAAAAGTGAAAAAAAAAAATTCAAGTGAGAATGATATTTGAAAATTAGAGTTGTGTTCTGAATTTTTGTACGTGATTTGAAATGAAAATTTTGAAAAACAGATTTTTGGAGTTTTTTAAATTTTCGAAAAATTCTAAAATTCAACTTCACGTGAAATTTGAAATTTTCATGGCCAAACACTAAAAAGGGCAGCTCGGTGCACTAAGCTCTCGCTATCCGGGGAAGGCCCAGACCACAAGGGTCTATTCTATGCAGTCTTACCCTATATATTTGCAAGAGGTTGTTTTCACGGTTCGAACACGTGACCTCCTGGTCACATGGCCAAACACTGATTCCGCAAAAGTGAAAATTTTGTGAGAAAATTTGATTTTTTTTAATGGCCAAACGGGTCAATAGACTCCGCATGAGTAGAACTAGTTGTTGGATGATTGCATCAAGAACAAAAGGGTAAGAGTGTGACTTGCAAATCAAAGAAAAGAAGTATGTTACCTTAGCCATCTGAAAATGATAAAGAATGTGTAAAGAAAACTTTATACCACAAAAATTCGAGTTTAAGTCCTATGCACTAATAGTCTAAAAAGTATTTATACAATTAGCTCACTTATATAATAACTAACGAGCTTTGTTCGCTCGGATCCTCCAAAAATGCTTTTGGCAGATCAGACACAGATGTGGAGGCATTTTTGAAAGATCTCGAGCAATATAGATTATAGGTAAATCTCCGTGATATACATTAACTAATAACCTGCTAAAATGGCAATGAACGTGTTATCATATGTAAAACTACATGTCATCGTGTATAACTTAAATCCTACGATTTATGTCACTTGGGGTACCTGAAAGAACCTCCGGGGTGGTCTTGGAGGACCTTTTGAAGCATTAGAATTGTTGGAAGAGTGACTCCAAGCTACTATTCCATTACTACCTGCACTGACCTTGCAATGAGAAACAACCAATTCTAGAAACCATAAATCAGGGTTCTTTTGCCAAAGAACAAATCCTCCATCCTCACAAGTCCTTTTGGAATTCATATGGTTACCACTTTGATGAATATCTGATGTTGCCATCTGCAATTGTCCCACTGCATACATGCTATTTATTGAATTTAATGCAGCTTGCCCTCCACTAGCTGCTAGATATTGTTGTACTATGTATTTTGCAGTAGAAGCCTTCTGTTGATCACAATCAAAAGGATTTTAGCCTGATTTTTGTTTCCGAAATTTAAGCAAAATCTATCAGTAAAAGCCTTCTGTTGACCACAATATTAGAAGGCATATAATTGAAAAGCATAAAATTCGTGGATTTTGCAAGATTGTTACAGGCTAATGAGTTTTATTAGGGACATGCCAACCAACATAGTCGGAGCGAGAAATTCTGAAACAACAACAACAACAACAAACCCAGTGAGTTTCCACAAGTCAGGTCCGGGGAGGGTAATGTGTATATAGACCTTACCCCTTCCCTGAGAGTGCAGAGAGACTGTTTCCGATAGACCTTTGGCTAGAGAATAGATGAAAAGAAGCATTATCCACAAGTAATAATAACAATAAGATATTAAGAAAATCAAAGCAAACGATATCAGTCAAACGGTAGGTAGAGATAGCAATCTAAGAGTAAAAAGGATATCATACTAACAATAATGCTGCCGGTCTAAGAAAGAAAGAGCAAAATGCTCGACTACTAAGAAATTCTAATAAGAGAATAAAAAAGTGCAAGTCCTCAAATTTGAAACTGCAACCTGAAACAATTTTCGAACCACCTTTGCTGTTACACTAGAATCTTCCTTAACTCATTGAGATTTAGAAAATTATATATATGTGCAAGAAATTTTCTTTTACCCTATTTTATGATATATTTTTTCAGCAAAAGAGATTCAATTGAACCCTAGTCTCCACATAGGTCCGGACTTGTCCACCAAAGTAGGTGCTACATTCCGAATATAGCTAAATAAATATAGAAGATGCTTAGATTTGACCCTTATTTATTTGACAAATTGAGGCAGAGTTGATTGATTTTTGTCGATAGATTGAAATAAAAACCAATTTAACATTAGCATAAATGAAAAATATAGAGAGAGAACACTCACAATGGAACCATCCATAACAGGCAAGCTAATAGAATGATCCAATTGAACTTGAAAAGGGATAAGAGCAGAGCCAACAATTTTCAACAAGAATATAAATTGATCATTATTGCTTGAAACAACTTTTGATTGAGCAGATAATTTATCAGCTGTCATAAGATTACGCATATTTTTCCACCTTAGGGCTGCATTAGTACCCATTTTGCTAAACATTTCCTCTGGAATTGGCACCTCTAAAACTGTCTCTAAACCATCTTTTTTCTCCAAATTAGGACACAATTTCCTCATTGTGTAAAATGTGACACATTCTTTAATTGTCCTCCAATTTTTTATGAGAAAAAGAAATAAGAAAAATTTATACACGAGAAAAAGGAAGATTGTAGGAAAGATTCATTTTTGCACAAATTAAGAAAATGGGGTTTCCTTTTTTCCTCCTTTGGAAGTGTTTGAATGGAGTAGGTGATTTTGAGAGAAATTTGGGGAAGAGGAAAGGGAGAAATGTATATTTCTGTGCCTCCTTTCTCCAAAAGGTGGTTTTTTTTGGTAGTTGCTATCGTGTGGGTATGATTTTGGCGGGAATAATATTTATGTTTTTTTTTTTCTTCTTAAATATGGAGAGGGTGACAAATGGGCGGGTTGGATAAATATAGACGAATTAAAACATTTAATAACCTGGCCAAAGTTTTCTTGGGCTTATATGGTCGCGTTGATTAAGATGTACTAAAGAATAGATCATACACTTATTTTAATTGATTTTAGTTACTCTTAATCTCTTATCGTATCCATATTTTGTGTCGAAAATACTAGATTTAGTTGAAACCATAGCTAATAAGCGACATCCACCACTCCTTATCAAACTTATCTTTTATAGTGTTGATGAATAAAAGTTAGCTACAAAAACAAGGAAGCAATATGTCTACCATAAAATACTTACTGTGATATGTTGTTAATTGAAGACATAATTAAGTAAATAAAAGTAAGTTCTCCCTAATAGTGAAAGCCAAAGTCATTGTAGAACGCACAAATCCTAATATTACTGGCGTCGTGCTAACCCCTGAGTGTGGGGTAATATTTGACATTTGTTTCAATCGTGTGTGGCTTTGCCCCTGATAAACATGGTCTTAGTAGAAAGTTGCCCAGAGTTGGGTCATAAAACTTCATTAATGAAGGAATTAGATCTAATTATGAATAGGAGTTATCATTTGAAATAGTTAAGTACGTCAAAATCCTTTTTTTTTCAAACAATTTATGTGAATCTAATTTCGTTTTAAATATTTTTGGGGAGGCATAAAAATCAAATGGAGCGATAAATAATACTCCAAGATAGCAGCTCTAGCGTTAAACTACTACTCCGCTTTCTTTTGCTTTACGATTTAAATACTGTAGCAAAGTGCATATCCTCTTTCCCAAGTTATCAAATTGTATTTAGTGTAGATATATGTACTGTAGTTGATTTTAAACACTCTTATGGGGAACGTAATATTTGAAGCAGTTAATGAATAAACAATAAAGGGAAAATGGTCAAATTTGGCGCTGCACTTGGTCATCCTTTAGAACTAAGCTTAATCCCAACCATAGTTATTACCGGCCAGGATTTTAACTAAGGGGGTCAAAATATAAATAAGCAAACGAAAAAAAATCAAGAGAAGTTAACGTATAGTATAAACACATAAAATTAAGAATTTAACGTATTTACACGGTATAATTTTCCGACGAAGGGATGTCAATTGACTCCCTTGCCAATGTGTGGCTCCGCCATTGGTCATTACATTGCTGAATTTATTTTGGATCATTTGCTCGAAATATTTTGATACGTGAAGTCTACTTATTTTGCGCTTGAGCTTTATAATGGCAAAGACAAATATAAGAAGATTTACTAACATATGATGAAAATATAACAAAAATAAAATTGAGCAACTTCAAATAGTACATGAGCAATTTAAACATTTTTCCATGTTGGACAAAGAGCACATAATATTAATTAGAGAAAAATGCCGGACAAATAGTGCCACAGGAATAAGAATGGAATAAAGAAGACAATACGACCAAATCAAAACAACCTTAAGTCAATATCGATTGCAACTTTTATAATTATCGTTTTGCAAATTTTATCCTTCTTTCTCTCTCTCTCTCTCTTTTACGGTTGTTTAAAATTGACCCCTTTTGAAATTATACAAAAACCAATGTTAAAAGATTGTTAAATTAGATGATTCATACAAAAACTTTAGACGAGTAGATTCACATTTCTACAATTAACGTATTATCTTTAATATTCGGGGAAAAAAGAAAGTATTTACTCTCTTTAATAGGACTATCTTTATGGTATTCTGACAGCAAGGAATTCTTCAACTCACAGCTGGATACATTTTCAGCATTTGTTTAGCAAAAATAGTATTTATCCGTTCACTTTTAGTATTCTAAAAATACATTTTCACTTTTACTTGTTATTTTTAACATATTAAGAGAAGATAATTTCTTTTTTCTTGTTATACCCATAATATTAATTATTAATTACTCATTTCAAATCATTTTCTCAAATCCATTAAAAATATGCATCAATTAATATGGGTATCATGGTAAATTATGCACCTCATTTATTATTTCTTAAGGGGTATGCAAAGTCCATAGTAGATAAGTAAAAATGAACGGAGGGAGTAATATAATTTTTCTACGTAAACTCCTTTTGTGGATGACTAACTAACAACCTTTTACAAGAAAAATATACTGATAAAAATTCTGGAGCTTGCTGGCAATAGCTGACAAATTTTTTTATTTTATTTTTTTGCATTTGATATTAAGGAAAAATCTAATGTCATTAAATTAAGAGTGTATTTGATATGACGGAAGCCATTTCCATTTGCAAAGGTTTTTTGGTGTTTTATTTGTAGTGACAAAATATTTCTCAAAAAAAATACATACTTATTAAAAATAAAAATATTAGCATGGAGAATTGTCTCATTAAAAAATCCTAAAAATTAGTAATAATATCTCATTGTTAATTGATGCAAGTAATATGAGGTCAAAAATTAAGATAATACGAAGAAAAATATTTTTCGTGGTAGCCAAACACCAAAAAAATAACTTCATCATGAAAATCATTCTCCTAGAAAATGATCTTTATCGTACCAAAAAGAGGGTAAACATCTGAAATAATTAAAAGCATGAAAAAACAATTCTGGAAAGATAAATACAAGAGAAAGATAAAAATCTTTGATGTCACAGTCAAGAATAAACATTACATTAAAAAACTATTTGAGACCATTTCCTCTACTTCTAGGATGATCTCAAGGGAATTTATATGTACCTTTCACATCTGAATGTCATTACCTCACTCAGATTTAGTCAGTCAATAAACTCCTAATATAAGGGGGGGAAATTAATCTTATTAAAAGATTAGCCTATTATCATCCGACCAAAAGCCGGCCATTTCGCCTCCTCAATTTTCTCATATAAAACAACACCATATTCTTGAACTCCAAACTCATAGGACATAGCCTGTAATTGTACAGGCGCCCATAGGAATAACATATTTTGGTTCAGGCATTCACTCGCAATTTTTCAGAACTTTTTTATAATGACAAAGCGTTTCAAACTCAAGCTTTCTATGCCTTCTTTTAGCTTTTGTCGATCCAAAAAAAAATCTTATTTGCCTAAAAATCCAATGCCAACTTCACTATACAAAATTTCTCCTGCCTATAATCTTGATAATTCACCTATTCCAGTACCCCCCTCAACCCCATATCACTCTTCTTTTAAACAATTCAGAAAAGATCACAACTTGACACAAAAAACATATAATTCGCCGATTTCTGATTATTCTGATCATGACAATAACATGATCATGAAAAAGGAGAATAGTAGAAGAAATGAGTCAAGAATTAGTAGGTTGAATAATATGAGTTTTTCCTCAACTGATAGAGGCTGGTTTAGTTTCAGCAGTGAATGTAGTAATGAGAAGCCTAATGATGAAACTGAAAGCTTTATTTCTTCTCAAAGTTTTGAATCTTCATTCGACGTTGATTATCCTATTGACCCTTTAACCGAAACCAGAAGGAGGAAAAAGAATAACAACGCGAAAGTAAGGAGGATTAAACGTTACATTTCGAATAGTTTTAAAGATTCTGATTATCAGAAGATGACTACAACAAAAGCATCTGTTATAGAGAAACTGATGCCATGTATGGCTGATGGGAAAGTGAATGAGAGTTTTGCAATAGTGAAAAAATCAGCAGATCCTTATGAAGATTTCAAGAATTCAATGAAGGAAATGATAGTGGAAAAACAGATGTTTGAAGCAGAGGATTTGGAACAGCTTTTGCTTTGTTTTCTGAGTCTTAATTCAAGACAACATCATGCAATTATAGTGGAAGCTTTCACTGAGATTTGGGAGGAGTTGTTTGGTAAATCGTCCAAGTCTGGATTTAAAACTTAGAAGATTTCAATAAACAATAATATAGCATAATGTTGGTTTAAAGCTCAACTTCCTAAAACTACATAAGGAGAATCACATCACATGTTAATTTTTTCATTTGTTTAATCATAACTTTTCATATGCTCGTGTAATCTGGTTATTGTGCTTTGCTATTTTTGTAATAGTTGTATTATGATTCATGTTATATGCAATGATAATGTAAAGATCTTTTTATACTGTGAATAATATTACTCTAGCAAAAACGTTTCTCTGCCCTCCAAATTCTATGGAAAGCTAATTATGTTCCTTTTTATCTCTTTTGAACTGGTAAAAGTAATTGATTATTATCCAGTTTTAATTTGCCAAAGAACCTTTCCATCACCTGCGAGCTGTCTCTTATTTAGATAATAATGACGAGAATACCACTTGAACCGTGCATTTGGGGACTCAGGCTAACCGTCATTTGATCTAAAGTACAAAGCAGAATCATATATTAAAAGTCATTTGATTTGAAGCACGAAGCAGAATCAATATTAAAATGTATTAGGTTCTGCACAATGGACAATAATATTTCATGTTACATTATTGGACACAATCAACCAGCAAGATACACGATAATCCATTTGTAGAGCAGGAATATTGAAAAATCCTGCAAAAGCTGCACGTAGAGGCCTCTGATGTCGATCTAAGGGAATCATCGAGAAATATATCACTTTCCCTGATTTCACTTGAGCATCATATTAATCAGGGCAAAGCCTTATGGGCTGTTAAAGTAGGTCTGGGCTGAGGTCGTTCCACTGCTGCCACCTCTTTGGTAAAGTAGGCTGATGGGCTAGCAACCTTCTGTCGCAAAAATCTAAGCACACCGATATAAATGGTACAAAGTCTTCCAGATTTTCATACTTTTAGAGAACTTCCAGTAATCACAAAACGAAAAGCTATGTGAGGTAAGAGAATAGGTCGTTGATTGTTACTAAGAGCCTAACATAACTTCTCATAGAATCAGGTCTTCTTGTTTACCACTATCAGATTCCAAAGTTAGCTCGGGATCCTCAAAATAGTTGACATGACAGAGCATACCACCAGCTTCATCAGCGAAAGAAATTTTCCTTCCCTCCCTGTGGACTGTGTTCTTGGAAACAGCAGCACCATTTTGACTCAATTTCTATATCACAGAAAAACAATATGACTAAAATAATGAGTTATGAAGTCCATATTCAAACATTGGAAAAGTTTGAAGATGCTGCAACTATGAATAACAGAATATGAATGGTACCAACCATGATTTTACAGAATCTGGTGCAGTCCCTAGTCATCATTGACAACCACTTTCGTGTTGTCTCTTCAACTTTTGTTGCACTTTTTATGGCAATCTTCACCTGTCAAACATAAGATACTAGTGGTTGAGAATGATATACTTACATCACATGTAATTCATCTAAGCATGTCATTCTAACATAGCCTTTTCCCCGTGTGTCAATGCCTATTTCAAGTTATGACCATTCCTCATATAACTGAAATAAAGATCAAATTGATATGTTTTCAATTGTTAGATGAGGTCTTGGAAAATGAAACATCACTAGTACTTGAAAATCTAAAATGAAAAGTATCGTTTGCTATATCAGACATAACTATGATTACTTTGGTCGTTTAACTCAACAATGCACCTCAGATATGCCAGTATATCTGAAAGAACATACCTCATCAGCATCATTCTTCAAAGAACTGGTGCGATATGCTTCAAAGAGCAATTTTTCTTCTACCATATCCTTCATCGACTTCAATTCAGTCATAAGCTTCAATGCTAGAGATTCCATGTCATGCATCTGCCTCTGTGAAAATGCTATGGCACTCTCTGAACAACGTGTGATAGAGGTGCACCCAGTGTTAAGTTGAGGTAGAGAACGAGAGAGACGAGGACCTTCCAGATTGCCTTTTGGAGGGGAACTCTGTTTTAGTAGATTGCCTTTTGAAGGGGAACCTCGTTTTTCAGTCTTCCATCTCTTAGCGATCTGCTTGGGACCTATAAAAACTTTAACCTTCTTAAGCAGTGCAGATCCTTCAGTATCTTTAGTTGTGCTAGCATCAGCAAGGCATGATCCTTCAGAATTCTCATTCCCAAAAGTGAGTTTCTCTTTACATTCTGAAAGAATTTAGCCAAGAAAAAATAGGTCAGCTTCTGTGGCGCTCTCATGTTCTGAGGCAGTTCAGAACATTTAGGAAGAAAAATATTATCCTTATCACAAGCAATACAAAGGACACCATCATTAAGAGTAAGAGAACCAGGATTTTCAGTCCAAGCTTCTGTGGTCACTCTCATTGTATGGATTAATTGGGATTAAGTCCAGAATAAAATGTGTGGTGGATAACCTTAAGAAAGGAATTTAATACCTTTCAAAGTTGAAGTATGAAATCAAGAGTTTATCGTTCATTTGACTTTCACTTCAACTAGTAAATTAGAAACTTACTCATTTTTTCATGTTGCACGATACGAGCTAAAAGCAGAAGTTTTCCACCCATCAGTTAATATTTGATATGATACTAGAGTCAAAGCAAGAAGGCACTCGAAAACATAAGTCTGACAAGAAGTAAGCCATCTTTTTTTTTAATAATAGTCTGTTATCTTCATTTGTCAACACATATAAGCTGGATAATATATAATTTGCAAATTATTTAATTTGTCTGATTTACTGTAAATCAAAAGGCTTGTAACTGAAGACACGTCTGTGTCTAAAGTAAAACCTTGAGAACCAAAGATAAAATTCACAAATATCTGTATGATTTGGTCATTTGGTTATTGGTTCCTGGGCTAAACCAAAGAAGCAACCACCAGAATTCTTAAGATGAAACAGCTAAAATGAACTTTGAATTAAGTTGAAGCACTGTTCAGTTGTTTCTCTGATCTCAACTGGCATAGATTTATCCGTCAAGAAATTTGAAGCAACACATCAACTGTGCTTGGAGTTGCTATGCATATACATCAGTTGGATTATATAGAAAAGGGATAAAAATATAAAGTCTGTCCACCTTATGATGAAAAACCTAATTTCATATATGACTTACTATAGTTCTCCAGGTCATCGATTAATTCTATGGAGTTCATAGCCAGACAAAGTCGCTCTTGAGAGCACGGAGAAATAGCCTGCATAAGAATATATAGTTTAAAATACTTCAAGAAATACAAATAAAGCAAATTATCTTCAGCAAACACCCTAACCTTTCGTGTTGAAAGAAGTCTCTCAGGAGGCTGTGACAGCTCGGACGCTGAGATCTGATCCGAAGCATCCTGAGATGGACTGGTTAACCTCAAATCTTTTTCCTCACAAATACTTGAAGATTTCAGAGGCTGATTTTCATCATCCAAGCAATTTCCTGAAATCAAGCAACTAGCTGCTGCATCAGTAAGGCAGCACTCTGTTAGCTGCTCCTTGTCATTTATGTCATCTACGAATGGCAAACTATTGTCACTGCCCGAGCAAGTTTGCAAATTACACGATAAGATACACTTATCAACAGGGTCATCTACTGAACAAACTTCCTGATTTGAGAGCAAAACTTCATTATCTCCATCTCCAGACATGCAATCTGCATAATGAAGACCAGCACTGTCGGTGCGATTAGGTATCGTTGCCTCAGGAATGTGAATCCCAACATTGTTGGTACTCTGACCAGAACTCTTATCCATATCAGAACAATCCCTGAGGCAGTCATGCATGCCTAAACTATGATCGTTTGCAGTTGCTACTATCTCTGTAGATCTTGATGGAGCAAACAACTCTTTTTGACTGTTTTCTGTATAACATCTGTCCTCCTGATTATTTACCTCTGCTAGAGCTTCACTAGCTGAGTAAATATATTTAGGATCCACATGTTCGAACTGATCATTGGAAATCTGATTAAGAGTACAGAGTTGCTGCTCTTCTGCAAATGAAACATGTATCTTTTCCTCAGAGTCAACTACGTCTGATAATTCACTACACGTAGTTGTATCAGAATTAGGTTTGCTATCCATCCAGATATTAGAGGGGCAATTGGAAGAATCTGAGTTTCGGGACATTGAAAACTCAGATTCTGAAGTCTCAGCTATGGGCTCTGGCACTTCAGGCAAATCAGTTCTGAGCTGTGGAGAAACTTCAGGCTCCAGAACCACTTCAACTTTAATTGATACAGGTTTGTTTGGTGATGCAAAGAGATTTCTGTTGGTGCACCTTCTTTTACGATTTGCTTTCTTGGAAATCCCCAACTTCAAATGACTAAGGGGTACTTTTAGATCGCCATCTTCCTCTAGCTGATAACATCCGTTAGCCTGCTTTGGACTTGTAGAAGTAGGACTTGGAGTAGCAAATTTCCTTTTCTTGGATTTGCATCTCTCCTTTAGTTGTTTCAGTGTTATTTCTCCAGAATTATAATCAGCTGACTGACTGTTCACCTCATCATCAGCAAGGCAACCAAATTTGTTATTTTCAGGTTCTATTGCCTTTAATGTTCTGGCTACTACTGGAAAACATTCACTTTCACACTTAACATGTGACCCCCCGAGTCTAGCATTTTCAGTATCATAGATGTCTTTTAACTTCTTGATCGTCAGATCAGGCTTTCCATGAGAATCTACATTACGGACCTTTACTATCAAACCTCTTCTCACAACCTGGATATAGTGCAAGTAGTTGCCACTCCTTCGCTCCATTGTCTAACAGGTTTGACTCAAGTTCATGAACTATTGGTGGAAATGCAAATGCCTATGAAGGTGTAAGTAACTCTACCCTGACTATATCTCCAAGATGCCACCAGTCTTCCAGAATACTGCAGAAGAAAGAAACCTTATAATTTTACTCAGATAACATCCTTTGGGCAAAAAACCTATTTTGGGATGTCTAAAAAGACAAACACTTAATAATTATCTCATATTGATGTTCTTATAAACATGAAAAAACAGTTCAAGCAAAAAAAGGTATGTTGAAATACATGGAGAAAAATGAACACAAACCTATACAATAATGCAGAGTAGTTCAACAAATGATTGAACTGTAGTAGGAAACAACAGTGTCACGTCTTCCACTAAGTAAAGATCAAGATGTCGACCAACCCCAAGAACTGAAAAGGAAATGTCACTCTTACCAAGAGCTTTAACCAATTTCACATTGACTTTCTGATTAGTAATGTCTAATAAGGTGAGGTCCAAAAATCATAAAACTAAGTCTTCACATTAAGAAAGATTTTCTTTGCTCGGTATTTCAATTCACATGGAGCTGAATCAGAAAGACAAATAAAAAGGAAAGCAAAATTTCACAGCTAGTAAATTACAGAAAAGTTAAGTAACGTCACACAAATAAGACAATGGCATTTGCAAAAAAAACAAAGTGGGAGCAGGAAGTGACAGAAGAAACCACTGGGAAAAGTGGGACAATGAGATGACAAATTTATGCCACGTTGATTACAGGTTCCGCCAAACCAAGTAGCTTTTGCTCAAACAATATATTTGTGTAAAAAAATACATTAAATATGTACAAATATTAAATCTACAATCAAGTTAGCTCCGCCTCTGCATATACAAAGTCTCTGAAAATTGTTTCTACCTCACAGCCCTATATGTTTTCTCTTTGACAAGACTAAAAGATAAACGTCATGCCTTAGCTCAAGCACAAATAGTCAATTAGTACTTTTTAACCTATAACACTTGTAATTATCAAAACTATATCTCAATTGAACTAAAAAAAATCTGAAAGATAGTACATTATCAAATGCCCAATAAACTAAGCTAGGAATATCTCAAATTAATCACTTAAAACACATTTTTTAACCAAATAAATTAATTACGTCACATGTTTCCAAGTAAAAATAAATGGGTACATATAAACACGATTCATTTAACATGTTGCCCCAACACATTTTTTCAATCAAAACGGTAAACTGGATCTATCAGTGCATACAAGTCGAAGATCCAAAAAAATAGAATCTTGATCAGAAGTAGTAGTAAATGAAAATGGGGGTCTATAAAATCCCTAAACAGCTAATATATTGAAATAAATCTCATGTGTTTAATTAATTGTACAATAAACAGAGAATGCTTTAACAGAGAGACAAATCAACAGATCTGGGAATAAAAAGATAGCAAATTGAGCTCACCTGATTATGAATCGCTGGTTCGAGAGTGACAGAAGAAAGTTGAGGAGAAGGATGAGAGGCTGAACTTTCCCGGGTAAATTAGTGAAATATAAGGATATTGCTGAATGTGAAATCGCGCCAACATTATTGGCGGGAACTGGACTAGGGCTTTGTACTTTTATATTGGGCCTTAAGATTCCGCTGACTTGGTACCTGCCTATTTTCCTTTTTGTCTTTTGTTTTCTTCTTTTTTATGATATTTACACTTTTGGTCCCTCAACTGCTGATAAATTTCGACTTTAGTCCTTGTAATAATGGCTAAGCATATTTAAACTTTAGTTTATTAAAATGTGCATTTTCGATCCGTTCATATAGGAAATATGTGATATTTGGATTATTTCTTAAACAACAAAACGTTCAACAATGAAGCAACATTGCATACTTAACATAATACATTAGTAACTACGAGATGCTAATTCAGAATTTTCATCAAGGGGTGTCAAAATATAAATAATTAGATATATCGAAAAGTCAAGGGGAGTCAACGTATAGTAAATCTACATAAAATAAAAAAATCTATCTAGCGATATAATGTAATTTTCCGGCGAAGGGGTGTCGACACCCCTTGGTTCAATGTGGCTCCGCCACTAGTAACTAAATGGTTTTTTCATTGAATTTATGAATATTTACCTGAGGCGTCAATATGCACATATTGATTAATTGAAGATTAGATGTACCTAACTAGAAATTATAAGGACCGCCCGGTGCATTAAGGTATCACTATGCGCGGGGTCCGGAGAAGAGCTGGACCAGTCTATTATACGCAACCTTATTCTGCATTTTCGCAAGAGGCTATTTCTACGGCTTAAACCTGTGACTTTCTGGTGACATGACAACAATCTTACCAGTTACGCCAAAGCTGCCCTTCTAACTAAAAATTATAAGGATTAAGTTAAAAATTAATTCATATCTGAGGCTAAAATCGCAATTTTCCTTTTATTTTTTTATCTTTTTATTGGTATTGGTTGCACTTAATCCCCTTCATTTCTTTATAACTGGCATGCGAATATTTTTAATTTCTAAATGTAGCTGTGAAATTTGAAAAAAATATTAAAATATTTATACTGTAAGGCCAACAAATGTAATACCTTCAATAAAAAACAAACACAATAATTCACATGAAATTCTATTTCTTCTACATGATATATCAAACCAACTCTTCATTGCATTTGATGCTTATTATTATATTATAATAATAATAATAATCACAAAATATTTATGTACATTAAATATTTTAATTATATTTTTTATAATAATTTTCGGCACGTTTTCTTATCGGAAAAAGAAAGAGATTTTTATATAAATAGTTGGTCATATTAATTGTTTATTTTTTTAGTTATAAATATAAATTATATATTGATTATATATAATTATATATATTAATACATAAATAGAGACAAATTAGAACGCCGGCCAAGATTAAACCCGGAGTGCTAGAACTATCCTAAACCTCAAGGCCTCAATCTCTCCAATCTTATCCCGCTCGCAAGGGAATCAAAACAAAAAACAAGGTTCCATTTTCATTCGGAAATGACGAAGGCATCATTCAAAGCTCGATATGAGACGGACAAAGCCGCCGCCGCCACTACGGTCGCCTTCAACGCCGGCGACTTTAAGCTCCGAGCGTCCATGACCGATGCTACTGTTGTCAACGGTCCCAGTTTAAACGGCTTAGCTCTTGCCGTTGAGAAACCTGGCTCATTCATCATCGACTACAACGTCCCCAAAAAGGTGTCGTGCATCATTCCTTCTCTTTTTTTTTGAATTTTTTGTGTTTAATTTTGACTCAGCCTATGTCAGTTTCGCAAATCATAGTCCGTCAGTGAAAAAATGAAGCTTACTGTAATTAAATAGAACGACGGAATAGATATAATTATACAAATGATTTATATAACTGATCCTAACTATAATTAGGAATCCAGATGTAGTAGATTGATTGACTGTGCTCTTAAATTCGTATTAGCTCTTAATTATTACTAAAAGTTCTGTGATTTCAGGATATTCGGTTTAAATTTAGTCCGTTAGTGAAAAATACTCGAGTTAAATATAATAGAATTGATACAAATGATTTGCATAATGGATCTTATCTAGTTAGGACTTAAGATGCAGTTGACTGATTGATTGATTGTGTTTTTAAATTCGCTTTAGCTCTTATTGTTGCTACTCTTGAAAGTTTATGCTACTATTGAAAGTTTATCGTTCAGGACATTCGGTTTCAATTTAGTCCATCAGTGAAAAATACTCGAGTTAAATAGAATGGACTGATACAAATAATTTATATAACAGATCCTAACTAGTTCGAATTTGAGATGTAGTTGAATGGTTCATTGATTCATTGTGTTTATAAATTTGCTTTAGTTCTTAATTATTACTGAAAACTTTGTGGTTTCAGGACATTCGGTTTCAATTTATGAACTCAATCAGGGTTATGGAGAAGCCGTTGAATTTGAATTACATTCATTTTCATGGAGACAATCGAACAATATTGGATGGGACTTTGGTGTTTGATTCAGCCAACAAGGTGTCGGCTAATCACGTGATGGGGTCGGGGAGTTGTAAATTGAAGTACACTTATGTGCATGGAGGACTCGCTACTTTTGAGCCAAGCTATGATACATCAAAGAACGCATGGGATTTTGTGGTTTCACGTAAAGTTTACGGGGACGACGTGTTTAGGGCTACTTATCAGACGACGAGCAGGAATTTGGGGCTCGAATGGTCCAGGAGTTCAAAGTTAAATGGATCTTTTAAGGTATAATTTCTAAGCTTTTCATCCATATCAATTACCATTGCAACTGAATTACGAAGCTAAGCTATGCAATTTCAATTGGCATGCTTATATTTGTTATTCATTTTTGTTAATTAAATATTTTCTGAATTTGGTATCTTTCTAGCTTGCTTATCTCATTTGCCAACAAAAGTCTTAGTTGGTGGACAATGCTTTTAAAGTTACTCGATGCTTACTAGAAAACTGTCTTATGGTGAAATATTAAAGAATTTACTAGAGGTGTACATTCTACTCCACTTGTATTTGCACTAGCAATGGTGTATACTATTTGCAGATGACATAGTATTGCACTAGCAATGGTGTATACTATTTGCAGATGACATAGTATTGATTAACGAGATACGTGGCGGGTTTAACGCTAGACTGGAGATTTGGAGACATACCCTTGAGTCAAAAGGTTTCAGGTTGAGTAGGACTATATAATACTTGGAGTGCGAATTTAGTGACGCAACACATGTGGCGGATGTTGAAGTGAGGATTGATACACAAGTCATCCCCAAAAGAGCAAGCATCAAGTATCTTGGGTCAGTAATCCAAGAAAATAGATAGATTGATGATGATGTCACACTTCGTATTGGAGCGGGGTGAATGAAATGGAGGCTCGTATCCGGTGTCCTATGTGATAAGAAGGTGCCACCAAGACTTAAATGTAAGTTCTATATCGTGGTTGTTAGACTAACTATGTTGTATAGGGTAAAGTGTTGGCCAGTCAAGAGCTTACACGTTCAGAAGATGAAAGTAGCAGAAATGTAGATGCTTAGATGGATGTGTGGACATACTAGGAGAGATAAGATTAGTAACGAAGATATTCAGGGCAAGGTGGGAGCGGCCTCCGTGGTGGACAAGATGAGGAAAACGAGGTTGAGGTGGTTCGGGCATGTGAAGAGGAAGAGCACATATGCCCTAGTGATGTGGTGCGAGAGATTGGCAGTGATAGGTCTATATAAATGTAGAGGTAGACTGAAGAAGAATTGAGGAGAGATGATTAGAGAGGACATGGCACATCTTCAGCTCACTGAGGACATGACCCTAGATAGGAGAGCATGGAGGTCGAGGATTAGGGTAGAAGTTTAGTAGAAGTTTATATAGGAGGACGTGGTTCTAGTTTAGAGCACCTAATCTGCTTCCTATTGTCATTATTAGTATTGCTATTATACTATTATTATCTTATTCTTAATTTTATTACTACTATTATTTCCTTTGGTTTGGTTATCTTATTATTTTTGTTACAAATATTGTTATTTTCTTCCATATTTTCATCATAGCGTCTTTACTCTTGTATTTTTCAAACCTCTTCTGAAAATGCTTTTCTTGAGCCGAGGGTATATCGGAAACAGCCTCTCTACCTCACAAGGTAGGGGATAAGGTCTGTGTACGCTCTATCCTCCCCAGACCCTACTTATGGGATCACACTGGGTATGTTGTTGTTGTTGTATTTGCACTAGCAGACATTTTTTGTAATCTATGGAATGTGGGATAATCTATAATCACATGACATGATTTTGGAGCATTTAAATCGAGGGAATGTAATTGTTACCTTGGTGTTTAATAGGTTGTACACTGGGATAATGTTTTTGTTTAATGGGGTTGTATCCTTTAGGTTTTGTATACAGCTTTAGGATATGGATTGGATCCCAGGGGTGCCTTCTCTGTGTGTGTGTGTAGGGGGGGGGGGGGTACGTGTGTGTGCATACCCGACTATGTATATACACATAGGAAAGAAAGTATCTTTGCTTGTTTGTTTATCATTTTGGCTCAGTGATAAAACACAATTGGATATTATTTTTAATTGTTCATAATTGTGAGTCAGCAGCCAATGTCTCGCCTGAGAAGGGCCTAAACCTCCTAGATGTCACAAGTTTAGTAATTGATCAAATTCTTGTTTGCGGTGAAGGCTGCATGTCAAATTGGAAGTTCATTTTATGGATTTAGTAATATAAATGTTCCTATGTCGTATTGGTTCATGGATTCATTTGTTGGGCTTTTCTGATTTTGTTGTGCATCAAACAAAAGGATTTTTTTCCTGTTAAGTGTAAGCGACCATGAAAGTCATTCTGCATTGGTTCCCCGATAGCCATTTGAAGGGCCATTGCCTTGTTGGAGTTGATGGACGATGAAGCAGGACACAATCTCTGTGATTTTTGGAGTTATGCTTTAGCATTGCTGAAGAACCAGCTTAGATCCATCATGTTGCTATAAGTGTGTTTTCTATCTGGTTGTTTAGGACAGATGAACAAGTTAAAAATGGCCTTCAATTGTTAATAGTAAAACAGAATGTTCTTATTTGTGTACACCTATATGTGATGATGTGCTATCAGAGTGTGCAAAGAAATGCCCAAATTATAACATTTACTATTGTCATCATTCATCATATATTATCATCATCGCTATTGTTATGCATTCTTCTGTGTGAAAATATTTGGATTATTTAATAGTTGAACTATAATTTATTTGCTTTTTCAGCTTCTTCTTCTTCTTTTTTTGTTGAACTATAATAGTTGAACTATAATGTTGTGCATTCTTCTTCTTTTTTTGTTGTTGCTGGTGCTTCTTGATAATGTGTTCAAGGTTTGGTCTATTCATATCTAGTGAGCTAAGTGAAGCATGTAGGAGAAGTGCTACCTTTTTTGTTTTGTTTCCCCAAGACCATTCTGACTCAAGTTCTTCTTCCTATCTCCAGATTTGTGCATCTCTCTGTTTGCTTGAAGAACGCAAAATGCCTAAGTTAAGTGCTGAGACTTCGTGGGACTTCGAGATGTGATTTCGTTTTTTTTTTACAATTATTCAGATACAATTACTTTTGGCTATCCATCATCATTGGGCTCAATCTAATGTTTTCTAGCTGAATTTGTAGATTCACAAGTGGGATGATCGTTTTGATATGGTTAACTATTAAAGGTTTATGGTTAAATGACATGAGTATTGACCCACAGCTGCTTTTCTTCCGCTTCAAGACATATCCTTGTTTTTATGCCTTGACTTTACCCAAATTGATAATTTGCATGTACTCTCCCCCTTTAACGCTCCACCAAAATGGTGGATCCATTATCTTGTTCCTAGCTTTATTTGGTCATTTGGAGATACTTTGAGATATTGATTGAAATCATTTGAAGCTCCTGCCATTTGTAGTTGTCTCATTACATTCTTCACAAAAGGCTGGCAAATTATTCTACTAGATTGGTACTATAGCATTAATCCTTTACACGTTTTCGAGAGGTTTTGTAAATATTTGATCACTCAGTTTTTCCATCCTTTGGCTTGTAGATTTAGTAGGCATTCACTGTTTCAGATCTCAATAGAAAACCGTCCAATCAGGACATAAAGTTTGTGTATAAATGTTCGAGTTAAAACTCTAAAACTTAGATATTTGTACTCTAGTCCATGTCATTCTTGAAAAGAGTATGAGTTTTGTACTGAAAAAAATTCCGGTAGGAAGCGATTTCCTCTTTAACGGGGGCTTATGTGGCTTGGATCCAAATTAATCGGGACTCAAATAGTCAAATGCAAGTATCTGACATCGGATAATAAATTTTAAAAATGTAGAGTACATTTTTATTCTTTTTTCTGGGAAAGAATGTAGTAGCCAATAGGTAATAAGATGAGAAAAAGCAGCGGGCATAAATAAAAGAAACATTGTTTCTGTAGTTTTAGCAGTAACATTTTACTAATCATTTTAGTGGACAAGAGTGGGTTGCTCTAGTGGTGAGCACTCTCCACTTCCAACCAAGAGGTTGTGAGTTCGAGTCGCCCCAAGAGCAAGGTTGGGGAGTTCTTGGAGGGAGGGAGTCGAGGGTCTATCGGAAACAGCATCTCTACCCCATGGTAGGGGTAAGGTCTGCGTATACACAACCCTCCCCAGACCCCACTAGTGGGATTATACTGTGTTGTTGTTGTTGTTGTTGTTGTATTTTAGTGGGCATAGTGTTTGAACAAAAAACTTGGTTTTGGCTCGACCAATAGAATAATATCCAAAAGACAAAGTTATGAGTGTCAACACCTAATAACTAGTATATTCTCTCCGGATGATAGTGAATATGAGCAATGATAGTAATATTCAATGATCCAAAAAGATAGAATATGACATTAAATAGTAATAAATAGCAATAAATGACATTTGGGTAAATAAAACGGTTGAGTCACCCGAAAAGGGATGAGATTAGTGGTTATTCTTTCTGACAATGTTGAATGATTTATAAGCCTTTGAACAATTGGGTTGTTCTTGGATCCGGTGGAAAATACTAGACAAGAATCTTGGTAAACTGGTTGTTTTTGTATATATGCGATAAACCCATCATCTCTCTTGTTTTCATGAGCTTAATCCCGAGGACTTATCGATTCTCGTCACCTTCTCACTTCGCCCTTTCTTATCCTTATTCATGTCTCCCTAAAACCTTGTCGCTTACCATACTTTAGCTTGCGACCTACACACATCTATCTATACTACTCACAACCTTCCTTCAACTTGCTTGCACCATAGATTTCCTTATGTTATTCTGGGACATCAAGCGAGACATCGCATCATCTCTAACTCTTCTTTACTCTCTTGACTAGGCCTCTCGATACCTAGAAACCATAGGCTGGAAGATATGCCACTGACGACGCCGCTATTATTCCTGGATATTGAATCCCCGCGCTTCTAGCCTTCTATCCGAAGTATGGCTTTGCTAACCACCAGTTAAAGAGAGTTTGTCTCAAAATAGTGGTGGCTTTCACGCCACAATAGCCACCAAATAACTTCCAAGCATTTGATGCCCCATCGCTGTTAATGAACACATGTTCAATGGTTTTAGTTTTGGGAGCTTTACATCAAGAGCATATAGACGGTCCAACAAAGCCAAACTTCCTAGAGATTTCATCAATAGGTAGTCTATTATGTATCAATCTCATCATAAAGTATGAAATTTTAAAAGGGATCCCTTTATGCCAAATATTGGAAGCAGAGTTAGTAAAATTTCAAGCTTGCTTGAAAGTATGCCAAGCCGATTTACAATAAAATGAACCATCATTAGTAATGGTCCAAATTGGCTGATCAATTCTAGAATTGAAAGGCACATTAATCATGGAGATATTCCTTGCAATGGGACTAGGCAGGACAGTCTCAAGAGCTGCAAGGTTCCAGTTACCTTCATGAGTGAAGTCCATAATTGTCTCCTTTCCTCTACTTGGACCATTAATAAGCTTGGCTATAGAGCCAAAATCGGACCAGTTATCCCACCAGAAAGAGGCACTTCCATTAAAAAGTCTCTATTTGATATGATTCTTAGCAACAGTTTTAATGTCCATCATTTTTTTTCAAATCTATGAGTGACCAGGTTTCCATGAAGCAGCAACATGGTGACTAGTATTACAATATTTAGCTTCAATGAAATCCTTCCAAAGGGAGTTTTTGGTTCTAAAGATCCACCATGACTTAGCTGCAAAAGCTTTGTCTATATCATGAATGGATCTAAAACCAGCCCCTCCTTATCAAAACAAAAAGATGACTAAGAGAACCAATGATGCTTTTTATTCTCTTCTGAGTTAACCCATAAGAAGTTGCAATATTATTTTTCAATGGTCTGAAGCGTAGTTTTGGGAGTTTTAGTAGCTGCAAAGATGTGCGTAGGAATAGAGTAAAGAACTGCCTTAATAAGGATAGCTTTACCTCCATAGGACACAAGTTTTCCATTCCAGCCTTGGATTCTCCTACCAACCTTGTCAGAAAGATAATTAAAATATTCAATTTTTTTCCTTCCTCGGTAAATATGAGCACCAAGATAAGTGAACGGAAAATTCTTATGAGAAAACATAAGTAAGATTCATAATATGGTGAGCTAGATTATCCTCAGCATTAAGATGTAAGAAAAATGTGATTTACTGAGGTTTATCAGTTGTCCAGAAGTGTTGGAATAATCATCTAAGCATTGCTTGATGATCTCAATAGAAGTGGTGTCAATAGAGATGAATAATATAGTATCATCAGAATAAGTAAGGTGTGTGATGCAAGGCCCTTGTTTCCTCATTTTGTAAGGAATAAAGTCTTCGCACTGAATGATATTATTCAACATCTTGGATAAGAGTTCAGAGGATAAGACAAATAAAGAGGGAGAGATGGGATCTCCCTACCTTAAACCCCTGAAGGAATTAAAAACCCCAGTTTTATTTCCATTTATGGCAATGGAATACCAGATATTAGAAATAAGTCTGAAAACAAGATTAATTCAAAATTCATAGAAGCCTTTTCTTCTCATAACTTGACATAAAAAGGCCCATGATACTCTATCTGTCACGACCCAAACTGATGGGCCGCGACGGGCACCCGATACCTTACTCAACCGAGTACTAACTTTACATATCCTTCTTATCGTACTATCATTGGCAAATGGGCCAAACGGGCCGTCATGGGCTAATCAGAATAAACATAAGGGAATACTCAATATAAGATGACCCAATCTGATATAAAAACTTATGCATATGACATACGAGCCTATAAGGCCAAAATGATTACTCGTACACTGAACATAGGCCGATAAGGCCATACAATTTTTCATATATATGACATCTGTCTACAAGCCTCTAAGAGTACATAAATATCATAAAAGTCGGGATAGAGCCCCGCAATACCAATCAACACATGTCCTAATCATACTGACCAAATAGCAACTCCGGAGCAAATGGAGCGCACCAACACCTTCCGCGGAGCTAGTAGCCTACTTGGAGGACTCTCAATCTGTCTAACGGGACCTGCGGGCATGAAATGCAGCATCCCCAGGCAAAGGGACGTCAGTAAAAATAATGTACCGAGTATGTAAGGAATGAAAATCAGTAAGTAATAGACATGAGAGAAACATGGAGTAAAAGACTCAACATATAAGTCTGAATAACTCTGTGAATCATTTCATATTTATAATGTCATGCATATGCGTATAAATGTCGTCATACCATGCATAGGTATATGCGTTCATAACATCATCAAGCCTCTGAGGGCATCCCATCATATCATCTCGGCCATTGTGGGCAAATCATCAACGTATACCAGCTGATCAGGTGGTGGTGCGTATATAACGCCGTAACCTTTTCCCATATCCCATATACATATTATATACATATATACGCGTATATAACGCCATCTGGTCATGGGTCAATGTACATGTATAAATGCATGAAATGCATAAGAATTACGTTAATAAGATTTCTCGGAATGTCATAAAATCAATATGCCTTTCGGATAAACTTTATCAACTACGTATTTTTCTGAGACTCATGAACAGAAGATATAATAATAATTCACATGGGGAATGAAGAATATAGACACCCCTAGTATTTCTATGAATAGAGTTATTTATGAAAGTTGCACATTTACTCGTTTCGTTTGTATCGTATTGATCATGCCAAAAGAAAGGAGGGATAGCCTTAACATACCTGAGTCGATTCTCTTGGCAATCCCTCTAACGCACGTCAATTGCAGCAAAACACGTGATGGCAAGATCAGAGTAGGAAAATATCCGTATAATATTCTTGAGAAAGATTACATCGTACTCCCTTAAATTTGCAAAATCTCACGTTGCTTAAGATGCTATGAAATCTTTGTTTGAATTATTGAAGATCCGTACCTTAGAGTCATTAATTGTTGAAGATCGCGTTGCTTAAAATTGCACCGTACACATAATTGGATCTTATATGACTTTCGTTGAAGCAATTTCACGTTGCCATCACTTGTAGGAGTTTGCTGGAGCACTTCACTTTGCTATGAAGATTGAAATATGTCTCTCTTTGAATCTTTAAGATGTCTTTTACCTTAGTGGGTGTGGTCCCCACTAAGGTGATGAGTTAGCCACAAAAGATCCTCTAATTGCCACCTATTTTAATGACTATGAGTCATTACTTGGGCTTTAAAATCAAGACCCCTTGGCTGCCACATTAGGAGATTAATCAACCTTATCCAAATATGCTTAATTAATTAGTTAATCTCTCACTAAAATTAATAATTACCCAATTATTCACATAATCAAGAATTATCTCAACTAACTTAAAATACTACTCACTTTTAACACACTTTATGTACCCTACTATCATGGTCATGTGGTACCTTGTATGGCACTAGTCCATAAATACAGTGTATTATAACTTGGACCGTATTTTATCCCAAAATGTCAAACTTCGACGACACTCATTTTCTTCGATTCGCTTACCCTCTCACCTTCACGAATTTACTTATCACTTGTTTGAAATAACGTAATACTTATAATCTCAAATAATCTCATTCTCGAGCTTACGTCGATTAGCTTACGACGAAACTTTAACATACGAAAATGCGGGATTTAACATTATTCCCCCATTTGAAATATTCGTCCTCGAATGTTTACTGATGCACTTATCATTATCATAACATATAGTTCTTGCGAATACTTTAGTACTCTTCTTGCCATCTAGGCAACTGTTCTGTGAATAAATTCAAAGGCCAGGGCATTCCCCCCTTTAGACTTCTTTCTCACACCACGACTTGTGGTCGGAATCCTTTCAATCTCGTAACTGTTGTTACCTTTTATCATGCAGCCTATACGATTCTAACCTTGTAAATATGCCTATGCGTCTCTTCTCTCTTTTTTCCTCCAGCTTTTAGCCAATCTCTAGGCCTCACTTTGTAAACATATACAGAGCTTGATAAGATATCCCTCTGAGAATCTATAGGTATACTGAAGTTCTTCTCTCGGTACTTTGTCGAACTTACGAATATTGTTATACCTTATTTTATAGACCCGGTTATCCATTCGTATGACTTTACTGCATCAAGGTAGGTCATACTATACCATAACTCTTACTTCAATTTATCGTTACTGAGGTCTGCTACCAAACTCCAGGTTACTTTCGTTGCTTATCCTATATGTATAAATCTAAGTCATTTAATGTTTCTTCATTACTGTTCATCTTAAGAATGATGGCCTAATCTCATCTCATACTTTGTAACTTTTATCCATCCATTGTTGATTCACCTCAATATTGATATATAATCTACCATTGATAACTTGACCTTTTATGTAATTACTAGGGCTCACGTCTCATCGGGGAACGTCTGAAGTGATTTTCCTGATCCACCTGGGGGTGATACGATACTATGTTTCCATAACCGGATTTCATAGCATCCCGATTTGATTTACCTTACGTGGGTATTTTTAATCATGTACAATTTATGAAATCATTACTCAATCGAAGGCCCAAACGTCATCCTCCATCTATCACAATTACACCCTCATTCTGCTACCAGAGCAGCATTCCATTTCTTCTAAATGCTACTAGTCTTAGACTCCTTTGAGTTCATTCAGGTTATACTGAGCTTTCTATAACTTATCTTATAAAGTATCATCTCTAAGACCTTGAACAATAGGCTAGCTAAGATTTGACCAGAACTGATTTCTCCAAATCAGTCTGGCTTTATTAAGGGCAGATCAATCATAAAGAATATTATGCTTACTCAAGAAATCGCTCATAATATGAGCATGGATAATAAAGGTGACAATGTGATCATTAAATTGGACATGTCAAAGGCCTATGATAGTGTTACATCCCGCATTTTCGTATGTTAAAATTTCGTCGTAAGCTCGAGAATGAGATTATTTGAGATTATAAGTATTACGCTATTTCAAACAAGTGATACGTAAATTCGTGAAGGTGAGAGGGTAAGCGAATCGAAGAAAATGAGTTTCGTTGAAGTTTGACATTTTGGAATAAAATACGGTCCAAGCTATAATACACCGTATTTATGGATTAGTGCCATACAAGGTACCACATGACCATGATAGTAGGGTACATAAAGTATGTTAAAAATGAGTAGTATTTTAAATAAGTTGAGATAATTCTTGATTATGTGAATAATTGGGTAATTATTAATTTTAGTAGGAGATTAACTAATTAATTAAGCATATTTGGATAAGGTTGATTAATCTCCTAATGTGGCAGCCAAGGGGTCTTGATTTTAAAGCCCAAGTAATGACTCATAGTCATTAAAATATGTGTCAATTGGAGGATCTTTTGTGGCTAACTCATCACCTTAGTGGGGCCCACACCCACTAAGGTAAAAGACATCTTAAAGATTCAAAGAGAGACACATTTCAATCTTCATAGCAAAGTGAAGTGCTCCAGCAAACTCCTACAAGTAATGGCAACGTGAAATTGCTTCAACGAAAGTCATACAAGATCCAATTATGCGTACGGTGCAATTTTAAGCAACGCGATCTTCAACAATTAATGACTCTAAGGTACGGATCTTCAATAATTCAAACAAAGATTTCATAGCATCTTAAGCAACGTGAGATTTTATAATTTTAAGGGAATACGGTGCAATCTTTCTTAAGAATATTATACGGATTTTTTCCTACTCCGATCTTGCCATCACGTGTTTTGCCGCAATTGACGTGTGTTAGAGGGATTGTCAAGAGAATCGACTCAGGTATGTTAAGGCTATCCCTCCTTTCTTTTGGCATGATCAATACGATACAAACGAAACTATTAAACGTGTAACTTTCATAAATAACTCTATTCATAGAAATACTAGGGTGTCTATATTCTTCATTCCCCATGTGAATTATTATTATATCTTCTGTTCATGGGTCTCAGAAAAATACGTAGTTGATAAAGCTTATCCGAAAGGCATATTAATCTTATAACATTCCGAGAAATCTTATTAACGTAATTCTTATGCATTTCATGCATGTATACATGTACATTGACCCATGACCAGATGACGTTATATACGCGTATATATGTATATAATATGTATATGGGATATGGGAAAAGGTTACGGCGTTATATACGCACCACCATCTGATCAGCTGGTATACGTTAATGATTTGCCCACAATGGCCGAGATGATATGATGGAATACCCTCAGAGGCTTGATGATGTTATGAACGCATATACCTATGCATGATATGACATTTATACGCATATGCATGACATTATAAATATGAAATAATTCACATAGTTATTCAGACTTACATGTTGAGTCTTTTACTCCATGTTTCTCTCATGTCTATTACTTACTGATTTTTATTCCTTACATACTCTGTACATTATTTGTACTGACGTCCCTTTTGCATGGGAATGCTGCGATTCATGCCCACATGTCTCGTTAGACAGGTTGAGAGTCCTTCAAGTAGGCTATCAGCTCCGCGGAAGGTGTTGGTGCGCTCAATTTGCTCCGGAGTTGCTATTTGGTCAGTATGATTAGGACATGTGTTGATTGATATGGCGGGGCTCTGTCCCGACATTTATGATATTTATGTACTCTTAGAGGCTTGTAGACAGATGTCATGTATATAAAAAAAATTGTATGGCCTTATCGGCCTATGTTCAGTGTACGAGTAATCATTTTGTCCTTATAGGCCCGTATGTCACATGTATAAGTTTTTATATCATATTGGGTCGTCTTATATTGAGTATTCTCTTATGTTTATTCTGATTAGACCATGACGTCCCGTTTGGCCCATTTGCCAATGATAGTACGATAACAAGGATATGTAACGTTGGTACTCGGTTGAGTAAGGCACAGGGTGCCCGTCGCGGCCCATCGGTTTGGGTCGTGACAAAAGTGGTATCAAAGCAGTTCTATCCCAGAAAGTCTACAAGCCGTGTCTAGTAGAGTCTTATTTATGGGTGTGTTATGCACCACACTTATAAGCACGAGGCTACAAGGCACTTAGGACTGTCACCCTTTCTTCTTACTCTAGATCATGTGGTAGAGCTCAGTCGTAGGAATTCAAACTCCTAAATTCTATTTTATTCATAATACGACGATGTCTACATCTAGAAAGATGGTTGCTAAGGGATTGAATGCGGCTGTGGAAGAGTTGAGTTAGAGGAACTCGATTTTTCATGATGCTTATGATGAGTAAATGTAAGGTCTTCAGTAGATCATGTGTGTACTAAGACATGTAAGCCTCTAGATAAGGAGCCTTAGGGCAAGAATATCTATCCACCCTTATGGTGAAAGGCAATGAGAGATTCAGAAGATAGATACAAGTTTCAACAAGTAAAAGAAGCAAGATGAAGAAGGGTACGAGGCGCCCAGTTAATAAAGATTATTAGTATTTACAATTCAAGCAGAGGAATATAAGCCTTTTGAGTTATATTCAACAATAACAGAGGTATGTACAATTGGCCACACCCATCTCATTTGTGCTCTATGGAAGATAACAGAAGTAGTATAAGAGATGGACGGATATTAGGATCCGGCTGGGGTTAGAGTTACCCAACATGGTGGATGGCTTGTTTGCGTTGGTTGACATGTCCGAAGGATATTTCAAATGTATACTAATAAATCTCTTTGTGAGACACCTAGATGGTGCACTCTAAAATAGTACAGCTAGATATGAGTACTACAAAGATAGGCACCAGAAGCCTTGAAGGGATAAATATTACCTTAGTGTGGCTTTCGTTCCTAGCAGAGAAATAATGTTAGGCAACCCGAAGAGCCAGTAGATGGAGCAAGGGGAGCTAAAAGCAAAATAATGTCTTGTTCGAGTTTTCAGAATAAAGTGATAAACATAAATGTTAGCGGGAAATAAGAAGAGAGTTAATGAAACATTATGAGTAAGATGTGATACATGGATGACAGCGGTAGATCAAAAAGATGACAGTATTACAAAGTCTATAGTTAAGTGAAGGAAAAGACGAGAGGTGGTAGGCCTTGAGACAACAAAAGAGTATAGGCCTTAAATTCATATCCTCATTTCGAGAAATAAGTTCGTGACTCCAATGCGACTACCGGAAGGAAAAGTTAGACCCCAGAATAATAGAAATCAGTATGGACTGGTGAGCAAGATAAACTAAACATGAATTAGGGAATGAGTGACTTGATAATGGTCGGCATCATGAGAATTTCAGATTGCGTTCTGCCGATAATAGAATGGACAGCAGAAGAAGATTCATGAGAAATTCATAGAATGGTCATTCAGGAAGACACTTCCCTAAAGCAAGCAATAGGAGCAACGTTAAGCTTAAAGGACTGTATGTGCCAGTTACACTAAGTGTCACCCTCGCGAGTAAAGAAATATGTTATCCTTGGTACAGAAGGATTAGTGCAAGGCGAGTGAGGGTCATCGATGATGTGAAAAGACACCAAAGATGAAGAGGTAAAACATCTATAGGTAGATCGTCGTAGCTCCAACTCTTAGTACTCCCCTAAAGGGGCGAATATGTAGTGATGTGGTATAAAGTCAGAATTAAATGGTTCTAGTAATTATGGAATGGTAAAGGAAGAATGCGATAAAAATAAAAAAGGAATGAGCTTGCACTTACCCAAATCCTACAGATATGCTATGATTCCAGAACATTACACAAGCACGATATTAAGGAGAGGAAGTGAGGGTTTCTGCCCGAGATGTTATTGATAAATAAGGAGCCAGTGCGAGACGTAAGTAAAAACAAAGGAAATAACCCAAGAAAGATTACGCGGAATGTTGATATGAGAATGGGCCAACGAATAGTTAGCAGTTGATTCAGGAAGAGCCTAGTTATGGCTAGACAAGAGGATACAGACAAATCAACAGAGCGTGCAAGATAAACATAGTGAACCCCAACATGGGGAATTCAGTCTCGCATGTATAACATTGTGATCCTTGAGAAATATTCAGATAAGAGTTGGGATAGTAGAGGTACTGTATGAGTGTTACAGAAATAAAAGAGAGTCCCACTGGGAAGACAGTCAAAATATCAGTTCAGAAGCAACCCTACAAGCACAAGGACGTGGAGGTAAGTAACTACGGATAATTATAGGCGAGGAAGGACATCAAACATTCCGTCGAGTATTCGATGTAATAAGCTCGCAGCTTTACAAGAGTCAGAGGGTCCTTAAGTACTACAATGAAAGACTAGCTGAGGAAATAAGGAAGAAGGCTTCAACCTAATCACAGTAACCTAAAGAGGAAATGGTCTTGTAACAACAGTCTCACTACAATATTGTATGCACTCCATAAGAAAGTGGCACCTACCATGGCTAATGAACGAGAAGTAAAGTCAAAAGTAATATTCGAGATCATATGAGTTGCACAAAAATTCCGGCATGCGTGGGAACTAAGATAAGCTAAGTATGCATGCAACAAGGGGCAGAACGACCAGGAAAAGTAATTGCTACATTTAAAGAAAGTTGAGAAGGAACACAAGGAATTATTCGATTAATGATCCAGAGTTAGTTACGTTATGAACGCTCTTAAGGTTTCAGAGTATTATCCATGCATCATATATATTGACAATCATACAGCCGTAGAAGACTATGGCATAAGTTAAAAGAAATAATTGAGTCCAGGTCATAGACAAAGGATTGAATTGTTAAAAGATTGTATCATGGATATTCCATAGCGCCCCTGAAAGGCTAAAGTAATAGCTAATACCAGAAGCTGTAGATCGGAAGATAGCTTAAGCCTACATAAAGGTTGATTAGAAGGAAGAGGAAACTAAAGAGTTACATCAACAAAGTAAATCAGGAGTCTGATTATTGGACCCGGAAAAATACAGGAATCGTGCTTGAGAACATAGCAGAATCACTCTTAATATCAGAGGTACAAAAGAGATAGTACAATAGCCATATTCTATAATAGCTCTACGATAAAGCCAGTTGAGAGAGTACCAGCCTTATAAGAAGTCAATATGAAGCTCTCACCGGATTGTGTATGAACCAGAGGTGCAAGTATTATAATAGAGCTTTAAGTTGTGAGTGTGAATCATACTTATGCGGAAGGGAGTTATGAAAAGAATAGAAGATGTGATGCGAGATTTTAAGGTAAGTAAGGTAATGGTGAACAACGTACGAGATACTCAAGTGCAGAAGGTTGTGAATAGTCCTGGTTGGTACCATATATTACCGAAAGAAGTGTAACCAAGGGTTGGTACCTTATATTACCGAAAGGAATGTTACCAGGGGTTGGTACCTTGTATTACCAAAAGGAGCGAACCAGGGGTTGGTACCCTATATTACAGAGAAGAGTGTAACCAGGGATTGGCATCCTGTATTACTGAAAGGAGTGTAACCAGAGGTTGGTACACTGTATTACAGAAAGGAGTGTAACCAGGGGTTGTCACCCTGTATTACTGAAATGAGCATAACCAGGGGTTAGTACCATGTATTTACTGAAATGAGTGTACCCAGGGGTTGGCACCCTATATTACCGAAAGATGTGTAACCAAGGGTTGGTACCCTGTATTACTGAGAAGGAATGTAACCAGGGGTTGGTACCCTGTATTACCGAAATGAGTGTAACCAGGGATTGGTACCCTGTATTAATGAAATGAGTGTAACTAGGAGTTGACACCCTGTATTACTGAAAGGAGTGTAACCAGGGGTTGGTACCCTGTATTACAGAAAGGAGTGTAACCAGGGGCTGACGTCCTGCATTACTGGAAAGATGCTGAATCCCCTGGGCGAAAACGTTCTACCTGGGTTAAGCTACTGTAAAACAACCTGAGCGAAAAGTACTTTTACCCGGAACTATGAGTTGGATCCCCCTAGGCGAAAAGGGTTCTACCTGGGTTAAGCTATGATAAACAAGCTTGTGTGAAGAGTACTTTCACCCGGAACTATGAGCTGAATCCCCTAGGCGAAAAGGTTTTACCTGGGTTAAGATACGTATAACAACCTGAGCGAAGAGTACTTCTACCCGGAAACATGAGCTAGATCCCCCTAGTTGAAAGGGTTCTACCTGAGTTAAGCTATGTAAAACATCCTGAGCGAAGAGTACTTCTACCCAAAAATATGAGCTGGATCCCCCTAGGCGAAAAGGTTCTACCTGAGTTAAGCTACGTAAAATATCATGAGCGAAGAATACTTCTACCCGGAACTATGAGTTGGAACCCCCTAGGCGAAAAGGTTCTACCTAGTTTAAGCTATGAAAATGGGAGGTATGAACAGTCGTGATGTATGCTGCAAATAAAGGAAGGTGGAGATTTTGAGGAAACTTACCTTTGGTGACATTCGTCCTTTGAGAATCTCCATTCTACAGTGCTTTATTCCTGCTTCAAACAAAGAAAAATTTGTGAGTTTTTAAAGTGGCGGTCGGTTTGTGGCCTTGATTCCCTGAGTAGTTTGAATTCACCGCTCCGCTGTCGAAGAACGGATTTTGTCAGTGTGGTACCGAGGTCTGTATCTCTTTCTAGAGACATTATCTTCCTGACGTTGCCCCGGTTGTTTCATACCCAGATGTCCATGGAACGGCTAATTCTTATCCCAAAGGCAAGGCAATTTTTCTTTAAAATCAAACTTAGTTGTCTTGCACCCATAACTAATTTGTGTTTGTTGTGCTTATCAACTTTTCCCATTAAGCAAGTCTTGCTTAGGCGACCTTTTCAGTTTTTTTGAGACACATAGTCCACCTTATCAAAAGAGATCACAGATGAATTCCTGCCTTCGTCAATGCCGTATATGCTCCAAATTGTGCTCGGTATTACGGGGAAACTGTAGCTAGTTTTGCAGCCATTTTGCTTTGCTTTTAATGCAAGATTAGACCGAAAGGGAATCAAAGAAAAATTATGGAAAAGAATAGAAGAGAAATTGGAAGTGAAAAAGGAATTGTGTCTAAAAAGGTGTCCCTTTCGGGGAGAGAAATAAGGAGACTTATCTGGAGATATGTGCCGACTTCAATGAGTCATGACATGCATTTTGAACTGGACGTTTGATCCGTCTGAGCTGTCTAATTCTCAAAATACATCGCAAATGTTCATCTTGAAACTGTCTTGGTTGTGCTCATGCCGGAGCATCGAAGACCCTTATTCGGCTAGTAGCGCCCTTTGCGATTTTTTGCTAACTGACCTCTCTCATTTCTCTAATCATCGTCACCTTATGGTGCCCATCTGGTTTTCACCAATAAGACTCTCTCATTTCTTTGCTCACTGTCGCATTACAGTGCCCATACGAGTTTTCACCGATAACATTCTCTCATTTCTTCAAATCTTTTTTTTTTTGCTAAGATACGACATGCGGAAGGTTGCCTTATTGCCCCCGGCATGGGGACTTCAAGTATTCTCAAAGATCGATTAGAATTTCTTAACAGGAAAAGGCGAAAAGAACCTTGGACTGAATTACAACTTTTGGAATCGTTTTTACAGAAAAAAACATAAGATAAAACAAACTTCTGCCCTAGTTTTGGAATATTGGAAATATGGATTTTTTGTTGTGATGAGACCGAATCCAGGGTAAGTCTGCCTACGTATCCTTTCGGAATCAGGTCGGACGTAGTTCAATGACTCAAAAAATTTGTTGTTTGACTCTTTTTTTTTGTAAGTACACAGGTTCCAAAAAGTGGAAAACTAGGAAGACAAATACAACTTAAAAGGGGTAACAAAAGGGTGACACTTATTTGGAAAGCGAGCAATGATAGCCTTCGTCGTCTCGATCTAAGAAAATCATGCGTGAAAGTTTCACAGTGGGTATATATCAGACATAATATCTTTTGATTGCATCTGCATTAATAGTCATGTCTGGTACCCGTCCTTCTTCATTTACCAAGTGCAAGGCCCCTTTTGGTAACACTTTCTTGATGATGTAGGGTCCTTTCCAGCTTGGGACAAACTTTCCTTTAGCTTCTACTTGGTGTGGAAGAACGCATTTTAGAATAAGTTAGCCTACCTCGAAGTTCCTTGGACGCACTTTCTTCTTGTAAGCGCGTGCCATTCTTTGCTGGTATAACTGTCCAAAGCACACTGGTGCTAGTCGTTTTTCATCAATCAGCATTAGTTGTTCTAATCGGGTCTTTACCTATTCTGTAACTTCAATCTCCGACTCCACAATGATTCAAAGAGAGGGAATTTCGACTTCAACCGGTATTACAGCTTCCATTCCATATACCAACAGATAAGGAGTTGCACTAACAGATGTGCGAGCAGTCATGCGGTATCCCAAAAGAGCAAAAGGCAACTTTTCATGCCATTGTTTGGAACCTTGGATCATTTTTCTAAGAATCTTCTTGATGTTCTTGTTCGCCGCTTCAACGGCTCCATTGGCTTTTGGCCGGTAAGGGGTAGAATGGCGATGCATAATTTTAAATTGCTCGTATACCTCCTTCATCAAATGACTATTGAGATTGGCTGCATTGTCAGTGATAATGGTCTTTGGGATAGCAAATCGGCAGATGATGTTGGAATGAACAAAGTCTACCACTGCTTTCTTGGTGACTGCTTTGAAAGTGACGGCCTACACCCACTTGGTGATGTAATCAATTGCAACCAAAATGAATCTATGACCATTTGAAGCCTTTGGCTCGATTGGCCCAATAACATCCATTCCCCAAGCAACGAAAGGCCAAAGAGATGACATGAGATGCAAATACGAAGGTGGTGAGTGAATCAGGTCACTGTGAATCTGGCATTGGTGACACTTGTGAACAAAACTGAAGCAATCTCGCTCCATTGTAAGCCAATAATACCCTACCCGCAGAATCTTCTTCGCCAAAACATATCTATTCATGTGAGGTCTACTTACCCCCGAATGCACTTCATTCATGATCCGCTCAGCTTCTGTGGTATCTACGCATATCAACAAATTCAAAGCTGGGGTCCTTTAGTACAAAATTTCCCCATTCAGGAAGAAACCGTTGGCAAGCCGCCTTATAGTTCTTGTTTGAACTCCCTTGGCATGCTCTAGGTATTCTCTTATTTTCAGGAATCGTTTTATATCATGATACCATGGTTCACCATCTAGTTCTGTCTCAATTGTATTGCAGTAATCGTGTTGATTTCGAACTTGGATTTCTAGTGGATCGATATGAGTGTTTCCCGGATAAAGGAGCATCGAGGCTAAAGTAGCCAAAGCATCGACTAGCCCGTTGTGAAACCTGAGAATATACTTGAACTCAATGGATTTGAATCTTTTGCTCAAATCTTGTACACATTGTCTGTATGGAATAAGCTTGATGTCTTGAGTCTCCCATTCGCCTTGGGCTTGCCAGATAAGCAAGTCAGAAACTCCCACAACCAATAGTTCATGCACATCCAGATCGATGGCCATTTTCAAACCCATGATACATGCTTCGTATTCTGCTGTATTATTGGTATAGAAGAACCGAAGTCGGGCCGTTGCAGGGTAATACTGTCCAATATGTGAGATGAGGATTTTCCCGATCCCAACTCCTTTGATATTGATAGCCCCATCAAAATATATTTTCCATACATGGTTGTCGTCTGGAACTACTTCCTCTATTGAGATGACTTCTTCATCTGGGAAGTATGTGGTAAGTGGCATGTACTCATCATCAACTGGATTCTCTGCCAAATGATCGGCCAAAGCCTGTGCTTTCATCGCAGTGCGAGTGACATAGACGATGTCGAACTCTGTGAGCAGGATTTGCCATTTTGCAAGCCTGCCAGTGGGCATTGGCTTTTGGAAGATATACTTCAGAGGATCCATTCTGGATATGAGGTAAGTAGTATAGGCCAAAAGATAATGTCTCAACTTCTGAGCGACCCAAGTCAAGGCACGACATGTCCTTTCTAAAAGAGTGTACTTAACCTCATAATTGGTGAACTTCTTGCTCAAATAATATATTGCTTGTTCCTTTTTGCCCATTGCATCATGTTGCCCCAGAACGCATCCAAAGGAATTATCCATCACCGAAAGATATAAAAAAACAAAGGCCTACCAGGTTCAGGTGGGACCAGTACAAGGGGTTTTGACAGATAATCTTTGATTCTGTCAAAAGCATTTTGGCAATCGTCCGTCCACTTGATAGCAACATCCTTTTTTAGCAACTTAAAGATGGGCTCGCACGTGGTTGTGAGCTGAGCAATGAACCTACTGATGTAGTTCAACCTCCCGAGAAAACTCATGACTTCATTTTTGTTCTTCGGGGGCGGCAGATGTCGAATGGACTTTATCTTAGATGGATCCAATTCAATGCCTCTCCGGCTGACTATAAAACCGAGGAGTTTCCCAGATGGAACCCCAAATGCATACTTGGCTGGATTAAGCTTAAGGTCATACCTTCGAAGCCGTTCAAAGAACTTTTTCAAATCGCGCACGTGATCAACCTGTGTCTTTAATTTTATGATGACATCATCGAAATATACTTCAAGCTCTTTGTGCATCATGTCGTGGAAAATGGTAGGCATGGCTCTCATGTAAGTTGCCCCTGCATTCTTCAAACTGAATGGCATGACCCTGTAACAATAAGTACCCCATGGAGTGGTGAAAACGGTCTTTTATGCATCATCTTCATCCATTAGAATCTGGTGGTACCCATCATAGCAATCCACAGACGACTGTATCTCATGCTTTGCGCAATTATCTACAAGAATGTGGATGTTTGGCAAAGGAAAATTATCCTTCGGACTTGCTTTGTTCAGGTCTCTGTAGTCAACACAGATTCTAGTTTTTCCATCTTTCTTTGGCACATGCATAACATTTTCCACCCAGGTGGTGTATCGTACGAATCTGACAATGGTGGCGCTCAATTGTTTCATTATTTCCTCTTTGATTTTATCACTCATGTCCGTTTTAAATTTTTGTTGCTTCGGTTAGACTGGTGGAAAATCAGGATACGTGGGAAGCTTAAGAACCACTAAATCAGCGCTTAAACACGGCATATCATCATAAGACCAAGCAAACACATCTCTATACTCAAATAAAAATTGAATCAAGGCATCTCTGGTTTTTTGTTCTGTGTGAATACTTATCTTTGTTTCTCTCACTTCTTCATGACCTCCGATATTAACTGGCTCAGTTTCATTGAGGTTGGGCCTAGGTTTGTTTTCAAATTGTTCCAACTCTCTTTTATTTCATCAAAAACCTTATTTTCATCGTATTTGACCTCTTGATACATTATTTCGAAATTAGACAGCTTTTTGAGACCTGGGCGTGAATTCCGCATGCATGCCATGTTATTAAAGCCGGCATTAACAAAATTGAAATGGAAATAAAATGGCAGGGATTAGAAAAAGGAAAAGATACAAAATTTACTACGAAATTGATATGCATTTCATTGAATTTGAAATGATAAAAGGGTTAACATCAAAATAGCACAATCATACTAAGATGTTTGGATTACAACCCTAAAAGTAACCCAAAGTACAAAAGAAAGAAGCTGCAAAAGTCAACTACCAAGACTCCTTCCATGTGGGGAGAGGAGTTGCTTCCCAGTTATTAAGCATGGTGTCTGGGCCAATTAGTTGTATATCGACATGACTAGTACCTTCACCAGCCTAGATCATATTCACTTCAGAAAATATCTGGTTGAGGCCATGACAAATTTCATCAATGTTTGCATGCGCCAAGGAATTTTGACCCTCTTTGGATCGTGTCTTGACAAAAATGTAGAAAATGTGAGGGATAGGATGCTGTAAGACCCACCCATGCTTTTGGCGGTACTTGACTTTGTCTTCGTCTGCTTGTGTTGGCCTGAAGCCTAAACCAAAAGTACCCATGTTACTGACCGGAGAAATGGGTTCTGAAATTCCTTGCATTGATGTCCCCAAGCCTTTTCCTGGCTCATAACCTTGTCTCATCATAAGTGCAACCACCATTACAGATGTGGCGGAGAGACGAGGTTGCATGACGTTCTTTCCTTCCTCAACATGGTCCACAACAACCACTTCGAAAGCATGATAGACAATAGAATCACATCC
Organism: Nicotiana tabacum; assembly: GCF_000715075.1. Lineage (NCBI taxonomy): Eukaryota > Viridiplantae > Streptophyta > Magnoliopsida > Solanales > Solanaceae > Nicotiana > Nicotiana tabacum. The sequence goes on from NC_134091.1 coordinate 12,197,956, forward strand.
TTCCTTGGCCTCAATACATGGGATTAACGGGTCTTTATAAATGGATGACTCGTCTTCTCGGTGAACAATAATTTCTTGCCTGTCGTGCTCGAATTTGAGCATTTGATGCAAGGTGGATGGCACAACTCGGTCCGTATGGATCCATGGTCTTCCAAGAAGAAAGTTATAAGAAGTTTCCATGTCCACTACTTGGAAGATAATTTCAAAATCAATAGGCCTAATCGCCATGGTGAGGTTGATCTCCCCGATGGTATCTCTCGCTGAGCCATCAAAAGCCTGGATGCGAACATTGCTGGGTCGGATTCTGTCAGTTTTGATCTTCATGCTTTGCAAGGTAGAGAGAGGGCATACATATACACTAGAGCCTCCATCAACCATGACTCGCTTTACATATTGCCCCTCACATTTGACAACCAGGTGCAAAGCCCTATTGTGCCCGGCTCCCTCATCGGGAAGTTCATCATCATCAAAGGAAATTCTGTTCACCTCAAAAAATATGTTGGTCATCTTCTCTAACTGATTCACGGTGGTCTTCTCTAAGACATGTGCCTCGTTAAGGATTTTGATTAGTACACGGGCATGTTCTTATGAGTGTATGAGTAAAGATAACATAGAGATTTGGGCAAGAGTCTTTCTCAACTGGTCAATGATTGAGTAATCCTGAACTTTCAGCTTTTTCCAAAACTCCTCCGCCTGTTCTACCATGACCGGTTTCTTTATTGGCATTTGGCCTTCTCTGATTTGCTTGGCCTTCCTCAACTCTTCTGGAGAGTAACACCTCCCTGATCGAGTCAAACCTCCAGTTTCCCATACTTCTTCTATGATTTCCTTGCCTTTGTGGTTACTACAGTTTTGTTGTAGTTCCAAGGAATAGTTTTCGTGTTTGTCAAACGGGGTTGTACGACAGGTTTAATTATGATCGGCTCTGTTATACCCTTTGTACCGCCCTGATTATGCTTTATGATGGGGTGACCTCCAAGGACATACAACTTTGGGCTTGGAACATTGGAGCAAACTTCCAACTTCAAGATTTTTGGAACAAATAAAGTTGCTTTCCCTGAGCTCTGGACTCCTTTCACAATCAATGGTACATCTCGGCTTGGACTTACTTCCAGTCATGTTCCTTCTTAAATCGTTCCCACTGTCATTACTGCTCAACCAACCGGCTTGTATTCACGATCTCGGCTAATTATTCCCACAAAATGAACATCATTGTGTACTGGCAACGGGTTATTGGTCACATTAGGAGGGTCCTCGCCATTCGTGACTACAATCAACTTTTCAACAATGAGTCTTTCTATGGCTCTTTTCAGGGTCCAACAGTCATCAGTGCTATGCCCCAGAGCACCTGAATGATATTCACATCAAGCATTCGAGGATGAATGTTCTTAAGTGGGGGAAAATGTAACACCCCAGAAAATTTTGAAGTACTTAAGCGCTATTAAGAAAGTTGATGTGCGCTAATTATATTATTTTGTATGCAGATGAGGACTATTAATATGATGGATATCAATTGGATATGATAATAAGTGTACGAGGCATATTATAAGTGATGTGGGGTCTAAGGAGAGCCATAAGTCTAAGTCAAGTTGGAAATTACATGATAGACTAAAATTCCAAATGAGTACGCACAAGACCAAACTTTGGACGAACATATATATATATATATATATATATATATATATATATATATATATATATATATAGTTATGCAAAAATATGACCTATACAATTAAAGGTCTTTGAGTATAGTTTCTAACGTTTCAAACCGTTCCTTATTTGGACATTCCTACAAGAAGTTATGACCAAATTACCAAAGGCTGGCGGAGGAGCCTACGGATGCGAAGCATCCGAGGCCGCGTCCAAAAGAGAGGCTAGCAGTGAAGTGCTGCCATAGCATCCAGGTCCGCATCTGAGCTTCAAAGAGGAGTGAAGTGGGGATGCGAAGCATCCAGGGCCGCATCCGAAATCCAGAAATCTGGGCCTATAAATACAAGGTCGGGGAAGAGGGATATTTTGAGTATTTGGGGGTTAGGGTTCTTGAGGTGAAGGGACGATTTTGAGCTCAAATCAAGTCCAATAGTTCAAGGTAAGTTGTTAATGATGTTTTGGGTTGATTATTACTCAATATACATGAGTTCTAATATCATTCTTACATCCAAATACAAGATTTCATCATCAAATCCTCAAGAACACAAAAATCACCAAAGTTGTGATTTTTCAAGATTGATCTACTAAAGGTAATTCCAATGCTTCAAACTCGTTTAATATGAGTAGTTAGAAGTATTTGAAGCATTTGTTACAAGTTTTAATGGTTGAAATATTGGATTATAAAAATCTAGTTCATGGCATGAATAGTACTTTTGAGAAAATAAGAGAGAAGGTGAATGGTAAGCTTGGCGATGAAATTTATTAATACATTGAACCTATGGGATTTGTTACTAATATTGGTCTCATTGGATGTTGTTATTGAAGATTGAAGTTGATTAGTGTAGTGCATCATTGTAGTATCATTAAGGGAAGAATTTGAGGTATGTTGGCTAAACTTTCTCTCTTGGAATTGAATTCCATAATGTTTCCATGAGTTTCAAAGTATGGGCTGTGTATTAAAATGTTGTGCCTTGAATCGTATTTCAAAAGAAAGCTAGTATGCCAAATTGTGTGAGAAAATCTCAATATTCTTAAGACTCTTAATTGCTCATATGTACACCTAAAGTCTTGATTGGGAATGTCTTGTTGTTGATAACCTATAAAGATGGTTGGAAGTGAAATCAGTAAATTGGGAATACAAAGTGTGGCCAACGTGCCAATAGTAAAAGTTATACTTGTGACTTGCCAATGAAATGAAAGAATGTGAGAAAGATTATGAGATGAGCTTTGACTCAACTATTCCAAAATTGACTTCGACAATATAATCGGCTAAAAGTTTATGAACTCAAGTGATGCCCATATGTGGCTGTTTTAGCTAATGCTATACTTTGTAAGTAATTTTCAATGTGCTTTGCATTCTTACATATTAATGAGTGGAAATTGTATATGATTTTAATTTGTGCTTTGATTGCCAATCATTTTACTCCATTTATTGGAAAGGAATCGATTATGTTTAAAACCTTCATTACTAATGAACTTAAAGTTATGATTTCCGGAATATTCTACTTGTTGTTAAGTATGATGATGATCTATGAAAGGGAAGATATGAAAGTGTGGAATATAAATTACGGCCATTGCACCATGAATAAAGAATCATATATTTGGCCAAGAGAGCCAATGAAATAATGATGTTGTAAGTGGTTGAAAGTACGAATTAGGTGCTATGTGATGTGAAAGGTTATGAGACGTACGTATTTGTACTTTTGTTTCCAATGTGTTATGAAATCCTATGGACGGTCTATGAAACGCATAGGTATATCGTGTTATGAAACGTATAGGTATATCGTGTTATGAAACGCATAGGTATATCGTGTTATGAAACCCTATGGACGGTCTATGAAACACATAGGTATATTGTGTTATGAAATTATGTGGACGGTCTATGAACGCATATGTATATTGTGTTATGAAATCCTGTGGACGATCTATGAAACGCATAGGTACATTGTGCTATGAAATCCATTGTGATATGAAATCCTGTGGACGGTCTGTGAAACGCATAGGTGCATTGTGTATAAGAGGTATCGATGTACGGTATGAATAAACACTATGGACGGTCTATGAAACGCATAAGTGTATAATATGATATGTGAACACTATGGACGGCCTATGAAACACATAAGTGTATAATATGATATGCGAACACTATGGACTGTCTATGAAACGCATAAGTGTATAATATGATATGTGAACACTAAGGACGGTCTAATGAGACACATTATTAATGCAGACAATAGGTGCCCCCTTTTGTTGTCCTTGTTTGTACATGTTGTTTCAATTACATTATATTATGTGTTCCACATATAGATTATATGGGCATTCTATTTTGAAAGAGGATTTCTAGCTATACATACTAGTGCTATTCGACAGTACTAACGTCCCTTTTGCCGGGGGCGCTGCATCTTTAATGGATGCAGGTGGTTCTACAGGAGGTGGCATTGATCAGTGATAGCAGTACACTCTTTTCAGTCGATTTGGTGAGCCCCACTTCATTTCGGGGTCATGTATCTTTTGTTTCTCATGTACTTTGTGTTTAAGGTATGGCCGGGGCCTTGTTGCCGGTATTTCTATATTACTCTTCAGTTGTACTTAGAGGCTCCGTAGACAGGTTGTGGGTGATATTTGATGTTGGGAATTGGATTAGAACTGCTGGTATTTGGCAACATGTTTTTCATTAAATCTATAAACTCGTACTATTTCGAAAATATTGAATGATATTGTTAATGGGAATGAATTGGAAGCGGTTGATGAAATCTCTTCAATATTTGATTAACGGAGTACATCTCCTCTTTATTCATGAATGAATCTGGGTAGAATAAAATATAACAGGCTTGCTCAGTCGGGTTCACTCGGTTGAGTGCCGGTCGCGCTCCTTGGTTTTGGGGCATGACACATATGGTGGGGAGCGATGGGTCCAATCACGCCCATCTGCTTCAACTTCTGGAACAGACTAGAGTATGATTCAACTAATGGAGTAAATTTTTCCACCGTCCTCTGCTCTCGACCATAATCCTGCCTAGGACGAGCATTGTAGGATGCCCGAAAATTTTGTTGCTGAGGTCGGGGGAATCTTGGAGCTAGTGCCCGTACCTGTTGATTCGGAGGACGAGCATAGGATTGAGCATTAAACACTATATACTGTGGCGGTCCCACAGAGTAATGAGGAATAGGCGGGGGGATAGTAATGTTGAGGGTAGCTGGATTGCCCCTGCTGAATTTGCACACAAGGGTGCAATGCCCCTCTTTGAACTTCCTTGGATCCCGAAGTCATCATGGATCCTTCATATCTCTTCTTTCTATTTGCCAGACTTCCCGACCCATTTTGGATAGCTTGGGTGGTGGCTTTGAGAGCAACTTGACTTACAATTCTGCCAGTCTTAAGGCCATTTTCGACCATTTCTCCTATTTTGATCGCTTCCGCAAAAGGTCTACCCATTGTGGACATCATGTTCTGAAAGTAATCAGGCTCTTGGGCCTCCAGAAAAATAGTGATCAACTCGTGGTTATCCATGGATGGCTTAACTCTAGCCGTTTTCTTCCTCCACTAGATTGCATACTCCCTAAAGCTTTCAGTCGCCTTTTTCTTCATATTGGACAGGGAATTGCGATCCAGTGCAATATCAATGTTGTATTGAAATTATTTGACGAAGGCCTAGGCCATGTCGTCCCATACATGCGAGTGAGAGATATCTTGGTCAATGAACCATTCAGCCCCCACGAGACTTTCCCCAAAATAAGCCATCAACAATTCTTCTTTTCCCCTTGCACCCCTCAGCTGGTTGCAGTACCTTTTCAAATGGGCGATAGGGTCGCCGTGTCCATCATACTTCTCAAATTTTGGGGTCTTGAACCCTGTTGGCAAATGGATGTGAGGGAACATGCATAAATCACTGAACTAAACACTTTTGTGACCACCTAGTCCCCGTATATTCTTTATGTTCTGTTCAAGACTTTTCATTTTCCTTGCCATCTCATTCGGCTCAACCGTCTTGGTAAGCTTTTCATTTTCCATTGGTGACTCATACTGAGGAGTCTGATTGTATGAAACCGAGACCCCGAAATCCATATTTGGAGAGGAGTATTGGCCATCATAAGCATGAGATGGTGGATCATTGATTGGTCTCATCACAAGAGGTGGTGGCGGGATTGTGTATACCGATGCGCCAGACACGACTTGAGGAGTGTTCCTGACCGGTGCGACTGGAGGTCGCATATTAGAGGTACCAGGAGCAGCATGGAGGCTGTAGTTTGGCACATACCCTGGTGGTGGAATGTGGTCACTCGTTGCATGGAGCGGTGGTTGAGTAGCCAGGGGTATGGTGGAAGTTCCCTATGAGGGACCGCGGGGTGGAGGCTGACCAGACACCCAAGCTTGATATACATCGGACAATTGCTGTCTCAATTTTCTTATTTCCTCCGACTCTTGTTAAACTGACTGACCCTGGGGGTCGTCACTGATCAGCTCGATCTCATCATCGTTGGCCATTACTACTATTCCCTTAGATCTGGTGAAGTAATAGTGTGTTGCCAGTTTCACCACAAACCAACCACATTAAGCTTACTATATAAGAGACAACAAACATGTTAGGGTTAAACATTTTATAGATATGAATCACACGTAATATGCCATGCTCCTATCATTGTCACTATTTCTAACATGTTTTTGGAGGCGTCATGTTTCATTCCGGCTTATGAGGTTGCTTCTCATTGACGCTCTTATCTTCTTCTCTCCTTTTTTTTCTTTTCACTCACGCCTCATTTGATCCCTCATCTTAGAATCATTGAAAAAAATATTTTGATCGAACCTTTTGTGGGTTGTATACGTATCATGTCGTTGCATGAATCAGATCATTACATAGTTCAGGAGGAAATAATAACAATTTTGATTTTTTTTTTATTATTATTCAAATTGACTCTAAAGACATAAGTATGACTGAAAATGCGAAAAATATAAAATTAAAAATGCGACAAATGAAAAATGAAACTAAAAACTAATTGACTGCACTAAAACTTTAATCTTCAATGGCATTCTTGCTTGAACTGATATCATCAATGGTCTGCATCCCTTGGCCTCCACTCTCCCCCCAAAATCTCGTACAAATTCTGAAACACTGCCGGCAACTGTGGAACGAGGGTACGTGCCTGTTGACCAACTTTCTCATTGTTTAGATGACGATGATCGTCATGAATATATGTTGCTTTCTCTGCTAATTGAAGTACTTGCTCTCTGGCTTACCCCATATTCACATGACAATTCTGCAACCATATCTGGGTAGTGTTGAGGGTGTTCCCCATATGAGTCTTGCGTCCCTCGTATTCTTCAATACGGTGGTTTAGCACAGCTCTCATCAATCACCCACTGACGCCGCTCTGCCTCAAAATCTTAATGTTGATGACCTCTCTTATGTCTTTTTATTTCTTCCAATTGTGCATGAAACTGACCCTTTGAGCGTATCCAATGGGCCCTTTCTCTTTCAATCTGCTCTCTCTGCTGATCAAACTCCAATTGTTGTTGGTGCGCATCCTCTTCAATGATACTCAAGACTTCTTGCAGCTTATGCATTTCAGCATTTTTATTTGCCTCAACTCTTCTGACTAAACCAATAGTGCTTGCTAGTTCTTCTTCTAAGCGGGCCGCCTCATTTTTAGCATGCTTTAAATCTTTATCCATGACCCGTAAGGCAGATTGATAATCTTTCTGAATATTTAAATGAATCTGAATGACTACGGCTTGCAGTTGGACTTGTTATTTGGATATGGTCATCCGGGCATGCTCCAATTCCTCTTTTAGCCTTTCTATAGCTCTTTGATCATTTCTCCTCCTGTTGGACCCTTTGGGGCTATCACTAAGCGACGAAGGGTCATGAAACCAGGTAATATATTCAGGGATCACCTCTCCACGATCTCGGTCTTCTACCATATCATTCAACTTCGAGACTTTACCTGCATACCAAATTTTCATAATTTCTTCTTCGTCATGAGGTTGATCTTTACCAAAATCATAACAGAACTTGCTCATATCTCGTGTTGGTGGCACCTCTTGTACTCGTGCAAATTGGCGCATTACCCGAATTGTAGAATAGGCCCGAACACCATCCAATCCTATTAGTTCCAAATAAGAATGGTATGCAGACTCACAAATGACCTCTTTAGAGGAGAACCAATCGTAGTTCCAAGTGATCCGTTTGGCAGACAGAGTAAGAAGTAGTTCTTTCCAGGCGGCAATCCCCTCTGGTAAGTCACGTTCGTCAATTCTTTTCTGGTGATCATAAGTATGATTGGGCCATAGCTCACTAAAATCAGTGATCGTATGATGACGATAGAAATGCTCCAAAAACAATATATGTAACAAAATGTTGCAACTATCACAAGTTTCGCGCGCCTATTTTACATCTAGTTAAAGCACGAAAAATGCAAGAACGAATCATAGGGACCAAAGTATAATCATCCCCTTCTGAGGTTAGAGCCTCAACTACACCTGCCAAGCGGATGTTAATGCGTCCCTCCGCTTCCTTATCTTCCTTTGATTTCAATTTTCCCACATTTCTTTCGAAATTGCATTCTAGTCCATACAACTGAAACAAAAAGCCCAACTTAACCCACTCGCCTCCTAAACCTTCATATTGTCCGTAATTTATGTTCAAGAGCTTCAGAAACCTACCCTCATTCATATTTTTTGGTACTATGGGCCTTTGCCTGCGAAGATTGCGGCCCACCCCTGGAAATGGGCGATTTTCTCCAAGGTCGGAGTCATTTCACAATCGGTAAAACGGAGCATATTATTTTCAGGATCCAAGTGCGGAATCAAAGCTTCGATCACATCCCTCCTGGGCTTGATGGTAATCATGGGAACCAAATGTCCCAAGTATTTCTTTATCTGGTTTCACTCATATTTCTTAAAGTCTCTCCACAAATCCCACAACAACTGTGGTATCTGATCGACAATTAGAAAATCTGGTATCCCTTCTAATCTGAGCCTCTTTCCCCACTCATGGTATACCTGTCTACCCAGACACGGGGTTAGGCTTTGATCAAACATATTATTGACATACAAAAATTTTAATTTCTCGGGTTTTGACTCTATAAAATAATAAAAATAAATAAATAAATAAAAGCTAAACTGTGAGACTAAGGAAAGAATTGTAAAGAGTGAATTAAGGAAAAGAAAAATATTTTTGATTTTTTTTTGAAAATTGGGGCTGAAATCGATGAGGTTTGCGTACGTATCTCGCATCCGGTGAGAATCAGACCCGCGTAGTTCGGTTAAAATCGACTATGTTCTTCTTTTTTTTAATGAAAATTAATCATTAAAAACCATATGCACTATCATTTTTTCTCTGTTCGTTCAACTAATTTATGCTAAAGTCGGTCGACATGCAAGCCTCCCAAATAATGCAACAAGTAGCACATAACATGATATAATGGTCTTAACAAGGCCTGTCCTAAATCATAACTTGGCCCCTGTGTCGAGCGCTGCTAAGTCAAATGCACATGATGCAAATAAAGCGTAGCCTACTAGGGATATTCATTGCTTGTGGCTTGTTCTTCTAAGTTTGTAAATCCTAAAGGAGATGGTACCTAGACCTGTCTTACCCAGGCGGACAACCCGAACCGAGGAGCGTCAAGCGTGACCAGTAGTAGAACAACACTGGCTAGCTAACGGCTCTCCCGCCTAAACATGTGTGACTAAATCCTTCACCAGAAGCTGGTAGGCTAACTAGCTTTATCTCAAGACAAAAATTTTGTGATGCTTGTAGGCCAACACAATATAACTAATTATCAGAAGACTTATAGGGATGCGAGAGAGGATACAATTTATATGTATAGTTCAACAATATTAAAATGGTAAAAACTGGACAAGTAACACATTAGGCCTAGATAAATCACAATATATACAAAAATTAATAAAGCCAAATAAAGTCAATGTACAAGCTCGAATTCTTGAAGATCCCCAGCAGAGTCGCCAGAGCTGTCACACCGCCTTTCTACCCCAAAAAGATAATGTGTGTTGATTGTGGGTTAAAGAGTTTTTTCAATTAAAGTAACAAACTTGAGTAGGGATTATTTTATTGTTCAGAGTCGCCACTTGGAATTGATTTTTTTTTGGGTGTTCCAAGTCACCTTTTATTTGAATCCCTAGTCAAAGGAAGGTTTGACTCTATTATTATTGATCTGCGAAAATAAAGTTTAGATAAGGAATTCTGTTGACCGGAGAGAAGATGTAAGGCATTCCCCGAGTCCCGTGGTTCTAGCACGGTCGCTTTATTTACTTAAAACTTGGCTTGAATTAATTTGGACAAACTATGATTTATATGATTTTTATGTTTTACCTATCCGCTTTTAATACTTGCATTATTAGAATTGATAAAGAATAACAAGATATCGTAACCACACTGCGCAAGCGAATGCGTAGTCATGACAAGGATTATTAGCACACTGTGACTTTTGGAAAAATTACTACATTTGAGAAAATTATTTTTTTTTTAATTTTTTTAAAAGTTAACTATCGCGCTACGCAAGCGAATCCGCGATTTTAGCAAAGAATTAACTAAAACTAATGGTTATGGTGTGAGGTTATTGAATTAATTTATTAAATGTTAAACTTCACGCTACACAAGCGATTCCGTGAAGTTAAAAACGCGCCTACTAATTGCCTAGCATTTAAATTAATTCATTTGTTAAAACTATTTATTTAATAAAGAAACCTAGTGTTTAAAAGATTGAGTCAAAACTTGTTTACTATTTTAAACTTGACAAATTCAAATTTTCCAGTAGCCTTGATGGTAAAAAAAAAATGGCCAGCAAATTTAAACCAAAGGTGATAGTGGCCTAAAATATTCTTAAAATTAATGTAAACCCAACTAGGACATGTAGCTAAAAATAATGCATTAATGAATATGGACTTCTAGACATATAATTGAGAAAAAAATATATATATCAAACTCAACCAAACAGAAGTTCAAAATAGCAATAACACATTTAAGAAATTTTTTCACTGGTTCTCTCCTCTCTCCCGCACACTCATCACATACTATTCCCCAACTTCATTTCAACTTAACCAAGAAGAGAAATATTATTATCATTTATTTTTAGCACTAAGAGAAAAATTAAAATGACAAAACCACAAATACATAAAACCAAGGCAAAAGGAAACTAAACTCTACATAATAATTCTAAAAGATATTTCTTTTTCTTAACTAGATACACCTAACATAATGTTATTTGAGCTACATATGTAAAGAAAAATGGAAGATCAACCAAATATTACATACGTACATGCTCAAATATGACTATATGAATAACATGCTAAACATTCATTTATTCCAATAAAGCACATCAAGTATATCCATAGAGCTGAAAAAGAGTCATATCCTCATCCATTGAATATAAAAATATGCATTGCAAAGTTTAAGAAAATACATGGATTGCAGAAAATAAATATAGCAGTGAAGAAATAAAGCTCAGCAGGAAAAAAAAACAACATCAACCACAACAGAAAACAACAGCAGTTTCGTATTTAAACAGCCCGAAAACCTTAGAAGAAACCCAGAACCAGCTCTAAAGAAGACTTATACTTTTTTAAAAGTTTGCACTCTAAAATTTACTCACAAAGCTCACCATTTTAGCTTACTAAAGGGTGCTTTAGTTGCTGATTTTTTACTCTAAAAGTTATATTTTTAGGGTATAAAGACTGTCCAATAAATGTGTGATCTGGTGTCCTCGAGTGAGCAAATAGTAGCCCCCTTAAATAGGCAAATAAAGTCACTTTTTGGGACAGATTTTGGTTCTCCAAAAATATGTCCAAAAGCCTAATTTTGTGTGCTAAATACTGTTCAAAATCTGTCCAAAATGTGAATGGACAACCTGCAAATCTACTATGTCAGAAGCAAGGAGAAAAAATATCATTTCAGCCACCCTACTAGTAAAAGGTAGGCTACTATTTTTCTATTTGGTGCTAAAAAACTTAAACTTCAAATTTTAACCATCAACACCAAACTACTTGCTCAACATAAATTAAATTTAAACAACTATGGACGGACAAAGTATGAACAAAACTAAAAATATAATCGAACTAAGTATTCAAACCAATTTGATTGGAATGAATTCGATTTTTGCAAACTAATTACTAAACAAACAACAAAATTCACAAACTAAATGCTAAAACCAGAACGAGCATCGTTAACAATCGGACAACGACTAACAACAACTAAATAATCGACAAACTAAGTGAACGATTTAACTAATACACTAAAGATCATGTTTAAATCAATAACAATCTAACAAATTGCTAAACTAAATAGAGATAACTAGTTAAATAAACCTAACTTAAAATACTAATTAACAAGAAGCAACCAAAACAGAAAAATCAAAAATCAGAAACTAATCTACTAATATAAAAAATCAGAAATGAATTAAAGAGATGACAATTATACCTAACGAGTATGCTTGAAACTGGCCGAGCCATGAGAAAATTCCAGGAATGCCAAGAGGTGGTTGTCCGACTTCGAAACGCACGTTTCTTTTGGATAGATGCTAAGAACGAAATGAGTTTCAGCATCTCGCCAAAAGAAAGAAGTGTTTTTGAGTCGAACAATAGCTAAAATAGGGGCTCGGGGCATTTTGGTGGTGGTGAGGCAATGTGAGCGGCGGCGGGCAGTGGGCAACGGGCCGGCGACGACAGGGATTTTGGGGGTAAAATAGGTAGAAAAAAGATAGGTCTCGTGGAGGTCTATCCATCCATGTATGTGTTGTAGGGTGGTGTTGGTCGGAGCTTCAAGAATTTGGGCCAAAAAGTTGTGGCTAAAGTTTCCTAGATCTAAAATTTAAGGAGTTTGAGGGGGGTTTGAAGGAATTGGTTTGGAGATATGGGAATAGGAGGTTGTGGAGATTACATGGTGTTAATTTGGAGGTGTTTGGAGGTGGTCCGCCGCCGGTGGGTGATTTCCGGCGGTGGCAGTGGAGAGAAGAGAGAAAGAGTTATGGGGGAAATGAAAGAATTTTTTAGATTTTTGAGGCTTTAAATACCTCTTTAGAGATCAAATATGGACCATTTGATTAAGGGGTGATCAATAGGTGAGATTTGATCTTGGGTCACTTAATGAAACGACGTAGTTTTGAGGCAAAACTACGTCGTTTCAGACCCTTTCAAGGGCAGCCCTTTATCTTGCACTTTTGGCCAATTTCTCTTTCAAATTTGGCCCAATTTCTTTCTTAATCCTACTTATTAAACTAAATTTACACAAACAAATAAATTAATTAAGTAACTTATTCAAATGATCAATTAACTAGATTAATTCACCAATTGAATAGTTAGTTAATTCCTAAAATGCACAAATAAAGAAAGAACTATTTTTTGGTATTTTTATAATAGGAAATATGCAATTAAAGACACAAAAATTGGAAAAAATAATTAAAGTAACAAAACACTAATGACTTTAGGAGGTGTTAAAACAGTACAAAAAATAGGTATTCACATGGCCAATTATTCTAAAAAGTACTTTTGAGTATCAAACTACAAAAAGGACCGTAAAAGTTTAATTTGCAATTAGTATTATTTGAAAGAGATAAATAAATTTAAATATTTATTATATTAAAAATATATCAAAAAATTTAATCAATATAAAATATAGTTATTCCAAAGCGATAATATTGCGTATCTAGTATTACTTATTGTTTACACGATGATTTAAATATATCAAAATACATCACTCAATATAAAATTTACTCTTATAAATTACTATGTAAAAGAAGAGATCTTTTTATCGTAGAGAGAATATTCTAAAGAGAAATAGGAGAAACAAAATAACAATATGATAGAATAAAATATAGAAGAAATGTATAGTAAAAAGAGAAAAATAAAATAAAATATTAAATTAATAAAGAATAATTTAAAAAATATAAATTTAATGTAAGGATATTTTTGTCTTGAATAAATTAATTTTTTGCTTCTGCTTCTGCTTCTTGAAAGAAGTTAGAATTTATAGTTTTTTTCCAAAAGCAGAAAAACTACTTCTGCTGCTACTCCAAAGCACTTTTCCATTTCGGCCAAACATCTCAAATTTTTCAAAAAGTATTTTTTTGACGAAAAAAAGTACTTTTTGCTTCTTAGAAACTTGGCCAAACCGGCTCTTTGTCGCTGCTTATAACCCTACTGGTGTGTGTGTGTGTGTATATATATATATATATATATATATATATATATATATTATAAATTAATGTATATTTTATATATAATCAGTATATATATTTGACTAGCAAATGTAATTATTTTTTATTGAGCGGTCAATATGTAACTTGCCCTAAAAATTTTTTTTTTTTGGGGGTGGGGGGTTATTTGCACAACACGAGCATAACTATTTTAAAAAAAATTATTGCATCCATAGCCACCTAGCTTATTAATTCCCCAAGCTAAGGAAGAAATTAGAAAATATATCATGTAGCTCCTATTAATATTGGTATGTTAAATGAGTTTTATCTATTCTTGCTTAGGGAAAGTCTTGGCAGCTAACTATACAAGAAATTGTGCTACTGCACCAAATAAGAAAGAACCAATAGATTATCCCATAAGTTCGTAAATATACAATAATACTTCTTTGTACAAGAAGGGTGTACGCAGGATAAAATGAGATAAGATGTGGAATTAAATTTATATTATTTTTGGTTGACGATATAAATTTACAATTTATCCTAGGATAAATTTATACCGTCAATCAAGCATAATATATATTTAATCACACACTTAATCCTAAATATACTTCTTATCTCATCTTATCTCATCAAACGTGGAATTATTTTATCTCACTTTTCAGGTGGAATAAATTAATCCAGATATTATAATTCTACTACTGTATTTCCGGATATTTTAGTCCATGTCGTTTTTGTACCAAACGACCCCTAAAAGCCCTAATATGTGAAATCCCATAAATTTCTATATTTACTTTTGTTGAAGTTTGCTTGCTTCAAAATTGTTTGAAGTTTCACGTATATCTAAAGTGGCTAAACTTGTAAAAGTATAGAAACTTTGGCTATGCGTTAAATGGAGGTCCTGAAATCGGCTATATGTGCACTTCTTCCTTCCCTAAGGTGACTAGGTAAGCTCGCTCAGATCCCACAGGTGGCCATGAGGAGCCGGGAACTATGGCAGCATAAAACGATAATTTTCAAAGGGACGATGGAATTTTACCGATTTTACAGTTCGAAACCAAAAGTAGATTTGAAGAAGTTGAGGCCAATGATTCTGAAGAGGATTGAGAATCGGGCTAAAGATTATCCAGTAAAATCTATGGTTCCTGTTGCTGAGGAAGTCCTTAAGGCTCGAACTATCCTTTACCATGGCGTTTCTGCCTTAATTCAACGTTTCCCTACTTGGGCATGCAAGTAACTCCAATCCCCTTTTTGCTCTGTTATTTGATTTAACCCTATTTTTGTGTTAAAGTTGTCATCTTTATTGGGTCCTATTGGTGATTTTAGATTGAGGGTATTTTTTGATACGTTATTTTGCAAGCTTATAGGGTTTTTGAAGGCTTCTGGAAATGCCTTGGACCTCATGTGGAACTAATAGTTAACAATGATACTCCCTCCGTCCCAATTTATATAGTACTCTTTACTTTTAGTCTATACTCTATACAAAAAAAAGTCACCTTTCTATATTTAAAAAAAAATTAACTTAAAAGTTTGCATTGTACTTTAATGAGATGATTTATAGCTGTACAAATATCCAATACTTATTTCAGATCACAAGTTTCAAAAGTTTTCTTTTCTTTCTTAAACTCCGTTCCAAGTCAGTTGGTGCCACATAGTTTGGGACAGAGGGAGTCATATGGTATAGCCGGGTATTGTTTGGGATGGATTAAAGATTATGAAGCTTTTTTGGGGGATAAGGGAAGATTATGAAGCTTTTTGAATGTGGAAATTGAGCGAAGTAGTTTAAGAAAACAACTATTAGGACGGGCTTAGTCATGTTAGGTTTTGGAGAAGTTTTGTGTAGCTGCAGAAAACAAAATAGTGAAAGAACTTTGGGAACTTAGCCCATAGAAGGCCAAGATTTTGCGATGCAAGTTAAATGTAATCTTCTGAGTTTAATGTAGCTCAAATTTTCTGCTAGTTGAAACATTCTTTCTGAAGAGTTAAATTTACAGATGAGATATCTTAAGTTTGTACGGTGAACCTATGTATAGGGACATATGGGGCATGAATTGGATATATTGATGTTGGAGCAAAGAGGTGCTTCAAATATTTTCAGGTTTCTGGCTTTGATATATAAAGCAGGGGTGTTTCATTATTTAAATAGGTATAAGATTAAGTGCAAGACAGCAAGAAGATAGCGAAGATAAATGCAAGACAAAATGATAGCAAGAATTATAAAAGAAACAACGGATTTTGTCGAAACAACAAGAAGATAGTGAATGCACTTAGAGTCTTAGAGAAGTGTTGAGATATCTAGCACTGTAGATTTGGTTCAATCTGAGGCACGCCCATGTTTATCACATCCTCTTTTCGGTGGAAGCTAGGGCAAAATTATGGTGTCTAACTTGTTTCGTTCATAATATTTATCTAAATATATTAGCTTTGTATTGATGCATAGTTGAATATTGCTCTAACAAGGTCAAGAATTAGAATTTATTTGGACAATCATCTGTTGTATTTGATGCTTTTATTAGACTTGGCTTGTTTTTGGCATGTTTATGCGCGACTTCTAGTTGTAAGAAGCCATACCATCAAATACAATTAATGAAAGAAAGGTACTTGGATGAGTCTTCTTCTAACCTCCAAAAGGGTTTTATTTTGTTGTAGATACTGTCCAGAAGTATATATTGGTGAGAATGGTCATCTAATTCGAACTTGTCATGGTTACCGACAGCGTGCTAAGAACCAGGCTCATGAGTGGATTAGAGGAAGCTTGAATGATATTCTAGTCCCTGTAGAGGCGTTTCATTTACGAACTATGTTTCAGAATGTTATCAATCACCAAGAACGGTTTGATTACGATCGCATTCCAGCAGTTGTGGAGCTGTGCTTGCAGGCAGGGGCTGTTCCAAGTGAAGAAATTGTATGTGGAAGTAGTTTGCCCTCAAGTGATCCTTTTCAAGCTGACTCTTTGTCGGATGATGATTTGTTGTTGTTGGGAAGAGAAACTCTGAAGGCATGGGAAGCACTTAGATCTGGAGTTCAGAGGCTATTGTTGGTTTATCCAGCAAAAGTCTGTGAACATTGCTCGGAAGTTCATATAGGACCTTCTGGACATAAGGCTCGTCTTTGTGGCGTATTTAAGTTTGAAAGTTGGCGAGGCAGTCACTTCTGGAAGAAGGCAGAAGTGGATCATTTGGTTCCTCCAAAAATAGTATGGTACCGCCGACCCCAGGACCCTCCCTTACTCCTCGATGATGGGCGGAACTATTATGGGCATGCTCCCGCTGTTGTGGATCTGTGTACTAAGGCTGGAGTAATTGCTCCTTCCAAGTACTATTGCATGATGAAAGTTGAAGGACTATCGGCACCATCTCTTTAACAGGATAATGCAATCTTTTCCTGCTCTTATTGGTGAAGTTTATCCGACGACCTGAATGTGTGCTTGAATTCGGTGATTCTTCTGCAGTTGGGACTTCTTTTTGCTCGTTTAGGAAACCCTAAAACTTCATTGGATAGACTGAAAATCATGGTTGTGCTGAATCAGCAGTCTTTAGCGCAGCGCCAGAATATTTCATGAAGACAGGAGTGTCTTGTAAATATTCACGGGAGGTTTATTCTTATTATACCTAAGCCATTCTCATCGATGGAGTATTACAGTTTTTTGTTGACTGACCTCCGCCACTGGGTACTTCAAGATCCAAATAGGGAAAACCGAAAATAAGTACAACGATGCACAAGGAAGAGAAAAAGCAGCTGAAAGTGTGATGTTTTACCCTTCATGGTCAGGAACGCTTTTGCTCAGACCATAGTTCCCATTGCATAGATTCTGCATCATCAGCATTTCTAGTTATTTATATAATCTTTTCAAGAGTGGAAGCAGCTTTACCATCTCAGAACAACTGTTATTCAAGATCACTGTTCTGTCTGCTTTAGTCTATGGTGTTCTCGGCGATTAATCTTCTGTCTTCTTTAGTGGAATGAAGTTGTAAGCTAACTAGGAGTGGAAAAGCATAGTAAAGCGTGCAAGACTTACTACTGGTGCATATGCAACATGATATTGGATAGCAGGTGATTTGTAGCGAAATGGAAGTTGATGTCCATCTCAATTTAGAAGAAATTTCTTTAGAGGTAGAATATGTCATCTAACAATTGTACTACAGGCTGCGGGGTTTACATACTTTATTTCTCTAGAGTTATTATTCATTTTCTATTATATACTATCAACCCATTTTTGTGGCCATACATATAGTAACTTCTGTGATTCTTTTGAATGTGCATATGGAGAAAGCTCTGTCACTGTAGTTACCTAGTAGTGTAATTTTGGTTGATTAGCTGAACCTGGATTTAATTATGGCTGTTTTTCTATTATCTAAACTCTTTAAAGACTATATGTAAATTTGAGGCTTTTAATTGAAGGAGCAGAAAACTTTTACAGGGTTGCATTCGATTCGCAATCATTAGTTTTATTAACCACCATTCATTTAAGGGGAGAGGTGGTGGAATTTTGGTGTCAATTGACAACCCTTGAGTACACAAAGGTAGCTAGACAAGACTGGAAATAACAAGATTTAATAAACCCAAATAACTTGGAATAATTTATGATTTTTCGTTATAATGACAACTGTTAGACGTAAATCATGCTCGAGAACTTAAATCAGCTTAAGAGCAGTGTTATTAAAAGCCATGCTAAGTAAGGGGTTTCATGAGCGATGCCCTCCGCTTCAGATTAGAGAAAATGAAAAACAATTATTTCTTTGAATCTCAAATTTGAGGAGTTAGAATTAATTTCGGCATTATTATATATTTTGAATGTTGAGAGTAGTTATTTTAACTTAAACTTGACGAATAAAGTACGACATTCATATATCTATGGTATTTCTCAACTTTTCGAATGGGGTGTTGTGTGTGTGTGTGTGTGTGTGTTTTTTCTTGGCGCGAAGTAATCGTTGCAAGTGATTTTCATGTTTTTTTGTCTCCCACTTAAGAAAAGAGAACGGCAAGCAAAGTTAAAATGCATAAACCATTCACAATTGTCTGGTGCAGTTCATTTGATATTTGTGATATGAATTCTGGCCAAAAACATGCAAAGTTTAAAACGTAGACTATCTAGTGGCCAATTCAACAGAGTAGCATGAAGAAGAAGAATAAGAAGATGAAGTGCTCCAGCTTTTGATTTACATGACTTCGGGTTTCTCGCACAAGTCACAATTATCCCATTTTCCAGGCAATGCAAATTGTAAGAAAATCCAAGAATGCAGTTCCTGTGATAACATTCTTTATAATCCATGGATCTCTCATCACAGAACAAGCACTCAGCAAAAACAAAACAAAAATGCAGGTGGTGGTCGAGATTATGACAGGGACAATCTTTCACGTCCAATTAGGCGACAATGCAACAGTGCTAGAGTTGAAGATAGCAATACAAAATCAAGAAAACCTTCCCGGTGATCGCCTCATCCTCTTACTGGACAAGGATGGAGATCATATAATGATGAATGAAGATCAAAAACCCCTCAGTGAATACGGGGTCCAAGATGGCTCTCGCCTCTACGGGTTTTTTAAGCTCCCTGAAACTCAGGAAGAAAATGATGATGATGCTGATACCGGTGATGACAAGGTCATGGATAAAGATAGGACTGAGAGTGAAAGTGAGGAAATGAAAAATGACAATGATGGTAATAACAGTGACAGTTCCACTCCTAAAACTCCATATGAAGAGGATTCTGTTCAATCACCCGAGTATGTTTCAGGCTCAGGCTCAGATTAGCTTGAATTAGCTATATGAATGAATCACTGTAGTATCCATTCTGCTTTATCCAGTCTTATTTCTATTAGCTATATTCTAAAGTGTTGTATTGCAGTCACAATGATTTCCTTTGAAGTATCATCCTTCTTACATCTAACTTCTTTTTTCTTATGTTAATCTAGAAATATGTATTACGTATTCGGGGAGAAAGAACTCGTAGTGACATCTTCATGTTTCCAGTAGGCAACATGTACCATGTTTCTGTTTCCAACTTTAGCCTCGACTTTGAATCACTTGACATAGTAAGGGAACTTAAAAGTCGTCAATACAGAATGCAAAACAGAGTAAGAAATGTCACTATACAATAAGATATCTAATAGTCTCTACAAAGTTCTCGAATCAGAGTACCAAACCATCACTAAAGACAGTGCTTCTAATGGTAATACATTCCTATCTAAGTGCTAAATTGAAGTATCTAATAATGCAACAACCTTTATGAAGAGCTGATAAATAATTTGTAAATTTTGCTTGAACAAATCCATGAACAGCAACGGACATTCCTATTTGTCCAAGGATACCACAGCTCAGGGTTGAAGCTCCATCGACAAACTCTAGTGCCTAAACTAAATCAAGTTATAATATTTCTACATGCATCATAAAAGATGAGACAAAGTTATAATATCAAGTCATCTAATATTAATAACTATATGAGTTTAAATGAGGAAGGTAACTAATCCACCTAATGGTCGTTTGATCTATTAGATCCCTTATTGTAGTGCCACTGCAACTAGAATCCTGTTGTGCTTCAGTAGCTACTCAGGAGAAAAGATGAGACAAAGCATAAAATACAGAAGCAGCAGATTAGGAAACCCACAAATAAGAAAGAACAATCCTGCAAAATCTTTGAATAGAACTACTACTATGGTGAAAGAGAGACAAGTTTTGAACATAGAAGCAAAAGTTGGTTGGTATTACACATTGATCCTAAAGGGGGAATCAACCGAGTCTACCTGTATGTAAAGACAAAATAGTACGACAGAGAATATAGCTGGGCTAGCTCTCAATGTAAGGTCCAATTTCAGCAGCTGCTACTATTATACTGAACCATCTGGGAATGCATCCAGTGCATCCTGCTTGCCGTTGACATAGTACTCAACAACTGCTTTCATTCTAGGAAACTTGTCCGGGTGATAGTTTACATGAACTATAACTGGTTTCAACTTCTTCAGATTAGCATCTTTTCTTACTGTCTTGAATAAGACTTTGCTATTCATGAACAGATAGATATCCATTGTTCTCCTGGAAGCATAAAGGCCAACATACCCGGGATGTGACGGAAAGGCCAGCTCTTCATTGAAAACTGCTTGGTCCCAGGAATTTGGCTGCTTGGTAAGCCGATCAGCAACCCGATCTAAGAGCTCGATTGAAGGAATCGTTGGCCGGATATAAAAGAAGCCAGAATTATAAACCCATATCCTCATTGTATGTGCATATCGAGCCCAACCCATTGAAGGTTCATCGAAAACGTCATTATAACCATAAGCTGTCATATTATTGTGACCGTCAGACATTGATTCGACATCTGAATCCCGATATAAATGATCAAAAGGATTTTGCAGATACACAATATCGACGTCAGAAAGGAGGACACTGTAACCAAGCTGCAAAAACTCCCTCAAAATTCGAAACTTCAATCCTGAGACAGCATGGTTGCCTCCATTTTTTCCAATAAAATCGACATTATCATCAGGATCTCTTTTATAAACGGGGACATCATTTTCCTTGCAGAAATCCACTATAGCATCATCCAACGCCACAACCAGATAATTGGGAATACCCACCTTTTTAATACTGTTGAACCAAACCTCCAGCATGGATCTAACATTTGAATTGGCAAGTGCAACTATGACCTCTTTGCTAACTGCAATCTCTGCCAAGATCTTTGCTAATCTTGGGTTCACCGACTCATCGGGCACAACAGGAGGGTTAGTTCTCAAACTTTTGACAGTTCCAAAAGGCCCAGCTTTCTGAGGTTGACTCGACACCACAAGTTGCTCCTGAGCGCGACCGTTTCCCTGCGCAGCCACCTGAAGCTTTTGATTTAGCTCCCTCACCTGCCTTTGCAACTCTGCATTCTTCTCAGACAACTTCCTATTCTCGGAATTCAACATGTTTACCCGCTCCGTGGATTCACAATTGGATGAGCCAACCTAGGAATCGAATTGAATCTCTAAAATAAGGAGCTATAAAATAATTCAACGTTGATCAAGCAACGTTCAAGCATTTTATATCAAGTCCAACGTAACAACGAGACTTCATAATCAAGGTTAGTCCTATTATATAGCAATCAGGTATACACACCCATGCATCTAAGTTCAAACATAAATCAAACAAAACGATAAGAGCTGGACTGAATTCCTAACAGCACCCTGATCACTTCATATACATTACAACCACTTGCATGCAATTTAAAGACATAATCATTTAGGATTTAAGTTATGTACACTAACAATGTAATAAATATTTACATGATCAATGTAATTTAATCCGTTATAGCATGTCACTTACTATTTATTCTAGGTTACTAATCGCAACTTTTAAATAGAGTTACTGCAATTACCTTTTACACGACTAGATAATGTAAATATTTTTTACACTGTAAGCGCATGGAACTTAAAGCTCTATCTAAAACAAGTAACAAAATTCAATCATAAACCCATTTCCTATATAAAAAGAAGATATACAGAAAACACATAAAAGCAAACAAATTTGCAAAAATGGCTAAGTTTCAAGACTGACCTGAAGATTGGATTTAGAAAGAGGGTGAGGTGGATCGGGAGAGAAGAATCCATTAGGATACAAGAAAGCAAAAACACAGCCCAAAAGAACACCGATCGCAATTGCTGCAGCAATTCGAGATCCTCTTATTGATTGCCCATACTTCTCCCTACGACCCGCCATTTTTCCGTCACACCCACGACACAATTTTTTTTTTTTTGAATTACACAAAGTCCTTATTTTCTATAGCATGAAGTAAAGATTACTCAAAACATTTTAACAATTAAAAAAGAAGAACAAACACTGCTTGGTAAAATAAATGAAATGCAGAAAATTGGGTACAAGATTAAGCTGAGATGGGTTTTGAAAACTTCAAAAAAGCTTGGATCTTTGATTATGGAAATGAATCAAAGTCTACGAAGTCTTCTTTGTATGTAAGAGGAAAGAGTGTAATCGGAAGGGGCTCAATGGGTAGTGGCACCGCTGTGGTTAGAATATTTTATTCAATGTGGGTTTTTATTTGGTGTTTCGCGGACCAGGTTGTCTGTAATGAAGAGTTGACTATTCTGTTTGTTAATCTGGATTCATACCGCGCATGATTTATTACGGAGAAAGAGCTCCTTATAAGGATATTTTTTTAATTCTCAGGAATTGAATGTGAGATATGCGATTAAGGATGAATAAGTGGGCATTTGGACATAAGAATATAAAATTCCGAAAAAGTAATTTTTTTTTAAGTAAAAAAGGTATTTTGAGTTGTTTTTGAATATTTGTGAGTGATCTGAAGTGAAAATTTTGAACTTTTTTTTTGGGAATTTTTCAAATTTTTGAAAAATAGTGAAATTCATCTTCAAGTGAAAATTAAAAATTTTATGGACAAACACTAATTAAAAAAAAGTGAATTTTTTTATATGACCAAACTAGTCCTAGATCTTATTCATCCCACCACAACTTTCGGTGACTATTGTGATGTTTATTTTGGAGTTTTTGCAAAATTTCTCTACCTAATTCTGTTGACTCTCTTAACATGCAATTGTAATGGAAAACTATTAAATATATTTCAGGATTTAGTGAGTGATTTTGAAGGTTAGTTAGCTTTCTTTATTTCAATAGCAAGTGTATGCTTATGGGAGTGTTTCCTTTTAGGTCTGTCTCTAATTTGGCAACAAAATCTAAGATTGTAAATAGGTTACTGAATTATTTTATTACATATAATCTTATCTAAATGAGATTTGTAAATTGCCATTTTGAACTAGAAAGAGACATGGTGTATATTTTGAAAAATATTTTTATGCACAAGGTATAAAGTTTATATTTGATTCACTTCTTAGGTCTAACTGAGGGGAAATATTTGCATTTAAAAAAGACATCACACATGAAAAATTAAATGACATTTGAAATAGACCCAAAAAAGGGGTGAAACCAGCTAGTATAGTTTTTAGTATACATATGCACAACTCTTTAAGCGAAACCGAAAAAAGAAGTTTATGAAAGTTAAATTATGTCTCAAAAAAAGTTATACAAAAGTTGAAATACACAAATTTTTTTCATCTTGAAAGAATATTTTAATTGTAGTTCAAATTATAATTCTAAAATATTTTGGCCAAACTTCAACATGGTAAATTTCATCGATTCGTACTAAATAATAAGCAAATGAAATTCTGATCTATCCCTCTATCCAAACACAAAGGGAAAATAATTAACTGCGCTTTTACTTGGGATACTCAATTTTTTTTTTTTTTGGTTACTTTTGCTATAGTAATTGTTAAATTTTGGAACTATAATTTGCTATAATAGAAGCTATTGATAGCTGTCCTCTCTAGAATTAGGCAGAGCTATAATTTAATCATGTTGGTTAAGTCTATCTTTAGAATCAATTAGTACCTGTTTAGCTTATTCGTCAAATCTTTTAGCAAGATTAAATTAACATTAACGAAAAGTGCTGCTCTCACCAGACTACTTAACAGAGATCCTTAACCAATTGAGGGTTTAACGTGACTTAGGTTCTATTTCTAATATAGTGCAATAAACAAATTTATAGTCGTCTCACCCCTAAATTTGTCTTATTATTTATACCTCCTACCTAATTTTTATCACATGCCGAGTTATTTGACACTGCTTTAGTAATTATATTGTTCTATTAAAAATTTGAACGCCCAAAGAATGCAAATTTATATATTGAATATTCAACTTTATTATATCAAACTAACTTTTCAATTATTTCTTATTTCATTGGTTAATTTCTTATATAACTCAAAGTTGTATTCAATCATATGAGGTAAAATAGATGAAGAGATCCACAGACAATTTTAAGCTGATCTCTATCAAGACAAATTCGTTGATTTTTCTAAGGGTTAAACTTTACAGAACTTGTAATTAACTTCCTTCACATAGGAAAAGTTAAGTTGTTCACTAGGTAATAATTTGGAGCAACAACAACAAACCCAACGGAGTTCCACTAGTGGGATCTGAGAAGGATAGCGTGTACGCAGATCTTACCCCTACCCTTGGAAGGTAGAGAGGCTGTTTCCGATAGATCCTCCGCTCAAACTCAAAAATTTGGAGCACATGATCAAATCTTGAACTGAACACTGAAGACTGACTATAAAACTCAAGGCTCCAAATATCATTTAAAGAAAAAAGGGAAGTCATTGACGAACCATTTTGAGGGATGAAGTCCCAAGAACTATAGAGTGAATTGACAAAATTTTAGATTCACCAAGGAATAAGCTTTATGTTGTAACTCAGGTATATTCCTTAATTGCAATTCCAAACAATACCAAAATATTACCAGAAAAGTCCAAACCTGCATTAACCACCAAAAGAATTCATCTCATATTTGTACACTTCATTCAACATACTCCTAATCTTCTCCACAGAGGGAGACAAAGGGGCTCAAGGGTTATGTATAGGGTGTGGTTTGGAGTATGGGAAGAAGAGGTAGAGAATTGCCAAAAGACTGATATATACACGTGGAAGAGCACTAGAATTGCATCCGCAAACGCCTGTGTTATATGAAGCTTCTAAACTGACCCCCACGGCCAGCAGTTTTAATTTCACAAAAACAAACGCGCACCTGTTACCCAGTATAGGTACAAAACCTGTTTAACTAATCTTCAAGCTGTTGGAGCTTTCCTGCACACAACAGAAAATAAAAGCATCAGGTTCCATTTTGTTTGTAATTTTGCTTAGCTGCACACAACTAGCATACTGAAAAGATCAGCTTCTATTTTTACTTTGGAACTCAATGCACATATCAGTTCATTTCGCGAATTGGATACAGAAAGAAATTCCCAGCAATAGAAGTAAAAATAGGATACTGTATCCCGTTAACAATGTATTCATCAGAAAGTGAGTTTCATCCAGCAATTGAAACCAGTATCCCATGAAACAAGTATTTGACAAAATCACTATACAAGGAGTCGCTTCTCACTCTTCGGCACAAATACTAAACACTATCAAACACCACCTTTTTTTAAAGATCAACAAATTCTTCCGAGGAGTGGACTCAGAATCGATGTTATAATGAATAGATAAACAGATACTCTATATGTGCCAGAAAAGATGCATAATGCAAGCAAATAATGAACTTAAACACCTGCAAGCTGTTTGTAAAACCGTCTCACGGAAAAAGAAATAAAAAGGAGAAAAAGAAGAGAGAAGAGATGATGTGGTCAGTGTAGAGTGTGCTCATACATTTTTGTCACTGGTTATGTAAGACACAACCACAGTTATGTCGTCCAACTTCCCACCATAGTAACGGAAGCCAGCTTCTTGAGCTGCAGCAGAGAAAGGAGTTTGCCTGTTTTTGTCCAGTGCCCTTTGTCGAGCCAATGCGGCTATCTTCTGAGCTGTAACCTGAGGTGCTAAGCCAGCTCTCGTGGCATGCACCACGATTGCAGTTATATCGCTGTTATACAAATTGTCAAACAACCCATCGGTGCCAGCTATGATGACATCTCCTGGAGCAACTGGTATTTTATACACCTGCACCCGAGGCCAGCCATTCAGTTTAACAAAGAATTAGATTACCGAACTATTGGATGGGAGAAACCTATAGTAAAACCAGTTGAAAGAAAAATTAGAGTGACGATCGACTCATCATTTTTACAGTTGACACAACATTCAACTTGAGGTATAAACGCACAACAGTACAGGTGAGAGGCGTGTGGAGGGTGTTGGACGCCACAAAATCTTAAATTATTCGAATTTAGCAAGAATAATATTAGTCAGACCATTCAAAAGTCAAGTCATCTAACGAGTACGTGCCAAGAGTTTAAACAAGGGAGAGAGTGACAGCACCAAGGTAAGTTGATTAAAAAAGAATGAAAACGTTCCAAAGCCTCTCGAGATTCAGCTCAATAAGGAAAATGAATAACCAGATGGATTCAAATCAAAAACAGGTTATTCTATCATCATTTGATCACTATTTATCATTATCCAATCGCA
Source organism: Nicotiana tabacum (assembly GCF_000715075.1). Taxonomy (NCBI): domain Eukaryota; kingdom Viridiplantae; phylum Streptophyta; class Magnoliopsida; order Solanales; family Solanaceae; genus Nicotiana; species Nicotiana tabacum. Next base: position 12,224,708 of record NC_134091.1, read on the forward strand.
GCTCCCGTTTATACTTTTGCTTATTAATGAAAAGTTCTCTTTACTTGTACCATCTCGAAATCTCGCATTTCTTGAAAAGGTTATTCGATTTATGGGATTTGGTAAGAGATCAAGATTCTCTGGTCAGGCTCAGGCTGACAGCATATAATGGCAAAAGCAGCTAGCAAAGGCTTTCCAATTTCAATCCATCTGAGCTTTAACTTATTTATTCAGAGACTTTAGAAAAACAGAACCTCTACGGCGTGTTATATAAGATGACAAGAAGACCACTTATAAATATACCTCCCCAGAGCTTGGTAAGTCACCAGCACTACCACTCTCTAGCTGAAATGTAAAATTGAAATCATGCTGCTGCACGGGGGATCTGAAAACAGTACATCCATCTCTAACCACCAGGAATCCGCTATCTCCTAAATTAATGGCATGGAGACCCTGAGAAGAGAGGAAAAGGGATAAATTTAACATGAGTAGAGATATAAGCTTCTATATAGCCTCACATCTTTTTAATTTCAGTTTCCCGTTTTAGTCACAAAACAATTATTTCTGCGCACACGGTCGTATACAATGGCTAAAGAGGTCTAAAAGTCTTTTGTCTGGAGAAAATTTTCATCATACAGGCAGTCTCAGCGTATGAGTAACCAATTAAAAAAAGGTTTACTCCCATACCTCAACTCCATCAAGCTACGCCTGTGTCCCAAAATGACGCTTTTACTTTCGTCTTCGGGCTGGCAGAAAGTGGTTTCCTTAAAAGGAAGGTTTCAATGCATGTTTTATAACTTAAAAAGTTATGGGGGGACTCATTAACACTTTCCTCAATACAACATTTTCTTCTTCCTGTTTTTTAGAAACCCAAACGCATTGTGTGGATCCACATATTCCCCTAACGAATAATAACTAACTCCACTCTCTAAGTATTCTCTTAATAATCTTGCCGTGCTGTGCCGTGCCGTTCTGAAGCACAATTATTAAATACTAAATTAGGACACAGGTATTTTTTCACTCTCCTAAAGTTCATATAGTGCGCAGAATGGAAGATACAAATTTACATATATACCTCATCTGTAAGGGCAATAATACAGGCAGTTGAGGACCCTTTGGCTTTTGTGTGTGAATAAGCTTTCTCCAGGACCCTGGCTGGATCTACTGAACCTTTTGGTTCCTCACGAATTGCACTTACTGAGTTTGACATGAGTTCTCGAGCGTATTGCCCAGCATCAACACCAACATCAGCCCATCCACCAACACCATCAGCTACGCCAATTGCTTGTTCATCGATGCAAATAAAATGAGCATCCTCGCCACCTTTTTCTTCTTTATCAGGATGAGGCAGGTAACATGATCCTGAATTAAGCTTCAGGCTTCGATCGATATGGATATTTCTGAAATGTGTCAAAAGAAAGATATGATTTAGGAAAAAAGAACACGAGGGTTTAATTTTGAAGTTAGAATGACACTGAATTTAGTCTTACATAGTAGCTTACATCTAGTTAGCTACTAAGTAGATATTCTTAGAGCTCCAAAATACGCAGCACCCCAAATTTAGGGACACTCTCATTTAGTGATAGTTCTGTGGTGCTGCTTATGAATTAGTTGTATGCAGCAACACATTAAAGACACCTATTCATTCACCAATGGAAGTGGTAGAGGTAGAAATTAGCCTAAGGAAAGGCAACGAGATGTGCAGGTTTCGAGCTATTTGCCTTTTTCTGCAAATTTTAAATTTGAGAAACTTCAGGATGAAACCTTTAACCCCACCTGAACTCACCTACTGACTTGCTAATCAAAATACTTGGGTCATCCAGAATGAGAGATATATAAGACTGTTTGAAGGGGTAAAGCGTGATTTTCTACATTTGAGGGATAGTTTATTGTTTCTAGTTTCTTTGTTGGTGCAACCATGCGGTCCCTTTTTTGTATAGAAAATTGGATGTTCTTTTGCAGAGAACCATATTTGATTGTAGGTCCTCTACATTTTGGTACTGCTTGTATACATGAGTTTATCCACACATTGATCACTGATGAAATTATTTACCTTAAAAAGATAAAAAGAAGGAGAAGCAAGGAACTTGTAGCCCGGCTACTGGGTTAGTGTTCGGGTGAACCCAGTAGCTTTGCTCAAGCAGGTATATTAGTGTTAAAAAAAATCATTTAATATATACAAAATATTAAATTTAGAACCCAATTACTAATACTTAAATTCGTTGTTCTAAAATCCAGAACCTATAAGGTTGAAACTCTGGCCCCGCCGCTTGTTCCCTAATCTCTAGTAATTGAAAACCCAAAGAGATGCATAAATTAGCTTATCTATTGGACTTAACTTAAACATGTTAAATTCAAAGAACACCTCCATTTTCAATTTCAGTGAGTGATAACCAGATGCTACTATCGAAAATGACTTTACTATCAAGTTTTAAAACCATAAGGCGGTCATCATAAGCCTAGTTCCGTATCTCAGCTCAACAATGTGCAATCTTAGAAATCATAATGGAGTAAGTGAATGCGAAACGAGAAGAGGCGGTAGTTATAAATTTCTCCAGATCCAGCAAATTTTCTAGAAGTTGATTAGCTGTTAAGATAGAGTATGTTATTTGCTGGAATCTTTCCTGCAGGAAACTTCAAACCATGTGCACCCCAGACTTTCCAATTGATTGGACTTTGGTCTAGTGGTTGTGTGGGTTAGACGCACATCATGGATCCGAATCCTACAGAAAAAAACCTGATATTTAAGTGGAGAAGATTAGAGAGGCAGCCTATTATCAGCAGAGTTTCGAACCGTGCACCACCAACCCTCGGGGATTTCTCAGTTATGACAACAACTACGCCTCAGACTCAGTTACAAAAAGAAAAAAAAAAGCCGTCTTAAATAATTAACAGCAAAGTCGAGGAACATACTGTTCAGGAGAATTTGCTGAACTTGCAGGGTGTACCTCACGCAGAGAGTTATCAAAGGACACATCAGGAGCAGCGCCAGCAGAGATACATGCAGCTGAAGAACTATGAAAACCCTTGAATCCAAATCCTTCATAAACATTTGAAATGCCCTTGCTCTTTACAGCATTGTATGTGAAATATCCATAGACAACAAAGTCGTTGGGCTGATTGTTATTCCTCAAACTCATGCTGGCTTTTTGAGAATTGTCGAAATTTCTACTGCTATACAAAGTAGTTGGACTATTTACTGAAAAGCAAGGTTTGAGATGCCTTGAAGTCATTTTACTCGAGGAACATCCAACAGAAGTTCTTGAACCACAAATGGCCATAGGAGCCTTATGAGAGTCAGTCTCTAAAGAAACTTGAGTAGGCTCAGATAATAGGCGATCAATGTGATAGCCACAGACCTGAAATGCAGGCCCTGAGACAGATGGTATAGACAATGCACGAGGAATAGCACTGACCACTGAAAAATTCTTCCTCTGATTAACTATATTCAAATTTGCCTGTGCAGCCGCTAAAGTTCCAGGCCGTACAATCACATGCAGGTCAGACAATCCTGCAGATGGCACAGAGCAGAAGAACTTCCCGAACAACAATCTCTCTTCTGCAGCCAAAATCTCCACCAAATCTTGGAGCCTACTTTCTTGGCCAGATATGGATTTCTGGATTCCCTGCCTCACTGCACCACCTAGTCTAAAAAGATAATTACTCTGCATATTGGCTTATCAACCACAGAACACAAGAAATATCATTACTCCCAGTACATCTATTAACAAGCATACATTTGGTCTTCACTTGACAACTCAGACACCTGCTGAACACGGGAACCAACATTAGGAGGAACAAGATCATAGAGAACATAGTAGAGTGTAGAAACAACAACAACAACCCAGTATAATCCCACTAGTGGGGTCTGGGGAGGGTAGTTTGTACGCAGACCTTACCCCTACCCTAGGGTAGAGAGGCTGTTTCCGATAGACCCTCGGCTCCCTCCCTCCAAGAACTCCCCACCTTGCTCTTGGGGTGACTCGAACTCACAACCTCTTGGTTGGAAGTGGAAAATGTAGAAAATATATAGGTAATATATAGTAAAATCCACCATATTTCATGTCAACCAATTGCTGCTTGCTATACTAACTAAATCGACAAAAAACTCAAAAGTTCCCTACTAAACGCTTAGTATGAGCACATCTTTCTCAGCCTTGAAAGTTAGGTTTACCCAGCACTCATACTTGTGAACTGCCCAGACGCCGACACCACGGTTAAAAGGGAGCCCCGATGCACTAAGCCCCTCTATGCGCCGGGAGAGGAAGGGCTAGACCACGTCCAGTTTTATGTATGCAGCCTCACCTTGCATTCATGCAAGAGGCTGTCTCCGCAGCTTGACTCGTGACCTCATGGTCATGCAAGTTTTATCGTTGTGCCAAGGCGGCCCGATACCGCGGTTACAAAGGAATAATTATAAACAAAAAGCTCAAGTAGAAACAAGTACATTATTTGCACCAAAAAAACTACTAGTACATTATTAAGTTACTTGATTAGAAGGCTAGAACTCAGAAAAGAGGAAAAATTACAATAAATACCTAAGCTAGCCACCAAAATAAATTGCCATCTCCGTTAAAAAAGCAGATTCAAGGCAACTCAAGTCTCAACCTTTATTAAAGCCAGTCAAACACAATACTACATCCCTAAGCAAATCAAACACGTCATACAACTATCCTTCCAAAAGCCACAAACATCAAGAACCACAAATTTATAAAAAGAAATAAAAAAGATTAAAGCACAGAATTGTGAAACCTCAATATCGAAACTCCAAACGGACACCCACAACAAAGTAAAAAAAGAAGGGGCTTTAAAAATCGCACCTTTACAGATAACAAAAGCCAAGAATAGACAAGCTAGCAAAATCACAACAACTCAGTACTCAGCCTTTTCTCCCTTTCTGTCTAAACCCAACTTCTCTTATCTCCTAGAAGTTGGCTGTTGGGTTAGCTCAAACGTAAAAGTCCAGAAACTTCCTGTACCCTAAAGAAACTTTTAGGCTTCGGTTGATTTTCCCACCATCAAAACAAAACCCTATTGTTATCACCACGGAAAAGTTTTCACTTTCCAATCTAATTTAAGATTTGAGAATCCTTTTACTTGTCAATTGTCATTAATGGTGACCATTAAAATACGAATAAAATGGCAAGAAAAAAGAAGTGTGTTGTGACGAATTTAGTGCTCGCACATTCCCGGAATGTGCTATTTGATGCCCAGACAGTTGTTATATGTGTAAGGGTGTTTTGGTCATTTCGAACATACAAAATTGGAGATCTTACGTTAGTATATTTTATTACTTACTGTGTATTATTCTGTAGATGGAGTTTGACGGGTGAATGGATAATGGAGCCGACTAAAGGCGTGTTTGGTCCCATTATATGGGACTACGCAAATGTGTGAATCATGCCACTTCTTTCTATTTATTTTTTTTTTTTTTTTTTTTTGGGGTGGTATACGTATCATGCCAATTCATGCTTCGTTTGGTAGAATTTCTTTTTCGGGGGAATTTATAAGATTTTTAAAAAAAAATCACCATTTCACTAGTTAAAGTAAAAATATTCGTTCTGAGACGACAAATAGAGAAGGGAGATCATAATTTGATCTAAATATGAAAAAACATGATCGTATATAGTCAGTGAGATGAATTTAAATGAATAAATATGATCAATAAAGATTTATATAATCGATTTTAACTTGTTTGAGATTGAAACGTAATTGTTATGGTCGCATCGTATCGTGTGTTTAAGTCCTAGTAATCTAACCAATGAAAGCATTTGTATATTGGTTATCAAAATTAAGGTGAATATATTATGATAAAAGTCTTAAATTCATGTTGAATAGAAGTGTAGGTCTGTATCCAATTTATATATGGATAGTTTTACAACTAGTGTGTACTAAAGGGTGTCATTTTGCTCACATTAATACAAAAATCTCTTTTTTTTACCTAGTTATTTATTATTATTATTACGTAGTTAAATTTTACATATACTTTGTTAATTGTGAAAAAATATTATACGTGAGATCTGAATATATGTCAACTGCACTAGTACCTTATTTTGAACAATGCTCCACCCTTTCTTTTTTTTTTTGTCTTCATTTTTATGTTTGGTCCAAACCAATTTTTTGTGTTTGGTAGTCCTAATTTTCAAGTTTGAGCAATTATTTATTATGCCAAAACATAATGTTATTATGAAATCCCACGTCTAATCAAGAGAAATAACAAGTGTATGTACCTAATTCTGAATTTTGCTCCCATAGATGGGTTTATTGTGGTTGGTAGTCCGAACCAAATTTTATGCTTGGTCGTCCAACTTTCAGTTTAAGCAACTACTGATTAAGTCAAAACTTAATGTTATGTTTTCATTATATCGGTTACTACTAGTGAACTTAATGTTAATAGCACAAAATTTTTGAACTTTGTTTTTACTATATGATATCGTTTTTTCTTACGCAGCAATAATAGAGGAATTGAGAAAGCTCAACTTTAAACCAACGACTAACAAACCATTAAAATTCGAGCTCGCTCCTAAGATTATAAATCTTACAGAAATGTCCAAAATGAGTGATAACTTACCGACCTCTACCTATTAATCATAAATTTATCAAAACTAGTCAAACACATACAAAAATTAAAAACACAAATAAATAAGGATGTTTTCTCCCCAAGAATCACACGCAAAGATCTCCTTCCATATTTCTAAGCTTGATCAACAACATTAGATGTAAGACGGAAAGGAAATTTCATGCATGCGGTAACAAATAAGGTGATGAAATATATAAAAAAAAATATATACAAGATTCCAAAAACCTAAGAAAAAATGACCATTTTCAATGGGTATGGTTGAAGTTCATTGAAAACATATAGATGAGTCAATATACAAAATTTAAGGAAGATTGGAGATGGTTTGGACTGATTTGGTATCAAAAGTCGTAGTTAAAATTGAGTTCAAAAAATTATTTTGTGACACATGTATCACGCATGTATTTCACAGATAGGTGTACATAGATATACATGTGATACACATTTGATACAAATATGATACATATGTGATATACAAATGATACACTGATATATGATTGTGCATAATTTGGTAAATACAGAATTACTGTACCGAAATCGAAAGTTTTGGTATTTGGTATTCAATATTTTGGTATTTGGTATGGTATTTAGTTTAAGTTTTTAAAGAAATTTGGTATTAGGTATTTACAAATATAATACCGAAGTATCAATACCGTACCGAAATATATAATAATTTATAAAATACACATATTATTGATTATAACATACTAAGTTACATAATACTTTTCTCTGGTATGTATGTTGAGGCTGACAGTAAAGCCCATGTACGTCTTTAGGAAAATGGAAAAACAAGGTAGGTCGTAGATTGTGACTCTTATTCTCTAGGATGCCAAACATCTTAACGTGATACTTTTACGGTTTTAGGGTATTTTTTCTCTAAATTCAGCAATAAGTTCTAAACAAGTAATAAGACATTTTCAATGATTAAATTTATTTCTTTATGTACCTTTTTGCTCTCTATGGGTTAATACTTGATGGTTTGATAAATTTTTTGTGTCATGTGATCTTAGAACGTTTTTTTATTTTTATATTTATAAGTACTTTAATTAAGAATATTACGGTTTATGGCTTTATGCACTAGTTAATATTGAAACCGAAGTTACGGTATCGAATAAACCGAAACCGAAAGGAGAAAAATCGAACCATACCGAATATAATTAGGTACCGTATTGGTATAGCATTTTAATAAATCGAATACCGAAAATACCGAACCGAAATGTCTAAATACCGTACCGTACCGACCGACGAACACCCCTAGTGTGATACACATTATTTTTTTCTACGTTCATCTTCTACTTCGAATTTTCAATTCAAACCACCTCAAAACTCTACCAAATAATCCCAAAATTGAGATTCAAACTCCTTAAGATATATCCAATCTATTCCAACAACACCCCCTCAAAAAGCAAAAAATTGACATTTATTTGGCTACAAATAGCTAATTGGCTAATTTTTGTGCTAACTTGGCTGACATAACTGGTAGTTTCTCTAAAATTTGAGTTGAGTTTTTTCGGCATCTGGATTTGCCCATTTGGGGACTAAATGTGCTTCCATTTACTGGTAAAAAAAAAACACGAACATAAAATAACAAAATTAATTTTCATAACATGAATAATGCAGAATGAACGATTCATATAATTGATCCAACTTGAAACTTAATTGATCATCATTTATGGACTATAACTGTTCACACTGTGAAGATATTATCCTGCCAAAGTCTTGGCTAATTGATCGAAGTGGGTAGTTTCAGTAGACCCACAGATCAAGGAACAAATAGGGTAGGTAGACTTAAGCACCACATTACAATGGGCCACTGCAGGTTCGACATCTACTACAAAGAGAGAATCCACTTTAGATAACCACATCACTGCTAGGCAGCGTGTGAAACAGCCTGAGAGCTGACCTTTTACGGATATAAATTAGATCTTCCTAAAAAGGATGGGCGCACCATATTGAGGCTGTAAAGTAAGGCGCATAGTTGGAGCATGAACATATGAAGGTGACACTTCAAAAGAGAAATTCTGAATTATCATTGCTAGGATGATTTTGGCTTCAACCATGGCTAAGATTTGCCCAATACAAACTCTTGGACCTAATGCAAAAGGAAAAAATGAAGCCAAATGCTTTCGAGACTCGGCAAATCTCAGAGGGTTGAATTCCAGTGCATCTTTCCCCCATATCTCAGTGTCATGATGTACAGCAGCTACTGACACATAAAATTGTGTATTTGCTGGAATTTCAAGGTTTCCCAACTTAATATCCTTAGAAGTTCCCCTTGTCAATGCAACGATCGGTGGGTAGAGTCGCATTGTCTCATTGAGAATCATTGTCACCTGTTTGAATACACAAAATAAAAGAACAAACAAAGTAAGAGAACAAACATGGGAAAAGTTTGCAATCTGTAACCAAGGTTAAAAACTCTTAAATAGTGCTATTACGAGAATAGAACTCAGACCTAATTCAGTCTCAAAAGTTATCTAATGACGTGAGGATTATCTAAGACCATGTAAAGAGATGACAATTGATTCCCGCAACTAATGTAGGACGCTTAACACACACCTTGACACACTTAAGATTGGTTCTGAGAGTATAAAATGGGTCCGATATAAAATAAATCAATAATAGAGATGAGTTTGACTCTGATACTATGTTAAGAAAAATGGACTTTAGATTTAACTCAATATAAGAGCAGGCCGATGTACAATGTATCCCGCGTTCATGCAGAGTCCGGAAAAGGACCGCATCCCAAGGAGTGTGATGTATACAGCCTAATGCAAGCATTAGTACTTCTTCCACGGCTCGAACCCGTGATCTATAGGTGATACGAAAATAACTTCACCCTTTGACCTACAGGCCTAACTCAATATCAAAAACTAAATCATGGGAGTGAGTTGACGAGATCATATAAAAAGGCGACAACTAGTTCTATTCCCTCAACTAACGCGGGACACTTAAAAATAGATAGAGAACATAGATGAGAGACTCTGGGATATTTTACTTACAATCTTGAAATCAATCAGATTCTCTGCATTTGGAAGGTTGTTACCGTTGCAAACTCGAAAAACTTCATCTCGAGCTTTATCTTGCCATTCTTGATGCAATGCCAGAAGAAGAACTGCCCAAGTTAACAAGTTGGAAGCAGTTTCCTTCCCAGCAAAGTAAAATGTCTTGCATTCATCTATGACTTCTTCCACCCCAAATCCATGTTCTGCTTCACTTGCAGTCATTAGCAAACTAAGAAGATTCTTAGAATTTTCTCTCCCTTTAGTGCTCTCAATCAGCTTCATTACTGACTTTCGAGTTTCCTTCTCTAGTTTCCACCTCATCATGTTATTTTTTGTGGGCAAAAACCTATTTATTAAGACATTTCGTATTCATAATTAGTTAGTAAAATTTTTGTAAGGAACTAAACCAGTGGTGAACCTAGTAATTTCCCTAAGGATGCTCATCCTCTCTACCTTCTTGAAGGCAGGATAAGGTCTCCGTACACATTACCCTCCCAGACTCCGCTTGTGGGATTGCACTAGATTTGTTGTTGTTGTTCAAATTTGAAAGAAGTAAAATAAAAAAATTTCCATGTTCAATATATATTATATACATACATGTAAAACCTAATATTTCACATATATGCAATATATTTTCCGACAAAGGATGGTCAGTTGACCACCCTTACCGGAGTGTAGCTTCGCCCTGAACTAAACAAAGTTCAATAGCAAAGATAATATGCACTAACCTATATCCAGGAAGGTAGATGCTTCGAATTGCCTGCAAAGTAAGAGATATTTGTTGCTCTTGTGACTCAAATATGTGCTTCCCTTCTTCAAAACTACTCCCAAAAGCTGTTCTAGATATAACCTCAGCTGAGAGATCATTTAATTCTTTGAAGACTTCTATTTCAAATTCTTCCTTCTCTTCATTTTCTTTTTCCCATTTCTTCAACATTTTGGTAACACTAGTCACAATGTCCGGCACCCAAGCCTAGAATTCATTACTCCAACAAGCGAGAAGAACAAGTTGTTATACAAATTAAAAATAATATAATAATCGTTCGTCCAACCGCTTAAATAAAAAACATGGGATGAATTTATAATAAATGTATATAATATGTATATAACCGTGTATAGTGAGTATATAATTTATGTGTACGGGCTAGAAAAAATAAACTGTGAATTCGCCGGCTCTTTATGTAAAAGTCACTTTTTATTTGAAAAAAAATAAAAGGGATTGTTACATAAATAGCCAGCCAAATTCAATATTTACTTTTTCTAGCCAATATATGTAGATTATATATTTTATATATATACGCGGACTATTTTTAGCTTAAGAGATTAGGTGAGAGTCTATTTGTATTAATTAACGGGCTTTTTAGTAAGAGAGATGGATCACCTTAACAATCTCCATGTTGAAGGCCTGGTTTGCAATCCTCCTATGTAAAGCCCATTGTTCACCTCGTAAACCAACAAGCCCTTCTCCAAATAGCTGCTTAGTTAATGGATCAAACCCAATCTTATCGACAGCTTTATTCATAAAAAGCCCTTTTATCATATCCGGGTCAGCAATAGCCAACCGGGGCTTCGACCCAAACCAGAACAAAAACGTCTTCCCATATTTGGCCGACCAGTTGTAGTAATGAGGAGCAATCCGATGCAACACGTTATGATTAAACGGAACTGATTTCGATTCAGCTTTACTTATCTGCCGTTTGATTTCCTCTGAGTTTCCGTAGATCAGACGGTAACTAGGACCTCCAATTCCTTGTTTCCTAAAGTGATTTCCGAACTTATATGGAATGTAAATCACTGAGTAAATGAACTTGAAAAGGAAAGTCAAAAGTAGTAGCAGAATCATAAGAACTGTGAGATACATTGTAAAATACGCTCAGTTTTGGGTGCTATTACTGAAGATGAGCTTAAATTTAGGAAATCATCATTATATAAATGATTAAGTAGTGGGTAATAATAAATTAATATTAAAAGCTGCAGGCGGAAAAGATTAAACAAAAGGGATAAGTTAGTGACGGTCAGAATTAGTAAATGGATTTACTTGGTTGAGGCATCTTTTTGTCCAATTATTTTTGGGATCAAATAGAATGGAAATTTTTAATAGTGTTTACGTCAAATTAATTCAATTAATTGTACAAGTCAAAAATTGAAGAACAAATGCAAATCATGTAATAATCACTGCAGATTAATGTCACTGCAGGTGGTACAATGTACAATCAAGAGTGCTACATTCAATGTCATGCTCATCTGGCAATCCAATTTAAAATACTAAGAAAAAAGCATAAGTTGCCTTGAACTTGATATGACTCTCGAGTGAAAGAAGTTGCAAGTTTTCGTTCATTAGTTCAATGGTAAACCCGAATCTATAGAATATTAAAAAAGAGGCTTACGTTATTAAATATTTTATTTATATTTAAATGTGTGCGTATGATGATAGTCCATAAATGAGAGCCCAATTATTAGCGTGATAATTGATTACAGTCAAACATCTCTATAATAGCCTCATTTATTCCGATATTTTTTAGCTGCTATAGTGAAGTGTTGTTATAGAGGATATAGTATAACATAACATAAAAATCGGTTACGAAAAAAATATAATTTTTATAGTGAATGACTGTTATATAGAGATGTTGTTATGGAGAGGTCTAATTGTATAATGTTGTGCATTTTATGTTATTGCCGGGTCTAGTGTTAGGGCGAGTATAAGCTCAATCCGATGAGACCTCTAATCGGAGAGCTCACTAGGATTTCATTAATTGCTGTTAGATTCCTTTTCTAGCCCTTATATAAACATACAATCAAATTTATTTTAAAATATCTGTTGTGACTTGTGTGTGGTAGCTGTCTTATTTACGCCGTCATAAGACTTAGTTCTTCGTTAATCCGTTGTATGGCTCAAACAGATATGTAATTATTCTTGTTAATCCAAAAGTTATTATATTATAATATCATATTTGATCTTGGGTTATATTATGTTAATATTCTTATCGGTAGATCATATTGATTATAACATGAAATTAAACCATATCAGGTGGAGGAAAACAAGACCACTACTTTTACAGAAATGCAGGAAGAGATCATGAAAAGGGTGAAGGACCAGACAAGGAATGTGTCATGAATCCTGTTCAAAAACAACACTCAGCACTCGAAATAAATATGGGCCTGCTACATTTTCTTCTTTCTTTGATTTTCGATGTGACTCAACAGTCAACTACAGTAGCCTACAAAGCATTAAATTTAAGTTTCAAGATTTGACTGGGCAGCCCCTACAGCTATTACTACTGACTGGCATGATCGTCTCTGTTGAAGTGTTATGGTACTTTCAATATAAATGGTAATGTCTGTTGCCCATTCCCCACACTCCCATTTCTGATTTTTGTCCCCCGCCCCCCCTTTGCTGTATCAAGCAAAAGCGTATTTACTATTTTCAGAAGTACTACGTATTAGGAATATTTTATCTCATATATGAGGTATGAGAAGAGTGATATGTACGCAGTCTTACCTTACCTAAAGAGTAGAGAGATTTTTTCTGGTAGACCCTCGGCTCATAAAAGATACAAAGAAAAAAAAAGACGCTCAAAATGTTATTACTGATGATGTCAAAGTATATGGTATAATTTAATATATTTAAATTCTTGTAAGTCGTAAATGCTCTATAAAAATAAAAGTGTTAAATATGATGGAAAGTACCGAAATAGTTTTAAAATTGAACACTATTTAGCCATTGCATTAATTGCAATTTGAAAATTCATCACCAAAATTTTCAAATATTGAATTTTAATATAGTATTTGAAATACTCGCAAAATATTGAAAGGCTTATTTGACAAGTATTACACGTGAAATGATATTTTTTTACAGATGCAATTTTTATCTAATACAATTGCAAGTTTGCAACTTCCAAATACGATTTTTTAGCTTCTATTTCAAATAACTTTTTTTATAACTTCAAACCAATATTGTCAATTGATTTTTGTGACTCTTTACAAATTTATTTTTAATTTTATGAATGTATCTCATTTTTACGCATGAGAGATTTATTTTTACACATAAAAAAATTATTTTTTAAAATTTTAAAATTATAAAAAAGACATGATTACGAATATATGCTATTAGGACGCTAACACATATTTTAACTTCAATTCATTGACCATGCACAGTCAACCCCGGAATATTGAAGGGCAACGCACTTATTACGTATATGTAGATATTACTTATAGGTAGACAGCTTGTATCATCGATCAAGTAGTACAAAATCGGGCCACTCACTGTACATGGCAAAACAATATGACATTCCGCACGCGATTTAGACTTTTTGTTAGCATCCTAATTTTAGACCAAGGAACATTCACAACATCACACGTTATTTTGCTTATTTTACACATGTTAATAATGAACGTTCAATTCAAATGTGGAGATGAAAATCTAAAGCAAGAAAATATCAATAGGGAAAGAAAGCAGGTAAAAAAGAGAAATTTAATTTACCAAGCATATGGGACTTGGTCATTCTTTCGCATACAAACGAGTAGAAACCCAAGTGGCTAGTCCATCTACCATATTGTCCTAACTGCATGTCCTGAATATAAAACCAAAATAAACTAAGCTTAAAATGAAGTACGGCTATGAACATAACTTAGCTATGTCTATTGGATATGTATATGTATCAAACAAAAACTCTCCCACAAAAATCAAGATGGATTAATGTATAGAACTTCATTTCATTTTTGCAGTAATCCAACTAATTCCACCTAAAGCATAGAAGGCTTTCGATCAGAATGGCCATCCCAAGCCTCCCCTCTGGTTGCCACTCCACCATACGACGTCGTTGCCACACCAAATCCGCCGTCCATTGAGCTCAAAAGCGCTGAAAATCCATTTGACGAAGTCGCATTTGCATCATTTCCTAAACCAAGAAAATCAAGAGTCGGAGGCTTGTTCCCAAACATCATAGACTCATGAGATGGACCCATCATCAAATCGGTCCATCGTCCTGAAGGACCATTAGACGGGAGTTGTATCCCGAGCCCAGGTAGCTCTACATTGTTCTCTAGCTTCACACGGGAAATATTGTCCGATGCAGAGGTACTCGACATTGCCAATCCAAGACCACGAAGAAACGAGTTGTTAGACGATGTAGCGCCCATTTGGGCAGCCTTTTGAAGTAATGCAGTTGCAGATAATACTGGTTGTGTTGTTGAACCATAATGCTGGCTATGGCCGGTGTGATCTTGGAATAAAGTTGACCCGTCATTGGCCGAGAGATAAAACGAAGACGACAATGACAGCGACATTGGCTCTATGGGGCTAATTTGTTCTGGTCCAATAGCACAAAGAATATCCGAGTAAGACGAGTGGGGGTGCCCAGCTAAAGTCGTCGACGGTGGAAATACACTAGCAAACACTTTGCTACTACCAGGACCAGTAATACTAGCAGTAGTGGAAATTGTTGTGGCTGTGACAGTAGTTGTAGAAACAGGCGTTGTACCTTGTGCTGCTTGTAATTGTACACCAGCTTGATTTTGATTATCTGCTGGCAATTCTATCACCCAGAAAAGAACAAAGTGAAAAAGAAGTCTTATTCCTTCATTCACACAATCAAGAAAAAGATACAATCTTTTTTAAAAATGGAATAAACTTTTGTATGTTCTGAATCACAATATGCATCCCACTTTAACCAGAGACCTTTCACATTTAAAAGCAGAAGCAATCATGTACTAACTCTTTTCTTTACTCAACGTCCCTATTTTCAATCCTTTTTCGATATTTGAGACACGTACTAGCTAGCCTTGCTTTTTTTAATTACGCCATTTTTAATGCCCATGGTCAAAACTTATTTAAAAACGATTGTACTTATTTTCTTATTAATCCGTTTCAAAAAGACACGACACATTTCAATATTTTTTTAATATGAAGTATTTACGACCACACAAATGCTATAACAGGTTTGAGACCATAAATTTGTTTTATGGCCACATAAATGTTATAGTTAATTCAAAACTACACATCTCAAAAGTCTTCTCTTTTTTATTAAAGTTTATACGAACTCAAACTATGACAATCTTTTTAAAACTGAAAGAATAATTGTATAAATTAATGGGGAGATATTCACACAAGAAAATGAACACTTCAGGAAAAAGACAAAGGACACCAATGGACAAATGAGAACAAAAAAATAATTTAAAAAAAAACCCACATCGATCACATGAAGAAACACACCGTCAAAAAAATTCAAAGATTCTAATTTAAAGTTTCATTTAAACGAGAGAAGCGTTTTTTAAACATACTTCTTGGCTTCTACGATGTTGACAAATTGCAGATTATGCATGTGCAACTACTCAAAATTAAAAAGTACGTAGAATTAACCTTTTCTTTTCTTTTTTTCTCCTTATTTTTAATTACCTGAACTTTGAATGGACAGAACTGGAGAAAGAACTCCAGTAGATGGAGTTAAAGGTTGTGGGGGTGGACTAGACGAAGAAGTAACAGCTTCATCAACTTTCAAATTTTCCTCAGTATTTGTTATTCCCATTGGTTGAGCTCTTGCACTTTCTTGAGCCAATGCATCACAAAATGCCCTATGCGTTATAAAGCTATCCCTCCTTCACCATATAAAACCACAAAAAATAATAATTAGTAGACGTTTGAACGTGCATATTACTTACAAATAATGAAATATTATTAGGCATTTTAATATTTATTTTACAAATTTACACTTTTTTTTTAATCTTCGCTATGAAATAAAGATGAAAAATTAGTTGTGACTTCACATACTAATTTTTTCAAATTCAATATAATATTGACCAAATGGAAGGGAGAAACTGCGGGACTACGGAAATATTGAGGATTTTCGTTCCTTTCTCACTACTCCTCAAGTAACAAACAGCAAGTTAAATTTACTTATATAGAGAGACTATTTTCGATAGAATCTCATCCTAAGAGAACAAGCATTAACCTTCAAACTTCAACAAGATAGGGTGATAGAGGTTAACAACAAGATAGGATGATAGAACAATCTTTGTAATTCCATTAGACATAAATAAAATCTGCGTACATACTGCTCTACCCACCTGCTACTTATGGAATTACACTAGACTTATTGTTTGTTGTTTGTTGTTTATTGATACAAACCTCAAGCAAGTTGAATAGGAGAAAAAGTGAGTCAAAACATACCTAGAAAATAGAGTTCCACAATCACAACGATATTCTCTAGTACCACAAGTCTTCATATGAGCTTTCCAATCAGACTGCACAGCATATTTTTTAGTACAACGTTCACACTTAAACTTCTTCTCACCATGTTTTCTGCAAAAATGTTTCTTAATTCCTGTAAGATCACCTAAAGCTCTAGACGGATCGTGATGAACACACATGGCCTCTGGACAAACATACACACGTTTTTTCACTTCTTTACTCGTACGTTGCCGGAGTTTCCAAGGTAAATTATGTCCCCTTCTATGTAACTGTAAATTTTGGTCACGTTGAAACCCTTTGTTACAAATCTCACACACAAATCTGTTTGTTGCCATTAGCGTTTTTGGTGATAGAGCTATCACTTCTGCTTCTGGATCTACAAAAACCAAACATTTCACCCGTAAGCAAACAATAATAGAAGGCGCAGAAATCATTACAAAAATAGTCGGTCAATTCATACCTACATTATATATTAATTATATATATATAAAAAAAAATAAATTATGCATATATTATACTTATTTTTTGTTTAACCGATTGAACGGCAGCTATTTGGGTTAATACTTCATAACAATTATGACAACAAAATATTAGTATATCCCAGTGGGATCTGGAGGACAATATATAAGTAGAACTTACGTTTATGCGGAGGTAGAGAGGCACGAAGTAGAAAGGTTGACTCTCGTCAGGAGAAACAATAAAAAAAATAGTGAAATTTTTTAACGTTTTTTTTTTACCTGGATTACCTGGAAGGTTCCTTTTCTTCTTTACTGGAAAATTTTGTTGGGTAATTGTTTCTTCTAATGAACTGCCAGCTACTGTCATTGATGATGAATTTTCCATCTCTGCCATATTTTTAGCTAAGAAAAACTTGAACTTCACATGTGTTTTTCCAGCTACTTTTCTCCACTTCAGCTCAAATTACTGCCCCTTTTAAGTAAAAATGGGCAGTCAAAATCTTGATTTCAAAAATGCTTTTTCCAAACCTTAAATGAAGAAAAGAAAAGTTTTACCAACTATTTCCGAAGCTAGGAAAAAATTGCTACTACTGTTTTTGGGAATTGTAGTGCTCCCAAAAAAGAGGAAGGAAAAAAAACTCTTATTGAATGAAGAGAAAAATGGGAAGAGGTCTAATATTCAGACATGGCGGCGTTTATTCAGAGAGAGTGAGAGAAGACTGGTTTAGAATAGAAAGCGATCATAATAGAGAAATGTTTATAGAACTCTTTTTCAAATGTTTTGTTTTTTAATTTTTTATTTCTTAGCGGCGAAACTAACCATGTGTAGAGTTAAAAGTATCAACCATGGTTAAATTGAAGGGAGGTTTCAGTTTCAGCTGCTTCTTTCCCAAGACCAAGCTCGAGCGATGAATCCAATTGTCCACGTGGCATCATCTGGTTCATTATACGACACCTGTCGGAGGAACTCGGACTAATCAGTTCGTGGTTCAGTATTTTGTCGTTTAGTGTATTTTCGTTTAAGTTGGCAAGACCAATTTACCCCTCATTTTACGTCAGATTTTATTCTTGAAATAATATAAGAAAAACTTAAAAATATTCAAATCGATAGATACAGAATATATTGCTCATTCCCCTTCAATTTACGTGACTAACAGAGACAAAATTTAAGAAAGAAATAATGATTTTACAAATTTGTTTAGCGTGTTTAAACATGTCATAAATTTAGTTATACCTTGAAAATTTGTGGACTAAGGATTCTCTAAAAGCTTATTATCAGCTCAGATTAGAAATTTAAGTTTAGATTTCTTTTTTTATATTTATAATGGTTCATTCTTTTTGGACCAAATTATAAAAAGAAAATATAGTTACATAAACAGAAATTGAGAAATTGAGGAAGTTTTATTTAAAATTATAATATAACTTATGTCAGAGACAATAAGGAATAGTTTTGTTGATTACTCCACATTAGAATAAAAAATTCTAATATAAAAATAACACAGAATAATATAATGTTCGGTTTTGCTCAAAACGTAGCGCAATATGCATAGCTGGTGCAATGTTTGGAATTTATGTAGGTAGCTATATATGCAATATAATTTGAACTCAAAATATGTGCTAGTAATATAAATTATTTTATATTCTTATTGTTATTGTTTCTTTTTTATCTTTTTTTTAGCCGAGATTCTATCGAAAACAATCTCTCTATGGGGTACCTTCATAAAGTACACACTAGCCTCCTTAGTGTTTGACCAAAAAATATTGTTTTTGGCTCAAACAATTAGATTTGTATGAAGAAGAGTTAATCTTAATTAAAAATAATACCCGAAAGATAAAGCTACGTATGTCACGACCAAATAACTAATATATTTATCCGAATGGCAATGATTATAAGCAACAATAATGATATTCAATGACCCACAAAGGTGAAGGATGGCATTAAATAGCAACAAATAACACTAAATAACATTTATATAAATAAAACGTATGAGTCACCCGAAAAGGAATGAGATCAGTGGATATTCTTTCTAATAATGATGAATGATTGAAAAGCCTTTGAACAATTGAGTTGTTCTTGGATCTAGTGGGAATGCTATGCAAGAATCTTGATAAAAAAAAAGTTTTTTTATATTTGCGATAAGACCAGATTCTCTCTTTCAAAGTCAATGTGTTCTCTTCAATCAAATCTCCCCCTTCTATCAATATATTTCATTCTTTTTATAGGGAACGTGTTCCTATAAACCCTAATAATGCAAGTGCAAAGAATATCCACTAAAATATTCTCTTTAATGTTCTATCTTGAAACTAACCGTTTTAACTCTGCTAGGGGTGTTCGACCTCGACCTCGATCTTTGATGACTCCTCAATCTTAATCCTTGTTAACTCTTCGATCGCACCCTTCATTGTTCCTTGAAACACTTCAACACATGGCGGCCTGTGAATGTCTCGCTAATGCTGTCATGGCTTAAGCATTTTAGAGATAAATTTTGACCTATACAGTTAGTCCCTCCGCTTATTGAGGTTAACTTCGTGGGCGAGTTCGATAAGCGTATTATGTTGTTGGAGGTCGAGCTAATCAAGTGGGCTATACAGGTCATGGTTGTTGCGGCGAGCAGGTGACGTGGCCCTCTGTGAGTCACACATTTCAAATGCTTCAAATTTCCCGGGTGATTCACTAGAGTTACCTTGTCCAAGAGTTAGGATGACGTCACAATATCATGCATCATTTTGATGAATATTCCCGATGTGTAAAGTCATTTCGTGTGTGACTTTTGATCAGACATGTCGCTTCAATTATGATGCCCATCATGATGAACCGTTTTCGATTTCGGTGCCATGACTTCTATAAATTGGGACCTTTGGACATGTTTTTGAAGTTTAAATCCTCTAACGCTTCGAAGCACCAAACTTCTCTCATGCTTTCTTCTTCTCTAAATCTCATTTCTTTGTTTTATTGACCTACATTGTTTTATAGTCTCCCCCGTTTGTTACTTTTCTCCCCTATCTTGAATCATGTCAAACGTATCTTCTGATGTCGGTGAAGGAAGTTGTGTTGCTCCCTTGGCATTAGTGTTTCCCCCTCACGGGGAGAGCATTTCTGCCATTGTTGAGGATAATACCTTCCCGTCGGTGGGGGAAATATTCCTTCGTAATCCTGACTCCAGGTCCGACTTTACTAAAGTACCTGACGATGCGCCTGAAGTCTTTAAATCGACGATGATGCCTAAGGAATTGGCGGAACTCAAGGCCAAATTCGGTCTTCCCAAACATGTTGAGTTAATCCTGGCCGAAGGGGACACAGTACAATTTTATCGCCCCGAGTATTGCGCTCTTTATGCGTACCCCTTCCTCATCGACTATTCTTTCCCCCTCCTTCCGTTGGTGAAAGAATTTTGTCGTCACTACGGCGTCTGCCCTGCCCAGCTTGCACCATACGTCTACAAGGTTATCAAGATGCTGACACTGGCCGAGGTCGAGTTGACGTTGCGGCACTTAGTATATCTATTCGCCCCCTGGCTTCTATAGGGGAACAATGTTGAACCTAATCCACTGAGGAGGCAAATGTTTGGTGGTGAAGATGGACGACAAAGCCAATTGTCAGTTTTGGCTTAACTTATTCTTCGTCAGATCCGAGGGCGTCGTTGCCAATGTCATCGGCTTTCCTGAAGCTTGAAACTACACTCGCAAGTGCCTTGTGTCTTTCTTCATTTGTTTGGTTCTGAATTCTGATTTCTTGCTTTCCCCTTTTGCAGCCAATCACAGCCTCATCCTTTGGTCACTCACATCTCTGACTGGGTCGAGCGACTCCTCCCCCAAATCGTAGGAATCCGTGATTGCCGAGTTTTTTCAAGAGATTCAAACTTGCTCTTTCTTCGACATGTAATTTCTTTTTAGTTTGATCATGGTCGTCCCACTCCCCATTATGTGAATTCGTTTTTGCTAACTTGATGTTATCCCTTTTCTCAGGCAAGGGATCTTCTCGGAAGAGCTGGGCACCGGTGCCCTCTTTTCGAAGGACGGTTGTTGCGCCTTCAGTTTATATCCCTGTTGTGATCACTATGTCTTCCGTACCGGTCTTGACCTGAGCTGCCGCAGTCTGAGAACCCGTCTTCATTCCATTTGTCACTTCTTCTCATCTACTCTTTTCACTAGCTGATGAGGATGATGTCTCTCTTGATGACAGTAGTCTGATGCCTCTAATAGGAGAGTCGTGGATGTGAAGGGATTGAGGCTAGTAGCCATCGATTTGGGGGATCGTGAATTTGTTCTTCAAGAGACGGCCACAATCTACATTGGAGTGAGCCCCAAGATAAGTCTTGAGGCCCCGCCCTTGGAGGAGGCGATTGTGCGTTCTACGGGGGACACGGTCGAAGGCGTGGTGCATGAAGATGGTGTTGAACTTCCGAGGCGAGAAGAGGCCTCGTCTTCGGGGTAGTTTTATACGCCCATATTACTTCCGGCAATATCTCCGGCCACAGTCCTTTGGCGTTTTCAAGCTTTTTCTTCATGATGTTTAATATGGACTTGTTGGAGGACTCTGCTTGTCCGTTACCCGTTGGGTGTGATGATGTCCACAACACACCTCAATAAGAGATATGATACGGTCGTATACAATAATAGTTACCTAACTATGAGTCGGGGTCGAATCCACTGGGAGTTATAAAGGGTGTGAGGAGTATATATTTAAAGCAAGCGAATTGACTATCTAAAATTGTACTTCCACAATAGAGTTTTGATTTTTACTTCTACTATTACTCTAATGATTGCAAGCTAAGGCAAATAGATTAGAGATGATTGTTTTTGATATTTTATCAAATAGTTTAAAGGCCTAGGGATGTGACCATAACCTATGTGCTTGCCTAATGGGATAAAGATGTTAACAGTTGTTTTGTTGATTGTCGTGTATTATAGCTCTCAACTCTACGTTACCCACTCAATACCTCTCGGTCAAAGAGTGATTTTGCCCAATTTGGTTTTCTCAAGTCCCAATGGGTATCAAGCAAAATAGTTGATATGAGCTCAAGTCGGGTTCTATATCTAGTTTGAACGCTTTAATTAGACTAATCAATCTCTCAATTAACCCAATTCCTTGTTAGCCAAGTTATCCTAGACTAGGTCTCTCTTTCTCAAGCAGAGACTAAGTCAAATAGGCATATATAAATATTTGCAACCATTAATTCTAAAATTGAAGCATGAACTAAGCTAAATAATCAACACCAAATCATAAACAAGCATTAAATTAAATACCCATAAGGTTTACACACTAGGGTTGGGTCACAACCCTAGTAAAAATCTAGGTACTCATAATGGGAATTGAAGAAAATAAATAAGATAAGCTAATTAAACTCATAATGAAAGATTAAAATGATGAAATCTAATGTTTAAACACTAAAATAATGTCAAACTTCCTAAAGTAGTAAAGAAACGGCTACAACAACTTTTAATGTTCAAACTTGACCTAAATTTGCGAAACTCGTCTATTTATACTGGGCCAAAAATCGCGGATAAAAATACCCCTCAGGGGGTTTTGCGGCCGCAACAATTCCATATGCGGTCCACAGATTTCTTCAGCTGGCAGAAAGGTGAGATTTGCAGCCGTACATTTTTGGATTGCAGTTGTGAAGCAACTTCTGCGGCAGCACAATTCTTGTGAGGTCCGCACTTCACAAAGGTGTCATGACTTGGTTTTTCTTTTTTGCATATTCTCTTAACTTTGAATCTTTGTCAGTGAAAGCCCAGTACTGCAGCTGCATAATTCATGTGCGGTCCGCACATTGCTAAGAATCCTGTTGGGTTCTGCTGCTTAGTTTCCGACCGTAGATGGAATTCTACGTACATCACATCTTTGCTTCAACGCCCTTTATTGCCTTGTATTTCGAAACACTGCTTTTTGAGTTGAATTTCTTCATGAGAGACCAAACTTCCAGCATTCCTGTAATTTGCCCAATTTCATTAGTTTCGGAAACACAATTCAATACTTTCGGACTAAAACAAAAGCTAAAATATACTAATAAGCAGTCAAAATCCCCAATTTGCAGGGTGTTACAGGGTCGATAGTATTCTCCTGATATGCCATTTCTCGAAGAATTCAACGGTTTTCTTTCCCATGAACTGGAGTCCGTTGTCGCAGCTGATCTCCGTAGGTAGGCCTAATCGGCAGATGATGTTCCTTCATTTCTATGTGATTACCTCTTATTCCCGTATTTGGGTGAACACCCATGCTTCCTCCCATTTATAGAAATAGTAAGTTAAAACCAAAAGGAATCGTATATTACATCGCCCTGCTGGGAGGGGGACCACGATGTCCATTCCTCATTTGATAAACGACCACGAGGAGGTGAATAAGTGGAGGTGTTCGCCTTCTTGGTGAATCATTAGGGAGTACTTTTGGCACTGTTAATATTTCTTCACGAAGTTTGAGGCGTCCTTTCTTATGGTGAGCCAATAGTATCCTGCCCGTGTGAGGCATCTGAAGAGTGCTCGATTTCCGGAGTGAGCATGACAATCGCCTTCATGTACTTATTCGAGGACGCGCTGGGTCTAGTTTGGGCCTAAGCATTTTGCTAGAGGGTCGTCGTAAGTCCTTTTGTACAGGTCGCTTTGGAGGAGACTGTATTTGGCAGTTTGCATTCTAAGTTTCTTGGTTATTTTGTCGTTTGGGAGTGTGTCGTCCTGCAAATAGGCGATAATGCGATTGCGCCAATCTCAAGTTAAGCTTACGGTTCTTGCCTCGATTTGGTCTAGTTACATATTGAGGAGGTGGACTACACTTTTATCTCTGGTCGCTATGTTTTTGGTAGTTGCGGCCAACTTGGCGAGGTCGTCTGCTTCAGCATTCTGCGTATGTGGGATCTGGTCGAACTGGCATACGTCGAACTCGGGCAACAACTTATAGATCTCGGTCTGGTATTTTTTGTAATCTTTGTTCTTTGATTTGGAAAGCCCCTGTAATGTGGTTAACCACGAGTTGGGAATCACAATAGAGTTTCAGTTGCTTCGCCCCGTACTTGAATGCTAGCCTTAATCCTGCAATTTTGACCTCATACTTGGCCTCGTTATTAGTCATATCTGGGCACCTTATGGACTGGCGAATTACTTCGCCTATAGGGCCCTCGAGTACGAGTCCCAATCCGGATCCTGAAGCGTTGGAAGCGCCATCGGTATATAGGACATACAGGTCTCGTCTTTGGAGGGAAGCTTGGACGGTTTCCCTCTCGACTTCAGGCATTATCTTTACATTGAAGTCTGCGACGAAGACGGTGAGCATTTGCGACTCTATCGTTGTTCGTGTTTTATATGTAAATATCGTGCTCTCTTAGCTCGATGGCCCACTTGGACACCCTCCCCGATAGCTCGGGTTTATGAAAAATGCTTCTTAGGGGAAAGGTGGTAACGACCGATATCGGGTGGCATTAGAAATAGGTTCTAAGCTTTTGTTAAGCTATGACCAATGCCATAGCAAGTTTCTCGAGGTGCGGTACCTCGTCTCGGCGTCGACGAGTGTTATGCTAATGTAATAGATAGGAGATTTCTTACCTTTGCTTTCTCAGATCAGGACTACAATTGCTGCTACTTCGGAGATGACTAGATAGACGAGGAGTTGTTCCCCGAGTTCGAGCTTTGAAAGCAGAGACAGTGATGACATGTATGCTTTTAGTTCTCGCAGAACTTGTACGCACTCGGGTGTCCATTCGAGGCCGTTGTCCTTATTGAGCACGCTTAAAAAAATCATGACATGTATCATACGACCCCGAGATGAATCTTGATAGGGCGGCGATTCAGCCAGTCAACCTTTAAACTTGCTTCTTGGTAGTCAAGTGTTCCGGTATCCCTTCGATTGCTTTGATTTGGTCTGAGTTAACCTCGATTCCCCATTGAGACATTAGAAAGACCAAGAAATTTCTTGATGCTACTCCAAATGTGCATTTCTCCGGGTTCAGTTTCATTATGTACCGTCTTAGTATGTCGAAAGCTTCCCTTAAATAGTCGATATGGTCATCTCCATTTATGGACTTGACCAGCATGTCGTCTATATATACTTTCATGGTATTGCCGAGCTGGGCTTTGAACATCCTCGTGACCAATCTTTGATATGTGTCTCCCCCGTTCTTCAGCCTAAATGGCATGAACCTATAGAAATTAGTTCTTTGGTGGGTGATGAACGTGGTTTATACTGGTCCTCTTCTTCCATAAGTATCTAGTTATAACCTGAGTACGCATCTAAGAAACTCAGGAACTCGTGCTTGGCCGTTGCATCGATGTGTGGTAACGGGAACGAATCCTTCTAGCATGCTTTGTTCAAGTTTGTGAGATACACGCACATCCACAATTTCCCATTTTTCTTTTTGACCATCACTACGTTGGCGATCCATTTGGGGTACTTTGATTCCCTGATGGAGCCATTTTCAAATAGTTTCTCTACCTCCTTGCCGACGACATCGTTGATGGAGGGATTGAATTTACGTCTGACCTGCCTTACTGGGGGTAGAACGGGTCGACGTTCTACTTGTGAGTGGAAATCTCCCTAGGGATGCCCGGCAAATCTGCATGGTTGAAGGCAAACAAATCTCCATTATTTATTATGAATTGGTGGAATTTACCTGGTTATCGGAGTTTACAACCGATGTAGGCCTTTTTGCTACAGTCATTTAGGTCAAATTGAATGGGGCCGAGGTCTTCTATGGTCGAGTCCGCTTCTTCGACCATTTCAGGATCCATGATCACGTTCATGGTCTCTTTTTCAGTCGACCTCATCCCTATTGGTTGATATGCCTTTTTTTCCTTATCTTTTTTTTGTTGGGTTGTCGTGTTGTCCAATGCAATACAGTAGTATTCTCCAGATGTATGATGTTCTCCGTGTATGCTGAATACCCAAGGTGTTAGGAATTTGATTACTTGGTATAGGCTAGAGGGGATGGCTCTCATGGGATGTATCTATGGTCTTCCATTTATGGCGTTGTACGTGGCGGCCTGGTCCATGATGTGGAATGTCGTCTCCAGCGTCACGCCATCAGCCAAGACGGGGAGTGTAATTTCTCCCGATGTCCGCTCAACTGCATTATTAAAACTGCTTAGCATGATGCAGTGTGGCACTATCTTGTCTTCGAGTCTCGTCTGGGTGAGGACTCGTGGATGAATAATGCATGTTCCACTTCCATCGTCCATCATGATACATTTGACAATAGTATCTAAAATGCGTAAAGTAATGACAAGGGCATCATTATAAGGGAAAGTTAAACCGTCAACATTTGACTCGTCGAAGATAATACTTTCTTCGAGTCCGTCGTACCGTTCGCGGGTGATAGATCTTTTGAGCTTGTGAGTGGTGGTGAATTTAATGCCATTGATAAAGGCGTCATCGCTACCACCGATGATCATGTTGATAGTACGAGCTGGTGATGGCGGCTTTGGCAGACCTTGGTGTTAACGTCCTCTTGCGAAGTTGTTTCTCCTCTTATCGCTTAGTAGCTCATTGAGGTGTCCCTGCCGTAACATGTTCACAACTTCTTGCCTGAGGGCGATGCAATCTTCTGTTTTGTGCCCTCATTCTTGGTGGAACTCATAGAGGGTGTCGGATTTTCTGCTGCTCAGATCGGACCTCATCTTTGGTGGCCACTTTACCTTTGTTTTGAGTTTCTCCTGAGCATAGACTATTTGTGTAGGTGATACGCAAAAAATTTGAGCAGATAATAAGGGTCATACCTCTCTCGTTTCGGTGAGTCCATGTCCTTGACCTAGATGGGCTTTCCTTGTAGCGGATGGAAGGTGGGGCGTAGGCCTTGACATATGGATGGTGTCATTCTTTGTTGGTTCCTCTTGATATTGTCTCTTCGTTCTTTTCTGGACTCGACTTATACCGAGATGAGCTGATGGGTCGGTCCGTTGAGGTCGTCTTCATGTGCTCAAACTGCAGGACAGTAAGCATTATGGATCTCATCCCAAGTGGTTGGAGGATATTTCATCCATCGTCTCAACAATTTTCTAGCTGCTCTCGAACCATCTCTACTCAACCCGTTCTGAAAGGCCGCCACCGCCATCTCCTCGGACATGTTCGGTAGAGTCATCATTTCCCTGTTGAATCGGGCGAGGAAGTCCCTCAGTCCTTCTACCAAGGACTTCTTGATGTGAATATATCGTTTACCCTTGTTTCGGCCTTCTTGGCCCCCTACATGTGCCATTATGAACTTGTCGGTCATTTCCTCGAAAGTTTCTATGGAGCGAGCTGGTAGATGTGAGTACCATGTTAATGCCCCTCCTGTGAGTATTTTGCCAAATTTATTCAGCAAAATAGAGGACACTTGTTCCTTAGTGAGAACATTGCCTTTCACGACAGTGACGTAATTAATGAGTCACATGATCTTCGGGCTCAGTCATTCCATCGTATATCCTGATATTGGGCTGCATTTTGAAGGTCTTTGGTATGGCATGTGGGGCTGTTTTTTCGCTGTACGGTTGTTCTACGAACCTGTCTGCGTTCCTCTTTGGCAATAACTTAGGGGCGCCCGGTATCTTGTCGACTCGTTCTTGGTGTTCTTTAATTTGATATCTGAGTGCTTTATATTCATTTTCCATTTCCTCCATCCTCTTTAGAACACCGGCAAGGGCGTTATCATATGTATTGTTAGTAACATTGCGAGTTATACCTAGTGTTGGAGAGTCTGGTCGGTTGTTCTCTGCTCGTTGTACTGCGCAAGCTCTTGTAGTCTCTATAATTGTGCATGGAGTGGGTTTGTTGAGCACGCCTACTAACGTATCGGTCAGCCATGCTTCGATAAGCTTCTTCACGGCCGGTGGCGCCCCATATTCTGTGGACATGGAGGCCCTTTTTTCATTGGTTTTGTTAAACTACAATGGGGATGAGGTGACCTCTCGCGCCTAGGGGAGGCAGTGGGCGTCATGTCCTCGCATATTATTTCGCAGCTCTCGTTGATAGCACCAATGAGGTTGCTAGGGAAATCACCTATTGTTTTAGTCCTTTCATGAGGTTACCTGCCATGTAGGTATTTGTACGTGCAAAGAAAGGAGAACAACTTGGGGTTTTTGATCTTAGTGACTCAAGTTAGTTGTAGATCTAAAGAAAACTAAAAAAATTAACTAAGAAATCCCCACAGATGGCGCCATACTGTTTGACCAAAAATTATTGATTTTGGCTCAACCAATAGATTTATATGAAGAAGAGTTAATCTTAATTAAAAATAGTACCCGAAAGATAAAGCTACATATGTCACGACCAAATAACTAGTATATTTATCCGAATGTCAATGATTATAAGCAACAATAACGATATTCAATGACCCAAAAAGGTGAAAGATGGCATTAAATTGCAACAAATAACATTAAATGGCATTTATATAAATAAAACGTATGAGTCACCCGAAAAAAGATGAGATCAGTGGATATTCTTTCTAATAATGATGAATGATTGAAAAGCCTTTGAACAATTGAGTTGTTCTTGGATCTAGTGGGAATGCTATGCAAGAATCTTGATAAAAAAAAAGTTTTTTTATATTTGCGATAAGACCAGATTCTCTCTTTCAAAGTCAATGTGTTCTCTTCTCTCAACCAATTCATCCCTTACTATCAATGTATTTCTTTCTCTTTACAGGGAAAATGTTGTTAGAAATCCTAATAATACAAGTGTAGAGAATATCCACTAAAATATTTTCTTTAATGTTCTATCTTCAAACTCGTCGTTTTACTTATGTCAGGGGTGTTCGACCTCGACCTCGACCTCCATCTCTGATGACTCCTCGACCTTAATCCTTGCTGACTCTTCGACCGCAGCCTTCATTGTTCCTTGAACCACTTCGATATATGGCGGCTTGTGAATGTCTCGCTAGTGCTGTCATGGCTTAAGCATTTTAGAGATAAATTTTGACCTATACAAAACTGATTGAATTACACTAAATTATTTAATAATAATAATAATAATAATAATAATAATAATAATAATAATAATAATAATAATAATAATAATAATAATATAAACAGTAAGCGGTTTAAAGACAAAAAAATATGTTAAAATTAGCAATTCTGGGACATGAAGAAGTCGGATTTAAGTAGGGAGAATTCTGGGAATTTAACTAACAATGTAGGAAGGGATCTGGATGAATTAATTGCTAGTTTATCCAAAAGGTGAATGTATGAGTGCCACTATTTTCGGGGGCATATATTTTGAGGTCGGAGTAATAGAACGACGGCCACCTTGAATAAAGGATAAGGACGGTGGACCTTAAGGATTCGTTTGGTAGGGAATAAATAATAACAAAATTATTAATACATATATTTTTATTAGAAAATCTTTGGTTCATTGGATTAAAAATAAGATATGTGGTATATAATATAAATATATATTTGATATATACTAAATAAGTTGAAAACATTTTCATTTCTAATTTTAATCTTCTATCTAACAGACTACGGAGGAAGATGTCTTGGATAAGGACCTCTTTGTTATTTTAATATTTATTCTAAAATTATTATTTTACCATTAATATGAGATAAAACAATATTCAATTATGAGATTAATTAATTCTTAAATTGCTAATTTCAAATTTAATTAAATACAAAAAAATTATTATACCTTATCCAGCGTATCAAACGACCAATGAGGAACAAATCCACACTCGCTTGTCGGTTTGCCAGTGACGTTTGTGGTCTGCTTCTGTTTAGAGTAGGGGCCTAGAAAGATAAGTAAAATCTGTACTCTCAATTTATTTTAATTTTATAAAGCAGCGTTTACATTAGTTTGCGCAAGTATTGCTAGGTTATATAATTACGGATATCAATATAGTACTTACTCTAATTATATGATATACCTTTTTTTCTTGTGGTTTGTTTTGAAAAAATAGTACTCCAAACATATTACTATATGAAACTCTTTTTAATCTCGATATACATATTTTGTCCTTAGTAAGTGGGAGTTTGGACATAAGAAGTGTAAAATTTCGGAAAAAAAAAATTAAAGTGAAAATTATATTTGAAGATTAGAGTTGTATTTTGATATTAATACAATTTTAGATTGTTTTTAAATTTTTGTGAGTGATCTGAAGTAAAATTTTAAAAAAATGGCTTTAGGAGTTTTTTAAATTTTTGAAAAATTTTGAAATTTATTTTCAAGTGAAAATTAAAAATTAATTTAGAAAAAAAAATAAAAAATAAATCGCAAAAAAAGTATTAAAATTTTATGGCCAAACAGGCCTTAAATGGTTCTAATTATAAAAGTGAATAAGTACAATTTTCATATTGAGCTTGGCCAAGTCAAATGTAGAGTCAAAGGACGAAATAATGGACTAATGTATCATTTTGGTACACTGCGTGGCAGTTTGTGTAATTATAGGCGTACTGCGGGTCCCATTCTGTTGACACATCGCTAACCAAACTGTACATATCTCTGTGCTATTTAGCCACCTCGTATTCTGTGTGCTGAAAAGTCTACCACAAACCTCATCTTTCGTTCAGTTCTTTTCTGTTTTTTTCGACTGAAAATATTTTCCTAACTATTAATAGAAAAATAGTCGGTATTTATAAAATTATCAAAAATTAGTTATTATTTTGCTGATACACGAAAAGTTCCAGCATAATATGTAGGATTATGGAGTTCATACATATAAATTTTCAGCATATTATGTTAGAATTGCAAGACACAGAAAGTTTCAGCATAATATGTAGGATTATGGAGCCCCTACATATGACTCCAGTTGTGGGAAACTACTGGTTTGTTGTTGTTGTTGTATGAAACTCCTGCATATAAACTTCCAGCATATTATAATAAAACTGCAGCACATTATATAAAAAATTCGAACTCCAACATATTATGTTGGAATATTTTCGGATATTTAACAGTATTTTTATTTATAATTTATCTTTACAGAGAGTGACTAAATTTCAATTACTTTTGAAACTATGGCTCAAATTGGAGTTTTTTTATTAAAAAAAAATTCGAGTGATACGGAGTGAAAATAGCCTTTTGGAGTTTTTCGAATTTCGAAAAATGCTTGAATTCAACTTCAAGTTGAATTTGAAAATATCATGGCCAAACACTAAAACCGGAAAAAAGTGAAAAAAAATCGAAAAAAGGTGAAAATTGTTATGGCCAAACTCACTCCGTTTTAATTTAGCTGAGCTAGTTTGACTCGGCACATAGTTTAAGAAAAAAAAAAAGACTTGAAACTTGTGGTCTTAAAAACTTAAGTGGTAAAGCTTTGTGGAGCCATGATATTTTTGTGATTATAAAAGCTCCTCACTAAGAGTAAAATGGATAAAATGAAGAATTTACAGTTAAATTATTTTCAATTGTAGGAATGTATCATTCTTTTTTGAATGAATTAATAAGAAAAGTGTGTCATTTAAATTGAAACAAAAGGAGTACTATTTTATTTGAAGTTGAAGTAGGAAACTATTTTAAGTTAAATTTGATTTTTTTTCTTTTACAAAATTTTAATATTTTTAAAATGAAATACATGTTTAAACATAAATTTTATTTTAAAAGTATTTTCAAATTAACTTGTTAAATTCATGTCCAAAAGCCTATGATTCACCAAATAATAATTAAACCCTCTATCAATTAGTTTTGGTAATAAAATAGAACAAAACAACCCAGTAGGGAGATATGGGGAAAAAGAACTTTTTCTTGGAAAAGTTTAGATTACACATTGCACGTGGAAGGAAAAATGAAATAAAAAAATACAGTACAAGCTTATCTTTTTAAAATGGTTAAAGCCAATTGGTTGTCTACCTAGATAGAAATCATATTATTTTCAAATTTCATGGAAAGGAAATCACATTTTTTTATGCACTGCAACAATAACAAATTCAGAAAAATTTCACAAGTAAAATACGGAAAGAATATTATATACTCTAATGCAGACTTTACCCTTACCTAAAAAGATAGAAAAATTATTTCTAATAGATCGTCGGCTGCACTACAATCCACCTTTTGAACCTAATTAACTATTCGTAAAAAGGAGTTGCAAGACGCTTGCTCAACCAATGCACCCACATGCTCTTCATAATTGTGGGTGCCTACTTCAACTATATCACTATTTCAAATAATCTATTTATATAAAACTATAGTACAAAATTTTAATAGAATTCTATGGGTGCATACAACATAATTTAGGTCTGTTGTTATAGTAAAAGTGTAAAGTATTTTAACCCTAATCATTATATTTTGATGGAACGTAAAAAGTAATATGCTACGTAAAAAGTGATATGCTACATCTTAGGAATATATAGTAGCTCACATTAACTATCAAATGATACGTTTATCTAGTTCTTAATTAAGTTAGTAGTATAAAAAGATTTATAAGTCAGTGTGTAAACCCTTCTCAATTGAAAGATATAGTGCTATTTTGCTCGTCTCATCTCAATCCTATTCTTTTTCATTACTTATCACAATAGATATCATTTCTTTATTAAGAAGTTTTTATAATTATACAAATATTAAATATATTTAATATCTTTAGTTTTAAATGTTTTATATTCATAAAAAAAGTTCTCCCTCAATGTCCTACTATTCATTAGAATACTGACTGTTGAGAGATTTCAACCGACAACTTTGCTTCATTTTGCGACGGTTTTCAAGCTAGCACCTGTTTCAACATATCATCTTGTTGAAAAAAAAAGAGATGTTGCTTTTGATTATCCAATTCTAGTTATTATTACATATTTAAAATCATAAATTTTGAAAAATCTCACTATTTTTTAACATCTCGTGTATGGAATCAAATAGATTCAAATAATAGAATATTATAAAGATGGTCCCGTAATTAATAGAAAAACGGTAGTACATCAATTGGTTGGCAATAAGAAGCAAACTCTATCTCTCTAATGATAGAAATAGCTTGGCGTCAACTCATAATTATGTGAAATTGATAGTACCACTACTAAAGAAAGTTGCCTTTTCAATGGTTAACTAAAAATAGTACTGCAAATTCAGATTCTCAGTCACGAGCAAATGGTAAATAATTACCACCAACACTTTGATTTGACACTGCGACCACCAAAAAGAAACATTCCCTCTCATTGCCACAATTTCCAAATGTTGTAATTATCCCAACAAGTCTATGGGGTTCCTTGTCCTGGAAATATCTATTATTCAAATGTTAAACAAGTAGGAAGTCACTACAGTGATATGGATGATAACATTTTCTCCATTGTAAATTTTTGTTTTCTTTAATCACCTAATATTCAGAATCTATTGGTCCGATTAATTCAGATACACGCCACATAAACAAGGGCGGTTCAACTGATTCCCCCGGGAAATAGTGCAGCAACAAATAGGGTAAAAACGGATTTTTTAGTCATAGATGAACTCTTAAAACTTCTTAGCACAAGAAAAGATTCTAATGTAATGGTAAAGGAGTTCAAAAATTGCTTCATGTTATATATCCAAACCCTAAGCGTGAATCTCTAGTATTTTTATTCCTCCATTTCCAAGGCTCGAACCCGAGACCTCAAGTTAACCGTAAAGGAATCCGAAATCACTTGTAGTCATACTTCACCAATTTTTCTATTTCTATTTCTCTTAAATAGGTTTCTTAGTCCTATTTTCCATTAAAGCATGTCTGTATTCTAGTGAACGTAGAATACTCCCTCTAATAGCTAAAAAAAACAAAAGGAATTATAAACTAAGGAAAAAAACAGAAGGAATATCCACATCATGGAGAATTTTCGTTTCATGTGAGCTAGTTGCTAAATGTTCTTTTTCAATGGAAGTCACTTCTCTTGCATTATGTATCTAATCTGGAATCTCATATTGTTTACTGTCATTCACAATGTCCTCTGCAGGTTTTAGCTGCACACTGGTATGGTATCAAACGGCGGCGAAGCTAGAAATTTCTCCAAGGGTATTTAAATTTGAAAGAAGTGAAAAATAATTTCCGACAAAGGGTGTTTAATATGTGTTATATACATCTAAAACGTAATATTCTACTTATATACATAGTGCAATTTTTGGATCAAGGGTGGTCAACTGACCACCTTTGTGACCATGTGGCTTCGCCACTTGTATCAAAAACACGTTCTCTATTTGGCTTCCGAACGGGGCTAGTAACTCACATGAACTCAGTAAATGCTGCCTACTAGGGGTGTTCAAAATCGAACCGAAGTTTAATGGCTTATTGGTATCGAGTTAACGGTTTAACGGACGGGGAACAGATTGAATTTTTTTTATTAACGGCTTATCGGTTTGGGGGAGGATTATTCAATTTTCTTAACGGATAATCCGTTAACCCGTTTAATTTTCTTAACGGATAATCCGTTAACCCGTTAAGAATATATATAATTTTTATTTTTATCCATATATATATATTAAATAATCAAAAACCCTTCTTCCACTTCCAGTACTCTATCTCTATTCTCTATTACTAATTTACTATTAGACATTTAGAAACCCTAACGCCTAAATTTCAACCAGCAGCCACCAACACTCTATCTCGTCGACTTCCAGTACTCTATCTCGTCGACTCGTCGTCTCCCTCTCGCCGTCTCGTCGACATCGCCGTCTCCCTCTCGCCGTCTCGCCTCTCCATCTCGCCATAGCTAGAGCAGCAGATGGTAAGTTTCTTTTCTTGTTGATGTCTTTAAAATTAAAGAGTATCTCAATTCTCAAAGTATTCAGATGCTTGCTTCATTATACATAAACATGAACTCATCTGTTTTGAAACATAAATACAAGTTTTGTGAAGAATATGAAACTTCTCACTTTAAAAGCATACAAAATTTAGGATGTTTGACTCCGTTCTCAGTATACAAAATCTAAAAGCAACAGTAATCAGCAGGATGTTTTAAAGTTCACAAAACTCATCTGTTTTGAGATCAATTTTGACAGTACCTGTATGGATTAAGGTGTTGTTTGAACTTTGAAGCTGCAAAAATTCAAGCACTGTTAAGTGTTAGCTGCAGGCCAAACATTTCTGTATAGTCTGCTCACTTATGGATTAATCATTTTAAAATATGTATTCTCGATTCACTTTCAATATAGACTGGAATTTTATCATTTCAGAATTAATCAGGAAGCATTGACTTTTCCTTTGCAGTTGTGGGCGGAGAAAAGACGTATGTATTCTGGACTCATATGTAATGTAGTCTGCTTTGGGATGTAATGGACTCATCTATTGTATTCTATAGACGGGAATGTAGTCTGTTGAGCATAGGAATTTTATTTTGAGTCACAACGGTC
Source organism: Nicotiana tabacum (assembly GCF_000715075.1). Lineage (NCBI taxonomy): Eukaryota > Viridiplantae > Streptophyta > Magnoliopsida > Solanales > Solanaceae > Nicotiana > Nicotiana tabacum. The sequence continues at coordinate 12,260,097 of NC_134091.1, forward strand.
AGCAAACAATTAATACACACAATATAGATTGAATTAGGCCGATAAACCGCCCGATAAGAGCTAAACTGATACCAATCCGCCCGATATCTTATCGGGTGGCTAGCGGATTAATACATTTAAAAGCCGATAAGCCAAACCGTTAAGAATAAATAACCGTCCAATCCGTCCGATAAGCAGCCCTACTGCCTACAACTAACGAAACAAAATGAAACTTGTTATTTGACCCTCTTTTAGAATTAGGGAGGGGATGCAAAGACTCTTAGGTACTAAGCAAATGATCACAAGGTAATGATAACTAACTAATAGCAATTCTCATCCCGATTATCACTTAATCAATGCTAAATTAATACTCCCTCCGGTCCATAATAAGTGACCAGTTTGCTTGCTTTAGTATAAGTCTTTACCTCTACTATACACCCGCATGTCCAAAATCAACAGCTTAATATCTTTAACCTATATTGCAATAATCATAGAGCATCCACAAAAATTCAGCTTCTATATATGGATAAGCCTGGGTGATGAACAGATCTAGTTAGCATAGCCACGATACAGCTGTAATGGGAGACAAAAAGAGCACAATGTCAAAAGATGACAATGAGTGAGAGGCTTAGCAAGCAATCATCACCAATTTGATAAACTTTTGATTGTCTTTCCTCTCTTTCTTTTTCTACTTTGCTTTTGTGATTCCAGTATCACTAGGTGTTGCTACAAAAAGTCTAGCTTGAATGAATCTTGATAGCAATAATTTCTCCCCCACCACCTTTCTTTCAAAACCTTTATCATAAAAAAGCAAGTGTTAAAGCCAATCCTGCTATTATGATTGAGATAGGTTATATATCCTATGCTTATAGTTTGTGGGGTCACATAGTCCCATCCTTAGCACTGGTCAATGCGTCTACTCATTTGCTTGCATAAAAAACTCCCTCTTTTCCACCACAAAGTCAGGAAGAGATGTAGAAATATCATAACATAATCCTCATTCATGGGGTCCCTAAAGGTAATAAAAATCAGCTCAAATCTTAATCTAAGTAACCTAGACAAAAGGGTACTATACTTTTAATTCTACAGAAATGAATCAACAATAATCTCTTTTAAAATACCGAACCACGGTACAGCAATACTGTCGATTTACTATTACGTAACATGATAATATGAACAGATCTGACTAAAACATACTCTGTTTTGACCTGACAAAGATATTGAGATGTATACCGCTGAGTAGTTCTCAAAAGTCAAAACTATATCAATGCACATCGTACATACCGACATGCTTGAGATGTTGAACACTAATACAGATGGGTATCAAACTCAGGATTCAAATCTAGGATCGGCATGTCCTGTAAACCTCACCCCTCATTACATCTATTGGTGTGTGTTCCGAAGTGTAACGCTCAGGGCCTTGATACATTCCTGTCTTCTCCAGAAGGTTAAGTCCTTCATCCCTACCAAATCTTGAAGCATATAGCTTGAGGTACTCAATATCCTAAAAAGAATCAGTCACCAAAAAAGGAGTGAATACAAAAAGGGGAAATGGACGTAATCAGGCAATTTAAGAGAGAAAAAACGAAGGTATCATGCAAAGCTTCAACATCTTTCTTTTGATTATTCGAGAAACTTCAATTTATAGAAGAACAATAGAAAGAACTAAGAAGAGGGATGTGTACAGAGAAGGTATCTCATTGAACAAAACACAGCAAAACATTGTAACTGAAGGAGTAAACTCAACAGAACAAATATCTGCAATTGATTCATATAAATGGAATGACCGAAGGAAATAGAAGTGTTGAAGTCTCTGAAAATAGGACCTAACAAGATTCAGCAAGTTAAATTGAAATCCAAACAGGCCGTATTTAACTAAAGAATGTGCTGGGGAAAGCCATCAAAAGGATCTTGTTCAAACATGCAAAGAGAAGTGCATCCAATTGTTTGTTCTGTAACACAGACAAAATTGCACCTTCCAGCCCCTAAAAGTTCAAGGGGAGTGCATGGTTGAGGTTGATGCCTTTCTACATGGTTCTCAAGGGTCACAATTGGCAGAAATGCAAAGATACTATGAGAGAGGAGAAAAAGTGAATATAAAGAGTACCTGCAAGCCACTCAAGAGACGCTCCAGTCTTAGTGAAGCAACAGGTTGCTGAGAAGATGAGAACACCTGACCAGGGTAGAACAAGACTCCATCACCTGGAGGAAGTCCACGCCTGAACCTAATCTGCAGACAGATATTACTTGTGTTGGGCATGAAAAAAAATTTAATAAATCCATCACTACTATTAACCTATACGATATAATTTATCTCAGTTATATGTTATGCAGAGGGATGCACTAACCTCAGCACTGGGAACTGTTGCCTTCTCATAGCAGTTGGCACCCCAATACAAGAAACCTGTTCCACCTTCCTTCCACACACGCCACATCACAGCACGATGTTGAGTGCCTCGCATCCCCAAGTGCCAGTTTGGATGAGGATCACCTGGTCCTAAGCATACATATGTCCACCACTCCTGCAAAAAACATAACAAGCATTGAATTCATTCATAGTTCACATACAGAAACAGGAAAATGCTAAACACAAATTTAAATAGCAAAAAGCATAAAGAAAGAAGCACTAAAGCCTGCAAGTGCAGTTGCACTCAGATGGTGATAATCTAATTTGATTAACTACTGCACCATCGCAAACAAACCAAAATGTTTCTAAGAAAGGACAAGTCCAAGGAGCAACATAGAGGAGGTATCTAAATCAAATAATCTCATCCCTGGATATCATGAAACTAAACCTGAAGATCCACATTGAAGACTAATTTGCAGAGCACTTAATGCCTTTAGGCTGAAAGAGTCAAAACACGTTAACACAGTATTAAACTTAGGCAAAACGCATTAGCTATGAACAAAGCTTCACGATAACTTCTCAAAATAAGATACCAATTTTCATTGGAAGAGAAAAGAAAAATGCTAAAACTATCTTGTGTCATCTTAATGTCCTTATGAATTAATTTGTCATATACACTTGCATATATCAACCACTTCTATACATACAGATTATTAGAATGTTAACAATATAAGGTGGCCTTTGTTGAACTCTTTTGGTGATAATTATGCACAAAATATTTTAGGTTTAGAACTTATGTTGTTCGGACTCTCCAACAATGTCTTCAGGTGTGTATGCAGGATCCTCCAAAAGTAGTGCATCTTTGGGGGATCCGACATAGGTGCGGCAGAACTTTTGGAGAGTCCGTGCAACATAGTTTAGAACTTGACAGGGACCAGATATTGCACAGATTCTATCACCTTTTTTCTTTCCTGATCAAGCATACATTCTTTACGATAAAGATCATACATTCTTTAACTTCTTATCAGATATAATATGATTAGTTTATAATGCTTGAAAAAGAAATGAATTTTATCCAAGAAGGATTTGTAGCCTAAGATAGTTCCTCTCCACCAGTGAGGGAATCTATAATGAATGGGGTGCTATCTGATGATTGATAGTCTTGTAAATCAAATAGAATATCCAATATTGGCATATGGAATGATGTATTAAAACCATAGACATCCTAGAATCTCGGTTGCTAGGCTCTAGTCCTCAAATAGAGTTCATAATCAGCAGTGTCTGCAGGCAATAACTTATGTTGTCACATTAGAGGGGAAAAAGAAAAAGAGGACAACAAGACTGATATCAGCAAGGAGCCGTGGATCAGAAAGTAAATTAATCCATATGACACTTCTCTGCATCTTTTCCCTTTCCTCATTTAATGAGGCTCATATAGTAATGAAAGTGAATTCATTGTTTACTCCGTAATAATCCATAAAATTAAATTTCATTACCTCACCATTTTCTGTTTGTATCTCTGCGATGATATCCTTTGCCAGATCCTCTCTGTTACCAATAACCCATTCACTGAATAGAAAAGACAATATGTCAAAAAGCCTAGTAGGTGTATCTTCTCATCTCTAGTAACTTATCAACAAGGAAGAGAATCCAGACCATCTTTCCAGATGCAACTAGTGGTCATCACAAAACAGAAAAGGAAAGAGATCAAAATGTAGGCACAACTAGGTACTCCATCTATCCTATTTTCTATGACAGTTCTATTTGGGATGTATTCAAATAATTTGAAATATTTCTAACTTTAAGAAGTTAGTTTATACTACATTCATGTAATTTAGTTTATACTACATTCATGTAATTCTTAGATATGTAAATAAAATTTAAGGAATTAATATCTGAATTCACAATAAATCAGACGGTTTGACCCTCTTACTCCATAAATCAGCCATTCTTTTTATGACAAAGGAAGAAGCATATTATAGCCTGTTAGGGATTGAATTCTTCTAGGCTTGCCTCTAACCTCCAAACATGAATCAGGTTAAGCATGGAAAGCTGGCTTTATAATGCATTCAATGATTTTCAGAAAGTATCAGCGTGCAACAGCATTGTTTAAAGAGTAATCTTATTTAGCATCAACTGGTCTAATATTCATATGACAGCTATAAAACAAAATAGAACATCCAAAGAGCATGAGAGGAAAAGAAATGGCTACAGAAAAGGAAAACAAGATCTTTATCCAAAAAAAGATAGGTCATGATAAATGGAAAGAAATACCTAAGTATCTAGAATTTAAAATATGCAGTAGAAAACAATGGATGCTTTCACTATACCAAATCCAAAGATTGCTAATTCAACTGTTTCATATCACTGAACTCAGCTCAGTTAGTGAGACTTCCAGATTACATAACCCTGAACTAGTGCCCAATTTATTCAGCAACGTCTCACAAATGGCATAGTCTATATTCCAGCCATCTGAGCTACAATGCTCACAAAATTAACTTTCGTTTTTTTTTATAAATATTTTGTTCTTTGTACTTGTATGTGGGCAATAACAAAAAAAAATGTTTTCCGAAATACTAAAATCAATACCTTGTGCAATATATCTGAGTATGAGGCCGTAGGAACTCGGGAACTTTCAGAAAAGCCTCAAAGTTATTTGAAGCAAGAGGTGCATCACTTGGTCCTGTAAGAATGGTACCCAGTTGAAGAAAGTTTTTCCATGCGAATAATGATTGCCAAAGAATATTCCAATCAGACAGATCTAGGCCAACGGAAAATAATATTTAGTTTGTCAATCACAAAAACCAAAAATCATGTGAGATTGTATCAACTGAAGCTTCGTTTGATGTTGTGTCTGTGACATTACTCAAATTGCTACCTTAACATTTCCCCAAAAGTAATTAGAATGGTAAAAATTTCCTTTCAATTAGTTCAAGTCATGGTTATTCTCACAGTTTCCAAATCATCAAGGGCATTTGATCATTTGATCATTCTTATAAAAGTGTAGAGGACAAATGTAATGGCTGGAAACGTTAAAGTACGCATAACCGGACTACATCTAAAAATTTCACCTTAAAATTTGTTTCAACAAATATCACACACCAAGTTACATTAGCAGAGACAGTTGCACATACTCCAAGAAAGCATTGCATGATATTTTCACATCCTCAATTATTTCAGACATGTAAGATTTACAACCTGCTCATGGAATAAGTGAGTTAACCATGAAGTTTCTGCAAGAACCGGGCACTCAATGAGACTCATTAATCACTAAGATGAAAGAACTTCTACCACTTCTATTATAAGTTTCTTTAAGAAAGAGGAGCTTCATCATCCTCTTTGCTCTTTCATCACTACAATGTAACAGTTAATACTCTTGAGTCAGCAGCTTATCTATATGGTCCAGAGTGGAAAAATCGACAGCTAAAATCTGATTGTTTAACTCCTGACAATTCAGTATGTCCTCATAGATATGGTTTTTTCAATATAGAATACTTAATAGGTTCATTATCCAAACAAATATAGCACAATTCTATCTATTATGACAAATCTCTTCAGTCTCTGAAGGGCAACGCAAGATATGGAGATAGACATATAAGTATCACGCACAATGTCTCATTGGAATACATACACGGAATATACAGGGGATACTTCCTCATGCATCTACTGAAGAGAAGAGCTGATGCTCACCGCAATAGTAAGTTGTCAGAATACGAGCATCAGGTGCATAGGCATGAATCTCACTGGCCATGCTGCGGATGGCATCATATTGTTCGACGTTGAGAGGCTGACCAGTGCAAACAAAACTTCTTTAGAGCATAGAAACAATAAAGATAGGCAGCTACCATCAACAGTCCCCTCTTGTGAAGCAGGAAAAGTAGGTAAAAAGGATAACAAAATCCAAGGAGGAAAAAGGGGAATACAAGTGCTACTGTATGAATGGAAGCAAGAAAATATGTTTATCCCCGCCAATGTTGTCTTGCTTACCTTCTGCAGAAGACAGTGCTAAGCACTATGAGTCTGTAAATATAGAATGTGATTTCCCTTTTTTGGTATGAACAAACAGATTCGGCAGTTTGAGACAAAACAAGAAAAAGTTTATGTTTATGACTCCAACAAGTTTGTTACTGAAGCATAATTGTTGGTGTTTTTTGATAAAGTAGGTGATTAAACATAGTTGTTGGTATTATTACGACAACCAGCATATTTTAGGAAAACTATGATGTTTTTTCACCTACAAAGTCAGAAAAGCAGAGCAAAGCCCAAGTCCGAGCTACAAACAGGAGAAAACATGACTCTGAACTGCAAGTGTCGCTAGAATAATGTAAGGTCCGTCATATGTGCTAAAAGATTAGCAATTCAACCTGCCTCAATCTGCTGACTTACCTCATCCCACAGATAGAAGTAGGCTTTCCTCCAATGCTTTTTTGTTCTTAGTACCTCTACCTCCCTTCGTAAGTAGTCCTTCGCAGTACCTTCGCTAATGCCAAATTAAGAAGCAAAAAGAAACTGATCAACTGGTACAGAAAATACACCATGGAATTTTTGGCAAAGAAATTGTCCAACGTACCAGGGTACTAACGGACCATAAGGTACAGCATATGCCGCAAGACGAGGGTCCGATAAATACTCATCTGATTTTGGATGGTCAGCTGTAACAGCATTAAGAGAAAGACATTTTAGTTTATTGTAGATAAACTTGAGGTAAAGGCCAGTAGGAGAGCAGAACTGGAGGTGCAATTACAGTTTGGCTTCTTTACAAACTTGTCTATTTTGGACTTCAGTTACATCTAAAAGTAAGAGGGCAAAACTTCATTCAGTTTCCATGTACAATCATACAGAGCATCATATACCTGGCCATGGCGAGGTGTATGTTAAAACTCTCATGCCATTGCCCCACCTGCAGAAGTATGGACTAATTCGATATTGAAGTAGCCATTTGAAATGCTGATCTAACAGCTGAAACCATTCACTGCTTCCATGTTCAACCCCAAAGCGATCTTCAATAACAGTGTCAGATATCTAGACTAAATTAAAGAACTCCATCCTCATTTGAAAATTCAGTTGCTTTATCACAGAAACTAGAACCAGCAGCAGTCACCCCACTAGTAGAGACAAAGGGAGATAATTCTAGAATATTTGGATTTTCAGGAAAATGCTATGATATACTAGTTTACAGGAATAACCAGAAAAAAGGGAAAAAACTAATAGACAAGATGTAAGGAGCACGTGAATAAACTTGTAAAAGTACCTCAGTCAACAGATATGGCGACATTCCAAAGAAGAAGCTCGCCAATTAGCAAATAGAAACAGTCAAACCAACTATTGGCAGGCAAAACGTCAAGTCAACATGATGCAAAACACATGACAATTAAACCTGATAAATCAAAAATCCTATGAATTCAATTGACAGCCATCTTATTCCAATAACAATTCTCCACAACCAGTTAACTGGCTGACGTAATTTCTAACCAAATGCACAAGAAAGGATACACCAATCACAGCAGGGACAGAAGGAGTAGCTGGAAGCACAAAGTCCCAGACTGTCAAACTTATCTTCAACCGGATAGAAAGGCTAGAAATAGCATCTTCTTCCATCATATCTATGGGCCCATTATCTGAAAAGAAATCAGAAAATGATGGGGATAGAAGAACTCTTCTTAAAGATGAAGTTGCAGATTTGACTCTTTCTACCTAAAACAACAAAAGCCGTTATGAGAAGCGGCTTTGCAAATCCAACTTGATGAATTATAAGAGTTCATATGAGGCATGTAATTTCAAAGAGACCAACCACTTCTTCCACTGGTTTTCCCTCTAAGGGTTCCACAGCATCAAGACAATGTCTCAATTCTCTGTATAGTTGATGCTTTTCCACTTTGCTCAGTGATTGGCTTGTAGACCTGTTACAGAAAACATAGATAATTGTTTAATGAACTACCATGAAACAATCCTCACTATCCCAAACAAAACATCTTCAGGACAATGATGTTGGGAAGTCAGATACTCCAAAATGGATATACACATATTTAACTGTAGAGGGGATAGACAATCACTCTGCGTCAGCTTTGGTGGCAGAAATGATGATTGCTCCATCATATTGACCTGGTGGATGTTCACTCGGGACATCTATTGATACCCAAAATACTGTAGTTTCTCTGCATAGCAAGACATAATAAGGTCATGACTTCGGACTACAATAATCGAAACAAATGACTGAACGGGAGTATCATGCGTATACCCAGGGAAAAGGTTCAGTTGGCAGACTGGCATATCAAGTGGAACAAGTGCATCAGGGACACCTAAAACAGGTACTACTCTGCGCAATGTCACCGACTGGCCAACTACCAATCTGCAACCAGCCAATATTGTTAATAACTTCACCAAAAAAAGAATCAATAACTTCACATCATATCCAAGATAGGTCCAAAGGAAGCTAAGGACATGGTTAGTGACAAACCTAGCACCACAGGTTGAGCAGAGATCAGTACACTGGACCTGCACAGTTCCAGCAATACCAGATCCACCCCAAGAAACTTTTGGGCGTATGGCAATCTGAATGCTTTCTCTTTCATTCCTTGCTGCTAATAGTGATATCTACCAGATAAAACTGCAAGTCACATACCATGAAACTCTTGCGACCAGAAAGACAACAGAATTTCGATCTTCTCGCCATTTGATTGTGAAGTTTAAGACTTTAAGCAACAAATGCATAAGCATAAAAGAAACTTTAAATGGTTCTTCTACCCCCGCAAGAGAGAGAGGGAGGGGGAAAGAAGAAAAAAAGATAATCTCCTACTCTCCCTTAAATAGAAGACCAGTTAATCCTAAAGAAGTGTTAAGAGTGAGTGAACAAAAACAAACGCCAGAATAATCAGTATGAATTGCAGGCAAATATTTAGTTTCAACTTTAACATGCACTAACCATGAGCCAAAAGGACAAAAACAAATATAACAAACATTTTTGTAAGTGCCAGCATCCCTGATAAGGACTCATTTTCTCAATAGGCAGGACTATTTAATGTCTTGGAATGGTCACAAAATGTCAGTATTGCAGAAATATCATAAAAAGCTTATGTAGCGCCAGAAACATTGTACATACAGGTTCCAACTCACGAGGCATATCTTGTGGTCCAACATTAGCGGTGCTTGCCATGCACCACACATTCAATAACTCTAACGGTGGAACTTTCGTAGGATCAATTGCACCCCTTAATGGTCTGGGATCATTAACTCCGGTATCACTCCAACCATAAGCTGTCCCACCACCAGCAACACCTTCCACTGGTGGTACATTTGTCTCCTGGTGGTCCCCTGCAGAAATTTTAAAGTTCAAACAAAGTAATTGTAACTTGAACCACTACTCCAAAACTATCCAACAAAATTGCACATAGAAGACTGTGAGTAATGCACGTAAGACCCACGTAACAAACTTTACCAGAAACAAATGGAAAGAAGTGAAAACTGGTATGAGTACCCCCCCCCCCCCCCAAAAAAAACACACACACACTCAAAAGAAAAAGTGAAATTGTTCGTGTGATTTGAAACTATATGAAGAAAAAAATTATAGAACAAACGATGAAAAGCTGTTGATGTCATACATGCTTCAATTAAACAACCTTGTCTTTCGAAACTCAATAACTACGTCATGTATGCATGATAGCATTAGGCATGAAAAGGACCCATGTAGGTCCTGGCGAACTGTAAGGTTCACTAGAGATACAGTAAAAAGGTCCATAAATCAAGGCTATTCCAGATGTACTTGCAAGAAACTCAACTGGTCAAGTCAGATTTAACAGCCATGCGGCAAACATGTTATTAAAATAAGACATTTTTGCATACATATCTCTACTCTCTACAAAAGGAGTTGGGAGCTACGTTAGAAAACTTCCAATGAATATATTTATCTCCATCTATAACTTAAAGCATGAAATCTCTCTTCCCACCGATTTTCATACCAACCAGAGTTTTAGCACAGATATGTAACTGTTGGCAAAATAGCTATATGACCAAGATGCAACGGACACATGGCAAAATAGAGAACAGTCTATGGAAGGAAAGGACTTAAGTTACTGAATCACAGAAGTAATCAGTCTATAACTCCAGGCCGCATTCAATTGAAAAGATGACTTGCAGTTGAATACCCCTTTCTGACTCGTTATCCATCAACTTAAGAAAACCAGGAAAGGGGAAGAAAGAAAATAATGAAATATCTTATAATAGTAATCTGGACAGCACCCACGGATTTTTCCAAGACAAATCGAAACAACATAGAAATTACACAACACTTAGCATCTTATCGTGAATTATGATGTACAGGATTAGTGTTGTTTTATATGCTTCTTGAAAGAATATTCTATTTTGCTGATATGCATGTAACTCCATCCTACTCCCATAGTAGAGTTATGACATGCAATATCATAAGCTGCTCTTCTCGCATTCATGAGAGGGACACGGGGATTTTAAAACCACAGCACTGATATAGGTATGGCAATAACAGAGCCTGCTAAACAGCTTTCCTATGCACTCAATATAATAGTCCACCTTCATGTTTCATCTTTTTCGTTTTCTTTTTTATGACGTTTAATACCCATTAACATACAAGTAATTTTCCATGAAATCAATCTCTCAACCATACGTGGCCCTTAATCACTCAGGCCTCAGCACATTCCCAGGTCAGCGATACAATATACAAGTCACAGGAAATTATATTTTATGTGTGATCGCTACTCCTAATATAAGTAGCATAGCTTGCAATCAGCAATATCCAAAATTTTGCCAAAAAGTCTAAGCTCAGAGTCATCAGCATTGGAGATGTAAAAACAGATTATTTTTTTTAACTAAGTAGAAAAATAGACAAGAGACAGGAAAACAAGTAAGATCACTCATCACTCTGAACTATAAGCTACTGGCTAATTCCAAACAACAACTGACAGTAGAGCAGTTTGCTCGGGAGATACTACTAATCTAATCCAATTACTATCATTTTAGGCGGTAACAGTTGAATCCTACTACAAGCCGATCCAATACACACACACACACACAACAGCAACAACAACATCAACAACCCAGTGTAATCCCACAAGTAGGGTCCACAAGTAGGGTCTGGGGAGGGTAGAGTGTACGCAGACCTTACAAAACAGGGAGCGCCAAATCTCAAAGAAATCAAAACACACTACAAACTTCTACAACACAAAATCCTACACCTCCTTAGCTCAGTGATGAGCTCACCCGACTTAAAGCTCCTAGCATTTTGACAAAGAATAATACAATATATGCAGTACAATACTCAAACAACATATCCATAAACCAAAAATAAATAAATATACAAAAATAAAGACGAATTTATAACCATCCGTAGAGGACAAATTTAAACTTCATCAAACGGCGAAACCCGCACAAAATTGAATTGGAATGATGTGAAATTTTAGAGATCTTAAGATTACAGAGTGGACAGTGATAACTAACCGGAGTTTTCCATTATGGAGGTCGAGATGTTTTACACGAGCTTTCGAAAACAAATTCCAGTTTCGTTTGGTGATGATCGTGCTTTTGTGATTACACAGGCGAAATGGGAAGTGGATGCTCGTTGTATGTGAGGTTTATGCAGCTGATGAAGGGTAGAAATGGAATAATAGCAAATGTTGGCATGTTGCAACCCGACCCGGATATATGTTTGAGGAGAAACATAACGCATAGCCGCTATATATAGCCAAATGACATTAATAATTCGTATTCACCTAAAGCGATTATAAGTCGCATTTCTACGTAGCTTTATAAGTTGCATTTCCTATTGTGTTTTCTAAGTCGCACGTTAAAAAGTCTGATTTATAAATCACATTTACTAACCCATTTATACACACTATCTTTACAAAACAAATAATCCATGAGAGTCTGTGGAACACAAATTTTTTTTAAAAAATAAAACCAAAGATCACTGTATTCCCGTAATTTAGAGCCACTCCCGTCGGAGAAGAAGGAATCAAACTATGGATAGTAATTCATTCTCCTCGTACACCCTGCCACTCTTACTTTACAGTTACCTCTACCGTGGATCTCCTTGGCCACCAACTTCACTAATTGATCTTCGCTTCTTTTGCTATTCTGAAATATCATGTTATTCCTCTCCTGCCATGTGAAGTAAGTGAAACATGCCAGGATGATTCTATATACTTGTGCTTCCGCCCCTTTCCCAATAGCATGTTTTTCAACCCAAACTTGCTCTCTAGACCATTTATCAACTTTCATATATATCTATCCCTTACCAGTATAACAATCTTTTCCAAATTGCAGTCAAGTATTTGCAATGAAAGAACATGTGAGCTATGGTTTCATTCTCAATATCACGCAAAGAACATATAGTATTTTGGTTATGTCCCACTTGGCCAGTCTGTCTCTTGTAAATAATTTTCCATGAGGCACCAACCTCATGATTTATAAGTCGTGTTCATCAAATGCAATTTATAAGTCTTGTTTATCAAATGCAATTTATAAGTCACATTCAGAAATGCAATTTATAAGTCGCATTCATCAATTGTTATAAATCGCATTTTTCGAATACGATTCATGGACATTCACCAAATGCAATTTATATTATAAGTAGCATTCGGTAAATTTATAAGTCGCATCCACTTAATGTGATTTATGTATTCCTATAAATGTTATAGAATTTTTGACCAATATTGTCCCTTATCTTTGATGGTAGGTCTATTTTGGTCATTCAAATATAACTCTGAGCATATTTAGTCTATTAAGTATGCTAAAGTGGAACACATTTAGTCTCAATGACACAATATGTTCAAAAACTAACGATGTTACCCAACTCTGATTCATGAATTAAATTTTCTGCTCTGAAGCAAAACGTTTTCTCTCCTTTTATTGGATAACGCAAATTATCACTTTAATTCCTCATTTTTAGATAATGTCGACCTTGAAAATATTCCCTTCTGTGCTAGTTTTCAATGAGAAAATGAGAGTTTTTGATCAATATTGTCCCTTATCTTTGTGGATATGTCTATTTTGGTCCCTCAAATATAACTCTGATCATATTTAGTACCTTAAGTATGCTAAAGTGGAGCACACTTAGTCTCACTGACACAATATGTTCAAAAACTAACGATGTTACTCAACTCTGATTCATGAATCAAATTTTCTGCTCTAAAGCAAAACGTTTCTCTTCCTTTATTAGATAACGCAAATTATCACTTTAATTCATCATTTTTAAATAATGTCTTCTAAAATTTTGACCTTGAAAATATCCCCTTTCGTGTCAGTTTTCAATGAGAAAATGACATTGTATAGCCGCTGTAAAAATAATAACCGAACAAATGTATAAACTTTGTATATTTTTTTGTATATATATACATTTAAAAATTTCAGTTGATTTTTCCAAAAAGAAAAGTTAAAATTTGAAAGAAAATAGAGCTGCGAGGATCACTTCTAGTCATATTATTAAAGCAAACGAATAACCATATTGTATTATCACTTTTAGCTCGTGCCATAAACTATTTACATCTTGTAGCGAAAAAAGTATATAAAATTTGTATAATTTTTGTATATTAACATACAATATATATATACAAAAATTATGCATTTTTCTGTTATTATTTTTACAGCTGTTATATAGTGTCATCTTCTCATTGAAAACTGGCACAAAAGGAGATATTTTCAAGGTCAAAATTTTAGAAGACATTATCTAAAAATGAGGAATTAAGATGATAATTTGCGTTATCCAATGAAAGGAGAGAAAACGTTTTTCTTCAGAGCAAAAGATTTGGTTCATGAATCAAAGTTGGGTAACATCGTTAGTTTTTGAACATATTGTGTCAGTGAGACTAATGTGCTCCACTTTAGCATACTTAAGGGACTAAATATGCTCAGGGTTATATTTGAGGGACCAAAATAGATATGTCATCAAAGATAAGGGACAATATTGGTCAAAAACTCAAATATTATACAACACGATTAATGTTCGTTTTATGCCTAAATAATTATCTTGCAAATGGTGTAATAATTATTCATACATCAAATTGGAAATACACTAATTATTTCTTATACTTCCTTTTTCATATTTTCTTTTTTAATGTATTGCAATAAGAATGATATATTTTTATATTTAAAAATTAATTTAAGATGCATGTAAATTACATTTTATTTATCAGTTTTGCATATTCTTAAAAGTCTCGTAACAATTACACGCTAATGAACTTTTCCTAATAAAAGTGCACAATTGGGGAATCTTTTTTTTTTAACTGCTTATTTCGTCATGCAATATATTTAATCAATTTTCGATTGAGATAGGTGGGTTAACTAAAGAAAAAGGGTGTATTCTATTATTCTACACTTTCGATACAGACTTATTTAAATAGTTGTTTAAAATAGACGATGGTGGAGTTTTTAATTACTCGCATGATGAAAGATTATTTCATACATTTTGAACGTCAAAAATAATTCCATACATAAAAAACAAATCATCTTACACGCATCTTTGTCACTAAGTAGAACGTAAAAAATAATTATGTCACAACCCAAAATCCCGCCACATGCGTCGTGATTACACTTAGTCTTTAAGACTAGGTAAGCCGATTTTATAACAATTCAAGCTATTTTTTTTACCAACAGCAGAAATAATTACAAATATAACAAACTCCCAAAATTGATAATACTGAGTCACGAACTCTAACTGAATACATGAAATGATCTCGAGGATCGAATACTTAATATTGTTTGAATAATAAATAACAGTACAATGGAAGGGAAATACTCCAAGGAATTGCTACGACCAAGTAGCTCTACCTTGAATCCTTGTGATCCCACTCTAACTCTGTTCAAGTCTGATATCTCCAATACCTGGCTCTGCACAAAAATGTGCAGAAGTATAGTATGAGTACACCACAGTCGGTACCCAGTAAGTATCAAGACTAACCTCAGTGGAGTAGAGACGAGGTACAATCAAGACACCCACTAGTCTAATAACCTGTGTAATATAGTATACAAAATAATAGAAAATAAATAACAATAAGAGCAACACAAACCAACCAGTGATATGTCCGGCATGGCAACAAGAACACTATTAATATTGGTCAATAAATAATAAATACAAGTACACTCAATTAAATCAAGTTTTTCAAATAAATATCTTTCCCATATAATTCTTCCAAATAACTCTCTTCAAATATAATTTCCTCAAATAAATATCTTTCAAATATAATTCTTTCAATAAATCTTTTTTCAAATATAATTTCCTTAAATAAATATATTTCACATACAATTCCTTCAAATACTACTTTTTGAATAAAAATCCTTCCAAATAAATATTTTGAATATAATTCTTTCAATTAAAAGTCACCATGTGACACCTCATTTCATAATCATAAAAATACGTGTCTCGACCCTTTTTATATATTTTCGTAAACACTGGTCTAGCCCACTTTCATATTTTCATGGCACTTTGTGCCCATAATTAAATCATCATATTTCTCCGGTACCTCGTACCCTCATTTCATATCACAACTGCACGGACAATTCACGTGCCAAATATCATTATTATTTATCACAGCACCTCATGCCCACATTTCATATCACAACTGCACGGACAATTCACGTATCAATATCCTCATTATTTACTCACGGCACCTCGTACTCACATTTCATTTTATAATCTGCCTGGCAATAGCCACAAGATCTCAATTTTAACATAAATCATATAGTTATCAATTTACCAACAACAAGACAAATTGCACAAGGTCTAAAACTAAACACAAGAAAATCACAGCATCACATGAAAATCACCAACACCACAACCCCACATAATCACATATCGTCCATGACAATAGCCACCATTATCTCTCCTATAGCCGCCCTTATCACTCCTATAATAGCCTCAATTATCCCTCCGCCCTGACAATATCAATAACCACCCTTATCGCTTATATTACCACCCTTATCTCTCCTATAGCCACCTTTTTCGCTCCGCCCACACAATACTCCAGCAAACATAACAGTGAAATGCCACCCTTATACCCACATAATATCAAAAGTGGAATGCTACCCTTATATCATCAAAATAACAACTCACACAACACAATAATTTATACGAGAAATTATCACGGCAACATAACAAAATCAATTCATATCACAATTTACCGAATTGCCACAACCAAAATTTCAAAGATACAACCAAGTCAATTAATTTCACAACAAAGAGCCGAAGGCTCCACACAATGTGTATAACACCCCAAAAGAAATCAACAGAGATAGAAATTACTCAGCATAAAGCAAAGCCTTCATTAATCAAAATTCTCAATAGTTATATAAACACATTTTCTTAAACTCATTTGATTAATTATTTGCATAGAAAAAATTCATAATAAAATTAAATTCCATGAATTATCAAACCAACAAATTCACGGAATTTACATAAATAATCAAGCAACAATCACATCAAATTATCATATAACAATAAATTCAACAATAAGGATTTAGGCATGGCAAATAGATGATTTAATAAATACCAATAATTATCCAATTTACTACACAATATGCCCAAGACTTTAATTCAATGAATTTTGCACATATAAGCTCAAGTACGTACTCGTCACCTCGCGTGCACGGCTTTTCACATTTCACAAATAGCATATAAGACTCGATGCCTAAGGAGTAATTCCCCCACTCGAGGTTAAGCAAGACACTTATCTTTTTGAAATTATACCGATATTCCAAAATCGCCTTCTTGCTTGAATTGACCTCCAGACAGCTCAAATCTATTCAAATTAATTATACAACTTTATTAAAATTCACCGAAAATAATTCCGGATAATAATATGCCGACTTAAATTTTTATTCCAAACGGTCAACAAAAGTCAATGCGGGACCCGCCTCTTGGAACCCGACATAATTTTTGCGAAATCCGAACACCCATTCCAATACGAGTTCAATCATATCAATTTTATCGAATTCCAATAACAAACCGACCTTCAAATCTTAAATTTAAACCAAGAGGGTTTTCTAAAAAATTTAACTTAATTCACCCATTAAATAATGAATTCAAAGACATAATCATGGAAATTAATCAAAACTGGATAAGAATCACTTACCCCAAACACCCACGCAAGAATCTCTCCAAAAATTACCTTCTACCGAGCTCGCATTGTCACGACCCAAACCGATGGGTCGTGATGAGTGCCCGAGTTCTACCTATCGAACACCCCTAAGCATTCGTCTAAGATATAGATATGAAATAAGTGTAGGTCATGCACAAAGTCTGAAAATAAACTACTAATTCATATGAACAACCTACGCGATAAAACATTCCCAAAAGATATATATATATATATATATACGGAATACGGTAGGGCTAGCCGACAAGGCCACATACTATCTAACTATACATGACTGTCTACAGACCTCTATTAGAGTGTACAACTGTATAAAGGACGGGACTCGGGTCCGTCGTACCCATATATATAAAAACACATCGTACCAAAACTCAAAGCAGCTCCGGATCAAATAGAGCACACCAACTCTCGCTGGTCAACGATCCTAAGAAGGGGGACTGTCAGCCTGTGTACCTGCACCTGCGGGCATGAAACGCAGCGTCCTCCCAAAAAAAAGGGACGTCAGTACGAATAATGTACTGAGTATGTAAAGCATGAAAATCAGTACATAAAAGACATAGATGAAATATGGGATAAAAAATTTCACCTGTGAGTCTAAATAACTTTGTGAATCCTAAAACATTTATAATATCATGCACGTGCGTGTAAATATCGTATCATGCATAGGTATAGGTGTACATAACATCACCAAGCCTCTGAGGGCATCCCATCATATCATCTCGGCCATTGTGTGCAAATCATCAACGTATACCAGTTGCTCAGGTGGTGGTACGTATATAACGCCTTAACCTTTTCCCATATCCCATATACATATAATATATGCGTATATAACGCCTTCTGGTCATGGGCCAATGCATATGTATAGATGCATGAAATGCATAAGAAATACGTTAATAAGATTTCTCGAATAACATAAAATCAATATGATTTTTGGATAAACTTTATCAAATACGTATTTTTCTGAGACCCATGAACATAGGATATAATAATAATTCACATGGGAAATCAAGAATATAGACACCCCTAATATTTCTATGAATAGAGTCATTTATGAACTTTGCATATTTTGCTAGTTTCGTTTGTATCAGTTGGATCATGCCAAAAAGACAAAAGGGATATCCTTAACATACCTCAAGTCGTTAATGCAACTCAACAACAAGCTTATGACAACTAGCGTGACAACCCTATAGCAAGGAAATGCATGTACAATTTAGATGGCAGTAGTATATTACGTATCTCAAACGATAACTCGATTCTAAAATAAAACGGGCATTATTTCCCCTGATTTTACTGCTCCCTCAAGCCTACTATAGGTGAGATACAAACATAACACAATCATCAACTCAAAACCAACCTAATTACAATTTGGGACCTTCAATACAACAAAAAGCCCAAATATACCATAATACACCCAATCAAAAAATTATCAATTAGCCTGCAACTACAACGACGAGCGACCAACCTACTACCCTACCACACGTGGAGTTTCTTCACGTCATTTTTATACTTCCAAATTTCATAAATCAGCAGCACAATAGACAGCCCAAAAGCAACACAAAACAGCCCACAAAACAGTCCACTACAAGTTAAATAACTCGAATTCACGACTTTCGATTACCGTCCCGTGAGGTCTAACTATTAGGAAATAAATTTATCAACTTTTCTTGATATTTTAAAGCTTAAATACAGAAATTAGAAATTTATTAACTATTAAATACATTCCAAAACTCAAACTACAAAGAAAAAGAGAGGCGATATAGTGATACTTACGTCGTAGGGATCGTTCTGATGTTATCGCTTCTTGATTTCGTACCCGGGATGTTAGTATTATTTGAAGCTATTAGAGAGATCAAGGACCTTTTTTATGGTGCCTATGGTCAAATTCTAAGTAAAATGAAGAGATAGAGACATGAGTTAAAACATATTTATCAAAATTTTTGAAAAGTCAAAAGGTGCTAGCTTGTCACCTTCTCATTCGACCATCTGCTGACCCTTATATCTTTTTATCCGGATGTCGTATGAACGAACGGTTAAGAGCGTTGGAAACTACATTCCAAGACCTTCAATTTGGTATATAATATGTCCGAAAAAGACCTTATATAGAATACAAAATTTATTTCTCAAAAAGCTCTGTTATAAGGTAAATTCTTAGTTGTTTTTTTCTGCAATTTTAATTCGATTTTCCCCAAACTTTATGTGTTTTGTCCAAACATCATATATAATCATATTATGATTTTAAACTCATTTAAATCATAATTAACAAGTCTCATATTCATTATACGTCACATTGGGATGTACATGGTGTAGCACCCAATTTGATTTTGTGTTATGAACTCAAACCCCCGTTTTTGGGACTTTTAATTTTATTGAGATAGGCCTTCTTCGCGTTCACGTGACAAGTGTCGCGTTCGCGAAGGCCAAAAATCCAGCTGCCTCAAATTCTTCTTCGCATTCGCGTGACAAGCGTCGCGTTCGCGAAGGTCTACCCATGCATAGCATCGCGTTCACGTTCAATCCCTCGCGTTCGCGATGCCCTCAAGCCCCACTGCTTCGCGTTCAGGAAGGCTAATGACTCTAGGCATAGTCCCCTCCTTCCTTCTACGCATTCGCGACTGTCCCATCGCGTTCACGTAAGTTCTTCAGACACCCCTTCGCGTTCGTGAAGGCCAAATCCAGCGGCCTCCAAACTCCTCTTCGCGAACGCGGGACTCTCTTCGCGTTCGCGAAGAAGGAAACCACATACCAGATACCAGATACAGCAGTTCCGAAACAACCCGAAATGATCCGTAACCACCACGAAATACACCTGAAGCCCCCGGGACCCCGTCCAATCATACCAACCAGTCCTATAACATAACACAAACTTGCTCGAGACCACAAATCACATCAAACAACATCGAAATCATGAATCGCACCCCGTTTCAAACTTAATGAACTTTGAAACTTCAACTTCTACAATCGATGTCGAAACCTATCAAATCACGTCAGATTGTCCTCAAATTTTGCACACAAGTCATAATTGGCATTACGGACCTACTCCAACTTCCAGAATTGATTTCCGACCCCGATATCAAAAAGTCCACTTCCGTTCCAAATCTCCAAAAATTCGACTTTGCCATTTCAAGCCTAAATCAGCTACAGACCTTATATTCACAGTTCGGACAGACTCCTAAGTCTAAAATCACCCAACGGAGCTAACAGAACTCCATTCCGGAGTCATCTTCACATATTTCCGGTTACGGTCAAAATCCTAAGACTTAAGCTTATGTTTTAGGGACCAAGTATCCCAAATCACTCTGAATCATCCGGTAACTGAATTCAACCACGCACGCAAGTCAATACACGTAATACGAAGCTGCTTAGGGCCTTATGCCGCTGAACGAGACTTAAATTCTTGAAACGACAAGTCGGATCGTTACAAATTCCATCTATTAATTTGAAGTAAAACGAAAGCTCCGTACGTGTTATTTTTTTTTTTAATTTTTTAATCATCTTGTGATCTCAAATTTCCTTATAAAGTAGAATGTCACACAATTCCTACGGTTGAATAATTTAAATATATTTTAAAGTAAAAAATGTCTTGGCCAACTTGGACGTGCAATTTTTGAAGCTTAATACAATTCCTTTAGCGTCCTTAGGATTAGACATGCCTTATTTAGGACTTTCAAGTTTCAATATTGATTGATATGTGGCTCTTCCTTAGGTAGGGGTATCAATTGTCCGGATCGACCGGTTATTTTATAAAATTTATACTATATCAATTTTTCGGGTTTTCTATTATGTATATATAAAATTAGACTTTTCAAAAGTGTCCCAATCATGTCGGCTTCTCTTCGATATCTACATGATTCAGTTAATTTTTGATATTTTTTTAAATGTCATGTAAAAATAGAATGCAATAATATACGTTCTTTTATAAGACTTAGCAAAACTCTCGAGTCATTTTTACTGTTTAAAGGGTGATGAATTAAAAACAAATATGAAAGATGGCCAGAGTATAACTTCATCAACTATTCTATAGCAACTTAAAAGAAACCAAGCAAAGACAAATAAACTATAAATCACACGAGTGAAAATATATTAACCAAGTTAAGACTCACGAATTAAGTCTATAGAATATTAAATATTAAAAAAAAATATTGTAGTTTGCTACTCGTAATCGCAAGAATACTTTGTGTCTTGCTAATGAAAATGTTGAAAATAATTTAGTTTCAGTAGAAGTAGCATAATAGGTTTTAGGAATTAAGATTTTGAGTTTAATTACTTATTGGCTTGTAACCGTTTTAATTACTTGTTGGCTTGAAAAGTCAAAATGTGCTAGCTGCCGACGCTTATATCTTTTTATCCGAATGTCGTATGAATAAACGGTTAAGAGCGTTGGAAACTACATTCCACGTCCTTCAATTTGGTATATAATATGTCCAAAAAAGACCTCAGGTAGCATACGAAATTTATTTTTCAAAAAGCTTTGTTATAGGGCAAATTCTTAGTCGGCTTTCCGCAACTTTAATCCGATTTTCTCCAAACTTTATGTGTTTTGTCCAAACATCATATATAGTCATATTATGACTTTAAACTCATTTAAATCATGATTAAAAAGTCTCATATTCATTATACATCACCTTGGGACGTACATGGTGTAACAATCTTCCCCTCTTAGAAACATTCATCCTCGAAAATAAACTCCTAGAAATTTATAGAAATTTTGGAAGAGTCTCCTCTGTAATGGTACCACTACCAACTTGTAAGATAGAAAAACCCAACAATACAAAGCCACACAGGTCCACAATCATCAATAACATCAATGGTCTCACACGACCAATGGCAATAACTAACATAAGAATCAAGTACCATATATGTACCTAAGGCTGTGATGTCTCAGTTCGATCCTCCTCCGAAAGCAGAAATAAGTGAGGATACCTAGACTTCATGTCTTCTTCAGCTTCCCAGGTCATCTCCTCCACATTATTGTTCCTCCAAAGTACTTTAACCGAAGATACGTCTTTAGTTCTCAATCTCCGAACTTGTCTATCTAGTATAGCAATGGGAGCTTCCTCATATGATAGATGCTCTGTGACCTGAATATCGTCAACTAGAATGACTCTAGAAATATCTTTAATACACTTGCGGAGCATAAACACATGAAAAACTGGATGTACTGACTCAAAGTTGGAAGGTAAGTCTAACTTATATGCTACTTGGCCTACTCTACTTATGATATTATAAGGTCCAATGTATCGAGGGCTAAGCTTTCCCTTCTTACCGAATCTCATAACGCCTTTCATCGGTGATACCTTTAGGAATACCCAATCATCTACCTGAAACTCCAAGTCTCATCATCGATTATCTGCATATGACTTCTGACGACTCAGAGTTGCTAATAGCCTTTCCCGTATAAGCTTAATCTTCTCAACTGCCTGATGTACCAACTCTGGTCCTACTAACTTAGTTTCCCTAACCTCGAACCATCTGATAGGTGACCTACACTTTTGTCCGTAAAGAGTTTCGTATAGAGCCATCTGAATGCTGGAATGATAACTATTATTATATGTGAACTCAATAAGTGGAAGATGATCATCCTAGTTACCTCTGAAGTCCATCACACAAGCCCGTAGCATATTCTCCAGTGTCTGAATAGTACGCTCAACCTGACTGTCTGTTTGGGGATGAAATGATGTACTAATACTTATTTGAGTCCCTAATCCTTTTTGGAAGGACCTCCAGAAATTAGCTGTAAATTGAGCACCTCTATCTGAGATAATAGATATAGGGACACCATGAAGTCGTACTATCTCCTTAGTGTAAATCCTTGCATAATCCTCTATTGAATACGTAGTCTGACATGCAGAAAATGGGCTGATTTTGTAGGTCTATCAATAATAACCCATATAGAATCGAACTAACGCTGGGTACGAGGTAAGCCTATAATGAAATCCATGTTAATCACTTCCCATTTCCAAGTCGGAATCTCTATAGCCTGCAATAATCCACCGGGTTTCTGATGCTCAATCTTAACCTGTTGACAATTTTGGCACTGAGCAACAAACTCTGCTATATCCTTCTTCATTCCGTCCCACCAATATATTCCCTTGATATCATGATACATCTTCGTTGCTCCTGGATGAATGGAATAACGATAATAATGAGCTTCTCCCATAACCTGCTGACGCAACCCTGCTACATTAGGAACACATAATCAACCTCGATATCTGAGGACTCCATCTCCTGTAATCTCCAATGATGTATTCTCCTTTTGAGGGGTTGTATCTCTGTAGTGAGCTAGCGCATGATCTTCATACTGGCATTTCTTCACTTCAGTTACTAGAGAGGATACTGCCGTGTCCTGAATAGTAACTCCGGTACCACCTGAATCTAATAATCGAACTCCAAGATTAGCTAGCTGAAGAACCTCACAAGTTATCTCACTCTTATCTAGCTGTAAATATGATAAGCTACCCATAGATCTACGGCTGAGGGCATCGACTACTATATTCGCCTTTCCCGGATGGTATAAAATATCAGCATCATAGTCTTTTAGTAGCTCCAACCATCGCCTCTGATGTAAATTCAATTCCTTTTACTTGAATATATATACTGAAGGCTCTTATGGTTCATATAGATATCAACATGAATGTTATACAAATAGTGCCTCAACATCTTTAGTGCATGAATCACCGCGACTAACTCTAAATCATCGGTGGGGTAATTCTTCTTGTGGTTTCTTAGTTGTCTAGAAGCATAAGTGATAACCTTACCATGTTGCATCAATACACAACCCAATCTAATGCCCGAAGCGTCATAATAGATAGCATAACCATCGGTCCCTTCTGGAAGTGTCAGAACTGATGCTGAAGTCAATTTGTCCTTCAATGACTAGAAACTCCGCTCACAAGCATCAATCCACTGAAACTTGGTTGCCTTCTGAGTTAACTTTGTCAATGGTGCAGAAAGGGAAGAAAATCCCTCTACAAATCTCTTGTATTAACCTGCCAAATCCAGGAAGCTACGAACCTCTGTCGGTGTCGTGGGTCTAGGCCAAGTCTTCACTGCCTCAATTTTCTGTGTATCGACCTAGATACCCTCACCCGAAATAATATGACCAAGGAAGGCTACTGAATTCAACCATAATTCACATTTAGAGAATTTTGCATACAACTTCCTTTCTTGTAGATCTCTGAGCACATTACGCAAATGATCTGCATGCTCAGCCTCTGAATGAGAATAAACCAAAATATCATCTATAAATACAATCACGAACATATCTAAAAAGGGTATGAATACACGGTTCATCAAGTCCATGAATACTGCTGGGGCATTAGTCAAACCGAATGATATAACACGAAACTCAAAGTGTCCGTTTCTGGTCTTGAATGTTGTCTTCGAAATATCCTTTTCTCTAACCCTTACCTGATGGTACCCCGACCTCAAGTCTATCTTTGAGAAACACTCGACACCCTGCAACTGATCAAATAAATCATCAATCCTCGGGAGTGGGTACTTATTCTTGATCGTCGCCTTATTCAACTGTCTGTAATCAATACACATCCGCAAGGAACCATCTTTCTTTCTCACAAAAAACACAGATGCTCCCCACGGTGATGTACTGGGTCTGATAAAGCCTTTTTCAAGCAAATCCCTCAGTTGTTCTTTCAACTCTTTCAGCTCTGCATGTGCCATTTTATAAGGAGGAATAGATATCGGCCGAGTATCTGGTAATGTGTCAATAGAAAACTTAATCTCCCGCTATGGCGAAAGGCTTGGAAGCTCATCGGAAAAAACATCGGGAAACTCATTAACCACCGGAATAGATTGAAGGGTCGGTGACTCTGCGGTCATATCCTATACCCAAACTAAGTGATAAATATAGCCCTTTCTGATCATCTTCCTTGCCTTGGGATAGGAAATAAACCTACCTTTCGGCGATGCAGTATTACCTTTCCGCTCTAGAACTAGCTCCCCTAGAAACTGGAACCGAACCATCTTTGATTTACAATCAACGTTAGCATAACAAAAGGCAACCAATCCATACCTATTATAATATCAAATTCTACCATATCTAGCTCAATCAGGTCCACTACTGTAGAACGACTAAGAACTCCTACTATACAATCTCTATATACCTGCCTAGTTATCACTGGATCCCCAACAGGTGTAGACACCTCAAAAGGTTTAATCAACTCATGTTCTATCCCAAACTTGCTAGCAACCAACGAAGTGACATACGATAAAGTGGAACCTGGATCAATCAATGCATATACATCATATGAAGAGACTGATAATATACCTGTAACAACATCAGGTGACGACTCCTGATCATGTCGACCCGCTAATGCATAAATGCGGTTCTGAGGACTGCTCGAGCTAGATGTTCCACTTCTGCCTCTACCACGACCGACTGGTGCCTGTGATCCTTTCCCCGGGGGGGGGGGGGGGGGGAGGCGTACTGATGATGACGAACCAGCTATAGATCCCGCTGGCTGAACTATACCCGCACTACCTCAAAACTCACAAGAAGGACCTGAAGATCTCGCTCTCTTACTCTGGCCCCTATCATGCTCAGGATCGCCCCCTGCTTCTACTTACGCTCCCCTATACCTTGAGCGGATGCCTGAATACGAGGAATATCAATGGCTGGATGAAGTGAGACCGACATACAGTCATTGAGCAGGTGCGGCTCCAACCCCATCACGAACCAGTGAACCCGATCCTCCATCTTAGTTACAATAGTAGGAGCATACCTATACAAAGAATCAAACTGAAGGTTGTACTCCCGAACACTCATATTACCCTGTCAAAGGGTCAAGAACCTATCAACTCCGGCTCGTCTAAGCCCTGGTGGCAAATAATAATGAAGAATAGCCTCTATAAAATCCTGCCATACTGCTGGAAGGGCATCCTCACCTCTAGACAACTCCCAAGACTCGTACCAATTAATTGCAATATCCCGAAGTCTATAGGAAGTTAGCTCAACTGACTCAGTCGCAGTGGACTTCATTACCCTCAAAGTCCTCTGCATCCTATCGATAAAATACCTGAGGGTCCTTATTTGGATCTGCTCCAGTGAATATCGGAGGGTCAAAATTAATGAAATTACGAACCCTCGCACTAATGGCCCTATCTGCATGACCAATACCAACCTCCCGACCCGAGTCAATAACTGAATAACATCTCTAATCTCTTGACCCGGTGCATCTGGATGAGGAACTGGGGGTACTGGAGCGAGTGCTGGAGCTGGTGCCCCTCGGATCTCCTCTAGAAAGGGCAGGGTATGTAAAGTATGAGATGGATTCTCACTATGCGACTCTCCCTGAGACCTGGTAACTCGTGACGCTCTACTTGTAGTTTCATCATCCACGGACTTGCCCTTCTGGGCGGCTGTAGCCTTCTTGGGCATCGCTGAAAACATAACATGTCGTTAGGAAAATGAATTCTTATATTGCACAATCTAAGATAGAAAGAAAAGTAACCATCCTAAATATCTTGTAGCCTCATGTCTATAAGTGTGGTGCATAACACACCCATAAACAAGACTCTACTAGACACGGTATGTAGACAACCCTAGGACAGAACTGCTCTGATACCACTTTTGTCACGACCCAAACCGATGGGCCGTGACGAGTGCCCGAGTTCTATCTATCGAACACCCCTAAGCATTCGTCTAAGATATAAACATGAAATAAGTGTAGGTCATGCATAAAGTCTGGAAATAAACTACTAATTCATATGAAAAACCTGCCCAAAAGACATATATATATATATATATATATATATATATATATATATATATATATATATATATATATATATATATATATATATATATGGAATACGGTACTAAAAACCGACAAGGCCACATACTATCTAACTATACATGACTGTCTACAAACCTCTATTAGAGTGTACAACTGTATAAAGGACGGTACTGGGCCCCGTCATGGGATTGGGCCCCGTCGTACCCATATATATATATATATGTAAACACATCGTACCAAAACTCAAAGCAGCTCCGGATCAAATGGAGCACACCAACTCTCGCTGATCAAGGATCCTGAGAAGGGGGACTGTCAGCCTGTATACCTGCACTTGCGGGCATGAAACGCAGCGTCCCCAGGAAAAAAAGGGACGTCAGTACGAATAATGTACTGAGTATGTAAAGCATGAAAATCAGTACATAAAAGACATAGATGAAACATGGGGTAAAAAATTCCACATGTGAGTCTAAATAACTTTGTGAATCCTGAAACATTTATAATATCATGCACGTGCGTGTAAATGTCGTATCATGCATAGGTATAGGTGTATATAACATCATCAAGCCTCTGAGGGCATCCCATCATATCATCTCGGCCACTGTGGGCAAATCATCAACGTATACCAGCTGATCAGGTGGTGGTGCGTATATAACGCCTTAACCTTTTCCCATATCCCATATACATATAATATATGCGTATATAACGCCTTCTGGTCATGAGTCAATGTACATGTATGGATGCATGAAATGCATAAGAAATACGTTAATAAGATTTCTCGAATATCATAAAATCAATATGATTTTTGGATAAACTTTATCAAATACGTATTTTTTTGAGACCCATGAATAGAAGATATAATAATAATTCACATGAGAAATCAAGAATATAGACACCCCTAATATTTCTATGAATAGAGTCATTTATGAACTTTGCGTATTTTGCTCGTTTCGCTTGTATCAGTTGGATCATGCCAAAAAGAAAAAAAGAGATATCCTTAACATACCTCAAGTCGTCAATGCAACTCAACAACAAGCTTATGACAACTAGCGTCCCAACCCTATAACAAAGAAATACGTGTACAATTTAGATGGCGGTAGTATATTACGTATCTCAAACAATAATTCGATTCTAAAATAAAACGGGTATCATTTCCCCTGATTTTACTGCTCCCTCAAGCCTACTATAGGCGAGATACAAACATAACACAATCATCAACTCAAAACCAACCTAATTACAATTCGGGACCTTCAATACAACAAAAAGCCCAAATATACCATAATACACCCAATCAAAAAATTATCAATTAGCCTGCAGCTACAATGACGAGCGACCAACCTACTACCCTACCACACGTGGAGTTTCTCCACGCCATTTTTATACTTCCAAATTCCATAAATCAACAGCACAATAGATAGCCCAAAAGCAACATAAAACAGCCCACAAAACAGTCCACTACAAGTTAAATAACTCGAATTCACGACTTTCGATTACCGTCCCGTGAGGTCTAACTATTAAGAAATAAATTTATCAACCTTTTTTGATATTTTAAAGTTTAAATACAGAAATTAGAAATTTATTAACTATTAAATACATTCCAAAACTCGAACTACAAAGAAAAAGAGAGGCGATATAGTGATACTTACGTCGTAGGGATCGTTCTGATGTTATCGCTTCTCGATTTTGTACCCGGAATGTTAGTATTATCTGAAGCTATTAGAGAGCTCAAGGCCCCTTTTTATGGTGCCTCTGGTCATATTCTAAGTAAAATGAAGAGATAGAGATACGAGTTAAAACATATTTATCAAAAAATTTGAAAAGTCAAAAGGTGCTAGCTTGTCACCCTCTCATTCGCCCATCTACCGACGCTTATATCTTTTTATCCGAATTTCATATGAACAAACGGTTAAGAGCGTTGGAAACTACATTCCAAGACCTTTAATTTGGTATATAATATGTCCGAAAAAGACCTCATATAGTACATAAAATTTATTTCTCAAAAAACTCTGTTATAAGGCAAATTCTTAGTTATTTTTTCTGCAATTTTAATTCGATTTTCTCCAAACTTTATGTGTTTTGTCCAAACATCATATATAATCATATTATGACTTTAAACTCATTTAAACATGATTAACAAGTCTCATATTTATTATACGTCACCTTGGGACGTACATGGTGTAGCACCCAATTTGATTTTGTGTTATGAACTCAAACCCCCATTTTTGGGACTTTTAATTCTGTCCAGATAGGCTTTCTTCGCATTCGCGTGACAAGTGTCGCGTTCGCGAAGGCCAAAAATCCAGCTGCCTCAAATTCTTCTTCGCGTTCGCGTGACAAGCGTCGCGTTCGCGAAGATCTACCCATGCATAGCGTCGCGTTCACGTTCAAGCCCTCGCGTTCGCGATGCCCTCAAGCCCCACTGCTTCGCGTTCGCGAAGGCTAATGACTCTAGGCTCAGTCCCCTCCTTCCTTCTACGTGTTCGCAACTGGCCCATCGTGTTCGCGTAAGTTCTTCAGACACCCCTTCGCGAGCGGCCTCCAAACTCCTCTTCGCGAACCTAGGACTCTCTTCGCGTTCGCGAAGAAGGAAACCAGATATCAGATACAACCGTTCCGAAACACACCCGAAATGATCCGAAACTACCCCGAAACACACCTGAAGCCCCCGGGACCCCGTCCAATCATACCAACCAGTCCCATAACATAACACAAACTTGTTCGAGACCTCAAATCACATCAAACAACATCGAAAATCATGAATCGCACCCCGATTCAAACTTAATGAACTTTGAAACTTCAACTTCTACAATCGATGTCGAAACCTATCAAATCACGTCAGATTGTCCTCAAATTTTGCACATAAGTCCTAATTGACATTACAGACCTACTCCAACCCCGATATCAAAAAGTCCACTTCCGTTCCAAATCTCCAAAAATTTGACTTTCGCCATTTTAAGCCTAAATCAGCTACTGACCTCATATTCACAGCCCGGACAGACTCCTAAGTCTAAAATCACCCAACGGAGCTAACAGAACTCCATTTCGGAGTCGTCTTCACACAGTTCCTACTACGGTCAAAATCCTAAGACTTAAGCTTCCGTTTTAGGGACCAAGTGTCCCAAATCACTCTGAATCATCCGATAACTGAATTCAACCACGCACGCAAGTCAATACACGTAATACGAAGCTGCTTAGGGCCTTATGCCGCTGAACGAGACTTAAATTCTTGAAACGACAAGTCGGATTGTTACAAATTCCATCTATTAATTTGAAGTAAAACGAAAGCTCCGTACGTGTTATTTTTTTGAATTTTTTAATCATCTTGTGATCTCAAATTTCCTTATAAAGTAGAATGTCACACAATTCCTACGGTTGAATAATTTAAATATATTTTAAAGTAAAAAATGTCTTGGCCAACTTGGACGTGCAATTTTTGAAGCTTAATACAATTCCTTTAGCGTCCTTAGGCTTAGACATGCCTTATTTAGGACTTTCAAGTTTCAATATTGATTGGTATGTGGCTCTTCCTTAGGTAGGGGTATCAATTGTCTGGATCGACCGGTTATTTTATAAAATTTGTACTAGATCAATTTTTCGGATTTTTTATTATGTATATCTAAAATTAGACTTTTCAAAAGTGTCCCAATCATGTCGGCTTCTCTTCGATATCGACATGATTCAGTTAATTTTTGATATTTTTTTAAATGTCATGGAAAAATAGAATGCAATAATATACGTTCTTTTATAAGACTTAGCAAAACTCTCGAGTCATTTTTATTGTTTAAAGGGTGATGAATTAAAAACAAATATGAAAGATGGCCAGAGTATAACTTCATCAACTATTCTATAGCAACTTAAAAGAAATCAAGCAAAGACAAATAAACTATAAATCACACGAGTGAAAATATATTAACCAAGTTAAGACTCACGAATTAAGTCTATAGAATATTAAATATTAAAAAAAGATATTGTAGTTTGCTACTCGTAATCGCAAGAATACTTTGTTTCTTGCTAATGAAAATGTTGAAAATAATTTAGTTTCAGCAGAAGTAACATAATAGGTTTTAGGAATTAAGATTTTGAGTTTAATTAGTTGTTGACTTGTAACCGTTTTCATAATTCCAAGGCCCAAAGAAAAATTTGATGCTTATTATTTTTAAACTTACTATATAAATATTTTTTTCACATGTAAATTTTTTCGGTATGGTTCGGTATTTTTTCGATTTATTTTTATAAATAAAAACCTACCATAATTAACGGTACTATTATAAATTTATATAAAAACCTACGTTTTTTTAAAAATAAACCTAAAAATCGATTTGGTGCGATACGATTCGGTCGATTTAATCGATTTTTAAATATTTTCATTAACACCCCTATCGTTAGGTACACTTTCTCAAATAAGCTTAAACCCATTTTTTGTTTTGTGTTCATGAGTATCTACTTGTCTTAGCCAATGAATTTGCTCTTATTTTATTGTGCAGTTTCTTTAACATTAAATATGATTAGTGAAATTTGTTGCACAAGATTTAGTTTGTTGAATAAGTACATATTCCTTTTAAATTCGATACTTCAACATTTTTGGCTTTTAATATTTTCTTATCATATATTTTTCTTTCTTTTTTTAATTCAAGCAAAGAATGAGATTCTTGTTTTAAAGATGACACATCATTGATAATTTGGTCTAATGAATTTTTTAAAACCTTTTTTTTTTTCGAGTGTGAAAATCAATTTTATGAATCACATGACAAGTTTTGTTTGTTTATTCTAAAGTTTTCCAAATTATTAATTCTAAAATCAAAATATCCAAGCGAATTAAGTAAACTCAAATAAAACGAGGATGAACATTGAACACTCGTAAGCCCATACACCAAAAGCAGGCAAACAGATGACTGTCAAATCCCTATTTATAGGCCAAACAAAAATTGGTTTTGTACTAAAAGCTCCATTAACATTTTGAAAAAGAACTCGACGAGACACTCGCAACAATTACGTCTCGAGAAGATTTGGTTCTGCCCAGAGAGATAAACGAAACCCTAATTTGCAATGGAGAGTGCGTTCGCTAGCGCCTCGGCGATCAGCGACCAACGCCAGAAAATCGAACAGTACAAGCACATTCTCTCCACCGTTCTCGCATCTAGCGACATTCAACAAGCCAAGCAATTCATCGATCACAGTTCAGTCTCTCTCTCTCTCTCTGATAATTTGCTGTTTACTTATATTCATGCTATATATAATTCTCAGTTGAAATAGATATAGAGGATTTATATAGCAATTTATACTTGTGCACTCAAGGGTGTGTGGCCTAGTGGTCAATGAAGTGGGTTAAGAACCACAAGGTCTCGATCCTAGCTGAGACAAAAACACTTGGTGATTTCTTTACATCTGTGCAAGCTTTGATGGACATAGTTAAATGGTACCTGTTGTTGGTGGGAGGTAGCAGTTATCTCGCGGAATTAGTCGGTGTGCGCAAGCTGGCCCGGACACCTTGGTCTAAAAAATAATAATATAACAATTGATATTTGTGTACAATTATGTAGTGTTATCGGATGATGTGCCCTTGGTGGTATCAAGGCAGCTATTGCAGACATTTGCACAAGAACTTGGGAGATTGGAAGCAGAGGTTCAAAAGGAAGTAGCGCATTATACTCTCAATCAGATACAGCCTCGTGTTGTGTCCTTTGAAGAACAGGTTTGCTAGTATTTTTGGACTTATATATTAATGCCTTATATAACTCTAAATTACTCTAAGTTTTGGTGCTTCGGAATGATTTATTCTACTACGGTCAGTTTAAATTGTGGCGAAATTGAAAAACATAGGGAGTTCGTCCTATTTGCCTAAGCCTTGGTGGGCTAAGTTAATTGGTACTTGTGCTGGTGAGAGGCAGTAGGTACTCAGTGGAATAGTGGAGGTGAGCCGTTGGCTCAAGGTGGCCCAGCCACCACCGTAAAAAAAAGTGTTGTAATTGTGTTTCTTTGCTTTATCTGTTGTCTCATTGGTGGTGTATATGTAGTTCTAAGGTTGTAGCATTGGATGTTTGTAATTTCATCTCTTAGAACTTCTCAAGAAAATAATAAGAGTACTCTATCTAGAAAATGTACAGAGAAGA
The DNA here is from genome assembly GCF_000715075.1 of Nicotiana tabacum. Lineage (NCBI taxonomy): Eukaryota > Viridiplantae > Streptophyta > Magnoliopsida > Solanales > Solanaceae > Nicotiana > Nicotiana tabacum. The sequence continues at coordinate 12,293,395 of NC_134091.1, forward strand.
ACATGATATATGTAGAATGATAACTATTGAATCCACATTTCTATCATGTAAAAGGAGAAGGCCCGTATATGCTGACTGAATTCATGTTCTTTTATTCCCCGTGTTCCATAAATGGAGTGGGAAGTACTTACAGAAAAAAGGGACGCGAAGATATGAAACAATTAATTTTCAGAAAATAACCTCTTTCTAATTGACCGATCAGATTTTAGCTTCCTAATTTTTGCTAAAACCAGTTAAAATAACAGGCTAACAAAGAATTTGAGTGCAGCACATAGGGCGCACCTCACATTGGGACCATGGAGTCGTTGATTATAATGTGTGTGTTTTTAGAGTTGGTATGTTGATGGGAACTGTTGCATATCTACACCTCGATTCCTTTTTCATGGAATTGATATTAAGAACTGAATTTTGTGAGAGTGGGTTATCTCACCAAAGTCACTGAAATATCTGTTTATCTTCTGATCAATAAGTTTACCCCCCTTGGAAGTCATAGTCATCTTAGAATTTGATGTTTCTCAAGTATTTTAGTTTTGAGAAAACGGTTTAGACGAAGATTGGTGTTGGAAATTATTTATTTTTCTGCACATTATCTGCTGTCCACAAGAGATCCTCCACATATGGGTTCTTTTGACCTTTTATATTTTTAATGCCAGATTCTAAAACAACATCCCATCTTTGTAGGTGTTGATCATTCGGGAAAAACTTGCAGAGTTATACGAGTCTGAACAACAATGGTCAAAAGCAGCCCAGATGCTCAGTGGCATCGATTTAGATTCTGCAATGAGGTCTCATTATATTTTTACTTATCTTTTGTTCCCTGCTGTGTCTCTTAAATTTTCGTTGAAACCTGAAATCTCTATCTTCCCGGTGTCTCTTGTTCTGCAGAGTTGTTGATGAGACTTTCATAGTTTCAAAATGTGTCCAAATTGCTCGTCTATATCTCGAGGTTGGATTTTTTTCTCTTTTTCTTTTTTCCTATTTTTCTGATGTCAAGTAAACATCTACGAGTATCACAACAGTAAAAAATCTTTTTTCCTGCTGGCTATTGTCCCAAATTGTTTCTTTTGCTTATGGCTCTGGAAAAATTGTATGGATTCCAAAAAGAGCAAAGACAGTGTTTTTTGGATTAGTAGGCCACACACTAGTTTGTACTGATCTTTTTCTAGAAGGATACAAATGAGTGTGCAGTACACAGCTCTTTGTTCTTGTGGAACTTATTCTGCAAATTGTACCAATGATGTCTATTTACTTGACGAGTAAAGCCTTGTATAGTACTTATGTGATTTGTTAACTTTAGTGTCCCCTTGGTTCCGTTTCAATTGCATTGTTTTGCTTACCTATCAAAAAGGGAGTTAGAGTTTTAGATCTATGTACCTTCCTATTGGTGTGTTCTTTAGATGCATTGATCTGAGGAAGCTTAGTTTACTTCCATAATTTTGGTTCTCTCTTTGACATTCTAACAGTGTCCAACTCCTTGTTTGGCAGGACGATGATGCAGTTAATGCAGAAGCTTTTATTAATAAAGCTTCCTTTAAAGTTAACGGCATCAAGAATGAAGTATTGAATTTGCAGTACAAGGTTGTTGTCATATGATATAGGCATTCTTTTCATGTTTGAGTATGTCACTGTCACCAGCTTATGTCTCCTGAACAATCATTTCAGGTTTGCTATGCTAGGATTTTAGATTTGAAGAGAAAATTCTTGGAAGCTGCCTTGCGTTACTATGCCATTTCTCAGATTGAGAAGCGACAAATTGGTGACGAGTAAGGTTTTCCAGAATATACTAGTAGTTGTTAAAACAATGCTTCTTCAACAATTTTTGATTGCTTAAAATTGTCTTGTTAGTGATTGTGAATGTTTATACGCCCCGAGGAAAAAGGCAGCAGCCCCTTTAACTCTTATTCTTTGTATGGGTACTTGTTGAGTTTAGGAATTCCTTGTTAGTAGAATCTATGATGCGAGCGAGACTAATAAGGTCAACAGCTTAGGAAAACTAAGAATATGCTTTACTTAATGTGCTGAGATCAAAGGCTTAGCTTTTGGCTTGAATAATGTTACATACATCATAATCAATGTTACGCACATTATGATGTCTGATTTTTGTCCTTGTTACAATGCCTATCATTTTATACTTGAGTACATCATGTTGCTTGATGGTCTTTTGTGCTACAGAGAAATTGATGAAGCTGCGTTAGAGCAAGCTCTGGCAGCTGCTGTGACGTGCACAATTTTGGCTGCAGCAGGTCCTCAACGATCTCGTGTACTTGCCACACTGTACAAAGTAAGGATGCAAGGACTCAGAGCTTTAATCTTTTCTTATTGTTATTTTCAAATAGTGCTAAGCAAACTAATTGGCAAGCGGGAGTTTTATTGTACTTGTCCTGTGCTTTTGCTACTGTGAAACAATCTAGATTTAAGTTGTGTCCATTTCTCTATTGAGCTTTCTTTAGTCTATTGCTGTTAAAAACGACTGATACGTTGCTTAAAGTAATGAGACAATGTGAAGTGAGGATTCTTGCTTTGCATGGGTGAAGCAGATCAACTTAGTGCGCTTCTGGCAGTAAGGCATGTTTTGATTGAGGAGGGACACTTCTTTGAGTTGGCTTTAACAGAAGAAAGCAAGAAAAAAAGATAGAATAGGGCCTTTTCTATTCAGAGTATTTAAATTCTCTTCAGATATGCTGCAGGTTTTTCGTTGTTTTTTCTTATGCTCCGGTTTGTAATGGCTCTTCTTCTACTATTCTTTGATTTTCTTGATTTGCTTCTTCCTTATTGTGTTTCTTTCTCAAGATGATTCATTCTTCTTTCTCTCCTCTTCTTTGTGCAATTCACTTGCTTCTGTTATTATGCCCTTGGGCTTCTCTTTTTCTTCTCTCTTCTACTCTCTTTGCTCTCAATAAATCTTTTTCTCATATTGATTGTTTTCTATATCATCTTCTATTGTCCACTTCTTGATTATAGGTCGAATGTTAGGAGAATATCAGAATGGCTCTTTGCAATTAAGACTTGAAGCTAATTTTCAATATTACTAATAATAAAATTGCTCTTTGCATAAAAGCTAATTTTCAATATCCTTATTGAAACAGTTACATATAAATGATGTTGTGATATGATTTTTATGGCTAATTAATTGACAACCAAAAAATGAAATTGTCTTCCATGGGGTTGTTGAATTAATAATTTGATGATATATAGTTGAGTTATTGGGATTAATATTATCATGGTTGCATCTTGGATATTGGAATTAGTAACGTTAATCCTACATATTATGTTATAAGCTATATTCCAATATATTATGTATTTTGTAGCCTTTATATTTTCTGCAAATCGAGGGCCTAGTTCAAAGAAGAGTGTGCTTTGTGCTTCTTGGTTGAGCCTCAAATTTTGTGGCTTTCTTGCGCTTTTCGCTTTTAGAGACACTGCTTCAGTCATAATTGTATGAACTTTCTAATTCAATGATTTGATAGTTGCTCACATTCGCTAGAAATTTCAGACAACTGACAGAAAATGGCAGGTGCATAACACCTAGGAAATGGTAGTGGAATTAGGTGATGATAGTTGGAGGACATGCCATTCTGTGGGCTTAAGATCTTCTAAACTTACTGTCACCATAACCTTTGGAACTTTGAGATTAGTTAGTTTTCTTGGACAACTTCCAGTTTAGATTTGCCATCATATTGTCATATTAGGATGTCAAGTTCTGTTCATCAGATTTTTTAGCGGGTCTCAAATGACTGACTAAAGAAGATATACTTTTTTCCTCTGTGCAATTTGTTCAGCCTTTTGCTAAAATATTTTTCTTTTTTCCTTATTTGATACCAGGATGAGCGTTGCTCCAAATTAAAAATCTATCCAATCTTGCAGAAGGTACTTCACTTGGCTTTATACGAACTGCATAGCTAAGTCTCTTGCTCTCATGCCTGAGTTGCCCTTCCTTGCGCTATCATCTATTTTGGATGCGCATATAGTGCTTCGTCAGATATTAAGGTATTATTTTTAATTAAATTGTGTTTAATTTGAAATATTCAGGTCTATCTGGAGAGAATCTTGAGAAAACCTGAAATTGATGCTTTTGCAGAAGAGTTGAAGCCACATCAGGTCCCTTTTTTTCCTTAATTACTTTTCAAAAGTGTCAAAATACATTATCTCATTTTCTCTATGTATTTTTTTTGTGTGTGTTTCCTACAGCAAGCACTTTTGCCTGATAACTTCACAGTTTTGGATCGTGCTATGATTGAACATAATCTCTTGAGTGCTAGCAAACTTTATACAAATATAAGGTAGAATGGTAGCTTATCTTCTCCTTGTTCGTGATTTGGATTTTTCATAGCTCATGCGGTGCTATCATCTAATCTTATCCCTTTGTTGATCTGTGACAGTTTTGATGAATTGGGCACTTTGTTGGGCATTCCCCCTCAAAAGGTACTTAATGATGTTGCTAAGCTATTTTTCTTAATTCTGTCTGTTTTTGAGCTAACATTCTGGGTTGTGCCTCCATGGCATCCCAAGTAGCTTGTGTTGAGGCATAGTAGTTGTACCCTTGGGCTATATTTTGTAATTATAGGCTGGGCTCTGAGTGGTGTGACTGGTGTAGGAATTATATGAGAATTGGATGTTTTTGGGCGGTAGATGGCGCAGTTGATCTATTTGCAATAAGTGATTAGTCCCCTTGACCATTTTTCGGGCAACATCTTATGGTTGTACTCCCCTTTCTCGCTCATTGGTTGCCATCTGTATGTACTAAGATCAATTTGCGATTGAGCTTGCTTTACATGTATCTAATCACCATGTTTAACTAAACCAATCCTAAATGGGAAAGTGTAAAATGTTCCCATAACTTGCTTATTGCTTGCCGTGGTTGTGCTTGTGTACTGAGATCAATTAGCAATTGTGCTTGCTTTATAAGTAATTCATTTCCATCTGTAAACCAAGTCAATTCTAACAAAAAATTTATGCAGGCTGAGAAAATTGCTTCAAGAATGATTTTCGAAGATAGAATGCGGGGATCTATTGATCAGGTAAGTTTCTCAATTAGTGATGCCATCTGCCCTTATCTTTGTCCTTAAAGAGAGGATGATATTGGATGATGACTTGTCACTGGCTAGCTTTAGGTATAGGGTGTCCATGCATGCCATGTATACATTCTTGATCTCCATGTCCGCCTACCTGTAGTGCTGATAGTGAGTACGCTGGGATGGTGGTTTGACGTGTAAGATAATGTTGCATATGATAAATTTGTTTCTGGGCCACTTTAAATAACTTATATGATCGACAAAATACTATTTAGCGCTAAAGGTTTTAATTGTATAATAATTCTCAATGACTGCTGATAAAAAAATAATTTTCAATGACTATCTTGCTTCTTAGCAGCACATCTAGAGATTTATAGGACTGTATTTAACATGCATTGTATTGTCAAATTACGATAAATACGGTTTGGAGACAATTTGAGTTTCTTTGTAGTTGTACCATCTATCTTCTAATGAAAACTGGTCAATTTTATGTCTTCTTGTTTTAAAAGGTAGGAAGCACATGTACAGTATTTTCCTCTTTAATTCCCTATCCGCATCTCGTTAAGGCAACTGTATCCTTCATCTTCTCTTCTCGACATGCTCTGCTTTAAGTTGATTTTATTGTCAGGTTGAAGGTGTCATACATTTTGAGGATGACACTGAAGAACTGCAACAGTGGGATCAACAGGTGATTTAGTTTCTAACATGCTTGGAAATCTATCTTATGTTTCTTTTTTCATCTGTTTGACAGCTGTGTCAAGTTAAGGAATTTCTCTTTGACCCTAAAAAAAGAAAGAAAAAGAACAAAAAGGAGTCAAACTACTCTTAACTCTTCTATCAATTTACCCTGGTTTTTGGTGATAAACTAGTCATAGAAGTTATCCACATCTGAATAGGAGGCAGGCGTAATAATTGACCAATTTGGGCAATTTACTCTATATGCTCGTAGTGTTATTTCTCATTTGAAATTTAAGTAAAGTCTTTGGGGGAGTTTGGTATTGCTGGGAGATAAACATTTTCCCTTAAATTGGAGAAATTGAGACCCTTTATTTATGAACGAGAAAGTCTTTTTCCTTATAAACTATTTAGACTCTAAACTTGCATATTATTTGCTTCAACCGCTGGAAAATGATCCCGTCATACCAAGCCTTCTTTTCTTGTTTTCATTTATTTAAATGATACTAGTGCTGACAACGATGCTAATCTTCGCAGATCATGGGCCTTTGTCAAGCTCTCAATGATGTTCTTGATAGCATGGCGAAGAAGGGCCTCCCTATTCCTGTCTAGTTTTGTTTATGCTGTGGCGATTTTGGAGGCACCATTTACTCTACCCATGTCATTCTATACTTTCACTAGTTTCAACACATCGTTTGTAACTTTTTTTAATCCTAGTTATTTTTAATTGTACATGAGATACCTGTTTTTGCAATCCTAGGTACGGCAGCCCACTGTAATATGAGCTATTCTAGATTACATGGTCAAAAGTTGCAATACCAAGAAATGACATGAACATAAACAGAGACATGATCAGAAATGTGAAAAGGGAGTTGAAATATTATTCTTCCATGATCTAAAGACCATGGAATTACTATGTTAAATTGTTACTATGTTAATTACTGATAACAACAAGGTCGGAGATCCAAACTAGAGTAAGAATTTGAGACAACAATTAATAACTCGTATTAATCGTCTTCTAAGAATATCACAAAGTAGTCAATGATATCATAATAAAGAAGTTATCTTACTACTTTGAATTATGAACCAGTAAAGGTAGAAAGATAAATCTCAAAGCATAAGTAACAAAGGTTCAAAAGAACTTTCAAAGACTCAAAGTATAATATTCTTAATCAATAATGAAAGTCCTCAATGAATGAGAATAACTTTTTATTTATAGGAGTAAAAGTGTTGTTAAGGAATAAGAAAAGTCATTAAAATTAAGTAGGGTGAGCGGCAAAATCCCTTTGGAGCAGATTTGGGCCTTAAAACTACTACTTTGGGCTATTGGTTTGGACTCCAATTGGGTTCCTTTTCAAAAGTGTTTGAAAAAACACCCCTTCGATAACTTTTGAAACTTTGACTATTTTTGAATGATCACTTGTAAATCTGGCTATTTTTGAATTTCTCCCACAATTAAAAGCTTCTTTATTTGCCATTGAAGTCCAGCAACCTTAGTGTGCAACTCTTTAGCTTGAGATGTCGTAAATGGCCTTCATCCTTGTCCTTGAATATAGTTGAGCTTCCTAGGATGCTATCAATTACTATGTTAAATTGTTGTCTTTAGCCAATGATCACAATGAGCGGTTAAGGCCAGTATTTTCTATTTCACCGTAGAGGATTCTTTTAACTCTCTTCCCTGGACCTTTTTGTTCCTTAGTTGGCTAAGCTTTTGTAATTGTTGTAGTTACTAGTTAGTATTCTATATAAGTATTAAGGTTGGACACATGATATAAATTCTTAATCTCTTAAAACAGAGGGCATCTGCTGCTTGTATATCGGTCATATTACTTGGATTAAATGCGTCAAAAAATCAGCACAGGGCATGTGACTATTAACAATCAAAATGAACAATGTATAAGTATTATGCGTGAGAAATCACTAAGATTAGGAAGGAATATGCAAGAGTATGACATCAACAACAATAACGACCTAGTAAAATCCCACAAGTGAGGTCTCGGGAGCGTAGTGTGTATGCAGACCTTACCCTTATCCTGATGGGGCTGATGGAGCAGAGAGACTGTTTTCGATAGACGCTCGGCAAGAGTATTGACATCATAGGTAACATTCTAATGCACTCTCATGGTTGTGTATCAAAGAACCTATTTGCTCCAGATTATGAAAGATGCATGATCGTATTGTTTTTTCCACAAGAAAGGCTATGTACACAATTTCTACATAACTAGAAAGGACAAATTGACAGAATCACCAAACTTCAGAATTAATTGCTCCCCATTCAGTTCTCTCTGTATATAAAGATATTTACCTTTCTTCAGTTGAATCCTATATAATCATTGACATTGTGCTGCAATTATCAAATCATAAATAATTTTCTTTTGTCCAAAAGAATTGAAGGAAGAAGATTAATCATCAAAATGGTAATTTTCTCTTTTATTGTCCTTACAGAAAAGTATTCACCTCTGCTTTCACAGTCTTAGCCATAAAGACAAACAAATACGGAAAATTAGATCAAAGAAATAATTAACCTCTAGATATAGAAAAAAGAAAAAAAAACCTTTCCACAGTATTGAGAGAGTACCAGTGAATAAGGGATCTAAATGGATAGAGTGCAGCAAGGTATACCACCCAAGGGGACAACACATAACTGAAAACCATAGATGAACACTTTTACTTGCTAATGTTTTTGGGTTAGTTCTAGATAATTAAACAAAAAATTCTATTTTTCTTGGGGTGTAAGTTCTCAATTACTTGATATTGAGACCTTGAATATATGAAGAGGAAACATGGCAAAAAGGTTTCAGTTCCAACACTTCCCAAAAAGTTAACTAATTGTATTTAGAGCCCGTTTGGACATAAGAATAATTTTACATTTTTTTTACTTTTTTCCAAAATCAGTGTTTGGCCATAAATTTTTAAATTTTCACTTGAAGAAGGATTTTGAAATTTTTCAAAAATTTTAAAAACTCCAAAAATATGTTTTTCAAAATTTTCACTCAGATCACTCACAAAATTTCAAAAACAACCCAAAATTATATTCATGTTCAAAAACAACTCTAGTTTTCAAATACCATTTTCACTTGAAATTGTTTTCACTTTTTTCCGGAATTTTACAATTCTTATGTCCAAACGCGCACTTAGTGACTTAATTTTGAGCTATTAAGAGCCCGTTTGGACATAAGAAATTTTTTACTTTTTTTTTCAAAAAATTCACTTTTTCCCGAAATCAGTGTTTGGCCATAAGTTTTCAAATTTTCACTTGAAGATGAATTTTGGAATTTTTCGAAAATTTGAAAAATTCCAAAAAGCTGTTTTTCAAAATTTTACTCAGATCACTAACAAAAACTTATAAAATAGCCCTAAATTATATTCATGTCCAAACATAACTCTAGTTTTCAAAATACTATTTTCACTAGAAATTTTTTTTTCACTTTTTTCTGGAGTTTTGCAATTCTTATGTCCAAACACCCCACTAAAAATAAGATAAATAAAGAAATGAGTAGGGAAAGCCAAAAAAAAAGGAGAAAAAGAAATGAGTTTCTTGACCAAAGCGAGGTGCTAAGTCATCTTAGTTTATGCCTTCAATATATTTATATATAGATGTTGTTAATCATCGGTTAATATGCTATCTTAATGAATTGGGTTCAACCAGTTCTTTCTAACCAAGTAAATTAAATGGCTCCCTTCACTTCTCTGAGTAAAAGTTTGAAAAATAGCAGCGTTTGCAAAGTCATTGAAAAATAGTCTTAATTTTGTCGCAACACGAAAAGTTCCAGCATAATATACTGAAGATTGGTGCACCTGTGTATGAACTTCCAGCATATTATTTTGGAACTCCAGCACACGGAAAGTTCCAGCATAATATACTGGAGATTGTAGTACTTGTGTATAAACTTCGAGCATATTATGCTGGAACTCCAGCACACGAAAAATTCCAGCATAATATATTGGAGATTGGAATACCTGTGTATGAACTTCCAGCATATTATTTTGGAACTCCAGCACACGGAAAGTTCCAGCATAATATACTGGAGATTGTAGTACTTGTGTATAAACTTCGAGCATATTATGCTGGAACTCCAGCACACGAAAAATTCCAGCATAATATATTGGAGATTGGAACACCTGTGTATGAACTTCCAGCATATTATGCTGGAACTCCAGTACACGGAAAATTCCAGCATAATATACTGGAGATTGGAGCACCTGTGTATGAACTTTCAGCATATTATGCTGGAACTCCAGTATATTATGCTGGAACTCTAGTATATTATGCTGGAAGTTCACATGTAAAAAATTCGAACTCCAGTATATTATGCTGGAATATTTTTCGGATTTTGAACAGTATTTTCGTTCAGATTTATCTTTACATGAAAAGTGGCTGAATTTTAATTACTTTTAAAATTATGGCTATTTTTCAATTAACACATATAAATCTGGCTATTTTTGAATTTCACCCATGGTATGAGAGCATCAATTGCATCCGCAAATCAATTTTGGAACCGAATAAGTCTCAAGTAAAAGATAAATTATAAGAATAACAGCTTGTAACATGAAAAATGTGCCTAGATATCTTACTTAAGCAAATAGTAATACTAAACGATGGTAGTCATAACTATTATTTAGATAGTCAGCGCACTATTTAATGATCCAATTTTGAGAGATCAGACTTTCGGTATAAACAAAACCATCCTGATTAATGTTAACTGCGTCAATGTCATCACAATCTAGAGGCCATATTTGATTGCTTAATCCAGATAATCCTTCGGATATTCTGTATATAGGTTTATCCCAATCATCCTGCCTAAGTAGCACTACATCATCGGAAAACATATATATGGGTGTATGATAGAACGAAGCTCCCCATTAATTGGTATAGTAAGCAATTTTGTCCAAGATTTATTAACATCATACTCTTTCATTATCCATAAATTGAAAGTGGTCTCGTCTTTATAAAAAACACAAAGCTTCCTTAATCCTTCCCAACACGGATATGCCCACTTCAATATTGATCTTAGATATACGAAGTAAACGCACCATTTCTGATAACGGTATCTCCCCGTATATCTCATCTGAAATACTAAATGAAACTACAGACCTCCTTGGGAGCAAACCAATCCAATGAAATGCTCCATGTACAAACGCCAAACATTGCTTACCAGACAACAAAGAGCCACTCATTCTACCTGAGGTTTCATTAATTTTTCTCCAACAATCACTTTTCAGTGTGAGAATTTCATCGAGTCCTTCGTCCTCCATGTCAATCTTAAAGAATTTATAATCATTACTAGTAGAGTCATATCCCAATCCGTAAATAGATTCCAGTTATGGCGATTCTGAATAGGGAAGTACTATTGATTCTTCTGTGGAGGGGTTCCATAGCAATAACACTGAAGGTTGTCCCTCAGTTTTAGTCCAAATCTCGACGAGAAACAAGCCATCACAACAACAATGGACTCTGATACCACGCCATTCAAGTTTAGAATTTGAAGGCCAACCAAGGGTCCGTATATATATCCTTAACAAGTTTAACCGGGGATCATAAAGAAGAACAATAGAAGTAAAAAAGCTCTACCCCTCTCATGGCAAAAAAAAAAAAATATTTTTTGGGAACTCAGTTGGTTCTTGGCATAATTGAGATGCTTCCTCTTAAAGCAAGGTTCAGAGATCAATGTTTACCAAGATTTAGAAACACACTTGAACCGAAGAAGTGATTTCACAGGTAGGCTGCTGAGGATATCCATAAGTATTTCCTCTTCTTGGATGTGAGTTCTCATTACCATACTACAAGACAACAATGTTTTAGTAGTTCGTAGGTTAATATCTTTAGAAAATATATACAAAAAAACAAAGAAGAAAGCTACGACAATTAGAGAAGAAAAGAGGTTTTAATTCTGTTTACCCGAAAAATGGATAGAGTTGAATTTATACGTAGTTCTAAGGATACGTGATATAAATTGATGCAAATTGGGAAAGATATGTAAATGAATATTGAAATTAATTATAAAAGAAATGGATGCAAATCGAATGAACTAGTTGGCTTAAGCCTTCAAGTTTTATCACCTCCAAATTGATTGAAGAACGATTGGTAGAAAAAATAATATGACTAAACATCAAAAGCCAAAAATGATAGTATTTTCTCTCTTTTTCCTTTGGCGTTGGTCAATCATTTCTTAAGATTTTGGATGATGGTTTTATGGTCGATTCGGCTTGTCCGTTCCCGTCGGGATGATAAGGTGTTGATAGGATCCTTTTGATCTTGTGATCCTTGAGAAATTTAGTTACTTTGCTGCGGATGAATTATTTTCCATTATCACATACAATCTCGGAAGACATCCCGAATAGACATATGATGTGGTCCCAAATGAAGTCTATGACTTTCTTTTCTCTGACTTTCTCGAAAGCCTATACTTCAACCCATTTAGAAAAATAATCAGTCATAAACAAAATAAGCTGAACCTTACTTGGGGCCGATGGGAGGGGGCCAACGATATCCATTCCCCATTTCATGAAGGGCCAAGGGGATAGGACCGAGTGGAGTAGTTTCCCGGATTGATGAATCATGGGCGCATGCCTTTGGCATTTGTCGCATTTTCGAACGAACTCCCTTGCGTCCTTTCTCATATCGATCCAATAATACCATGTTCTGTTTACTTTGTGGACCAGCGAATCGGCACCAGAATGATTACCACAAGTGCCCTCGTGAATTTCCCGTAGGATGTAGTCAGTATCCCCCGGTCCCAAACATATTGCCAATGGTCCATCGAACGTCCTTCTAAACATCGTTCCATCTTCGGACAAAGTGAACCGTGCTGCCTTTGTGCGCAGAGCCCTCGACTATTTTGGATATGATGGAAGCTTCCCGTTCTTTAAGTATTCTATGTATTTGTTTCTCCAATCCCATGTTAAACTTATGGAGTTTATCTCAGCATGACCTTCTTTGATTACCGATTTCATGAGTTGTACGATAGTCCCGAGTTGAGTTCGTCGTCTTCGACCGATGAACCTAAATTTGCAAGAGCGTCGGCCTCGTTGTTCTGTTCTCGAGGTATATGTTACAAGGTCCATTCCTTAAATCGATGTAGGGTCACCTGTAGTTTATCCAAGTACCTCTGCATTCGGTCTTCTCGGACTTCAAAAGTCCCGTTAACTTGGTTTACTACGAGGACTGAATCACTCTTAGCCTCTATGACCTCCACTCTCAAGCTTCTAGCTAGTTCGAGACCTGCAATCCTGGACTCATACTCGGCCTCATTGTTAGTTAATTTTGTAGTTCTGATAGACTGTCTAACTATATTACATGTGGGTAATTTTAGTACGATGCCTAGTCCGGACCCCTTCGGGTTCGAAGCACCATCCGTAAAGAGAGTCCAGACTCCCGAGGATGTACCCGATTTTATTAGTAGTTCTTTTTCAATAGCGTGTATGAAGGCCGGCGTAAAGTCAGCCACGGAGTCCGCCAAGATTTGAGATTTGATGGCAGTTCGGGGTCGATACTCAATATCGTACCCACTGATTTCTATGGCCCATTTGGCCAATCGACCTGAAAGCTCGGGTTTGTGTAAAATATTTCGAAGAGGATAAGTTGTTACAAGATATATCGGATGACATTGGAAATATGATTTTAGTTTTCTAGAGGCGCTTATTAAAGCAAGCGCTAATTTTTATAAGTGTGGATATCTAGTTTTGGCCTCACCTAAGGTCCGACTGACATAATAATTAGGGAATTGCGTACCTTGTTCTTCTCGAACTAGGACTCCACTTACCGCTATCTCTGAGACAGCTAAGCACAGGTAAAACTGTTCGTCCACTTTCGGGGTATGAAGCAACGACGGGCTCGATAAATACCGCTTTAGTTCCTCCAAAGCCTGCTGGCATTCCAGAGTTCATGCAAAGTTGCTCTTCTTCTTAAGTAATGAGAAAAATCTGTGGCTCCTATTAGAGGATCTCGAAATGAATCGTCCTAAGGCGGCTATCCGTCCCGTTAGCCTCTGCACGACCTTTACATTATCCACTGCCGTGATATCCTCTATAGCTTTGATTTTATCGGGGTTGATCTTGATTCCTCGATTGGACACCATGAAACCAAGAGACTTGCCCGAGCCAACCCCGAATGCACACTTTTTGGGGTTGAGCTTCATATTGTATTCCTTCAGTATATCAAAAGTTTCCTGCAAATGCTTTAAATGGTCCTCTGCTCGCAGGGACTTAACTAACATGTCATAAATATAAACTTCCATCGATTTTCCTATTGTTATTCGAACATTCGGTTTACTAGGCGTTGATAAGTTGCACCAGTATTTTTTAAACCAAATGGCATTACGTTATAACAGTAGGTACCGTACTAAGTGATAAACAAGGTCTTTTCCTGATCCTCCGAGTTCATCTGTATCTGGTTGTACCCGGAGTAGGCATCGAGAAAATTGAGAGGCTCGTGGCCGGCCGTGGCATCGATCATACAATCGATATTAGGCAAAGGAAAAGAATCCTTGGGGCATGCTTTGTTCAGGTCTTTATAATCTACACACATTCTAAGTTTGTTTCCCTTCTTAGGGACTCCCACCACGTTATCTAGCCATTCAGGGTACTTTACTTCTTGAATGGATCCTATTGTGAGAAGTTTGGTTACCTAGTCCTTGATGAAGGCATGTTTGACCTCAGACTGGGCCTTTTTTTTTGCTTCACCGGGTGGAATTTTGGATCCAAGCTTAGTTTATGAGTGGTGATTTCCGGTGGGATCCCTGTCATATCAAGATAGGACCAAGCAAAACAATCCATGTTACCTATAAGAAATTGAATAAGCTTTTTCCTAAGCTCGAGACTTAACCCTGTGCCTAGGTATACCTTTCGTTCGGGCAGACGTTCTATTAGCGTGATTTGCTCCAGTTCTTCGATCACTGATTTGGTAGTGTCGGAATTATCGGGGACCCCGAAGGATCGAGGGATCCCATAATCATCATCTTCGTCAATCTTCTGCTTCTCTAGTTGGGTCGAAGCTGGCGTTTGTGATTGCTATTTGGTATCCCATTTTTCCTTCGAATTTGATCCTTTTGTCGATGAGAGTGATGATATCGGAATCACTTCATCGATGGCAAACATTTTCTTTGCTGCTGGTTGCTCCCCATAGATTGTTCTGATTCCTTCTGGTGTTGGGAATTTTAGAACCTGGTGAAGGGTCGAGGGTACTGCTCTCATGTTGTGGATCTACGGCCTCCCAAACAGGGCGTTATACCTCATGTCGCCCTCGATTACGTAGAACTTCGTATCTTGGATGGTCCCAGCCACTTTTATTGGCAGAATTATCTCGCCCTTAGTAGTTTCACATGCCATATTGAATCCGTTTAGTACTAGGGTTGCGGGCACGACCTGGTCTTGTAGACCGAGTCACTCTACGGCCCTCGATCGAATGATGTTGGCCGAACTACCTGGATCAATTAACACACGCTTAACTTGAGGTTTATTCATAAGTACAGATATTACTAATGCATCGTTATGGGGCTGCATGATTCCTTCTGCGTCTTCGTTATTAAAGGACAAGGTTCCTTTAGGTACGTAATCCTAAGCTCGATATCGCTTTTCTCTTACAATCGACATCTTAGTGCATTTAAGAACTGGCCCCTAGGGGACATCGATCCCTCTGATGATCATGTGGATAATGTGTTGTGGCTCTTCTTGTTCGTTTTGTCTATTGAACTCTTTGTTTTTGAAATGATTCTTGGCCCGGTCACTTAAAAACTCTTGAAGGTGCCCTTCATTGAATAACCGGGCTACCTCTTCTCTCAACTGCCTGCAATCTTCCGTTCTGTGGCTGTGGGTGCCATGATACTTGCACATTTGATTGGGATTTCTCTGGACTGGATCGGTCTGCAAAGGTCGAGGCCATTTAGTATCTTTGATGCGTCCGATAGCCGATACGATGGCAGATGCATCAATGTTGAAGTTATACTCTGATAGCCTCGGTGCTTCCTTAGGTCCGGTATGCCTGTCGAAACCATTCTTGTTCATCAGCCCTCGAGACCTTTGGCCTCGATCACTTATAGTTTCACCTCGTACGGAGTTGCATCCTGGTTCGCTACCCCTACGATCTCCATTATACGGCCGGTATCGGTCCCTATTCGACCTCGGTTCTTGGTTGATGTCCCTTTTAATAACGGACCCAGAAGGGCCCCCTAACTCGTCGTCTTCGACTCTAATCTTCGATTGATATCTATTATGTACATCGGCCCAAGTAACAACGAGGTACTCAGTCAAGTTATGCTTCAACTACTGTGAAGCCATTGAGCTTCGTTCGTTTAGTCCTTGGGTGAAAGCTTGAACGGCCCAATCGTCCATGACCGGTGGTAGATCCATTCGTTCCATTTGGAAACGAGATACAAATCGATAGAGTTTGCAAGCATGGCTCCGGGTGTACTTTTACAAAAGAATTTGCAAGCATGGCAAACGAATCGATAGAGTTAGGTGGTAAATTATGATACCATATCATTGCTCCCTTTGACAAGGTTTCCTCATCTTGATGGCTAGCTTCGTTGTCGATAGGTAGGGCCATTAATTGAGAGTTCGTCATTTTTAACCTGAAATTAACACGTTGCTTAATCATTTAATCTCGTCCACTTATCTAGCTTCCTGCTAATCGAACAGCCCCTACTGAGTTCTACTTGTACTTACAATGGGGTGCGGCGTACAAGATCTACTCATCTTCTTACCAAATGCCTCGGTATTATTTGATCCAGGGTCTACGTATTCCAATGCGTTATCTCTATTTGCTCATTTCTTGGGTGATTCTCGTGAATCCTTGGATACTCCTGTTTATCTGTCCACTCCTGTGGGCGATTTTCCTTGTTGGATTTCAAATCTTGGAAAAGATCTTGATGAACAAAACACTTCATCTACTTTCTCTCTCTAGAACACTCTCAATTCTCTCTAAAAAACCTCAAATGATTGCCCCAAAATAAGCCCCAAAGCCTATTTATCAAAATGGGGTCGGGTTATGAAAATAGAAAAATTAACCCTGCGAATTGCTGAATGAATAGGACGGCTCACCTCTACCATGACGGGCTGCATCTGGGGCACGAGAATTATTATATGTGCCAAAATCTCGGGGTCTCTTAGCTTCCCTCTCTTCTCTCTCCCAAGTCCGCATACCCTCCAATCACCTAGCAATTGACACCACCTGTTGGTATAGCAGTGTCACGACCCAATTATCCCTCCGTTTGGTATCGTGATGACACCTAGTCTTAGGGACTAGGTAAGCCTAATATTAATTGAAACAATATTATTTAAATAACATTTAACGTGTTAAATAGAAATCTCTTACAATTCCCAAAACTGGTAGTAAAAGTCATAATCTCTACAGAGTTTGCTATCACTTCTAAATACAACTGTTCGGAAGTAAGTAAAAACAGTGTAAATACAAAATAGGAAGGTGACTCCAAAGCCTGCGAACACAGCGGCAGGTTTACCTTGAGTCTCCTCAGCAAGGATCCGCACAGCTACTAACGATCGATACCTGGATCTGCATAAAAATGTGTAGAAGAGTAGCATGAGCACACCACAACGGTGTCCAGTAAGTATCAAGACTAACCTCGGTAAAATAGTGACGAGGACTAGTCAAGACACCCACTGGTCTAATAAACTGAACAAGTATAAGTATAGGGATGACAGAACATGACATCTATCTGAGGACCCCACGATATGGCTAACGACATAACAACTGCAATAAGGAAGGAAAGACAGCAAGTAACAACGGAACACTAGAATAAGACACAGAAGAATGAACGAAAGCACAACCCGAATCCGAAAATCACAATACAGTAAAGGCAAGTAGTAACTCAGCAACTGCAATAGTTTTCACATCAGGACTCAGCCAACAAACCCCAATAAATTAGTCAAATCCTTCAAGTGTAAGCTTTCACTCGTAAGTTTTTAAATTGAGGTCTTTAGAATATAATCCTTTCAGATAAGGATTTTTTTTTTTAAAATTTATTCTTCCTTCAAATAAATATCATTCAAATGTAGTTCTTTCAAGATAAAAACTTTTCAAATATAAACTTTTCCAGTAATATCTTTCGAGTATAAGTCACCCTGTGACACTTAAGCATGGAAGATTAGCAGCTCCAAACACAGATATAACCATCGGGGAATCTACCGGGATACCGTTCCGTAGTCCCGAATTAAATATGCAAGACAGGGGGATCTCCCGGAATACGTCTGTAGTCCCAATTTAAATATGCAGTGCTGGGGGATCTCCCGAAATATGTCTGTAGTCCCAAAGTAAATATGCAAGACTGAGGGATCTCCCGTAATACGTCCGTAGTCTCAATTTAAATATCCAGTGCAAACAACAGAGATAACAACTATAACACGACAGAAACCTCGTACATCACCACAACAAGTGAAAAAGCAACAATGACAAAGATGCAAGGTACAACGAGCAAATCAACTCAAGAACTTAAAT
Source organism: Nicotiana tabacum (assembly GCF_000715075.1). Lineage (NCBI taxonomy): Eukaryota > Viridiplantae > Streptophyta > Magnoliopsida > Solanales > Solanaceae > Nicotiana > Nicotiana tabacum. The sequence goes on from NC_134091.1 coordinate 12,311,533, forward strand.
CACAAGAACGTAGAACTCATTCACAAAGAATAACCACAGTGAAGAATACTAGGCACAAGGAGAACAACTTAACAACGGAAAACAAAACAAAATATAGCAACGATTCCACAATATTTAAGTCAACGATAAGAAGCCAACACGAGTCAAATAGTTTCAAATAATGGCAAGTCAACTAAGATATAGGTTATCTAAACTCCTTTTGAGGTTGAACAATTACGAGGAATATTCAACAATTCAAGTAAGGATAAGCAACGGAAGATAATCATAACTCCAATTAAGACTAAATAATTATAGGATGAGAAAATAATAATTTCAATTAAAGATAAGCAGTTATGAAAAATATAGCACGACGATAGAAGAGGTAAAATCTTTGGTTACGTCGAATAAGGGTCAAATAGGCAGTAAGAGTGAATCCTAAAGCAATTATCTCTAATCAAAGCATGTAAAGGTGAAACTAGCAAATAGGAAGTTAAGCGTATCAAGAACAACATCATACACGGTGAAATAAGAACATAAGAACCCTAAAAGGCCAACTTTCCACAAATAAGTCTTAGCACACACTCGCCACCTCACGTACACAGACTACAATCAACATAGATGACTCAAATCCTAAGGAAAAAATCCCCCACACAAGGTTAGGCAAGATACTTATCTCAAACTGCGCTCAATCAGTCAAGTAGTATGCCCTTTCCTCGATTTTCCGACTCCGTTCGGCTCGAATCTTGTCATAATTACTTAGATCAAATCAATACAAATTGTAGGAATAAATTCCATATGAAAATATAAATTTTCTACAAAAGTCCGAAATTTAACGCAAAAATTGCCCGTGGGGTTCACGTCTCGGAACCCGATAAAAGTTACAAAATATGAACGCCCATTACGATACGACTTCAACCATACCAATTTTATTCAATTCCGATAATAACTCGACCTCCAAATCTTAAATTGAATCAAGAGGGTTTTTACAATTTTTTCCAACTTAATTCACCGATTAAATATTAAAAACAACCATGAATTCGGGTAATTTAACCAATATTGAGTCAAGAACACTTATCCCATTGTTTCCTCTGAAAATCTACCAAAAATCGCCTCATCCCGAGCTCCAATCCGTCAAAAATGAAAAATAGGGCGAAGTCCCATTTTCTGAACTTAAACTCACTGCCCAGGCCTTTCTTCTTCGCGTTCGCGTGACCAGTGTCGCGTTCGCGAAGGCCTGACCATGCACAGCATCGCGTTCGAGCTCTCGCATTCGCGGTAGCCAACTACCCTCCTTCTTCGCGTTCGCAGTCCATGCTTCGCGAAGGGTTAATGGCTCAAGGTCCCGGCTCCCCTTCCTTCTTCGCGTTCGTGACCACTGCATCGCGTTCGCGTAAGCTTCACCAGACCTTGCCTCGCGTTCGCGTCCACTCCTTCACGTTCGCGAAGATCAAATCCCGCAGCCCCAAAATTTCTTTTTCGCGAACGCGGGACTTTCTTCGCATTCGCGAAGAAGGAAACCAGATACCAGAATCAGCAGTTCCAAAAGAGCTCCAAATGATCCGAAACTACCCCGAAACACACCTGAGGCCCCCGGGACCTCAACCAATCATACCAACCAGTCCCATAACACATTATGAACTTGCTCGAGGTCTCAAATCGCATCGAACAATATCAAAACGACAAATCGCACTTCAAATCAAAAATCCATGAACTTTCAACTTTCAAATTCTATAACTTGTGCCGAAACACATCAAATCAATCCGGAATGACTTTAAATTTTGCACACAATTCATAAATGACATAACAGACCTATTCAAATTTCCAGAATCGGATTCCGACCTCGATATCAAAAACTCAACCCCTAGTCAAACTTCCCAAAAATTTAATTTTTGGCATTTCAAGCTTTCCACTACAAACCTCTAAATAATTTTTCGGACACGCTCCTAAGTCCAAAATCACCATACGGAGCTATTGACATCATCAAAATTTCATTTCGGAGTCGTTTGCTCAGAAGTCAACTCTCCGGTCAACTCTTTCCATTTAAGCTTTAAATTAAGGATTGTTCTTTTAATTTAATTCTGAATCTTTAGTAAATCAAACTCGACCACACCCGCGGGTCATAATACATATTGCGAAGATGCTTGAGACCTTAAGTCACTAAACGGGGCGTAAATTCTTAAAACGACAAGTCGGGTCATTACATTCCCCACCTCTTAAACAAACATTCGTCCTCGAACATTCTAAAAATTATTCTAAGATTATCAAATTGATGATTTTTACTTTTACACATATACTCACGGTTGATTCCACGCTACCGCATTTGAGATAAGCGTGACAACATCATCTCATTTGAGATTATTTCTTTTATCCATACTTGAAAACTTTAAGGCCATTTTCTTATGCTCCAATATTTTCAAAAGGCCTGATTTCTCACAACAACGCACAATATTAGTCTCAACTGGCTATAGCAACTCGTGCCTCTGCACACATCAATTTTCTTGATAGTGTTGAAGTAATTCAAAACTTTCTTTGGGATGTTGCATTATTCCCCGCTCAGGATCATTCGCCCTCAAACACATAACATATTTATCTCTTCTTTTACAATTCTCAATCCTTCAAATTTTACTAACTCCCAATTTTTTTAGAAATTTTGGCAGAGTCTCCCCTGTAATTGGGCCTATCCACCTGGCAGAATAACACCAAACAACTCCTAACAATACATCCACAACCCAACAAAGCACCATAATGTATATATCAATAACACTAATCTCCGCATTACATGCACTGCATTATCATAATGATATCCGGCATGGTGTACATCATATGTGCACTCATCACCACATCTCTAGTCTTAAAAGTTGTTCATATATAAATTTCAGCATCATCCACCTCATTTCGAATTTTCACAATACTGACAACAGAATGTGAGGCATGAAGACCTCATGATTCCTTACTCGGATTACTGAGTCATATTTAACGCCACCTGGGCACTCATCTCATAGGCTAAAACTCAATATTTACAATACGAGAATGGCTGAATATGCACAGAAAAATATACAAAAATTATCAGAAAAGCCTAACAGGCATGACTCCCTATTAATATTATTGTACAAATTAATTTTTCACAAAGGGAGAATTTTAAACTCATAAATATTTCACCACAAGGACCTCGTCCTTATATAACTTCCATCGCGACTTGAAGCCCGGTTTAAATGATTCACATCATGTAAAAATGCGAGGATCTCGTCCTCCACTCCGAGTCACAAGTATTTTGCACATTGTGCCAATTGAAATTTAAATTTTTCCTTTCTTTCTTCTTTTCAATATATTTCATAAACAGTTTTCATAACACATAATGAACCCTCCTACCGGTAGGGCATATAATTCAAAAAATTGGAATCAATTATTCCGAAACACATTGAACCCACTATAATGAATAACAAAAATTACTTTTGGGATTGTGTACCAAAAATATAATGACAGACGCAAGTTCACATCTTTAAATCTCCCAACAGGGATAAACATATAAGTGGGTCACAAATTTACGAAGCCCACCCATAAGTGGAGCATAATAGGAGGACTCACCTCAATATTCAGAACCGAATCAAATTTAAAAAAAATCCTTTTATAATAAAAAATCAGGATCGTACCTGTAACGTCACCATCTGGTGTATTGGCCTCAGCTAAATCATAGCAATTATATCAACGGGTCGAGTCTCCACCTCTTAGGTGCCCACTACCCGCCTGTCCTCCACCTCTAGCTGACTGTGCACGTGGAGTATTAACTGGAATAAGGTTTGTAGCCTAAATATTCTGATGAAATCCGTCTCTTTCAAAGCTGGGACATTCCTCTTGATGCGTGTGGTACAATCACACTGATAACAACCCCCTCTGAGGTCGTGGATGCTCGTACTGAGCCTGTGCTGGATAACTGAATGATCATTATAGAAATCTCGTGCCGGTGGTGCGCTGTAAACTGGAGCACTCCGAGTAATCTGATGTGCAGACTGAGCTGACCGACTGCTCGAGCCTCTGCTATAATGGGTTCTAGCTGAAGAGTAAAATCCACTGAACCCTCCAAATCTTCGAGACCTTTTGGCCTCCTTAGACTCCCTTTCCTTGTCTAAAACACCCTCAATCTTCCTTGCAATCTCCACTACTTGTTGAAATGGAGTATCAGTTTACAACTCTCGAGCCATGCATATTTTAATATCATAATCGAGCCCCCTTAATGAATTTGCGGACCCGTTCTCTGATTGTAGGAACTAAGATAGGTGCATGATGGGCTAACTCACTGAACCTGATAGCATATTCTGACACTGCCATAGTGCCCTGACGCAACCGTTCAAACTCCGTGCATCACGCATCTCGGAGAGTCTGGGGAACAAACTCGTTCAAGAATATTTTCGAAAATTGAGCCAAGTTGGTGGTGTTGCATTGGCTAATCTACCTTCTTCATAGATTTGCCACTACCGATACGCTGCGCCTGACAGTTAAAATGTAGTAAAGACAACTCCGCTCACTTCCACAATACCCATGGTGCGGAGAATACGGTGCCACTTTTCTAGAAATCCTTGGGCATCCTCTGAAGCTGTGCCACTGAAAGTTGGTGGGTTATACTTCTTAAACCTCTCAAGCCTCTTTTGTTCTCTTTCTGATACCTCTGGCCTGACCTTAGGCTGAACCGGAATAACGGGTTATACTGGTACTATACCCGGAACCTGACCAATGTGAACCTACTGCTCTGGAGTTACTCTGGCTGCGGCACGTGCTCCTCGTCGGCCTCTGCCTCTGCCTCTAGCGACATCCGCTCCGAGGTAACGTTATCAGCACCTGCAGCTCGTGTCCTCACCATCTGTGAGAGAATGGAATGATAAAAGTTCAAACTTCGAGATCAATGAACTCGCACGATGGAATGAAAGAAGTGAGATTATCCTAATAGTTCTGTAGCCTCTCGAAGATAAGTACAGACGTCTCCGTACCGATCCGCAAGACTCTACTAAACTCGTTTATGACTTGTAGCACCTATGAACCTAGAGCTCTAATACCAACTTGTCACGACCCAATTTTCCCTCCGTTTGGTATCGTGATGGCACCTAGTCTTAGGGACTAGGTAAGCCTAATATTAATTGAAACAACATTATTTAAATAACATCTAACGAGTTAAATAGAAATCTCTTACAATTCCCAAAACCGGTAGTACAAGTCATAAGCTCTACAGAGTTTGCTATCACTTCTAAATACAATTGTTCGGAAGTAAGTAAAAATAGTGTAAATACAAAATAGGAAGGTGACTCCAAAGCCTGCGAACGCAACGACTGGTTTACCTTGAGTCTTCTCAGCAAGGATCCGCACAGATACTAACGATCGAGTACCTGGATCTGCATAAAAATATGCAAAAGAGTAGCATGAGCACACCACAGCGGTGTCCAGTAAGTATCAAGACTAACCTCGGTGGAAATAGTGACGAGGACTAGTCAAGACACCCACTGGTCTAATAAATTGAACAAGTATAAGTATAGGGATGACAGAACATGACATCTATCTGAGGACCCCACGATATGGCTAACGACATAACAACTGCAATAAGGAAGGAAAGACAGCAAGTAACAGCGGAACACCAGAATAAGACATAGAAGAATGAACGAAAGCACAACCCAAATCCGAAAATCACAATACAGTAAAGGCAAGTAGTAACTCAGCAACTGCAATAGTTTTCACATCAGGACTCAGCCAACAAACCCCAATAAATTAGTCAAATCCTTCAAGTGTAAACTTTCACCCGTAAGTTTTTAAATTGAGGTCTTTAGAATATAATCCTTTCCAATAAGAATTTATTTATTTATTTATTTATTCTTCCTTCAAATAAATATCTTTCAAATGTAGTTCTTTCAAGATAAAAACCTTTCAAATATAAACTTTTCCAGTAATATCTTTCGAGTATAAGTCACTGTGTGACACTTAAGCATGGAAGATTAGCAGCTCCGAACACAGATATAACCACAGGAGAATCTACCGGGATACCGTCCCGTAGTCCCGAATTAAATATGCAAGACAAGGGGATCTCCCAGAATACGTTCGTAGTCCCAATTTAAATATGCAGTGCTGGAGGATCTCCCGGAATACGTTCGTAGTCCCAAAGTAAATATGCAAGACTGGGGGATCTCCCGAAATACGTCTGCAGTCCTAATTTAAATATGCAGTGTAAACAACAGAGATAACAAATATAACACGACAGAAACCTCGTACATTACCACAACAAGTGCAAAAGCAACAATAACAAAGATGCAAGGTACGGCGAGCAAATCAACTCAAGAACTTAAATCACAAGAATGGTAGAACTCATTCACAAGGAATAACCACAGTAAAGAATGCTAGGCACAAGGAGAACAACTTAACAAGGGAAAATAAAACAAAATATAGCAACGATTCCACAATATTCAAGTCAACGATAAAAAGCCAGCACGAGTCAAATAGTTCCAAATAATGGCAAGTCAACTAAGATATAGGTTATCTAAACTCCTTTTGAGGTTGAGCAATTACGAGGAATATTCAACAATTCAAGTAAGGATAAGCAATAGAATATAATCATAACTCCAATTAAGACTAAATAATTATAGGATGAGAAAATAATGATTTTAATTAAAGATAAGCAGTTATGAAAAATATAGCACGACGATAGAAGAGGTAAAATCTTTGGTTACGTCGAATAAGGGTCAAATAGGCAGTAAGAGTGAATCCTAAAGCAATTATCTCTAATCAAAGCATGTAAAGGTGAAACTAGCAAATAGAAATTTAAGCGTATCAAGAACAACATCATACACGGTGAATATAAGAACATAAGAACCCTAAAAGGCTAACTTTCCATAAGTAAGTCTGAGCACGCACTCGCCACCTCACGTACACAGACTACAATCAGCATAGATGACTCAAATCCTAAGGGAAAAATCCCCCACACAAGGTTAGACGAGATACTTACCTCAAACTGCGCTCAATCAGTCAAGTAGTATGCCCTTTCCTCGATTTTTTGTCTCCGATCGGCTCGAATCTAGTCATAATTAATTAGATTAAATCAATACAAATTGTAGGAATAAATTCCATATGAAAACACAAATTTTCTACAAAAATTCAAAATTTAACCCAAAAATCGCCCGTGGGGTCCACGCCTCGGAACCCGACAAAAGTTACAAAATATGAACTCCCATTCCAATACGAGTTCAACCATACCACTTTCATTCAATTCCGATAACAACTCGACTTCCAAATCTTAAATTGAATCAAGAGGGTTTTTATAATTTTTCCCAACTTAATTCACCGATTAAATATTAAAAACAACCATGGATTCGGGTAATTTAACCAATATTGAGTCAAGAACACTTACCCCGTTGTTTCCTCTGAAAATTTCTCAAAAATCACCTCATCCCGAGCTCCAATCTGTCAAAAATGGAAAATGGGACGAAGTCCCATTTTCTGAACTTAAACTCACTGCCCAAGCCTTTCTTCTTCGCGTTCGCGTGACCAGTGTCGCGTTCGCGAAGGCCTGACCATGCACAGCATCGCATTCGCGGTAGCCAACTGCCCTCCTTCTTCACGTTCGCAGTCCATGCTTCGCGTTCGCGAAGGGTTAATGGCTCAAGGTCCCAGCTCCCCTTCCTTCTTTGCATTCGCGACCACTGCGTCGCGTTCGCGTAAGCTTGACCAGACCTTGCCTCGCGTTCACGTACACTCCTTCACGTTCGCAAAGGTCAAATCCCGCAGCCCCAAAATTTCTTTTTCGCGAATGCGGGACTTTCTTGGCGTTCGCGAAGAAGGAAACCAGACACCAGAATTAGCAGTTCCAAAAGAGCTCCAAATGATCCGAAACCATCTCGAAACACACCCGAGGCCCCCGAGACCTCAACCAATCGTACCAACCAGTCCCATAACACATTATGAACTTGCTCGAGGTCTCAAATCACATCGAACAATATCAAAACGATGAATCGCACTTCAAATCAAAAATCCATGAACTTTCAACTTTCAAATTCTATAACGTGTGCCGAAACACATCAAATCAATCCGGAATGATTTCAAATTTTGCACACAAGTCATAAATGACATAACAGACCTATTCAAATTTCCAGAATCAGATTCCGACCTCGATATCAAAAACTCAACCCCCCGGTCAAACTTTTCAAAAATTTAATTTTCGGCATTTCAAGCTTAATTCCACTACGGACCTCCAATAATTTTTCGGACACGTTCCTAAGTTCAAAATTACCATACGGAGCTATTGACATCATCAAAATTTCATTCCAGAGTCGTTTGCTCAGAAGTCAACTCTTTGGTCAACTCTTTACATTTAAGCTTCAAATTAAGGATTGTTCTTCTAATTAAATTCTGAATCTTTAGTAAATCAAACTCGACCACACCCGCGGGTCATAATACATATTGCGAAGCTTCTCGAGACCTTAAGTCACTAAACGGGGCGTAAATTCTTAAAACAACAAGTCGGGTCGTTACAAGCGGCTTCGTACAATGCAGTCTATACAAAAGAGTTATGCTGATAAGAAGGCTCGTGATGTGGCATTCATGGTGGGTGAGAGAGTTCTACTCAGAATTTGTCCATACTTACACATGCATGGCTTAATCTTTGAGACAAGCATATGACTACTGGCAGAATCAACCAGGTAACATTCCTTATTGACGTCGGCGCCGCGGGAGTTCTTCCTCCACAATTACTTTTGAGAGTACGAGGCAATACCTCGGGAGATCTCTTCGCATATTTACTTTTGGGACTACGAGACGGTATCTCGGGAGATCCCTCGACCCTTATTGCGCTTAGGCGCTCCGATCGCGACCCCAGGTCAGGCGGGACTACCTGCTGAGTTTAAGCATATCAATAAGCGGAGGAAAAAAACTTACAAGGTTTCCTAAAGGAACATTTTATGAGTTTAACAAACAAGCTCTGCTGCTGTAATACATCAAAAGTCTGTTGCAAGTGTGCCAAATGCTCAGACCAAGAGTGACTGTAAATGAGAATGTCGTCAAAAAAGACTAAAATGAACTTCCGTAGGTATGATTGAAAGATCTTGTTCGACAAATACGTGATTGGCCAAAATGGCAAGAAGCAATCCAATCCGAGTTGGATTCACTTGCGAAACGTGAAATTTTTGGGCTTGTAGTCTAAACACCTAATGGTGTTAAGCCCGTCGCCCCCGCACACCACGCCCAGAATCATGGTCGTGGTGGTGTCGTGGGGCGGATACTAGCCTCTTGTGCGCACCGAGCGTGCGGTTGGCCTCTTCTCTTGGGGCTTCAGTTGACGTGATGCATATGCAATAACTCGCCCCTCCTACATCAATACAAAACCCAAGCCAACGCGCTAAGAATCGCAATACACGTCTCTTCCGGAACTTGGAAATATCTCGACACCTGATATTGTTCTGACGACTCTGATCCTAGGCTAACTCCTTCTAACTCGGGAAAAGGCGCCGGTTCCTGTAAGCCGTGTGCTCAGGTATACCTTCCGATCGGGCAGGTGCTCGATCAATTTGATTTTCTCTAGCTCCTCAACCGTCAACTTGGTGGCATCGAAATCGTCAGGGGCTATGAAAGACCTAGGGACTCTGTAATCGTCCTTCTCAGTCTTTAGAGATGTTTTTGAGGGAGTTTGTTCCCTATACCCTTCAGGATGCATGGCGCACAGAGTTCAAGCAGCTGCGTTAGGGCATTATGACAGTGTAAGAGTACGCCATGCTTCTACTCAAATACATTTTTTTTGTCTAAAAACTTAGCCAAACACTTTAACTTTGAAAAACAAATACTTTTGACTTTGAAAAAGTTTGGCCAAACCGGCTATTAGTATGGAATCTCCAAACGCCCCGAAACTAGCCACAAGCAGTACGATATATAATTAATATAGGCTAAAAGAATCAATTCCACGAGAAAAATACGAAATTATAAGCCAAAATTCGAAATAAGCTCAAACCGGCCCTAGTCTCTCCCACGTCAAACCTTTGCCTAAAAGATAAAGAAAAAAAATCTTAAAAAGCTCCTTAGCCCTAAAATCTGAAACCCCCTTTTTGGAACATCAACAGAGGAAATTAAAGTTACTGGTAATTCTAAAATTTGAATAATCTTTTTTGATTAATTTCTGGTAATATTTTCAAATTTTAAATGTCCTTTTATTGATTTATCTTGTCCATATTCTTAGATTATCCATTTATCTCCCACACCCTTTTTACCAGCTGGTCTTGCATTGCATCTATTCATTTATATTTTGTAAAGATTAAATATTTATAGGACTTTCTAATAGGGGTTGCTTGCCTTATATTTTGTAAAGATTGAACCTTTTATAGGGAACTAACTATTATAATCAAACTGAATTTACTTAGTAGTTAATATGTGGTTTGCCAATGGCTTGGTTAGTTCTGTCTTGCAAGAGTTAAGAATTTTCTATAATTGCAAAATTTCCAGCAAGCCTTAGGAGTAGCGACTGAAGCTTGTCAAATGTCTCTTGGCCTTGGGTTTGATCTCCAATGCTCCTATGATTAGGGGTAGTGTGTATTGGATAAAGTATGTATTTTTTGCACCAACCGGACAAGTAATACTTTCCAGCTTTATCAATTAATGTTGTTGTTACCCAAATTAACTTCTTTTAGACATATAAGTAATTCATCCCAATTCTTTGGCCCTGGGAAAGATTTTACCTTTTAGGTTTATGCCTTTTCAAGAAGTACTTATGTTTGGAATATATACTTGCACCAAGAAATCTGAAAGAGTGCGAAACCAAGTATCTTTTTTGTTGCATGACTATAAGCATAGATATATTGATCTGCATGCGTAGCAAGCAATATAAACGAAAAGCATTTTGCTGCGTCTTGCATTTTCGTGGATTACTCACCAACAAGTTTCTGTTTGCTTACTCGTCATTTGATTGTTATTGATTAATGGACAGTTTGGTACAATCCCATCTAGTAGCAAAAGAGAAGTAATGGGGAGAAGGGTTCCATTCACAAATATCAACTATCCATCTCTGAATACCCTTCTCCAATTTCATTTTCTAACTTTCAGAGAAACTTTCAGGTCTTAGTGGGCGTTTGGACATAAGAATTGTAAAATTCTGGAAAAAAGTGAAAAAAAAATTCAAGTGAAAATGGTAAACTTCTCCTGGATGGGGATCATTCATCAGTTCTCACAATAAGTTGATGGAATTGTAGTGGATCTGTCCCCAAATCTGGCTGTATTGGTGCTTGTTGTGGAGGAGGATTTTGTTCTTCTCCTGGAAGAGGATCATTCTCCAGTTCTTCGTAAAGTTGATCAAACTGTGGTAGCCCCAGACATGGCTGTATTTGTGCTTGTTCATTCCCTCCACCACCGCCTTGTGCATTCCCTCCACCACTGTCTTGCAGATTTAGCCCTTGCGTATTCCTGCCCCCACCGCCTTGCAGATTTAGCCCTTGGGTGTTCCCGCCACCTACACCTTGCAGATATAGCCCTTGCGCATTCCGGGCACCACCATAATTCCTTATTGGCTAAAGACCGTTAAAGAAATCAGAGTTTGTGTAGGCTACACTATTAATTTTGATCAGGTCTAAAATAATTCCACAGATCATTGTTTCTCTTGTTTTTATCTATGATGCAAGATTTCATAATTTATTTCCTACACGCAAAATTATATCTTATCATAATATAAATTCATCCTAATATAATAGGCACATAAAAAAAATAAAAGAAAAGAAGAAGCTCACCAGCTTTCAAGAAGACCAATCAACAGAAAGTGAATTTAAGATGGCTTCTAGTTTTCATTACTCGTCATAAAAAACAATATACAATTCATCACACGATAAATTTTCATTAATATGCCATCAGTTAAAGAACGACAGATATATTGACGATTACTCTTCGTGCCTAGGTTTTTAAGCATTAGAATAAGTAGTAGGCAAGGTATTATAATAGTTATGTTACCTAGTTCATACAATTAGTTAAGAATTTAAATAAGGTGAAATATTGATTGATTTATTGTCCTAAATATTTGGACTTTCTATATAATTCAAATAAGGAAAAATTTAATGAGAAAGATTTTAGTTAAATTCAGAATTCTAAAAATTAGAGAAATAATTAAATGACGATTTTGTCTAGTATGAAATCTATTTTTAAACGGTAAAAAAAGCGAACAACATTTCGCTAAGAACCTTCATGCTTTCAATATAGTATAGATATATGATACTTGAAAACTGATCTGCTTATCACCACATATGTATTATCCCTTCCAAAGAAGGAACAATTTAACTTGCAAAGATTTCACACTCACCAGCAATGACAAAAGATGGCGTTTATGCATAAAAAGCATTTTACTTAGAATCACTTGTTGACTCCCCCGTAGCAATGACAAAAGATATAGATCGATCGCCCTATAGAAAGACAACTACACAAAAGTCTACTAATTTTTATTTTCTTTGACGAGGTTTATCTTTTATAAGGGAGTCTCTTATAACTTTATTAGTTCATTTTGTGATGGAACGTCGAATTTACGAGCTAAATAAAAACTGATAATAGTGAAGTCAAAAACTAAATACAGGAGAATTGCAATCGTAATTGCACGACGACGCCCAAAAAGAACTCACCCAGAAAGATTTTGTATGGTATTTTGTTGCTGTTGTATTAATTGCATGGCTTGCGCTAATTTCTGATTTAATTCTCTTACTAAACCAGAGCATCCCCGTTCAGGATTCGCTCGGATGAGCAGTGTGTCATCGTATTTGGTGTCAAACAGTGCTTGTCGTTGATTAGGGTATGTATCATCCAACATTCTCTTTAACTTTGCTTTTCCAAACTCATTGACCAAAACTCGAAAACGTCTCCAAAGACTTCTCAATAAAACTCGTGGCCTAAACTCAAAGTGTTTTTTCAAAAAAAATTTGAAGTGTTTGGCCAAGCTTTTAGGAGGAAACAAAGTGCTTCTGAAAAGAAGCAGAAAAAAATAATTTCTTCCCGGAATCACTTTTTTAAAAAGCACTTTTGAGAAAAATACATTTAGAAGCACTTTTTATAAACTTGGTCAAACACTAATTGATACTTATAAGTACTTTTTAAATTGATTGTACGCAGTTATGAATTTAACGAGATTCAATCCCAACCAACATTTGAGCTTGTCCACAGTGTGAAAGAAATAACCTCCAACCTAGACGACGAGAATGTTGAGTATCTTTAATTCTTTATTTTATTTTCTATTACATGAGAAAAGGGGAGGAAAATTGGACAGTGAGAATCCAACCCACATATATTGTGTGAATGACATCTGCCAGTACCACTAAACTATAAGCTTTGGTTGTGAGATGTTGCATTAGAATGTTACATTCCACATTCCAGGTATAGCGAATATCATCCATTTTTTTTTTCCTGTATGAGAGATCTGACAACCCCACTAGTGAGATTTCACTAGGTCGTTGTTGTTGTTGTATGAGAGATCTGACAAATGTCCTTGTGGATGGCAGGGTACGTCCCCCTTTACAATACTTTTTTAGTTCCATTTATTCGCATAGATGAAACTAAGAGAATGTAGCTTATTCACTTGTACCCTTACAGGGAGATGAGCACCTTGACGAATCGAAGCCACTTTGTAAGAGCATATCATGGTTGATGGATGCCAACTGAGAGAGATTCTGTTTGAAAAACAAATTGGAATACATGGTTAAAAACTCTCACACAGATTTGCTGTTCTTGACTTCGGATCAAAAATCAAAGGTTACATATAGCAGTTCAACGTTTTTTCTTTCACTTCATTTCTTTATTTATTTACTGCTTATAAAGTAGGGAATAGGATTGCGGTTGAGCACTCACGATTATACAAGGTAAACATCATGGCATACCTTGAAAGAAAAATTCATCAAGGATAGATCAAGAGGAGAAGGATCAAATTGAGCAAGATCACCACATTCATCCATATTCTGCAAAGCAAACATCAATAGACTCTATGTTGGATTCATTCAATATATGCATTTTTTTGGGGGGGGGGGGTTGCAAAAAACAAGAGTGCCTTTGCCAATATGGTATGTAACAAGCTATTTGTGATCGAGGTTTTAACCAACTCGGTCGATCCAATGACCATCTTTAAGTAGAACCACTTTTCTCCATCTTCAATGTAAAGGGGAAATGGCTTTTAGAGTTAATTATCATAATCCAACATGGCCATACAATGAGTATTTAGTACTTGGAAAGTGAATGATTGCATTTACGTAAAAACTTAGTTTACCTCAAGTGCAAAGTTTGACGAGAACTCAGAGCTGTCGGAAGCAGAATCATTACAATCTTCACCATCTTGCACTCCACTTAGACCATACCGGGATACGAAATAGCTTGTGTCATCAACACCATCAGTCTGTGGTACAAAGGCTGCCTATAGACACAATGAATCAGAAATTAAAGAGAACAATCTGCCTATACTGATTCAATTGTTGACGAATATGCAAAAGCACTATATGGGAGTCTACGTTGTTCAAAAGAATGAAAGATTTCTGATTACTGAAATTCGTAGTTATGGCATAGACAATGAATCTACACACATATTAACAGACATTACAACTATGTTCAATAATATGACTGCATTTGCCATTACATAAGTTAATTGGCACTCAACTAATTATCACTATCCAGTATACAGAAAATGGAAAGAGAATGGTCAAAGAGGAAGGAGCTAATTCTTTAAGAGAAAAACTATAATTAACAATAAAGTGTGCTGCCCAGTCCCTTTCCTCAGAAATCATGAATCTAAATATGTTAAATGAGACATTATCAAAGAAGCTGAAAAGGCTCAAACCCACACAACTGATTTTTTGTACAGTAAGGCCTACCTTCTGTAAGGCAAGATTATCCCAGTCAACTCCCCTGAAAAATTGGTGTGCTTTTACCTGTAGGAATATAGAGTAGTAGATGATGAAAGTTAGTACCAACCATGGAAGTTTCATCCCATATTATTCTTTAAGAATATGCACAAGACAACCTCTGATGCTCCTTTTGCTCCAAGGCGCAGATTTGGGTCATGAACAAGAAGCCTACAATAAAGCTCTACAACTGAGTTAGATCATCCAGCAGACAAAATCAAGGGAAAACATCTTATTGTTGAATTTGCAGCCCAAGTAATTTAAACAACTAGGGTATTCAAGGATGAATGGTACTATCAATGTTTCAAACAGAAAATAAGCAGTAATGGCATCAATGATGTCCAAGGAACAAATACAAAACTGGTACCCAAGAGAGCCCCTAGGCACTGGAAATGTGCCACTGTGAGATCACCTAGGAACATGATTTTGAGGTGAAAACTCACAATAAGAACCAGAGACTTAAAACGAAGAAAGCGTTTCAGACCTGACCATTCGATAAGAGGATGCTAGACTGCCATTGAAATTGGTCCCCAGAGGATAGTTCATGTATATAATTTAAAATGGTATTATTAGCTAACCTGTCAATCAAGTCTTGTGCCTCAAGGGACATCTCTTCTGGGACAAAGGGCCAGGGGATTTGCTTGTTAAGAATATTATCAAAGATAACCTGTCAATCCAGAAAGAGTAATGTGTTGAGGAGGTGAAGTCCCATACTTACTGCAACTATTAAGTCATCTGGTGCTATATATTTTCCGGGTAGCTTTCTTAAAGATAAAGGCAGCAAACAAATAAGGCAAAATTTGTCAACTATCATTTAGAAATTCCTGCTTCTTAAAATGCGTTGTAGTTTATATGAACTTAAAGTCCAACTTAGCATCTGTCAACTGGAGTCAATGTCTGTCCTCAAGGAATCACGCGCACACATTACAATTGTTCTAAACTGAATGGAGAACTTTAGTGAAAGACCAATCTTATATAGCCAGGTCACACCTATTTAATATTATGACTGGCAAAATGATTACTGTTAGAGTTACATTTTCCCTATAATTTCACTATGACAAAAAGTACTGTAATACATTAGACAATCGCAATGTGAATGATGCTCAGAATAGGGAGGAACTGTAATATAATACCTCAGGGTGCTCGGCATTGAAAGGCGGAAACCCAGTGATGAGTTCGAACAAAATGATTCCTACTGACCACCAATCAGCAGCGCTACCTGTACATATAATCAGATGGCAAAGTCAATGCTTTGTTCCTTTCATTCTCACTCCTGACGTCCCCCTTTTATTTATGTTATGTTTTATTTTTAGATAAAGGTGACATGGGGAGGGAGTATCAGCATATCACCAACTCTAGTATAGCAATTTCTTTCTCACCATGCTCAGTTCCAAGAAGAATTTCCGGAGCCAAATAGTCAGGGGTACCAACAGCTGACCGTTGAGATTTGTCCAATAGATGATCTGGAACATCAGGAAGCACTACATCCTTTGTGTCGGGTCCAGATAGATCATCCGTACTGTTCATTAGTCCAATTTTCGACAAACCAAAATCTGTAAGCTGTTTAAGCATATCCAAGATTAGAACATGATCCCCTTCGACACAGACCAGAAATACATCAAAAACATGCATGTACTCTGCAGAACAATTTATGATGGAGTTGATACTAGAATTACAAGATTCCTATCAGAGCGATCAAATTTGGGGACACCTTTGGGTGGGGGGTGTTATCAATACTGGCAAATTGAGAATCACTTATCATTCAGCAAAATACAATTAATCTTAGCTTCCTCATCATTTCAAAGATCTCTAATATACTAAACCAACCTTTATATGCCCATCTTGGGCAATTAATATGTTGTCTGGCTTGAGATCACGATGGACGATTCCTAAAGAATGAAGGTACTCCAGAGCAAGGACCTGAAGAAGGGAAAAACACATCCTTCAAAGAGCTCAAAAGGTTGCAAAATTTCCTGACAAGAAAGTTTAGAAAAGTACCAATTCCGCGACATAGGTTCGAGCTACATCTTCCTCAAGGCAACCAACTTTTTTAAGCAGAGAGAATAGATCACCGCCATTAAGATACTCCATGACCAAATAAAGGTAGTCTCTGCTGGTGAATGAATAAAAAAATCGGACCTACAACCGTGAAAGCATCTTCATGATCCTACTGAGATCGACAAAAGGAAAAATAAAAAAAATAAAAAAACTGTAATACCACAAAAGGGTTTCTGACAGTAATCAATATATTGCGTTCTGCCAATATGCGCTCAATATCATTCTTTCGCAACAAATCTAATTTCTTGAGCACCTGCATATAGGATGAATGGCATCATGTCAGAAATCAGTACCAACTTGGTCATACAAAAAAAGTTTTCAGTAAAAATACTATGGAAGACAAATACTTCAATGAGATATTTGTTGATACACATAGACATGCTGCATAACTAAGATAGTCCCTCTAACCACAAGCTTCTCCAACTTGTTAATTTTCCCGTTAGCAGGATGCACCGCAAAAGTGGTCCAGTGACAAAGCAGTTAATGATTAGCATAGAAATTGGACTTCCATGTCTTTCAGGTACTTATAACCAGCATACTTTGAAAAAATAGCGTCTTGTTAAAGATGCAAAATCCCCCCCGTACGTCAGTGCGACTCTTACATTCATTATCGAAAATGAATTCACCCATTCATTGTTGTATTCTAAAAATATGTGTTCCACTAGCCCACCAAAAAAAGGTCCTTAATTCTTCTTATTGAATCCACAACAAGATCCGTCAGCACTAATAAATTAAGCGGTATCCCTAAAATAAAAAATTTAAAAAAAAACTCCTTTCCAACAACAATCCCTAGAAACCAACAAACGCGAGATCTTTTCTGTAAAGCAATGCAGATATCTACTGGTATCCACAAACATAAGAAGGAAAAGAGTTGAATAATATCATTTATGCAAATGCAAATATAATTATCTGATACATTAATTGATTCGAAGGTTAAGATGACTCAAAAGGTACCTTAATTGCAAATAAATCTCCAGTTGACCGCTTGCGTGCCAGAAAAACTCTGCCAAAGGCACCTCTGCTGATTGGTTTGATAATCTCAAAATCATCAATGCTTGTTCTTTCTTTGTGTGATGAACTTGAAGGAGTTGACATTATACTGGAATGAGATGAATTATCCACTAATATTTTGGAGCCTTCTGAATTTCCAAAACCGTCTTTTCTACCCACTAGATCACAAGCAAGTATATATTTCTCTCTGCATGTAGTGGAGCAGTGTCAGTTCTGGTTCATCTATAAATTCTAATATACGATGAGTCCAAAAAGTTGTACCGCAAAAGGTTCTCTATTCGTCCCCCAAATGTATCTACTACAAGAGCTTTTAGCTTGTTATTTTGTAAAGTATATTGTAGGTCTTGCATGAAAGCAATTAAAAGCTCATGAGATCCTTCTTCTGAAAGATCTGTGCCGGCCGCACAACGTGCAATATCTGCTAAATCAGCCATCTAAGAAGGAAAAAGAAAACGGAAAGGACAAAATCAGCCCATCTAACATGCAGGAATGAGTTAAGCCCTTAGCTCTTTATTAAAGAAACTATTGATCTACACATGCACATTATAGTTAATTCTGAAATGATAATAATTTATGGAGATGGAAAAGAGGTACACTAATACATTATCAGCTATAAACTTATGGAACATAGCAGCATTAGCGTCATATCATCATCACTTAAAAAGATTTTTCACAGAAATCCTAAGTTTAGAATGTTTTTATTTATATTTAAACTACAAAACGAATTAATGAGAAGCAAAAGAAGTCTTGGAGAATTATTATTAGGTTTAACGAAACATAGGTAGATCATGTGTTTCAATTAAAAACTTGAAACTATACAAACTCATCCCAGTAACTGATGTGAAAGATTTCTCTTATTGATTATTTAGTACTTCTCTTGTACCAATTTATATGACACTCTTTCCATTTTCTTTATAAGGTTGGTGTCACGTCCAACTTGCACGCACCTCTACTATTTCATTAGGAACCTGCATCCTCCAAGTGGAATACTGTCTCATGAAATGGGACAGAGAGTGTAGAAGAATATTAATAACGAGACATGGAAAAGAGTTGGTTAAGAAAGCTCGGAAAAAGAAAGTAAGAGATGATAAATCAAAGAACATAATCATTAATGAATCTGTTGTATTCTCCAGAGATGAGTGATCAGAACAGGTAGCAGAAAAATCACTGCAGTGACTTGAGAACTTAAAGCACTACTCTATTTCGATTTAGCCCAAATTGATTTATTGGTTTCTTGTCAAACAAAGAAGTTCCTTTTATGTAATAGCACTAATGAACACTTGTAAAAAAAAAAAAATAAGCAAACTCTAAAATCCTCCTTCATTAGGCTATGATTTCCATGGAGATTTAGTAAGGAAAATGATCAAGGAAAGACTTTTAGAAACGGACGCGTCTAGTAAGCAACCCGATAGAAATATAAAGATCTAATACACCAAAAGAATGAGCTGTACACAATTTTTTATAGCTATCCATATTGCTAAACGATCATCACCAGCATTAGAATCCTTTATTTTGTTCACATACTCTCTCTTACTCCATTTCCCTCCTCTCAGACAGACACAAGCAAAACAAGAGAACTTCCTGTGATTTTTCTTTATTTGATCCTTAGTATATGGAGTGAAATACTTGGATTCCAACTTTAGTGCTTCTTCACTACTAAATTGGTGGATTTCTGGACACGACCCAACACATATTTCTCACTAAGTTGAGACAAATTGCCAACCAAAATTCAGAGTACAGTGACAAACCTGCTGGACATCCTCTAGCTCAGAAAGATTGCTATGCTCTAACCAGAAGTCAAAATTTACTGCCCGAGGGGTATTTGTGGAGGATACTGATGTCATGCTCCCTGTTGAAGATGGTGGACCACAATGATTAAACTTTGCACCCAAGTGACTCTTCAAATTAACGAATGCTGCTAATGGAGAATCTTCTATACTGGCCGTATCCATCTCATGAAGATCCTCAAACATTCCATCTATCCCTTTGCTTCTCCACTCACCCATATTTGGTGAATAACCTTCAGATGTATTCCCAGAATTTGCATTTTTCACTTTTGAATTTTCTTGGATCTCAGACGTTGCATGAAATCCTAAATTACGTGACTCCACAAGCTGATCCAGTAACTCTGCAAATTTCAGAAGGCGCTCATCTACATCTAGAGATTTCGAATCACATTTCTCTGCATAAGCACATATATAGGAATGAGGCTCCAAATGAATAGTGGGAACAAGTTCCTCACAAATTCTACATATCACCAAAGAATCATCTGAATACTGTTGTCTACACTCGTTTTTCAATTCTCCACTAATTCGGTCGCTGATATGGTTTAATGATTTCATGTTAGACTGAATGTCAGGATGGTTAATAAAAGATGATGTTGGTTCAATAAACATGGGATCTTTTTCTAGTGTAGTGACACTTCCATCCAAGAGAAATTCAGATTTCTGCTGATGTGTGTGAGAGGAAAATTTCGAAGTCTTTTCTTCCTCCGAACTGCATTTGCCAGCAGCCTTTGTGTTCAAAGTACAACCTGCTTCCGAATCAGATATCCCTCGCTTGAGAACCCAATCTGTTTTAATAGAAGGAATTCTATTTAGACATTCTTTAAGCTTGGCCAGAGATGTCTCATCAACTGGCTCACTGTCCTTAGCAAAATACAACAGCCTTGTGCACCGTGTCAATATAAAAAGCATGCGTGTCAACAACCATTTCAAAAGACCCATTTGGCATTCTTGTCTTTTCATAGTCAGGTCCTGGACAATTGCTTCACACTTGGAGCGGAATTCTAAGCACGTCATTTTGATACAATCTTGAGCAAGAACAACAAGTTCTCCAGCCATCTTTTGTCCATCCAGAGGCAAGGAATCATTCTTCTCATTCTTCTGTACAATTTCTACAACCTCCTGCAAGAAACCGCCTAGCTCTGTGTTCACTGCTTCTTTAGCAGCATCAAATCTTAAACGAAGAGATCCAATCAGCTCCTGCATCTCATCCCATGGAACAAAAGTTAATATTGAACTTCAAAACCATATCAGCCACCCCATCTGACCTACTTATCTTGATCATTACACTCTAAAATGAACGTAATTCCTTCCTATACTTATCACTTACCACCCAAAAATAATAACTGGAAGTATCAGAACCTAATTCTTTCCTATGCTTATCACTTACCACCCTCAATTAATTACTGGAAGTGTCAGAACAAGAAATGTCGAAAGAAATACCTTTAGATCATTATAGCTGTGAGCTCGCGGAGGTGAAGGTTGAATTCCACCTTTTGGACCTAGCTCGTGTGAAAAACTTTTGAATGTTTTGCTTGCTTTACTATTAGGCATTGCTCCTTGGGAAGATTGCCTCATTGTCACATGCTTCCCCATCTTATGCACATTCCTTCCAGGACCCTGCTTGTCAGTACCCTAAAATTGCAAATTATCAAACAGTGAGACACATCTCCTACTACAATCAAATAAGCAGCAGAAACATAGCATAGCACATCCAGAGTAACTTAACAAAACTACTTTTATGTGCAAGCTAAACCATTTCTTACCTGATTTACGGAAATTCCACTACCAGCTTGATCTAAATCCTTAAAGATATATGACGCAAACCAACTAGCTATCTTCCTGCCTTTACGGTGTCCTGTTAGGTAAAGGGACCAGAAAGTTTAGTAGAACAGAAATCCAATTGGACAGAGAAAAAGAGCTGCCGAGAATAAAAACAAAAACTGGAAATTAATCTCCTTTGAGTTCCTGCATCACTAACAGAAAGCGCGAAGGGGGTTACAGAGAGATTCCACCCAATTGAGAAAATACAAACTTAGGGAATTTACAATCAAAGTAATTTTAAATCATACCAAGGAATTCCAAAGTTTAGGTAATGATAAGTAATCTATGCATCGGAAGCACTAGTACAACACGGATGATGACATTTTTAAAGGTGAAAATCACAGTATGATCATATAACAGTTTAAGGTATACTTGCTCAGACTGCAACTTCAGTAAGATAAATGACCAGCTTCCTCCCTCTCAAACAAGCTTCTCCATTCATATGGTAGGATAGGGTCTTCGAATACTCGTTCATTCTATTACTATTAGACGTCAGCATTAGTCTGTGCTTACATTCGTTACGGAAATTATTATACATATACCATCTTTCTTTCTAGAAAATTACCATACAGCTTTCAGCTGAAGAACTTAAGTAATTAAAGCAGATATTA
Source organism: Nicotiana tabacum (assembly GCF_000715075.1). Lineage (NCBI taxonomy): Eukaryota > Viridiplantae > Streptophyta > Magnoliopsida > Solanales > Solanaceae > Nicotiana > Nicotiana tabacum. The sequence continues at coordinate 12,333,664 of NC_134091.1, forward strand.
GCTCCCCAATTTCTACAATCTCCTGCTCCCAACTCTAAGAGTTTCTTTTCTATCAGATCCAATAGCTTCTTTAGACAGGATAAATCCAAAGTATATCTTACTTTATCTGAACTAAAATCCACTACTTGTTTTTTAAATTGTTATTAAAAAAAAGGTCTCATTTTTAGACATGCAGATACAATATGGCTAATACACCTGCTGGTGGGAGATAGTAGATGTCGGTTAGTCGAGGTGTGTGCAAGCTAGTCCGTCATTAAAAAATTAAAAAATATAGCTAATACACCATCTGAATGCCCAATGACATCATCATGTTCAGCCTAGCATGTGCTATATCAAACAATAGAAATTTGCTACTCTCCCCTTTCCAACGCAAACTACACCCTGTCATTCCAAAATGCTCAATACCACTCCATTATTAATATTATTATGTACTATTTTCAAAATTCATTCATTTAACTACTCAAATATTAAACTTTGACGTCGACATTTTTTCTATTACTTTAATATCTTCTTCCACTGCTACTAAAATAATACACAAATCAAATTAAAATCTTAAACTACTACTACTAATCAAAAACTCGCTAACTGTACGAAGAATATAACGCGAATGTTAACTATATTAAAAGCTAATAAAAAGCAGATTTAGCAAAAAAAGACCTTTTCGTCCTTTTGCGGCAGCTCTTTGATCCTGCTTCAAACGAGGCGTGGAAGCTCCAGAACGAGGAGACTCATTCAACTTATCGGAATCTACTACAAGCCTTGAACTCGGCCTTTCCTTCGACTCAAGCCGCCTAGTCTTAATCCGGTTCAAACCGGTCGGAATTCCGGTCTCCGGCGAAGACGACTCACCACCACCGGTCCGACTCTGTTCCGCCATCACAAACTCAGCCAGAACAATCTAAAATCCCTAGTTTTATTGAAGAAAAAATGAAATTAATAAAATGAGAGTTTTTGAGTAAACAGTGTGGTTTTGGTGAAGCGGTTGGTGAGGTAACGGTTCCAACTTTCAAACAGAAAAAGGAAGAAGAAGGAGAGTGAGTGGTGGCGTGTTTCGGATGTTCTAATTCAATTCTAATATACAAAAAGGCAAAATCAATGTTGTGTTCGTTGAGAGAAAGTTTGTTTCTCACTTTATTGTTTTTATTCTCAGGATCTGAGTTGCAACTTGCAAGCTTAAATGTTGCAACTCTGATCCTATTTCAGAGTTTGAATTCTACCTAAAACTCTTTTTTACTTCTACCTTCTCCTTTTTATTGTTTTGAGGATCTGTGTTAAAGGGAAAAAAAAAACTGGTTTTGTTTTCTCTTCTTTAGTACTTGTATTTCCTTTTTAATAGTATGTCTTACCAAGTTAGTACTATTCTTCACTTTTTTTAATTAATAGATAATGTACTATTCTTAACGTACACCTTGTTTCAAGTGGTGTTACATAATACCATGTATTCAAAAAAAATTATAGTATATATATAAATAATAAATAAAATAAAAAATTGAGTATAAATATAAAAATAGAACCGCTCATCGTTACGATAATTCATTCATTTACTTATTTCTTCAAATATTTACATCACTCACTAAAATTTCTGTGTACACCACTATTTAACGTGGCTTATGTAGTTACGTAATAATTGTTGCGACCAAACACACTCACGCAAGTATACGCGGTCGTCAAGTAATAAAGTGACTAAAAGTCGAATGTCGAACCCACGAGGACTTATGATTAACTATTAACTAAATTAGACTATCCTAATTATCTAAACAAGAATTAAACCTAAAAATATTTTATTCTAAACTAATTAAATAAGAAAATATAAATAATGAACTTTGAACAGAGAAAGAGCAGATTTTTATGATATCAATGTAATGAAAACGATCTAGGGTTATGGGCTATCTAATAATCCTATTGTATTCTTCAATTGAATTGACCGACTAATTTATCTAGCTTATTGGTTGACAGGGTTAATATTGCTCATAAGAATCTGTCGAGTTCTTACTCGCCTATTCCAGCTAACTTAACGCCTATATGTCTATGGAGTGAGAATCAACAAGAACGCATTTATAATTCCTGTAAATCAACCAAGCAAGGCAATTAGGTATATGTCTATCCTAACCACGAATCCGTTCCCCGATGCCCGAGTTCAAGAACTTGCCCTACTCAATCCTATATGCAATATAGAATTCCCACTTTTGAGTTCAATTCTAGATTCGTAGATAATATTCAATTGGTGATCAATCAATTAAATAATTAAGTGCAAGATTGAATAAATAAACTAATATGATAAATCAAGAAGTCAAAATCAATATCCGAATAACAATAGTCATGAAAGAACCACAACCCTAGAACGTGAAGTTTAGCTCCACATAGACATGGTAGCCAAACAATAAATCATATAAAGAAACATAAAAATTACTAAGTTTGGTGGGAGAAAGATGAAACTTGATGAATTCCGGCCTCCACAGCTTTGTCGTGGCTTTTTTCCTATTCCCAATATGTTAGATAACCTAAAGGAGGCATTTTTGGCTTATATATTGCGTACAAAAGTCGTGGGCCAAAGCTCTCCTATTCCTAGTCCAAATCGGCTTCAGGGATTGATGCTAAGGTGGATGCGACGCATCCAGCTTGTCCTCTATTTCAATTTTTGCCTGCGAAGGTGGATGCGACGCATCCACCTTGTCCTCTATTTCTCAGCTTGCATGCGATGGTGGACGCGACGCATCCAGCTTCACTTCTACTTCCCAGTTTCGCACGCGATGGCGGAGGCGATGGCCCAACTTCACTGCTAAGGTTGCATGCAGGATGATGTTTTCCTAGGTTGGATGCGACGCATCCAACCCTTCTTCCTCTAGCTAAACCACCTTTTCTTCATATTTTGCACTCCGAACACCTTAAATCGTCACACATAACTTAATTAGTCATCAAACCAATAATTACACCATGTTGGGTGTTTTAAAGATTAAATAACATCAAAAAGTGGTTAAAACATGGGCAAAGTAATATCAACACATATCGAAATATGCCAAACATCACTACCCCACACTTAAACCTTTGTTCGTCCTCGAACAAACCATCCTATAGTAGACGAAACAAAATTAAACTCTTATTATTCAAAGCACACTGCACCTATGACCGTGGTTATTTGCTACAATTAGGCTCTAGACTATGCATCAACACACTTCCCTTTTCTTATGCCCTTCTTTAAACATATTCGAACAAAGACAACATGCTCACAACAATCCTAACCTCAAAAACCGACTCAATGTCACAATGCACTCATGGCTTGAACAACCAACATCATAGAGAAGTCTAATAACGTTACCTATCCCTCGTGAAACCATGTGCCCTCACAACAAAAGCAGAGAGAGTAGAATCAATCCACACATTCGAATCTCATGCTCACAAAGAAAATCGCTCACTCTCACAAAAGAAGTCACATGCATGTAGTTGGTACCATAGGCTTGCCCTTAATGTAAATCTCTACTAATGTAAGCTCGCTCGATCTAAAATTAATTAGGACTTTTTCATGGTTGTAATGTGGGCTAAGGGACGGGTAGGATATATTTAAGGAATAGTGATTCACCGTCCTAAGCACTTTAACACATCATCAAATAACTTAAGCGCGAATTCTTCAACACCCTTTCAATTTCACCAATAATATCACTCCAAACAATATTTCCTCTTTCTTTAAGCACTACTTTAATTCATACCCACTAGCAAGAACAAGACAACAATTTATTCATCTATATTTTTCTTTTCTTTTCTTTTTTTTTCAGGATTTTTCTCTTCTTTTTTTCTTCTTTTAATTTCCGCTAGTGGTGTATTATTTTACAAAATAAGTGCACCCTTCTTTCTTTCATTGGTTCCACTCAAAAGTCACCCCACACTTAGTCCCTTCTTACTTCTTTTAGCGCTCATCTAACAATTAAAGTGCTTTAAGAGGTAAAAGGATCAAAACAATGTCAATTAAGAATAAAAAGGGTGTAGGCTTGTAATGTGGGTACCAAATAAAAGGTCTACAGGCTCAAAAGGTTTAACTAGGGATAGATTTTATTTGTGATAAGCAATAAGCTCAAAAAGATCAAAGAAAGCCTAAAATCATTTTTCAAACCGAGCATCACCTAAAATTTCGCTTCAACTCACATACCGGGCAAGTTCTAGACACAAGTACAATACATGGACAACACAAAAAACCTTACCACACATGGCACATGACTCATTAAGGACGGTCACATTCCGACTCTCAAACAATGCAAGTATTCACGGAGCCACGAGATATTAAGTATTAAACACAAGGTGAACATAAGTCAAGAAAATGAGAAATAAGCGCCACAAAACATGCTATCCATTTTAACAAAGCATCATCAATAATTTCAGAGTGAGAAGGGAAGATATTACATATGTAAAAGCCTAAATATGCCATTATCAACCAAGTCAAGGTCACCTAGGTTCATCATTCTTCCTCCTTTTATTCCCTACATTCCTACTCTACTCTAAAAAGAAAACAAAATTACCCGGTTCAAACTACATCCCATGGAAAAGAACCGAGGCACAAAGAAAAACCACAGGGGATTATTACTACCTAAAGAAAGCTAAAAGACATATTTTGAATTTTTGTTTAGACTTTAATCCCTCAAGAAAACTGTCTAGGAGATCAATCGTCGGGAAAAGTCCAATTTTTCTACTTTTTTGTTTTTTTTTTTAATTTCTTTTTTTCTTTTTTTTTCTTTTTTTTTCACAAAAGCTACTACACTTAAGAATGATCTCCTCACCCCACACTTAAAATTTTGCAATGTCCTCAATGCACATTATAAATAATAAGAGGGTAAACGAGACTCCCTGGTAGGCCAAAGGCCGAAGCAATAGCGGCTCACGAGGTACTCAGACTTCCCCCAGGCATCGTCCTTTGTGTGGGCACCCCACACTTAGTCCTCACCATCTAGCTCACTTTTGCACTCTTCTAATGGCTTTGCTTCCTATGCTCATAATCCTACAAAACAAAAATAAATACTACAAAATAATAAAAATAAAATAAAATAAAAAGTAAACAAAAATAAAAGAAAGCAGTAAATCTGGGTTGCCTCCCAACAAGCGCCTGATTTAACGTAGTGGCACGACTTGAACTACTTTCTGCCTCCACCTCGAACTTATGAATTGTACCCCTAACATGGCATCCAGTCTGTGGCTATGCTCCTTTGGTGGGGATACAAAAATAAATAGGCCAAGTAACAAATTTTTCACTCTATACTTCTCGGCCTTTATATGAGGAATGTAATTTTTTCTCTCTGGCACGACAAATCCAAGAATGTAAGCATCCTGTTCCTCTTCCATTGACTCCTCCAAAGGCTTAGATGACTCGATTTCCATGTCATCATCCAAATACAATGTCGAAAAATGTTTAGAATGAGAACCAACACGCCCTAACTTTGGAATTGTATTACTATTTATATCCTCATATGTGCACACATTAGAGTCTTCAAATATAACATTATCTGCTACCTCGTATTGCTCTAGTGTACTTTTCTCAACATGGGCATCATCAACAGAAATATGCTCGAATGATTGGCTCTCCACTTTTAGCTCCTCAATTTGGCGTATAAGCTCCTTTTCAGCTTCTGACAACTCATTACTATTTTGTTGGGCGATAGACGCAACAACCTTTGCATTTAATTTATCTTGCAAGTCGTGAATAGTAGTGACAAATTTATAGATCCCTTGTCCCAGTTTAGATCTTCCCTCTATAAAGTGTCTCATCCCATCAGTAAGTTCCTCATGTTGAGCTTCATATATTTCTAACTTTTCAGCCTGTTCTGCCAGCCAAGTTTGGCTCAAAATCTCCTCTTTTTCAAAAATTTTCTCTTGCTGGTACTCTCTCTCTTCATTCAATTCTTCCATATTGGCCTTCATTCTTGTGATTGCTGCCCTCATTTTTTTCATATCTTTTTTAAGTTCATCCTGTTGCTCTGCTACTTGCCTCAAAATATCCCTAATATATGCATCAGGTTCCATATCCTGCACTTCATTGCCCCTATCAAACTCAGAAACATCATTAGAAAGATCATAATAAGGGCTCAGAGAAGGATGAACAAAATTAGGACAACCATCCCAATGGCCATCTTGACCACCACACATATTACAAATATTCCACTCAAAGGATTGAGATTGTGCGCACAAATCGGTCCCGGGAATATTCTGATAATTTTTCCACCAGTGGGGTCCTCCACAATATGGACAAGGATCATCAAAATAAGAATAACCATCATTCGAATAATTTTCATTCCAAGATGCCATGCTAAAATAAATAAAAAATACTAACTAAACTAAAATAAAATAAAAAACATGAATAGATAAAAAAAAATGTCTAATCTAGAAAAATAGCAAATTTCTAAGTCCCCGGCAACGGCGCCAAAAACTTGTTGCGACCAAACACACTCACGCAAGTATACGCGGTCGTCAAGTAATAAAGTGACTAAAAGTCGAATGTCGAACCCACGAGGACTTATGATTAACTATTAACTAAATTAGACTATCCTAATTATCTAAACAAGAATTAAACCTAAAAATATTTTATTCTAAACTAATTAAATAAGAAAATATAAATAATGAACTTTGAACAGAGAAAGAGCAGATTTTTATGATATCAATGTAATGAAAACGATCTAGGGTTATGGGCTATCTAACAATCCTATTGTATTCTTCAATTGAATTGACCGACTAATTTATCTAGCTTATTGGTTGACAGGGTTAATATTGCTCATAAGAATCTGTCGAGTTCTTACTCGCCTATTCCAGCTAACTTAACGCCTATATGTCTATGGAGTGAGAATCAACAAGAACGCATTTATAATTCCTGTAAATCAACCAAGCAAGGCAATTAGGTATATGTCTATCCTAACCACGAATCCATTCCCCGATGCCCGAGTTCAAGAACTTGCCCTACTCAATCCTATATGCAATATAGAATTCCCACTTTCGAGTTCAATTCTAGATTCGTAGATAATATTCAATTGGTGATCAATCAATTAAATAATTAAGTGCAAGATTGAATAAATAAACTAATATGATAAATCAAGAAGTCAAAATCAATATCCGAATAACAATAGTCATGAAAGAACCACAACCCTAGAACGTGAAGTTTAGCTCCACATAGACATGGTAGCCAAACAACAAATCATATAAAGAAACATAAAAATTACTAAGTTTGGTGGGAGAAAGATGAAACTTGATGAATTCCGGCCTCCACAGCTTTGTCGTGGCTTTTTCCCTATTCCCAATATGTTAGATAACCTAAAGGAGGCGTTTTTGGCTTATATATTGCGTACAAAAGTCGTGGGCCAAAGCTCTCCTATTCCTAGTCCAAATCGGCTTCAGGGATTGATGCTAAGGTGGATGCGACGCATCCAGCTTGTCCTCTATTTCAATTTTTGCCTGCGAAGGTGGATGCGACGCATCCACCTTGTCCTCTATTTCTCAGCTTGCATGCGATGGTGGACGCGACGCATCCAGCTTCACTTCTACTTCCCAGTTTCGCACGCGATGGCGGACGCGATGGCCCAACTTCACTGCTAAGGTTGCATGCAGGATGATGTTTTCCTAGGTTGGATGCGACGCATCCAACCCTTCTTCCTCTAGCTAAACCACCTTTTCTTCATATTTTGCACTCCGAACACCTTAAATCGTCACACATAACTTAATTAGTCATCAAACCAATAATTACACCATGTTGGGTGTTTTAAAGATTAAATAACATCAAAAAGTGGTTAAAACATGGGCAAAGTAATATCAACACATATCGAAATATGCCAAACATCAATAATCTTCTCCATCTTTCTCATAATATTACCCCAAAGGTGTCCATATTTTATTTATAGCTTCAGTGTAAAAATGAGCCACGAGAAGAGATGCAAAAGGTTTTTTTTTTTTAATTATTATTATCTGGGAGAGTATAATGGCGAAGAGTGTAACAACCTGAACTGTTTTATTATGAACTTGTATCTCAATGATCTCATGATTATGATTCTGTTGGACATTCACTATCTCATGTCAACTATCTGAAATTTTGATTCACAAAATACTTTTAAAAAAAACTAAATACTCCACAAATCTATAAATTCACACATTTTTAAAAATAAGTTAATTTTTGACCGACTACATATTTTCTTATTATATTGTTGTTGATAATGCTTGTTCTCTTATTATCATGTTATGGTTATTGCTTGTTTCTTATTATCTTGTTGTTGGTATTACTTGGTGTTCAGTTAACTATATTTATTTAATTTCTGTTTCCAATAAGCATATCAATCAAAGACGTAAATAGATTACGTTGACAAATTAATTTTTGGGAGTTATTTTTTAGTCACGATGCAAAATATAAAATCAAATAAGGGGTGGCAAAGAAATGAAGAATAATAATTTCCAAATGAAAAGGATTGATTTGGTTGTCCTTGTGCAACGGCATTTTCAGCTTTAGATAAATCAATTTGCAACGGTACTCACACATCATTTTCTTTGAGTGGTTTTATTCCTATTTAAAGTAAAATGTGGCTCCTTTTTAATCCACAAATATCCATGATATATTAGGTTATCGTACCTGCATTAAGATAGGCTGCCTACATCAATACTCCCTTGGGGTGCGACCTTTCTCGGATCCTGCGTGAATACGGACAGAGGCGTATCTAGATTAAGGGATATGGATTCACGTGAACTCATACTCCTCTCCCTAAACCATGTATAACAATGTTATGTTTCTTTAAAATTACTTAAATATATGTGTGTACCCATGCTTAAAAGACTCCTATGGTGCAATAATTATTTCGTGCACTTCTACAAGTAAAATTGGTGGTTCAAATCTCACTTCGGACGGTCTTATTTTCGGCACGGAGTATATATATATATATTTATTTTCGGCACGGAGTATATATATATATATATATATATATATATATATATATATATATATATATATATGTGTGTGTGTGTGTGTGTGTGTGTGTGAGAGAGAGAGAGAGAGAGAGAGATTACCTTGGTATATTATCCTTTTTTTAAAATTTACTTTCAGCGTTAGAAAGTGAATTCTAAAATTAAACGTCTAAAACTTTTTTATTTTTATCTCCTTTAAATCCCGTAATATGTCCACACTCATGGGATTAAACTGAGTTTGTTATTCTTATTATTTAATCCCGTAACATGTCTTAATTTATCTTTTCGGTGATCGATATCGTAAAAATTCTCTTTCACTCGTGACGCTAAAAGCTCCATCTGCCCCTACGTATTGACTTGGTCCGGCATGCCAAATTTTAGCAACACGGCGTGGAAAGCTTCGATGGAATAGCTAGTGGAAATTAATTATGAGAAGGTTTGATAAATTCCAAATAGTAAACCATCACTAATAAGTCTAATAATATTAGGTACCGAGTGAAAAATGGCTCTATATATATATATATATGGTCCCCTCCACTTTGAAAGGCCAGACTCCCTTACCTGAGAATGGGATGAACTCATCAATACGTAATATGCATTCTTTCTATTTAAAAACAAATTTCCAAGTTTCAAAGACTTTGGATTATATCGAATATCTAGAAAGCTAAGGAAACGAAGTGGGCCTCTCAAGATTTTGAAAGGTTTTTGCCTTTTTTGGAAAATCGTAAAGGAAATAATTTGAGTAATTATAAAAAACGAATTACACTACTAAAGATGGATGTTTGCCCCTTCCTTTCTTTTCCTAATTTGGTACGATAAAAGCTTCTCAAACGAACCAACTTTTGATAACTTAATTGACATCACGTAAAGTATCTTTCTTTGTCAATTTTTTCCAATGAATACAATATATCAATCAGCTAAGATTTTGTCTTACCATAATAATAATAATAATAATAATAATAATAGTAGTAAGTAGTAACAATTAAAAAAAAAGAATAGTGATTAATGGAGAAAATTACTTGCAAGCATTAATTTGATTATCACCGCTCATACTACACTTTGGAACAACGATCAAGTTGTCGCCGTGTGACCCACGGGTTTGAACCATGAAATCAGCCATTAATGCTTGCATCAAGGTAGGGGTCTACATCACACCCCTCGAGATGTGACCATTCTTTGAACCCTGTGTAAACTCGGTATACTTTGTATACCGGACGGGCCTTTTTTTTACTTATACTGCATATGACTTTTTCATAGTTACGTATACACACTTGTTTCTTTTTTAGATAGTCCTAATAATCACCAAACACAACTCTTAATGTACAACCCACCGTCCACCACACCATACAATTTATATCCAACCAAGTGTTTGACAATGTTTTACAGAACAATAATTATTCCATAGAACGAAGTATTACTTGTGAAAAATATTCTCAACAAAAACATCTTACACTTATACTAACACTAAGGATTTAAATCTAATAGAAAATATATTGTTTATCGTTATCAAATATTAATGTCCAGGAGTGCAGCTGCATCGATCTATAAGCAATGACTACTCTTGATACAGGGTTAAAAAGGAGAGGGCCACGGGTTCGAGCCATGAAAACAACCTCTTGCAGAAATGCAGGGTAAGGTTGCGTACAGTGACCCTTGTGGTCCGGTCCTTCTCTGGATTCCGCACATAGCGGCAGCTTAGTGCACCGGGCTGCCCTGCGAAAGGAGGGGGCAAGACACAACTCACAAAGGGAAAACTTGAGGAAATTCAACTGCCCACTTTTTGATATACTGAAAATAGCAACAATTTTTATCCATCTGAAGAATGAAAAATGACAACCTCACATCTTTATTACCTTTTGTTTCTTCTATATCTTGACTAACTCTGCCAAATGCTATCTTCTAAAGCTTAAAACACTTTTGGTAAACAAATGAAATAGGTGACCAAACCAAAACTAAAACCAAAACCAAAGGCTTTCTGGAAAGACTATTATGGACTAATCTTTCCTTTCCCAGCCACCAGAAAGAAAAGGAAAAAAGAGATTTTCACAAGATTCAACTTATCTTAAATAAGCTGAGCTCTTGAAAGAATACTATGGTATCTATAGCACATCACTTGCACCAAACTTAAGTTTAATTCAACAACAACAACAGGCCCAATCTAATCCCACAAGTGGGGTCTGGGGAGGGTAGTGTGTACGCAGACCTTACCCCTACCTGGTAAGGTAGAGAGGCTGTTTCCGGTAGACCCTCGGCTCAAGAGACCAAACTTAAGTTTAATTGTCTATTAAAATCATGATCGGTTTCCCACTGAGAAACATGAGCAAGCCCTCACAAATTGAATTCATAACAAAATGTTTTTTACATTGATTAAAATCATCGGTACTCTACTTAGAAATCCAAGTAAAGACCTGCTGCTGCCACTGCATGATATACAAGATGCAGCATCTCATGAATACATGAGCATAAATAAATTGCAACCAAACATGACCCTAAAAAATTAAAACTTTAATCCATGATAAAATCTAAATAAAATTTCCACTTACACGAGAGCATTAAATGCTCAAGCAGGACTTGTAAGAACCTCGACATTTTTGTTTCGATGAAAAGGTAAAGATAGCAAGAACCTAAACATTCCTCAAGGAAGTTCTCCTACATTAATATTTTTCCCCTTCGAACAGAGTAATAGAGATGAAGATACGATGGTGATACTGACGACAAAACTAAAACAGTTTCAGTGACAAGTACCTTACCTCAATTGTTCCACTAAGGCTCCTTTGGCTCCATCTAAGATAGTTGAAACTCAAGGCTATTCTACCACGTATCAGTTTAGGGCTCGGCGACCAGACCGAAGTTGTGAGATCCATTGATCATGATTTCTCCTTTCCACTTTTTCCTTTTTTTTTCTTTTTTTAGGGGGTGGGGGGTCGAGGTGAGGGATCTGCTTATCTTTTTCCAACTTGATCTCAAACAGGACAGATATCCTTCAACGATTGTGTGAGTAATCTCTCCAAGAACTGAACTTACAGCTGGATTGCGCATACTTGGAATAAGTTTTAGCATAGAAGGAAAAAGAGAAAAAAAACTGATAACAAAGATCTCCTTGATTACCAATTCAAGGTAGTCAGAACAGAAAGCTCAAAATGTTCTTTTTTATTTCCACTGACCACAATTAGTAACCGTTGCAAAGTTACAGCTATAGATTGTCAGCTTACCCACGTGTCAAAAATGACAGTAAGGTTGCTGAATTTAACACATGTACCTGACATGAACTACAGATTACTTGCCATCATCCACAATTTGACTGTTTACAAATAGACTATCTCTCCTTTTTGGAAAACCTGATGTTTCTAGATTCGACCCCCTAAATTTCAACTCCGAGGTAGTTCTAAAGTTGGGATCAACAGAGGAAGGCCTGGAAGTTGTATCGGAAGGATTTGATCTATAGGCACCTGTTGTTCCACCAGGATAGCACGATGGAGAGACATACCTTCCAGATGGAGCTCTAAGGCCGCTACTCCTTAGATCCATAAGATCTGCATTCCTCGATGAATCAGCATAAGATCTGTCACCTTGGCTGGATCCCAATGGAGCCCCACTTGTAACACTCGTCGAATTGAAAGGATCGTCAGGTCCCCATGAGGTAAGAGCTTCCTTTTTCTTGGCAAAAAAATAATATGCACCTAAAAGGAAAAGGATGAAAAATAAAACGGGACTCGTCCACATCATGGTGTTGAACTCATTTTTGAAAAGTGGAAGGTTTGAGCGATATATCCCCAAGTAACCATTTCCCAGTCCAAGAATAATGAGCTTTTCTTGATCACTGGCTACTAAAGGAATCACCTTTTTATATTTATCATTTAATTCCAAAGATTGATAGTTCAAAAATGATGCTACAATCTCATCATGACCAGCAGAGAACAAAAGCCTTGGTCCACCAGACCGGACATAATGTTGTGATGATACATTATACAGTGATACCTTCTCCTGGTTAGCAATAAGCAAATATCCTTTAATCGCCTGAAATGATAAAGGCTCGGCCATTTCTAACTTCCTCTTGGATCTAACCCTGCACTTGAAGTTCATATTATCTCCTAAGAGTAGCACATGAATCAAATCACCATCAGATGTAAACCCATATGCCTTTGACCGTTCAGTTGCATCAAAAACATAACTCCTAGCAATAGAAGTGTTTAAACCTTCACATTCAGATTCCCTAATTCTCATGGTCCTCAAGTCTAATGACCCCGCACCAGTCTCTGTTAGAAATAGAAGCCTTTGTTTCAAAAACGCAAGCGGCCTGCTCTTTGGCACTGTCAACCCAAAAACAGTGCCGTTCTCCCTAAAAACCCTAAGTTTCCCGAAAAAATCCGTGGACAAAATATACCTATTTCTTCCAACATGATGCACCTCTAAACTTGTAATCGAAGACCCACCTTCCTCGATTTCAGGTGAAGCAAATTTTCTTACGGTTTCCATATGAAGAGCAGCCCTGTCATCACCATCAGGGACTACCTCCCAAATTCTATGCATCAAAATACCGCCATTTTCATGCCCCGTAACAACCAAACTCTCATTCTTATAAACAGACAAGTACGACACATAAGCTGTTATTGGTGAACTCAACGACGTCTGAAAATCAATCAAAACTTCCCCATTTCTGGAGAATGCATACACCTTTCCGCGATCATCGCCAATGACAACATACTTACTCAATCCTTCAGCATCCCTAAATGGCAACACATTGATGCTTGTTGCATCTGATCCCAATCTCACTGCTGATATAAATTGAAACCTTTCCAACCAAAGAGGACTATACTTAGTAACAGACACTGCTCCCATTCTCTCCCCATCTACTACCTTACTCTCCAATAAACTACCCTCACTACTACCCACAAAACCATCACTTTGAATCTTCTTTTTCTCATCAAAAACAACTTGCTTAGTCCCTTTAAAACTCTGCTTCTTATCTTCCAAGATTTCACCTTTAGGGTAATCCAATAATCTTGATTCTAACTTAGAAACAAGCAAGCTAAGATTTTTAACAAGCTCTTCTAGTTTTTCTAATTGAAGTTGGTGTCTTTTTAACACATCTAAAGCATCAACATGTTCAAATTTCTGTTCAATCTCATGATTGTACAACTTTTCTTCTTCAATTATAACTGATTCAGAGCTTGAATCATTTTCAGCAAAAGCACTAAAAACCCATGATGAAACATAAAATAACAAAAGCAAAGAAAACAAGATAATCTTGCCTTTGTTTGAGCTTGCCATTGCAGAAACTGGTTTTCTGTATCAAAGCTTTTGGGTCATTAGCTAAGTAAGGGAATTACAGATCTTGACTCTTGTTTGATGGGGTTTTTTGAATATTTAAATTTCAAGATTTGGAGGATCAAATGAGAAAGTAATTATTATTTTTTTGCTGAATATCCTCACTTGTTCATGCGTTTTTCTTCACTGTCGGACTGTGCTTTGGTCGATTCAGATTTTAGGGCTACTAAGGAGGATTTTTAGATTTTTTTCTTTTTCGTTCAGGCAAAGGTTTGACGTGGGAGACTATGTTGTCACTGTAAGAATGAGAGTGGATCTTCTACGTTGCACCCCATTGTAAGTACAAGTAGAACTCAATAGGGACTGTTGGATAAGTAGGAACTAGATAAGTGGATGAGATTAACTGATTACGCAAAGTATTTACTATATGATTAAATTATAAAGCTTCTCCTTGCATTGTTTGAGTGAATCTATAGAAAAGGAAACTTGACTTGCATTTACATTTTTAAGATAAAAAAGTATTATAATACTATCTATTGCACATTTAACGTCTTAATTTACTCTGTATAAGATTAAGAGAAAAATTTATAAATTTTAATGGTTTAGCATTTGTTAGGAAATAGGTGTGACAGTTCTTTTTCAGTCTTAAAATAGATTAGAAGAAATAGATTTCTAGAGAAAAATAAACATATGTGACTTTTGTGAATGGAAAGTGAATGAAATCTTAGTTCGGATTTCAATTTAAAAACAGAAAAAATAGTTAATAAGTACTACTAAAGTTGCATTGTGTAAATGAATCCAAATTTTTGAAAGACCACAAGTTGATAAATAATTTATGAAATGTATTTTCTTTTTTTTTCTCTAGGTAAAGCAATATCAAGCTCATGAGCTTATTATTTTAGGTGGGAACAAGTTGATAGGACCCCCGTATGGCGACACCGAGACAAAAAAGGAAAGAAAAGGATATGATTTCTCTCGCTTTTGGCATAGCCGTCCCCAGCGTGAGGCTCGCACGACGGGCTATTAGCTTAGTGGTAGAGCACGTCTCTGATAATTGCATAGTTATGCCTAGGCTGTGAGGACTCTCGGCTATATGGATAGTTAAATGTGTTTATCGGAGCCTGATCCTAAGATGTAGATCTTCCAAGGCACATTAGCATGGTGTACTCCTCCTGTTCGAGCCGATTTTTGAAACAAACTCCTCCATGGGAGAATAGATGAGGCGATTCATGTGAGATTCGATGTAGATCTAACTTTTGATTTAATCGTGAGACTTGGGCGGTCGGGGAACCATCACAGCTCCTCTCTTCTCGAGAATCCCAAAATAGAATGGATCCACATAAAGTAAAATAAAATAAGTATTAAACTAAGATTACAGGAATTGATACCGAAAAATTAAGTTGAGGCTTGAGGTAAACTGCGAAACGTTAATTATAAATTCTTGATTTAAATAATTGGAAGAAAAAAAGTGTCACTATGTTGAGACACCCAAGTTCAGATTTTTGAAGATTGAGACTATGACCAATTAAGATGATCATAAAATATCAGATCATCGATTTCAATGACTATATAATATCTACAAAAATAGTGTTCATGTGTCCTGATTCGTTCCCTACTACTCCATTCTTTCCGAGGGGAAAAAAAAGAAACCTGATTGGTTTTCTATTAGATATGAGAGGGAAAAATATATGCGTGAAAGTATGATGTTAGAATTAATCTTTGTTCCTTTGGTTAAATAACTTTATATTCAACCAAATGTATCGCTCAACATTTATAGAGCATGAGTGTCAACAGACAATATTAGACTATTTTAGAAAATACATGGGACTTTTGCATGCATTCTCGCTTTTGGAGTCACAATTGAACATATACTCACTTTGCAAAAAAAATTGCAAGCCCACCCACTTTAGCATTAACTTCAGTCTTCAGACTTGTCGGGTCTGAAGTTAAAAAAATTAGTTTGAAGTGAAAAAATTATAATTTCGATGTACTTAAGGCCCAATAGGTCTGAAGTGTAACCAATGGTTTTATGCACTTAAGGTTAATAAGTTTGAAGTGATAAATTGCACGTCATATGCACTTGAGGCCAAAAGGTCAGAAGTTGTGATGACCCGGTAGGTCATCTTATATTTTAGAACCTAATTCTGCATTACGAGGTTTCGAAAACCTCATCTTAGCCTTCCTCGATTTGCATGCGCAGTCCGAGTATTGGCCCGAAAGGCTTATATGTTAAAAACTTATAAAAATAAGAATTTTTGCCTAAAAACTTTAGTTGAATTGATTTCGGTTAATATTTTTGGTAAACGAGTCCGGATCCGTATTTTAACGGTTTTGGTGGATCCGTATCGAAATATGGGACCTAAGCATATATCCGGAATCGAATTCGGAGGTCCCTAGCTCGAGTTATGAATTTTTTATGAAAATTAAAAGTTTGAAAATTTAATGGTTTTTAAGAATTGGTTGATGTTTGGTCTTGTTGATACCGGATCTGTATTTTAGTTTCGGAGCCCGGTATAGGTCCAATATAATATTTATGACTTATCTGTGAAATTTGGTGAGAAACGGAATTGGTTTGACGTGATTCGGACGTCCGATTGTGAAAATAGGAATTTTAAAGTGTTCTTGAGAATTTCATTTGATTTGGTACTAAATTCGTAGTTCTAGGTGTTATTTTGGAGATTTGATCGTGCGAGCAGGTTCGTATGATATTTTTAGACTTATGTGCATGTTTGGTTTGGAGCCCCGAGGGCTCGGGTGAGTTTCGGATAGGCTATGAGATGTGTTTGGACTTAGGAAAAATCTGGTTTCTGCAGTTTCAGTGCCTTCTCGTTTCCTTCTTCGCGTTCGCGAAGGCCCTCTCGCGAACGCGTCGTAGAAACCGGGCTGGCTGAATTTTGCTTCTTCGCGAACGCGACCAGCTCAACGTGAACGCGTAGTGATAGGGACCTGGGGGAGGGGATCAGTCACTCTTCATCGCGAATGCAAGCAAGGACTCGCGAACGCGAAGGCCAGGGGCGTAACCTTCACGAACGCGATAGGAGTTTCGCGATCGCGTAAGCTTGGCAAGCTCTACTCTTCGTCCAGTTCATAAAACAGTCAACACTGTCGTCTACCTATTAAACAGCCCTATTACGGGACTTAAGCCATTCTTTCAACTTTTCAAAAGCCAAACGGCCTAGAGGTGATTCTCCCAAGCTAAATTCTTTCCCAAAGTATTGGTAAGTGATTCTAAACTATTTTATTTTAATTACCCGTTAAATTTCATAAATTTCCAACCTAAAATCTAGGATTTTCATGGTAGAATTAGGGATTTTTGAGAAATTGGGATTTAGACCTCAAATTGAGGTCGGATTCCAAAACTAATTGCATATTCGGGCTCGGAGGTGAATAGATAAATGAATTTTGGTTCGAACCTCGAATTTTGACCAAGCGGGCCCAGAGTCAATTTTTGACTTTTGGGGGGAAAATTTTGGGAAATCTAAATCTATGCAATGTAATTGATTCCTTTAGTAATATTTGATATTATTGAATCGTTTTTGAATAGATACGAATGGTTTGGAGGTGGATTATAGAGGAAAAGTTGTGATTGAGTATTGAGTGGCCTTTGGAGCGAGGTAATTGTCGTGGTTAACCTTGGCTTGAGGGATTAGGTATTATTCCCTTATTTGCTACTTGTTTGTATGTTGAGTACAACGTATAGGTGAGGTGACGAGTATCTATGCGTTGTTATCGAGTCATAGCATGTGAGTGAGTCTTATTATTGTAATCGTGGTATTCCTTGATCATATTGTTCATGATTAGACTAGCTATTCGTTATGTTGAACAACTCTTATTATGTTTCACGGAAATTGGTATTGATTGAGTCTTGACTCAAAGTTGAGGTTAGTAACATGAAATTGAATGTTGAAGTAAGACTTGTTCTTGATATCTCTATCTCCCTATTGTTATTGTTCATTGTCTTGGTGAGGGAGAGTGTTAAAGCACGAAGGGCGATGTCATGCAATATTTTGTGAGTGAGTGTTAATGCACGAAGGATGATGCCTTGCCATGTTATGAAAGAGAGTTAATGCACGAAGGGTGATGTCGTGTCATTTCTATTGTTTCTTAAAGTGAGGTTGAGAGTAAAAGCACGAAGGGTGATACCGTGCACTTTCCTTTACCGTGTTTACTTGTTTCATTCTGTTAAAGATATATCGATTGATCATGTTCTAATTCATGTTGTGATTCCTTGCCATGTAATCCCCTCAGCATGTCCCCTTCCCAATATTTCTTGCCTTGCTTCTTTAGTTGTTGTTGTTATTGTATATATTGATATATATTGCATAAGTTTATTTGTAGGTATCTTGTCCTAGCCTCGTCACTACTTCGCCGAGGTTAGACTCGACACTTACCAGTACAAGGGGTCGGTTATACTAATACTGCACTCTGCACTTTCTGTGCAGATTTTGGTACCGGACCGAGTTGACCCTAAGTCTAGCTTCTGGCTTGATCTGTTTGGAGACCCAAGGTAGTCATGTTGGCGTCCGCAGGCCCTGGCGTCCCCTTCTATGCATTTCCTTTACTGTTTCATTTGTATCGAAAACAGTTGTATTTCCTTCAGACACCTTACTTGTAGCTAAATCTTAGTAGTTCGTGGATTGTGACACCAGTTTCTGGGTAGTTGTGTATAAGCATTAAAGTTGTTATGGATTTTCGCCCTTTTCTTTTTACCTTCTTATAGCTTATTTACTGTTAATTATTGAAATGTATAAGAATTTAGCTTAATAATCTCTATCGTTGGCTTGCCTAACAAGTGAAATGTTAGGCGCCATCACGGTCCTGACGGTGGGAATCCCGGGTCGTGACAAGTTGGTATCAGAGCACTAGGTTGCCTAGGTCTCACGATTCACGAGTGAGCTTAGTAGAGTCTGGAGGATCTGTACGGAGATGTCTGTGCTTATCTTCCAGAGGCTATGAAGTTTAGGAACAAATTTCTTTTATATTCTTCCCTATCATGCGATTTTGTTTTCTCAATACTAATTGAACTCTTCTACTCTTATTCTCTCGCAGATGGCAAGAACATGTACTGCTTCCTCAGCTGAGCAGCAGCTAGATCCCCCGGTGGCAACTCCTACGAGGGGTAGAGGTCGAGTCTGAGGCTGTGCCAGAGGCCGAGGCAGGGGCAGGGCTCAGCCCAGAGCTCGTGCAGCAGTACCAGCAGTGGAGCCTCAGGTAGAGTTGGGCGAGGAGGTTCCAGCCCAAACTGTTCCTGCCGGACCAGCTCAGGTTTCGGAGGGGTTCATTGCCACCCTAGTACTTCAGGACGCTTTGGTCCGTTTGATGGGCTTTATGGAGAGTGTGGCCCAGACTGGCACATTTCCCATGGCACCAACCGTCTCTCAAGATGGATGAGGGGCCCAGACTCCCACTACTCCCACTCCGGAGCAGACAACTCCCCAGTATCAGGCTCCAGTAGCTCAACCGGTCAGAGTAGTTTAGCTGGTTGTTGCGGCACAGGCCGAAGATGGGTCAGTTATGTCTTCTGAGGCTTTATGGAGATTGGACAAGTTCACCAAGCTCTTTCCAGTTCACTTCAGTGGTGCTCCTTCAGAGGATCCCCAGGAGTATCTCGACAGCTATCACGAGGTTCTACGGACCATGGGTATAGTGGAGACCAACGGGGTCGATTTTGCTGCATTTTAGATGAATGGTTCCGCCAAGAAATGGTGGAGAGATTATCTATTGACCAGACTAGCTGGGTCGCCTGCTCTTACTTGGGACCAGTTTTCTCAGCTCTTCCTAGAGAAGTTTCTCCCTATCACATTGAGAGAGGAGCATCGCCGTCAGTTCGAGCGTCTCCAGCAGGACAGTATGACCGTTACTCAGTATGAGACCCATTTTGTGGATTTGGCCTGTCATGCTCTTATTCTACTTCTTACTGAGAGAGAGAGAGAGAGAGAGAGAGAGAGAGAGAGAGAGAGAGAGAGAGAGAGAGAGAGAGAGAGAGAGAGAGGGTGAGGAGGTTTATTGATGGACTTGCTCAGCCTATTAGATTGCAGATGGCTAAAGAGACTGGAGTGAGATTTCTTTTCAGGCGGCTGCCAATATTGCCAGGCGAGTCGAGATGGTTTTAGCTCAGGGGAGTGGCAGGGGTCTGACAAGAGGCCTCGTCACTCCGGTAGATTTAGTGGAGCCTCATATGGAGGCCGGGGTACTTATGGCGGAGGCCATCCTCCCAGATCGTTTCATTTAGCACTCCATGCATCCCACAGTGCCTCGGGTGGTCGTGGCCCTCAGATGCATTATTCCGACCAGCTAGCCTACAGTGCACCACTAGCCCCTATTAGTACACCTCCGCTCCAGAGTTTTCAAGGTGGTTACTCAGGTCGACGTGGTTAGTTTCACAGTCAACAGTCATAGCAGCCGAAGTCTTGCTATACTTGTGGTAATCTGAGGCACATTGCTAGATTTTGCCCTCGAACATCGGGCAGCTCACAGCATCAGGGTTCTTGTGCCATGGTTCCGGCACCAGTTGTTGCACCACCTGTTCAGCCAGCCAGAGGTAGGGGTCAGGTAACTAGAGGTAGGGGCCAGACTGTTAGAGGTGGAGGTCAGGCCGTTAGAGGTGGAGACCAGCCAGCTAGAGGCCGTCCCAGGGACGTAGTTCAAAGTGGTGGGGCCCAGCCCCGATGTTATGCTTCTCCAACCAGGCCCGAGGCTGAGTCATCTGACGCCGTTATTATAGGTATTATTTCAGTTTGCACTAGGGATGCTTCAGTTCTATTTGATCGGGATCTACTTACTCCTATGTGTCATCCTCTTTTGCTACCTATTTGGTCGTGCCTCGTGATTCTTTGAGTATTCCTGTGTATGTGTCCACACCAGTAGGAGATGCTATTATTGTAGATCGTGTTTATCGTTCGTGTGTGGTCACCATTGGGAGCCTTGAGACTCGTGTAGATCTTCTACTTCTCGATATGATTGATTTTAACATCATTCTAAGAATGGATTGGCTGTCACATTATCATGATATATTAGACTGTCACCTTAGCCTCGCCATGGTTTTCTCATTTGAGTGGATATGGACTCCTGGCCATTCTACCAGCAGGGTTATCTCTTATGTGAAGGCTAGACATATGGTCGAGAAGGGGTGTCTAGCTTATTTGGCTTATGTCCGCAATTCTAGTACGGAGGTTCCTTCCATGGATTCAGTGCCGGTTTTTCGTGAGTTTCCAAAGGTGTTTCCTGCAGATCTGTCGGGGATGCCACCCGACAGGGACATTGATTTCTGCATTGATTTGGCTCCGGGCACTCAGCCCATTTCCATTCCGCCATACCGCATGGCCCGCCAGAGTTGAAAGAATTAAAGGAACAGTTGCAAGATCTGCTTGATAAGGGCTTCATTAGACCTAGTGTCTCGCCTTGGGGTGTACCTGTGTTGTTTGTGAAGAACAAAGATGGATCGATGAGGATGTGTATAGATTATCAGTAATTGAACAAGGTCACCATCAAGAACAAATATCCATTGCCAAGGATTGACGATTTATTTGATCAACTTTAGGGTGCCAAGGTGTTTTCGAAGATTGATTTGCGATCTGGCTATCATCAGTTGAGGATTAGGGCATCCGATGTCCCTAAGACAGCTTTTCGGACTCGGTATGGGCATTATGAGTTTCTAGTGATGTCATTTGGGCTGATAAATGCCCCAGCGACATTCATGGATTTGATGAACCGGGTGTTCAAGCCCTACTTGGATTCCTTCGTGATTGTGTTTATTGATGATATCTTGATCTACTCCCGCAACCGAGAAGAGCATGAGCAGCAACTTCGGATCGTTCTTCAGACTCTGAGACATCCAGTTATGTGCTAAGTTCTCAAAATGCGAGTTTTGGTTGAGTTCAATTTCTTTCTTGGGTCACGTTGTATTAGCAGAGGGAATTTAAGTGGATCGTAAGAAGATTGAGGCAGTTCAGAATTGGCCTAGACCCTTATAACCTACAGAGATCCGTAGTTTCTTGGGATTGGCGGGTTATTACCGTCAGTTTGTAGAGGGGTTCTCATCCATAGCAACCCTGTTGACTAGGTTAACCTAGAAGGGTGCCCCGTTCAGATGGTCGGACGAGTGTGAGGCGAGCTTTCAGAAGCTCAAGTTTACTTTGACTACGACACCTGTATTGGTGTTACCCTCAGGTTCAGGATCTAATACAGTATATTGTGATGCATCTCATATTGGTCTGGGTGCGGTATTGATGCAGGGTGGCAAGGTTATTGCATATGCTTCACGGCAGTTGAACGTTCACAAGAAGAATTACCCTGTCAATGACTTAGAGTTGGCAGCCATTGTTCATGCACTGAAGATTTGGAGGTACTATCTCTACGACGTGTCATGTGAGGTTTTCATGGACCATCGGAGTTTACAGTACTTGTTCAAACAAAAGGAGCTCAATTTGAGGCAGAGGAGATGGTTAGGGCTATTGAAAGATTATGATATCACCATCTTGTATCATCTTGGGAAGGCCAACGTGGTAGCCGATGCCTTAAGTAGGAAGTTAGTGAGTATGGGCAGCCTTGCGTATATTCCAGTCAGTGAGAGATCGATTGCACTAGATGTTCAAGCTTTGGCCAATAAGTTTGTGAGGTTGGATGTTTTTGAGCCCAGTCGTGTTCTAGCTTGTACCGTCGCTTGGTCTTCGTTGTTTGAGCGTATCAGGGAGCGGCAGTATGATGACCCTCATTTGCTTGTCCTTAGGGACATGGTGCGGCACGGTAATGCCAATCAGGTTACGGTCGGAGATAATGGATTTTTGAGGATGCAGGGTCGTGTTTGTGTGCCTAATGTGGATGGACTTCGTGAGTTGATTCTAGAGGAGGCCCACAGTTCCCGGTATTCTATTTATCCGGGCACCGCCAATATGTATCAGGACTTGCGACAACATTATTGGTGGAGGAGGATAAAGAAGGATATAGTTGCATATGTAGCTCGGTGTCTAAATTGTCAGCAAGTCAAGTACGAGCATTAGAGACTTGGTGGTTTGCTTCAGAAGATAGAGATTCCTGAGTGGAAGTGGGAGCGTATCACTATGGATTTCGTTGTTGGACTTCTACTGACTCAGAGGAAGTTCGATGTCGTTTGGGTCATTGTGGGCAGGCTGACTAAGTCAGCGCATTTCATTCCTATGGCAGTTACCTATTCTTCGGAGTGGTTGGCAGAGATTTACATCCGCGAGATCGTCCGTCTTTACGGTGTGCCCATGTCTATCATTTCTGATTGAGGTACGCAGTTCACCTCGCACTTCTAGAGGGCAGTGCAGTGTGAGTTAGGCACACGGGTTGAGTTGAGCACAGCGTTCCATCCTCAAACGGACGGACAGTCCGAACGCACTATTCAGATCTTAGAGGATATGCTCCGCGTATGTGTCATAGATTTTGGAGGATCGTGGGATCAGTTCTTGCCCCTTGGAGAGTTCGCCTACAAGAACAGCTATTAGTCAAGCATTCATATGGCTCCGTATGAGGCATTATATGGTAGGCGATGCCGGTCGCCAGTTGGGTGGTTCGAGCCGGGGGAGTCTCGGTTATTGGGCACAGACTTATTACATGATGCCTTAGATAAGGTCAAGATTATTCAAGATCGACTTCGCACAGCTCAGTCCAGGCAGAAGAATTATGCCGACCGTATAGTTCGTGATGTTGCATTCATGGTCAGGGGAGAGAGTGTTGCTTCGGGTATCACCCATGAAGGGTGTAATGAGGTTTGGAAAGAAGGGCAAGTTAAGCCCTGAGTATATCGGACCTTTCGAGATTCTGGAGAGAGCAGGAGAGGTGGCTTACAGGCTTGCGTTGCCACTGAGGTTATCATCAGTTCATCCGGTGTTCCATATATCCATGCTTCGAAAGTATCACGGCGATCTGTCCCATGTGTTAGATTTCAGCTCTGTCCAGTTGGATAAGGATTTGACTTATGAGGAGGAGCTGGTGGCTATTCTAGCCTGGCAGGTTCGCCAATTGAGATCAAAGAGTTATCCTTCAGTTCGAGTGCAGTGGAGAGGTCAGCCCATCGAGGCAGCTACTTAGGAGTCTGAGTCGGACATGCGGAGTAGATATCCACATCTTTTCACCAGCCCAAGTACTTTTCTATATCCGTTCGAGAACGAACGGTTGTTTTAGAGGTGGAGAATGTGATGACCCGAAAGGTCATCTTATTTTAGAGCATAATTCTGTGTTACGAGGTCTTGAAAACCTCATCTTAACCTTCCTCGATTTGCGTGCGCAGTCCGAGTATTGGTCAGGAACGCTTATATGTTAAAAACTTATAAAAATAAGAATTTTTGCCTAAAAACTTCAGTTGAGTTGACTTCGGTCAATATTTTTGGTAAACGGGCGCGGATCAGTGTTTTGACGGTCTCGATGGGTCCATATCGAAATATGGGACCTGGGCGTATACCCGGAATCAAATTCAGAGGTCCCTAGCTCGAGTTATGAATTTTTGATGAAAATTAAAAGTCTGAAAATTTAATGGTTTTTAAGAATTGGTTGATGTTTGGCCTTGTTGATACCGGGTTTGTATTTTGATTCCGGAGCCCGGTATAGGTCCAATATAATATTTTATGACTTATTTGTGAAATTTGGTGAGAAACGGAGTTGGTTTGACGTGATTCGGACGTCCGATTGTGAAACTATGAATTTTAAAGTGTTCTTGAGAATTTCATTTGATTTGGTGCTAAATTCGTAGTTTTAGGTGTTATTTTGGCGATTTGATCACGTGAGCAAGTTCGTATGATATTTTTAGACTTGTGTGCATGTTTGGTTTGGAGCCCCGAGGGCTCGGGTGAGTTTCGGATAGGCTACGAGATGTTTTGGAATTAGGAAAAATCTGGTTTCTGTAGTTTGAGTGCCTTCTGGCTTCCTTCTTCGCGTTCGCGAAGGCACTCTCGCGAACGCGTAGTAGAAACTGGGTTGGCTGAATTTTGCTTCTTCACGAACGTGAAGGCTGGGTCATGAACGCGGAGCAATGGGGACTTTAACCTTCACGAACGCGACCAGCTCAACGCGAACACGTAGTGATAGGGACCTGGGGGAGGGGGTCAGTCACTCTTCATCACGAACGCGAGTAAGGACTCGCGAACGCGAAGGCTAGGTGGCGTAACCTTCGCGAACGCGATAGGAGTTTCGCGATCTCATAAGCTTGGCAAACTCTGCTCTTCACGAACGCGACAGTGTCCTCGCGAACGCGGTGAACACTGTCGCCCAGCTATTAAACAGTCCCATTACGGGACTTAAGCCATTCTTTCAACTTTTCAAAAGCCAAACGGCCTAGAGGCGATTCTCCCAAGCTAAATTCTTCCCCAAAGTGTTGGTAAGTGATTCTAAACCATTTTCTTTCAAATAACCATTACATTTCATGAATTTCCAACCTAAAATCTAGGATTTCCATGGCAGAGATTGGGGGTTTGGGTAGAATTAGGGATTTTTGGGAAATTGGGATTTAGACCTCAAATTGAGGTCGGATTCCAAAACTAATTGCATATTCGGGCTCGGGGGTGAATGGGTAAATGGATTTTGGTCCAAACCTCGAGTTTTGACCAAGCGGGTCCGGGGGTCGATTTTTGACTTTTTGGGAAAAAGTTTGGGAAATCTAAATCTATGCAATGTAATTGATTCCTTTAGCAATATTTGATATTATTGAGTCATTTTTGAATAGATACGAGTGGTTTGGAGGTGGATTCTAGAGGAAAAGCTGTGATTGAGTATTGAGTGGCCTTCGAAGCGAGGTAAGTGTCGTGATTAACCTTGGCTTGAGGGATTATGCATTATTCGCTTATTTGCTACGTGTTTGTATGTTGAGTATAACGTATAGGTGAGTTGACGAGTACCTATGCATTGTTGTCGAGTCATAACATGCGAGTGAGTCCTATTATTGTAATCGCGGTATTCCTTGATCATATTGTTCATGATTAGACTACCTATTTGTTATGTTGAACAACTCTTATTATGTTTCACGAAAATTAGTATTGATTGGGTATTGACTCAAAGGTTAGGTTAGTAACGTGGAATTGAATGTTGAAGTAAGACTTATTCTTAATATTTCTATCTCCCTATTATTATTATTCATTGTCTTGGTGAGGGAGAGTGTTAAAGCACGAAAGGTGATGTCGTGCAACGTTTTGTGAGTGAGTGTTAATACACGAAGAGTGATGTTGTGCCATGTTATGAGAGAGAGTTAATGCACGAAGGGTGATGCCGTGCCGTTTCTATTATTTTTTATGGTGAGATTGAGAGTAAAAGCATGAAGAGTGATGTCGTGCACTTTCCTTTACCGTGTTTACTTGTTTCTTTCTGTTAAAGATATATCGATTGATCATGTTCTCATTCCTGTTGTGATTCCTTGCCATGTAATCCCCTCAGCATGTCCCCTTCCCAATATTTCTTGCCTTGCTTCTTTAGTTGTTGTTATTGTTGTATATATTGATATATATTGCACAGGTTTTGTCACAACCCAAAATCTAACCATGGTCGTGATGGCGCCTATCGTGTTACAAGGCAAGCCTATTTTCCAAAATATTACTACTACACTTTCTATGCATATTTTGGTTCCGGCCCGAGTTGACCCTGAGTCTAGCTTCTGGCTTGATCTGTTTGGAGACCCAAGATAGTCCTGTTGGCGTCCGCAGGTCCTAGCGTCCCCTTCTATGCATTTCCTTTACTGTTTCATTTGTATCGAAATAATTGTATTTCCTTCAGACACCTTACTTGTAGATAAATCTTAGTAGTTCGTGGATTGTGACACCAGTTTCTAGGTAGTTGTGTATAAGCATTAAAGTTGTTATGGATTTCCGCGCTTTTCTTTTTACCTTGTTATAGCTTATTTACTGTTAATTATTGAAATGTATAAGAATTTGGCTTAATAATCTCTATGGTTGGCTTGCTTAGTAAGTAAAATGTTATGTGCCATCACGGTCCTGACGGTGGGAATCCCGGGTCGTAACAGAAGCGCAACAAACGTTTTCCTACACTTAAGGCCAATAAGTCTGAAGTAAAAAATTATAATTTAGATACACTTAAGGCCAAATAGGTGTGAAGTGCAACCAATGATTTGATACACTTAAGGACAATAAGTCTGAAGTGAAGAATTACACTTCAGATGCACTTAAGGCCAAAAGGTCTGAAGTGCAACAAATATTTTCCTACACTTAAGGCCAATAAGTCTGAAGTGAAAAATTACACTTCAGATGCATTTAAGGGCAAAAGGTCTGAAGTGCAACTAACGTTTTCATGCACTTAAGGCCAAATAGGTCTGAAGTGCAAATTGCCTAGAAACATAAGTTTGTTCTTCGAATTTTAACAATTCAATATACAATTTAATACCTAAATCTACTCTCTCAAATTTGAAATATAACCTCCAAATATCATCAAGAATAAACTCACCATATAAAATCACTGTTACCCGAAGAAGAAGAAGAAGAAGAAGAAAAAAAAGGCCTGAAGTTGTTTAAACAATGGGTATAAGTTAAAAAAATAAAAGTGGGTATAGGTTAAATGGGGGCGACCAAATAGGGCGCCCGGGCAATTTTTTCAAAATATATACATAAAATACCTAGTTTGACGGAGATACCATGGGTTTATATGCCCCATAAGTTATCCTATAATTCCACCCCTAAATCCTATTAGGAACCAAATTTTTATCTCTACAAGGAGCTTAATTAGATTCAACTAAATTTTTAACAAAGCTATAAATAGAAAACTAGATCTATATTTTAGCGACGGGTTTATCCAAGTATTATGAAAAAATCATAGGGCTCAATTTTAAAATTAACTTTGGACTTTGAAATGTCTCTTTTTACAAACTTTTTTGCGCTGTTTTTGTTCTAATATTTTTATAATATTTGTATTCTCAATATATTTTAGCATAGTAAAATCAGGGATTTGAATTTTCATCATACATTAACGATCTTATAATATTAACAAATAAATTGGAAGGAATGTTGGAACAAAATCAAGATTATTTGTCTCATCTATAAAGATAAAATTCAATTTAGGAAAATAAATATGCAACATTAAGTGTGGTATGTTCGAGTAGTATCTTTTATTTTATATTTAAAGCTTACAGTTTAAGTGTGAGATGAAAGAGTTT
Source organism: Nicotiana tabacum (assembly GCF_000715075.1). Classification (NCBI taxonomy): domain Eukaryota; kingdom Viridiplantae; phylum Streptophyta; class Magnoliopsida; order Solanales; family Solanaceae; genus Nicotiana; species Nicotiana tabacum. The sequence goes on from NC_134091.1 coordinate 12,361,955, forward strand.
TATTTCTATTTTTTGTCATTTTTAAAGTACAAATATTTTTAATTTATAACATATTGAGATGAAAGAGTTGTATTTCTATTTTTTGTCATTTATACAGTGCAAATATTTTTAGTTTATAACATATAAATAATATTGTCTTACTAAGATTCTTACAAGTTATCTCTAACTATATACTCCAAACTTTCTCTCTCTAAAAACGCTCGTCTCAGTGCACTAACGGTGAACTAACGTGCGCCTCGCCGGCATGGGAGTTCGAGGAAGACCTAAGAGGGTAGGTTCGATCATAAAACCAGTTTACCAATAGGAATGGGAAGGAAGCAGCGAAGGAAAATGAGGGGTGCCCTAGCCCTACGATTTCAATGGAACAGTATTCATAGAAGATCGAGATCTCGCCACCATTGAAGGGAGCAAGTGTAACTCAAACAACGCCAATTGGTGGACTGAGCCAAACTCCAAATCTCAATCAACCTAAGGAGATACTACCTATGCGTACAGAGAAAAGCCCACTTGATAGAGATGGAAGAGAGGCTCCATTGAAAGTAGCTGATCAACTTGGTGTAAGCAAGCCAATCACCATGCAAGAAGCCCAAATTCACAAGAAACTGGATATGGATCAGCAGAAGAACAAGAAGGAATGGGTAAACCTGTTCGTGGGCAATAATGTGGCGGCAAAAGGTATGAATCTCAAATATATTGCTCCTACTCTGAAGGAAGGGGAAAAAATTATAGAATTAGACAGTGAGAAAATTGAGAGGGAGACAGCAAAGTGGAAGCATGCAATCTTCTTGTATGTAGTGGGTGAATCTCCATCAATTGGGGCTTTGGATAGATTTATTGCAGCCAATTAGAATTTTGCACCTAATCCCAAAATTTACTTTCACAATGATGGTTATTTTGTGGTGAAATTCACATGTTTGGAAGATAGTGATGTTGTACTTTACTCAGGGCCATACACTATACGCAGCAAACCCATAATTATTAAAGCCTGGTCACCTAATTTTGATTTTGATACTGAAGTGCTTCAAATAATTCCTATATGGGTGCACCTGCCAAATCTACCATTAAATTGTTGGAACATGGACTTCCTCAGTAGGATAGGAAGTGGTCTGGTATACCTCTATATGCCGATGAATGTACGACAAAAATTGAGAGGATCTCGTATGCTAGATTTCTAGTAGAAATAGATGTTAAAAAACCTCTACCCCACTCAATCAAAATCATGGACCCAACATGGAAGATTTTTGAACAACATATTGAGTACGACTGGGTTCCTGAATATTGTCATAAATGCCTTCAAGTGAGTCATACCTGTCAAAATGAGGAGAAACAACCAAAACCTATGCCAATAATCAACGAGAAGCAAACGAAAACTAGGATGGAATGTAAGAAGAAAGAGGATTAACAACAGATTGGCTCTGAACCACAAAAACCTGAAGGGGAAATACAAAACACACAGCAGCAACAGAAATACCAAGAACCTGGATTAGTCAATGATCAGGGGAAGGAGACTTGGGAAACTATTAAAGGAAGATCAGCAACTAAAAGGACTCAAAGCAAAGGATTTAGAGGGGCTCAATGTGGTAAATGGATTCAGCCTTTTAGTTAATGCAACATTATGAGAGGCTGAGGGGTATAAAGTTGTTGAAAAGGGACAATGCAACTACCTAGGAGAAACAGGTGGTGCAAAAACATTACATATAACCAAATGAAGGTCATAACCTGGAATGTAAGGGGCATATATAAAGTATATAAGCAGAAGAAAGTCAAGAAGTTCATACAGAAGAATGATGTTGGTTTAGTTGCATACTAGAAAATAGAGTCAAGGATCAGAATACTAGTAGGACAATCATGAAGATAGCAAATAATTAGAGATGGTGTGTTAACTACTCCTATAGTGACAAAGGTAGAATTTGGGTAATCTGGGACCCAAACAGGGTGGAATTTGAAGAAATAGCCATGAGTGCACAAGCCATTCATGGCATAGTATGGATCCCTCACTTGAAAGTTATATTCACCTTATCATCCATATATGGTTTCCACACTATTGAGACTAGGAAATCATTGTGGAATGAACTAAGGAGTATGGGTGTTGCCATGCAAGGGCATTGGCTAACTATTGGTGATTACAATGCAGTGACAGATATAAATTATAGATAATTTAGGAATCATGTACATGAAAGTGAGGTGCATGACTTTAATGCCTACATAATAGAGTCTGGCATGATAGAATTGTAAGCTGTTGGCAGGAAGTATACCTGGTCTAATGGGCAGATCTATAGTAGAATAGACAGAGCATTTTTCAATGCTGAATGACTTCTTACAATAGCCCAGACTGAAGTTGCAGTAATGAATCTTGGTTGCTCAGATCATACACCACTGAGCATACATTTTGAGACAGTTGGGAAAAAGGGCCCCAGACCTTTTAGATTCTTGAATTGTTTGGCTGATCACAAAGATTTCTTGAGCACTGTTAAAAAGACATGGGATATACCTATGAAATCTCAATGTATGGAGGAAGTTGAAGGAGGTAAAAACTGGTTTAAAACAACTGAATCTGACGGAATACAGTAATGTAGAGGAAAGGATGCAACTATGTAGATAGAGCTTAGCTGATACACAAGCTATGATGAATGATCACAACCATCATGTTGAACTGTTCGCTACTGAAAAGGAGTTGCAAAAGGAACTGGAGAAGTGGTGCCTTGTGGAAGAGAGTATAATGAAGCAAAAATCTAGAACTAAATTGTTGCAACTGGGAGATGTTAATACTGCTTATTTCTATGCCAATCTAAATAATAGTAAAACTCAAAATAGGATTAGATTCTTCATCAATGCAAATGGGGAAACTCTACAGCAACCTGAGGAAATTGAGAAAGAGGTCACAAGTTTCTACAAAGAATTACTTGGAAATGTTATTGATCAACTACTTGCCATTGATCCTACCATCACGAGGAGAGGTAACTGCCTAACTAGAGGACAACAACTAAACTTGATAGCTCCAATTACAAAGGAAGAAGTTTACCAACCACTGATGAGTATTGATGATTAGAGGGCACCGGGCTGTGATGGCTTTAATGCTTTTTTTTTTTTCAAAAGAGCATGGCCCATAATAGGGGAAGAGGTGACAAATGCAGTTCTCCAGTACTTCGAGAATGGTGAATTATATAAGGCGATAAATTTCACCACAACCATACTCATCCCAAAGGTACATAATCCATCCAAAATTTCAGAGTTCGGGCCAATATCTTGTTGTACCATACTATAGAAACTCATCTCCAAAGTCCTGACTAGAAGAATGCAAGAAGTAATGGATAGTTTAGTGGATCAAAGTCAATCAGCCTTTGTTCCTAGCAGATTGATTACTGACAACATCATACTGAGCCATGAGTTTGTGAAGGGATATGGTCAAAAAGGAATTACACCTAGATGTATGCTGAAGATTGACATGGGGAAAGCCTACGACTCTGTTGAATGGCAGTACATAGAATAAATTCTCAATTGCTTACAATTCCCAACATGCTTTGTCAATTGGATCATGAAATGTGTGCAGACTGTCTCATACTCTATCATTCTCAATGATAATCCAGTGTCACATTTCCAAACAAAGAAGGGTCTATGACAAAGGGACCCCTTATCCCCTTTCCTATTTGTTCTTGTCATGGAATATATTAATCGATCCTTAAAAGGACTTAATACAGTGCCTGTTTTAAGTTTCATCCAAGGTGCAAGAAATTGCAGATCATTCAACTTGGATTTGCTGATGATTTGCTTCTATTATGCAAAGGAGAGCTAGAATCAGTACAACTGCTCTTCCAGTATTTTCAACACTTCTCACAAGTGTCTGGGCTGATAGCAAATATGGACAAGAGTTCAGTATATTTTGGGGGTGTCAAACCTGAGATTCAGCAAGCTATCTTGCAAACATTGGAATTTGCAAAAGGTGAAATGCCTTTTAGATACCTGGGATTCCACTCAGCACTAAAAGGCTATCTATTATCCAATGTAAACCTCTCATCGACAAGATGTTGGCTAGAATTAAATCCTGGACTACAAGGTACTTGTCATATACTGGCAGACTAGAACTGATTAAGTCTGTCTTATTTTCTCGCAGGCATTTGTATTACCAAAGAAGGTGATTCAATTGGTGGAGACTACTTGCAGAACTTTTTTGTGGACCGAAAGGAGTGACATTTCAAAAAAAGCACTTATAGCATGGGAAAACTCTTTCAGCCAAGAGTTGCTAGTGACCTTAATATACTGGATGTCTACACCTGAAATCATGCTGCTGTTGGCAAACTACTATGTAATGTCTATAGGAAAAAGGACAACTTGTGGTTTAAATGGACCCATACCTATTACACAAAAGGAGGTGCAATATGAAAAACCAGAATAGAATAGGCCTCTTGGATGGTGCAAAAGATCTTTAAAGCTAAATTGGTATTTGAGCGGGCAGGCCTAACAGAAGATGCAGTAGCTAGGATGAGTACTAATTCAATCAAAAAGTTCTATGGACTTAATAGAGGTGATTACCCAAAAATGCCATGGAGAAGACTACTATGTAACAATGCTAGAGCGCCAAAGTAGATGTCCATACTCTTTCTGGCACTGCATAGAAGACTCCAAACGAAGTAAAGAATTGCATGTTAGGCAAACTTAGAGGATATGATATGCCCTCTATGTCTGAGAGAAAATGAGGACTTTGATCACATGCTCTTTCAATGTGATTATGCGAAAGAAGTCTGAAATAAATTGCTGCAATGACAAGATGTAAAAAGAGGTACAGGGGACTGGCAAACTGAGGTACTATGGGCAATCAGACATGCCACTAGAAAGAAGGCACATCAAGAAATCTATAGAATGGTTTTGGCTGGTGGTGTGTACCACATTTGGCAGGAAAGGAATGCGAGGATCTTCAAGACGCAAAGAAGAGCAACTCATCAGGTGGTAAAGCACGTGATACAGGAAATTCATCAGAGAGTAAGGAGAAGCAGTAAACTTAGTAGATATATGAAAATGTTAATTTTTTACCCATAGCTGCAGATATGTGGTGTAAATAGAGGATACTTTGGGTGTGCAAGTTTAGGATCAATGTCTAAATTGCATACCTTCAAGTTTTTTGACAGAGTTGCACATATTTTCAAGTGGTAATATAAAATAGTTAGTTACAAAAAAAAAATTGTCTTACAAAACTTAGTATTTTAATAGTTAATGCCATATAAGGGAAATTATGGGACATTACATAAATTTTATCATGTAAATAAAATAGAGTAAAATAAGTTACGGATTTAAGAGTCATATTTGTAAAGTTGCACTTGAAGTAATAAAGATAAAACAGTAAAAGACAAAAATAAATAAGTTATAATTAATTAGAAAAAAATAAAAAATGACAGCTTCCTATATCGAGAGGTGTTCATGGAAAACCGTTAAACTAAAAATGAAAATAAATCGAGAAAAATGGTTTGATTTTAAATTTTAAAAAGTCGTCGAATTGATTTGGCTTTGACTTTAAAAAATAACCATTTATTTAGAAACATATTTAAAAAATACAATTACTAGCTGTTTAATTTGAATTTGGTGGAGATGAATTTAACTCTACGTACTAAACAAATATATAAGAAAGAGTAGTAGAATTATTTAGATAATCTCAGGTAATAAGTATTTCAGCTTCTCTTGACGATCATATCTGCTTTGTAATGACAATCAAGATCATCAAGAAATTTAAAGTAAAGACGTTGATCAACATGTTAACTAGCATAATAGTAGTAATCAGCAAGGCGAGCAAAGTAATCAAGTTCTTGCTCACGATCGATGTGGTGCATGTCAGTTGTATTACAAAGGGTCTAATGATTGCGAATAAACACTATATTTTCCTTTAAACAAGGACATTTTGGAGTTCTGAAAAAGCAAAATTAACAAGACGCTGAATGATACAGCTCCTGAATAGAGACATACTCTATTCGACACTAAATATGACGATGCAATGCCCGTCCGAGCCAATTCCTAATGGGGATGCTATGGTTTGGTAAGAGAATTAAATGAGAGACTAGAGCAAGCTATGGAAGTGATCCAACAACAACAGAATAGCATACATTGTCTTCCTGGATGAGTTTTTGTTTCTCTAGGGAGGCAACTAGAGATTGGTAAACTAAGCAATGAATTTATATTCTAACTAGTTCCCCCGTCCCTAACTACTAGTCAATTTCCATTGCAACTTTTGTGAATACCCTAGAGCATGTTGAAAAGCTATAATGGAATTGGATTAAGATGTAACTGGATGTAATTACACAATTAACATGTTTGTTTGATTAAACAATTACTTAGTTAATAGAGAATTAGGTGTAATTGAGAGGGAGTAATCAATGACATCTCAATAAATTTAGTGGCCTAAATCTAATTGTTTTATAAAAGGCCTTATAATTTTTCTTTAATTATAATTTACATATATACACACACATATGTAAAAAAGTTAGTGTAACTTGTTGTTTACAGTATAATATTCTTAAATAACATAAAGCCTTTAACTTCACATAATAATATAGGGGGAGGAGTTGCTCGACCCAGTCTGAGATGTGAGCAACCAAATGAGGAGGATGGCTATTGGCTGCAAAAGAGGAAAGTGAGAATCGAAATTCAGAACCAAACAAACGCAAAAAGAAACAAGGCACTCACGAGTATAGTTCCAAGCTTCAAGAAAGTCGTTGACATTGGCCACGACGTCCTCGGTTCTGACCAAGAAGAAGTTAAGCCAGAACTGACAATTGGCTTTGTCGTCCATCTTTACCACAAACATTTGCCTCCTCGGTGGCGAAGGTTCAGCATCGTTCCCCTATAGAAGCTAGTGGCGAATAGATGTACTAAGTGCCACAATGTTAGCTCGACCCCGTCCAGCTCCGCAAACTTAGTCATCATCTTGATCAACTTGTAGACGTACGGTGCAAGCTGAGCAGGGCAAATGCTTTAGTGATGACAAAATTCTTCCACCAATGGAAGGGGAGGGAAAGAATAGCCGATGAGGAATGGATAGGCATAAAGAGCGCAATGCCCAAGGCGATGAACCTGTACCACGTCCCCGTCATCCAGTATCAGTTCGACATGGTTTGGAAGGCCGAATTTGGCCTTGACTTCCGCCAATTTCTTAGGCGTCATCGTCGATTTAAAGACTCCAGGTGCGGCTTCAGGTACTTTGGTGGCGTCGTGATGGCACTTAGTCTCTAAGACTAAGTAAGCCGATTTTAATTATAATTCAAGCTATTTTTTGTTTTTTAAAATAGAAACTAGCAGCGGAATAAATATGAATATAACAACCTCCCGAGATTGGTAGTACTGAGTCACAAACTCTAACTGAATACATGAAATTATCTCGAGGATCGAATATACAATACTGATCGAATAAGAAATTAACAGTACAATAAAATGGAAAGACTCCAAGGGACTGCGATGGCCAAATAGCTCTACCTTGAATCCTTACGATCCCGCTTTACTCTGCCCAAGTCCGATATCTCCAATACCTGGCTCTGCACAAAAATATGCAGAAGTGTAGTGTGAGTACACCACGGTCCGTACCCAGTAAGTATCAAGACTGGCCTCAGTGGAGTAGTGACGAGGTACAGTCAAGATACTCACTAGTCTAATAACCTGCGCAATATGAGATATAAAATAACAAAAAACAAATAGCAGTAATAGCAACATCAATCAACTAGTGATTTAAACAGCAAAGCAACAGGAACACCATAAATATTACTCAAACGAATAATAAACACAGGTACAACCAATTAATCAAGTCCCTTCAATATACATCTTTTACCTATAAGTTTTTCAATAAAAGTCTCTAGAATATAATCCTTTTCAATAAATATATTTCGAATATACTTTCTTCAAACAAATATCCTTTCATTAAAATTCTTTCACATAAATATCTTTCGAGTATAATTCTTTCAAGTAAATATCTTTCTAATATAATTATTTCAAATATATATAATTCTTTCAAGTAAATATTCTTCTAATATAATTCTTTCAAATAAATATCTTTCTATTCGAGTATAATTCTTTCAAGTAAATATCTTTCTAATATAATTCTTTCAAATAAATATCTTTCTAATATATATAATTCTTTCAAGTAAATATTCTTCTAATATAATTCTTTCAAATAAATATCTTTCTAATATATATAATTCTTTCAAATAAAAGTCACCATGTGACACCTCATTTAACTTTCCTGGCGTGAGAAATATATTCAACATATCACATCAAATGGCACGACAATACCTTCGTGCACTTGTCTCATTCTCACCTAATGTATATATGTAGATCAAATCAATTGGCACGGCAACACCCTTCGTGCATTTAAATCTTTCTCATCGTGCATACATATAACAGTACCAACTAGGTGGGAGAAATGTCAATAACAATAAAAGAAATTAAGTGGAGGCACACAGGAAGCAACAACGACTACAAGTCATATAGAAAATGTAGGTACGCGATAACATCTCAAGATAAAGGTATGAATGTATACACAACAAAACGATATCACAATGTAATGTATGTTTCTCGTCCTCGCCTGCACGGAAACACCCTTCGTGCCATGAATATATGATAATATAAAAATAATTATACGACATCACCCTTCGTGCTTTTACTCTCGTCCTCACCTGATAATATAAATGAAGTAGTACGACATCACCCTTCGTGCTTTACACTCTCAATGGCACGGCATCACCCTTTGTGCTTTACACTCTCAAATAGCACGAAATCATCCTTCGTGCTTTACACTCTCAAATGGCACGACATCACCCTTCGTGCTTTACACTTTCAAATGGCACGGCATCACCCTTCGTGCTTTACACTCTCAAATGGCACTGCATCACCCTTCGTGTTTTACACTCTCAAATGGCATGGCATCACCCTTCGTGCTTTACACTCTCAAATGGCACGGCATCACCCATCGTGCTTTACACTCTCAAATGGCACGACATCAGCCTTCGTGCTTTACACTCTTCCTTACCAAGTACATGTATATCATTAACACTCTTCCTTACCAAGTACATGTATATCATTAACAAGCAGGGTATGAAGCATAAATAACATCAAGGAGAGTGTTTAAACCAAAACACGATACAACAATTCATATCACAAATTTTTACTGACCACAACCAAATTTTAAATATGTAGCCGAATCAATAAATTTATCAACAAATAGCTCAAGGCTCCACACAACATATAATAAACCTCAAAACAATCAACAGAGGTAAAAAAATACTCAGTATAGGGCAACGCCTTCATTAATCCAAATTCTTGATAATTATATTAACTCCTCAATTTAAACTTATTTAATAAATATTTGCAGATAAGGATTCCGTCATGAATTTAATTCCAAGAAAAATATCAAATCAACAAACACATGGAATTCACATAAAATCCAAGTGATAATAACACCAAATTATTATATAAAATACACACTTGACAATTAAGGAACGAGGCGTGATAATTCAAGGATTCACTAATGCTAATAATTATCTAATTTAATACATAAGAATGCTTAAAACTTTAAATCAATAAAATTTACACATATAAGCCCGGGTACTTATCGTCACCTCGCGTACACGGCTTTTCACATTTCACAAATGGCACATAAGACTCGATGCATAAGGGGTAATTCTCCCACTCGAGGTTAAGTAAGACACTTACCTTATTGAAATTATGCCGATATTCCAAAATCGCCTTCTTGCTTGAATTGACCTCCGAACAGCTCAAATCTATCCAAATTAATTGTACCACTTCATTAAAATTCATCGAAAATAATTCCTAATAATAAAATACCAACTTAAAATTTTATTGTAAAAAGTCAGTGCGGGGCCCACCCCTCGGAACCCGATAATTTTTTTACGAAATCCGAATACCCATTCCGATACGAGTTCAACCATACCAAAATTATCAAATTATGATAAAGGATCGCCCTTCAAATCTTAAATTAAAGTCTAGAGGATTTCTACCATTTTCAACCCAATTCACTAATTTAGTGATAAAAATAATAATAGATTCATGTAATTTAACCAAACTCAAGTTAGGAATTCTTACCCCCCAACGTTTTCCTTGAAAAACTCTCGAAAAATCGCCTCACCCAAGCTTCCTTGGTCCAAAAATGAAAGAATGAGACGAATTTGGACTTTATTCTGCTGCCCAGGGATTTTTTCTTCGCGTTCGCGACCCTTCCATCGCGTTCGCGATGAACAAATTCTCCAACAACCATTTTAAAACTCTTCTCAGACGGCCTCTAGTATAATGGTCATAACGTTTTGTACAAAACTCTAAATGATAAATGGTTTAACTTTCTGAAAACTAGACTTAACTTTCACTTATTGCTTATCTCCCCATTCCTTATAAATTGCGAGATATAAGCTTTCAAAGTCAGCCATGTGCAACAGAAATTTCCAAACTCTTCCCAGATAGCCTGTAGTGTATCCACCATAACCTTTGGTACACAACTCAAAATAATAAATGGTTTACCTTTCTGAAAACTAGACATAAATATCTACAACTTTCATTTTTGGATCATCTCTAAATTCCTTATATATTGCGAGATATGAGCCTCCAAAGTCAGACCATTGCAACAGAGATTTCCTTCTTCGCGAACGCGAGAATCCCTTCGCAAACGCGAAGAACAAGATCCCAGAAGCCAAATCCTTCTTCGCGAACGCGAGAGGCTCCTCGCGAATGCGAAGAACAACACCAGATATCCGAAAATCGGCATCCAAAGTAGCCCAAAATGATCCGAAACACACCCAAGGCCCTCGGGACCTCAACCAAACATACCAACGCGTCCCATAACATCATACCAACGCGTAGAACCTTCAAATCACTTTCAACAACACCAAAAATATGAATTACACACGGATTCAAGCCTAATGAACTTAGAAATTTCCGAATTCCACAAACGACGCCGAAACCTCCCAAACCATGTCCGAATGACCTCAAATTTTGCACACAAGTCAGAAATGGCATAACGAAGCTATTCCAATTTCCAGAATCGGATTTCGAGCCAGATATCAAAAAGTCAACTCCCCGGTCAAACTTCCCAAAAATTCATCTTTCGCCATTTCAAGCCTAATTCCACTACAGACCTTCAAATAATTTTCCGGACACGCTCCTAAGTCCATAATCACCATACGGAGCTATTGACATCATCAAAATTCCATTCCGAAGCCGTTTGCTCAAAAGTCAACTCTGAGGTCAACTCTTTACATTTAAGCTTCTAAATAAGAATTGTTCTTTAATTTAATTCTTAATTTTCAGTAATTCAAACTCTACCACACCCGCGAGTCATAATACATTGCGAAGCTGCTCTAGACCTTAAGTCACTGAACGAGGAGTTAATTTTTAAAACGACAAGTCGGGTCGTTAGAGGGAGAGAATGAAAAATGGTATAGGTCAATAAAATAGAAAAAAGATATCCGGAGAAGAAGAAAGGATGAGAGAAATTTGGTGCTTCGAAGCGTTATAGGATTTAAACTTCAAAACCAGGTCCAAGGGTCCCTATTTACAGAAGTCATGGCACTAAAACCAAAAATGGTTCATCATGATTGGCACCGGAATTGAAGTGGTAGATCTAATTAAAGGTCACACACAAAATGAAGCTACACATCGGGAATGTGCGTCATTATGACTCATGATGTCAAGATTCCATCCTAACCCTTGGACAGGGTAAATCCAGCAAATCACCCAGGAAATTCGAAGCATTTGAAATGTGCGGCTCACAGAAGGCCACGTTGCCCGTTCGTCGCAACAACCACGACCCATACAGTTCGCTTGATAAGCTTAACTACCAATAACATAATCCGCTCATCGAACTCGCCCGCGAAGTCGACCATAATAAGCTGAGGGACTAACTGTATGAGTCAAAATTTATCTCTAGAATGCTTAAGTCATGATAGTATTAGTGAGACATTCACATGCCGCCATATGTCGAAGTGCTTAAATCGAAGGTTGCGGTCGAAGAGTCAGCAATGATTAAGGTCTAGGATTCATCAAAGATCGAGGTCGAACACCCTTGGCAGAGTTATAACGGCTAGTTATAAGATAAGACACTAAAGAGAATATCCTAGTGGATATTCTCTGCACTTGTACTATTAGGGTTTCTAGGAACATGTTCCCTATAAATAGAAAGAGACACAATGAGAGAAAAGATGGGATATTCATTTGTAAAGAACACATTTATTTTCTCTTAATATCACCACTATGGTGAGAGGTTAGGCATGGCCTCAACCTATATATTAAAACCACAAAAAGGGAAGATTCGATACAAGAAGGGTTGATAAAACTAAGCTAATTGTCCCCTTAGTTAAAAGTAGAGGAGAACAAAACAGAGAAATACATAGCTAAAGATCCAAATTAAAAGCTTGTGAAGGAAAAAAAAAACTCTTTCTCAATAGGACAAACCAAAATTGGGAAGGCTAAGCATTGAATGACTTTTTGGTAGTCCTAATTCGGAAGTTGACCAGCTGGTCATTCTTCAAAGCAGCTCTCACCTTCATAGGTAAAGTGTTAGCTTCCATGAAGAAAGTAGAATATTTCCTATGTATGCTCCAATTAGCTAGCAAGTCGGCAGTGCAATTGGCTTCCCTGTAGCAGTGTGAGAACTTAATGTGACCTTCCTGCCTCATCTCATGGATATGTTCAATTAAATGGGCAATCTGCCAAGGTGTTCCAGCCTGATTGTTTATTGCATTGATTAGGATTAGAGAGTCAGATTCAATTTCGACCTATTCATATCCATTGTCAATACACTAATTTATGCCTACTAGAATAGCCCTTGCTTCCGCCATATTGTTAGTACAGGAGCCAAAGAAAGTTGAGTAAGCCATAATGAGGTCTCCATATTGATTTCTTAAGCATCCTCCTCCACTTGCTAAACCTTTGCTACATCCATCAATATTGAGCTTTAGACAACCATCAGGTGGTTTAATCCATTTAACAGGAATAACCTTTAGTAAAGGCTTGCATATTTCCACAACATAGACTAAATGTTTCCACTCAGTAAAGATAGGCAAGGATGAGAACTTGACAGTAATCAGAATGCAAATCATATTCTGGATCTGGGCTACAAGTTTTTTGACAGAAAGTTTTCCATCTCCATATCTGATAGCACATCTTTGTTTCTAAATTTTCCAGCATATCAATCATGGGATGTAGTGTAGTAAAAAAGAGTGAGTAATACAGGGTGCCAACCCCCGGTTACACTTCTTTCAGTAATACATGGTGTCAGCCCCTGGTTACACTTCTTTCTATAATACAGGGTACCAATCCCTAGTTACACTCCTTTCTGTAATACAGGGTGCCAACCCCTGGTTACACTCTTTTCAGTAATACATGGTGACAACCCCTGATTACACTCCTTTCTGTAAATACAGTGTACCAACCCCTGGTTACACTCATTTCGATAATACAGGGTACCGACCCTAGTTACATTCCTTTCGCTAATACAGGGTACCAACCCCTGGTTATACTCCTTTCGGTAATATAGAGTACCAACCCTTAGTTACATTCCTTTCGGTAATACAGGGTACCTACCCCTGGTTACATTCCTTCCTAGTGATATAGGGTCCCCGACCCCTGGTTATCTTCCCTCTTTATAATACAGGGTGCCAACCCCTGGTTACGTTCCCTTTCAGTAATACAAGGTACCATCCTCTAATTCCATTTTCTTTGGTAACATAAGTTACTTCCCCTCGTGGTTGCATATCCCCACATAGTTAGTTTATACTACTCATGATGTCTTCATTTCAACCAAATCAGATACTTTATATCTTTCTCTAGCACACAAAATTTTCCTAGTGCCAAACTGGGGCAGAAAAATTTTGTTCATTTTGTTCGTCTTTGATGGCTTTGCAGGCCCCGACGTATATCACAAGTGACGATTAAAGCTTATTGTTTTATTTTCTCGAATTCTGATACAGAAAGCAAGCAATCGAGAATGAGCCATGATTTTTTCCTCAAAGAGCAGCAAGATCCAATCTAAGGTCAACACAAGCGAGCAGGTTAAGAATCAAGATTTGACTCCACAAGACACATAAATTAGGAATTTTATAACTCTTAGTTTGCAGACATATGTAGTTCTCTTCTCTTTTCCTTTTGATATAAGCAGCAAGTAACAGTAACAACAACAACAATAACAACAACAACGACAACAACAACAACAGTCTTAAATATAGTGTCTGATAGTCCCAGCTACCAAATTTTCCCAGAACTACACTGACCTGATTCCTCTAAACAAGGTTATGTAGGCAACCTCGGAAGCAGGGTTTGGTCACCATTCTTTTTTAAAAAAATGCTTTCATTGGAGTGATATGTGAGCAAAAATTAGCCATGACATTCACTTTTCTTTGCACGAAAACTCTTCATGTTCTCGAGCAAAGAGGGGCAGCTGTGAATACCTAATTTTTATACTATTTTAACACCTCCTAAAGTCATTAGTGTTTTGTTACTTTAATTATTTTTCCCAATTTTTGTGTCTTTGATTGAATATTTCCTATCATAAAAATACCAAAAATAGTTCTTTCTTTGTTTGTGCATTTTAGGAATTAACTAACTATTCAATTGGTGAATTAATCTAGTTAATTGATCATTTGAATAAGTTACTTAATTAATTTATTTGTTTGTATAAATTTAGTTAAATAAGCATGATTAAGAAAGTAATTAGGCCAAATTTGAAAGAGAAATTGGCCAAAAGTGCAAGATAAGGGGCTGCCCTTGAAAGGGTCTGAAACGACGTAGTTTTGCCTCAAAACTACGTCGTTTCATTAAGTGACCCAAGATCAAATCTCACCCATTGATCACCCATTAATCTAATGGTCCATATTTGATCTCTCAAGAGGTATTTAAAGCCTCAAAAATGTGAAAAATTCCCTCATTTCCCCCATAACTCTTTCTCTCTTCTCTCTCTTTCTCTCTCTCTCTCTCTCTCTCTCTCTCTCTCTCTCTCTCTCTCTCTCTCTCTCTCTTCTCTACGCCGCCGCCGAAAATCATCCACCGGCAGCGGACCACCTCCAAACACCTCCAAATTAACACCATGTAATCTCCACAATCTCCTCTTCCCATATCTCCAAACCAATTCCTTCAAAAAACCCTCAAAACTCCTTAAAATTTAGATCTAGGAAACTTTAGCCGCCACTTTTTGGCCCAAATTCTTGAAGCTCCGGCCAACACCACCCTAAAACACATACATTAATGGATAGAGCTCCACGAGACCTATCTTTTCCTACCCATTTCACCCCCAAAATGCCCGTTGTCGTCGGCCCGCTGCCCACTGCCCGCCGCCGCTCACACTGCCTCACCACCACCAAAATGCCCCGAGCCCCTATTTTAGCTATTGTTTTACTCAAAGACACTTGTTTCTTTTGGCGAGATGCTGAAACTCATTTCGTTCTTAGCATCTACCCAAAAGAAACATGCGTTTCGGAGTCGGTCAATCACCTCTTGGCATCCCTGGAGTTTTTTCGTGGCTCGCCCAGTTTCAAGCATACTCGTTAGGTGTAATCGTCATCACTTTAATTAATTTCTGATTTTTTATATTAGTAGATTAGTTTCTGATTTTTGATTTTTCTGTTTTGGTTGTTTCTTGTTAATTAGAGTTTCAAGTTAGGTTTATTTAATTGGTTATCTCTATTTAGTTTAGCAGTTTGTTAGATTGATATTGATTTAAACATGATCTTTAGTGTATTATTTAAATCGTTCACTTAGTTTGTCGATTATTTAGTTGTTGTTAGTCGTTGTCCGATTGTTAACGATGCTCGTTCTGGTTTGAGCATTTAGTTTGTGAATTTAGTTGTTTGTTTAGTAATTAGTTTGCAAAAATCGAATTCATTCCAATCAAGTTGGTTTGAATACTTAGTTCGATTATATTTTTAGTTTCGTTCATACTTTGTCCGTCCATAGTTATTTAAATTTGATTTGTGTTGAGCAAGTAGTTTGGTGTTGATGGTTAAAATCTAGTTTATTTATCACCAAATAGGGTAATAGTAGCTTACCTTTTACTAGTAGGGTGACTGAAATGATATTTTTTCTCCTTGCTTCTGACATAGCAGATTTTTAGGCTGTCCATTCATATTTTGGACAGATTTTGAACAGTGTTTAGCACACAAAGTCAGTCTTTTGGACAGATTTTTGGGGAACTAAAATCTGTCCTAAAAAGTGACTTTATTTGCCTATTAAGGGGGCTGCTGTTTCCTCATCTGAGGACACTGGATCACACATTTGTTGGATAATCTTTACACCCTAAAAATACAACTTGGAGAGTAAAAAAATCAGCAACTAAAGCACCCTTTAGTAAGCTAAAATGGTGAGCTTTGTGAGTAAATTTTAGAGTGCAAACTTTTAGAAAAGTATAAGTCTTCTTTAGAGCTGGTTCTGGGTTTCTTCTAAGGTTTTCGGGCTGTTTAAACACGAAACTGTTGTTGTTTTCTATTGTGTTTGCTGTTGTTTTCTTTTTCCTGCCGAGCTTTATTTCTCCACTGCTGTATTTATTTTTTGCAATCCAGGTATTTTCTTAAACTTTGCAATGCAAATTTTTATATTCAATGGATAAGAGTATGGCTCTTTTTCAGCTCTATGGATACGCTTGATGTGCTTTACTGGAATAAATGAATGTTTAACATGTTATTCATATTTCAGCATATACATCTGTAATTTTTGGTTGATCTTCCATTTTTCTTTACCTGTGTAGCTCAAATAACATTATGTTAAGTGTATCTAGTTAAGGAAAAAAAACATCTTTTAGAATTATTATGTAGAGTTTAGTTTCCTTTTGCCTTGATTTTATGTATTTGTGGTTTTGTCATTTTAATTTTTCTTTTAGTGCTAAAAATAAATGATAGTAATACTTCTCTTCTTGGTTAGGTTGAAATGAAGTTGGGGAATAGTATGTGATGAGTGTGCGGGAGAGAGGAGAGAACCAGTGAAAGAATTTCTTAAATGTGTTATTGCTATTTTGAACTTCTATTTGGTTGAGCTTGATGCATATATTTTTTCTCAGTTATATGTCTAGAAGTCCATGATCATTAATGCATTATTTTTAGCTACATGTCCTAGTTGGGTTTACATTAATTTTAAGAATATTTTAGGCCACTATCACCTTTGGTTTAAATTTGCTCGCCATTTTTTTTAACATCAAGGCTACTGGAAAATTTGAATTTGTCAAGTTTAAAGTAGTAAACAAGTTTTGACTCAGTCTTTTAAACACTAGGTTTCTTTATTAAATAAATAGTTTTAACAAATAAATTAATTTAAAAGCTAGGCAATTAGTAGGCGCATTTTTAACTTCACGGAATTGCTTGCGTAGCGTGAAGTTTAACATTCAATAAATTAATTCAATAACCTCACACCATAACCATTAGTTTTAGTTAATTCTTTGCTAAAATCGTGGATTCGCTTGCATAGCGCGATAGTTAACTTTTAAAAAATTTCAAAAAAAAAATAATTTTCTCAAATGTAGTAATTTTTCCCAAAGTCATATCGTGCTAATAATCCTTTTCATGACTACGCATTCGCTTGCATAGTGTGGTTACGATATATTGTTATTCTTTATCAATTCTAATAAAGCAAGTATTAAAAGCGGATAGGTAAAACATGAAAATCATATAAATCATAGTTTGTCCAAATTAATTCAAGCCAAGTTTTAAGTCAATAAAGCGACCGTGCTAGAACCACGGGACTCGGGGAATGCCTTACACCTTCTTCCTGGTCAACAGAATTCCGTACCTGAACTTTATTTTCACAGACCAATAATAATAGAGTCAAACCTTCTTTTGACTAGGGATTCAAATAAAAGGTGACTTGGAACACCCAAAAAAAAAAATCAATTCCAAGTGGCGACTCTAAACAATAAAATAATCCATACCCAAGTTTGTCACTTTAATTGAAAAAACTCTTTAACTCATAATCAACACACATATTATTTTGCGGGTAGAAAGGGGGTGTAACATGACAAGTATAAATTGCTTGCAAAAAGCACTACTCAATGAATTGGCCAAACATAAATTGTTACTTTGTAAAAATATTTTTTTAAAAAGCACTTTTGAACAAACGTACTTTTAAAAATAATAGGTTTTGGCAGCTTGGCCAAACGGGCTCTAATAGAATGTAATTTTCCCCTAAATTTACTTTCCTTGGTGGATGTGGGAAAGTATGAGGAAAGAGGGTAACATTTCCATGGGGCGTTTGTAACGACCCGACTTGTCGTTTTGTGAATTGGCATCCCGTTCAACGGTTTAAGACACCGAGCAATTTCGTAATATGTATTATGACTTGCATGTGCGGTCGAGTTTGATTTTCGTAAGATTCGTAATTTAATTGAAAGAACAATCCTTATTTTTGAAGCTTAAATGAAAAGAGTTAGTCGGAGTTTGACTTTTGAGCAAACGACTCTGGAATGAAATTTTGATGATGTCAATAGCTTTGTATGGTAATTTCGAATTTAGGTGTATGTACGGATTTGAATTTGAAAGTCTGTAGGACAATTCGGCGAAAAATTGGAAAATGAAGTTATTGAAATATTCATAAATTCGACCGTAAGTCAAATTTTTAATAATGAGGTTGGATTTTGATTCCCGAAATTGAAACAGCTCCATTATGATATTTATGACTCGTGTGCAAAATTTGAAGTTATTCCGGATTGATTTGATACGTTTCGGCGCAAATTATAAAAGTTGGAAGATTTGAAAACTCATAATTCGATTCGAGGCGCGATTCAAAATTTCGACGTTGTTTAATGTAGTTTGAGGCCTCAACTAAGTTCGTATTGTATTTTGGAATGTGTTGGTATATTTGGTTATGGTCCTGAGGTCCTCGGTCGATTTCGGAAAGTTAACGGATTGGATTTCGGACAATGGGAGCTGATGGAAATTTCTGTTAGCTAAAGCTGGGCAGCAACTGGTGTGATCGCTTCTGTGATGTCTTGGTCGCAGAAGCGAGGTCGAGCTCGAGCTGGAGCTCGCAGAAGAGACTGGGAAGGGGGATTGGACAGAAGTCACATGTGCGACGCATTTTACGTATTTACGTGATCGTAGAAGCAACCACTGGAACGCAGAAGAGGACAGAAGCAGGTGGACATGGCGTCGTATAAGCGATTGTTTCGTCGCAGAAGCGACATCGCAGATACGAAATTTCTCCCGCATATGCGAGCTTCTGCTGGGTAGTGTAATGTGGGGCTTCGTATATGCGCATGTTGGCTCGCAAAAGCGAGTCCGCAGATGCGACAACTTGTCCACAAAAGTGAAAAATGGATAGAAACTTAAGGACTAAAAAGGGTCATTTCGCTGTTTTCGATTGAGATTTTGGAGCTCAAATTTTGGACGATTTTGGAGGAGTTCTTCACGGCTTCAACTTGGGTAAGTGTTCTATATCCGAAAGTGATTATATATCATAAATCCATGGTTATATTCATCATTTAATTCGGATTTGAATGGAAGAAATTGGGTTTTTTGCAAAATCTCTTCAATAATGAAAATTTACGATTTTGAGGTCAAGTTGTTTTCGGAATTTGATAAAATTGGTATGGTTGAACTCGTATCGGAATGGGTATTCGAAGTTTGTAAAAATTCTGTCGGGTTCTGATAGGCGGGCCCTGCGTTGACTTTCAGTTGACTTTTAAATGTGAAATTTTAAGTCAACGTTATATTATCCGAAATTATTTCCGATGAATTTTGATGAAGTTATCAAATTAATTTGGATAGATTTGAGCTTTCCGGAGGTCAATTCAAGCAGAAGGCTATTTTGGAATATCGGCCTAACTTCAAAAAGGTAAGTATCTTGCCTAACCTTGTGTGGGGGAATTATCCCTTAGGCATTGAATCTTATGTGGAAATTGTGTGATTGAAAGCCGTGTACGCGAGGTGACGAGTACGTACTTGGTTTATATGTGCAATTTATACCGGTTAAAATTCGTAGACACCCTTATGTATTAAATTAGAAAAATTGTTGGAGCTTATTAAATCCTTTATTTGTCATGCCTAATTCCTTGTTTGCCAGGTTGTTTTTATATCCTAATTTTGTGTGATTGTCACTTTGATTTTTATGTGAAATTTCGTGGTTAGTTGGGTTGACATTTCTTGAAAATAATTTCATTATGGGTTTCTTATCTGCAAATAATTCTTAAATAAGTTTAAAAAGAGGCATTTGTATATTTATCTGAAATTTGGATTAAAGAAGGCGTTGTCTTGTGCTGAGCTATTTTTCCATCCTTGTTATTGTTTTTGAGGTTTTACATATATTGTGTGGAGCCTTGGGCTATTTGATGTGAAATTAATTGATTGTATGGTACATTTGGAAAGGTTGTGGCCTACGGGTAATTTGTAATTACGAGTTAATTATGTGGTGTTGTTGTGATAATCTTCTGTGTAAATTGTTGTGCGATTTGGGTTATTGTTGTACGACGTATAAGGGTGGCATTCCATTGTTAATATTATGCAGATATAAGGGTGGCATTTCATTGTTGTTATGTGTGTTGGGATATTGTCTAGGCGGAGTGATAGGGGAGGCTATTAAATGAAGCGATAAGGGAGCTTATTAAACAGAGCGATAATAGAGGCTATTAAACAGAGGGATAAGGGCCGCTATTATAGGAGTGATAAGGGTGGATATAGGAGCGATAAGGGTGACTATTGATATATGTCAGGGCGGAGGAATAAGGATGGCTATTGATATTGTCGGGGCGGAGGGATGACGGTGGCTATTATATGGAGTGATATGAGTGGCTATATGAGAGATAAGTGTGGCTATTGTCAAGGATGATTTGTGATGATGTGAGATTACTCTGTTGGTGATTTTTATGTGACATTGTGATTTCCTTGTGATTTCTTTTATATCTTGTCAACTTGTTTTGTTAATTCAGTAAATTTGATCAAAATTTGACGAGCTTAAAACACACACTTTGAATTGTGCTCGTTAGTCAAAGATAGTATAGTATAATTATCGTGTCTACGTGGATTGGATTTAAACAGTATCATCGTAGTTTGTATCTAGATTGCTATCCAGGAGGATCAACAGTTGAGGTTTATATAATTAATAATTTAAAATATACAACTATTAACTAATGGCCATCGCAACAAAGGTGAGCAAGGGAGTTATCAATAGGAGAAAATATGAGTTGATGGGATATGTGCAAGATAATTATTTGGAATTTAACTCTATGTAATTCACTTCTAATGTTCAAGTGAGTCTCTCAAATTTACTTAATTATCAGTACAATTATTTAGTAGAAACTTCTCTCTCGATTGAGTCTCAACCTCACAATATGAACCAATTTAAGCTCGGTGAAGATATGCAAGAATTCGTAATTGATTGGTCTTTAGGAGAACCTCTTTCGATTATCCTCCTAACTAGGTTTAATTAAGGATTCAACTAGCCTCATTCAATTACTTAGAAGAGTCTATGAACTCAACCAACAATATAATGCAAATATATCACAAGTTATACCTCTTTCGATTACAAGAACAAGTGAACATAGATGCAACAGTTAAATCTTCCAAAAATAATTCAAATACATAAAAATAGAGTTGTAATCCACAAACAACCATCAATACATTAAATCCATCAAAACCCAAAAGGTTCTACTCTATAGACATAGAGAAGTTCTTCACAAATAAAACAACAGTAGAAAAAAACAAAAATACAGTCCAAATCCAGATTTGAGCGAGGAAGGAAGGATGAAATCCTTGTGCTCTTGCTTCTCCCTCTTCTCATTAGCTTTCTTAGGTCTTGGTATGTCAAAAGTGTATCAAAATGGTGTTTTGGGGTATTTAATCCGCCCCAAAGCAAATTTCGGATGAAACTACCCTTTGTTAGCAAAATAGGGCTTTTTCCGGACAAGACATGCGCGACCGCGCACCTGGTCGCGCACTTTGCACACCATTCTGCCCCAAGTGCGCGACCACGCACTTGGTCATTCACCTGGGTTGTATAAGTTGGGAATTTGGAAAAGTGCAAAACATGAAAGTTGTAGCTCTTTTAAATATATTTCCAACGATATATTGTGGAGCCCAAGAAGATTTCCGAGAGAAATGTTATGTGTATTTTACTGGGCACTACGTAATATGCCTGCTCGATTTTTTGTTTCGTTCCACTATCATCCGTTGATCCCTGAACTCGATTCTGACTTAATACTTGGACTTTTACTCATACTTCAAAGATCTAAAATAGCATGAATTCATGCCACAATATCTACACAGCTCGGAATCACTCCTACAAGGCATAAAACACACAATAAGTGCAAAACACGCCTATTTAAAGCTCAACATAAGTAAAGTGCAGTGAATTAGCCTAAATGACTAAAATACATGATTATAGCCTACAATCAATATCAACCTAATACATGTTGAAATGGTGAGCATGTGACTATTAACGGGCAGATTATATTATTGACACGTGAGTTGTCCGCGGGGTTGTGATATGAAATGTGGGCACGAGGTGCCGTGGATATATAATAATTACGATATTGGCACGCGAGTTGTCCGTGCAGTTGTGAAATGAGATGTGGGCATGAGTTGTCGCGAGTAAATGATGATTTTATTATTGGCACATGAGTTACCCGTGCAGATCTTATATATTGATATTTTGGCACATGAGTTGCCCATGCAGTTGTGATAAAAATATGGACACGAGGTGCCGTGGTGGGCTGAGACCCGTACTACGAAATATGAAAGTGGGTTGAGACCCATACTTTTATGATTATGAAATGAGGTATCACAAAGTGACTTTTATTTTAAAGAATTATATTCAAAAATATTATATGAAAGAATTATATTGAAGGATATTTATTTGAAGGGAGTATATTCGAAATATATTTATTTGAAAGGATTATATTCTAATGAATTTTATTTGAAAATCTTATAGGTGAAGTATTTATATTTGAAGGACTTGATTACTTGATTGTACTTGTGTTCATTATTCGTTTGAGCAATATTTATGGTGTTCTCGTGGCCTTGTTACTTATATCTTTGATTGATTCTTGTTGCCATCATTGCTATTTGTTTCATGTTATTTTGTATGCTATATTTCACATGTTATTAGACCAGTGAGTGTCTTGACTGTATATCGTCACTACTCCACTGAGGTTAGTCTTGATACTTAATGAGTACCGACCGTGGTGTACTCATACTACACTTCTGAACATTTTTGTGCAGAGATAGGTACTGGAGATATTGGACTCGAGCAGAGTTAGTATATTGATCGCAGGGATTTAAAGTAGAGCTGCTTGGTCGTCGCAGCCCCTTGGAGTCTTTCCATTTTATTATATTGTCAATTATTATTCGAACAGTATTGTATATTCGATCCTTGAGATCATTTCATGTATTCAGTTAGAGTTCGTGACTCAGTATTACCAGTCTTGGGAGGTTGTTTGAATATTTTCGTTGTTTGTTTTGACACTTGTATTCAATTAAAAAAAATGGCTTGAATTGTTATTATGATCGGCTTACTTAGTCTTAGAGACTAAGTGTCGTCACGACGCCCATGGTGGGATTTTGGGTCATGACGCACTATTTGGTCGCCGCTATTTAACCTGTACCCAAAGTACAAACAACTTCAGATTTTTTCCCCCTCATCCTCCTTATCCTCCTCCCTCTTCTTAACTTTGAAGATAAAGGTTAGGGTGAATTTATATGGTGTTTCTGAGCATGTTTTAAAGTGATTTATGGTCTTTTACAGTAGTGAGTTGTTGTGACATTTTATTTTTTTACTAATGTTTAGGGTTTCTTCTTTTTATTATTCTTCTTCTTAATTGCAAAATAGGTTTGTACGATTTATTATTGTTTGGCAAATTGATGATTTGAGTTTGCTCTTGATGATATTTGGAGGTTACGTTTTAAATTTGAGCTCATTTAAAGTAGATTTAGGTATCAAATCGTATATTGGATTGTTGAAATTCGAACAACAAGTTTATGTTTCTGGACAATTTGCATTTCAGACCTATTTGGCCTTAAGTGCATGAAAGCATTGGTTGCACTTCAGACCTATTTGGCCTTAAGTGCGTCTGAAGTGCATTTTTCACTTAGACCAATTTGGCCTTAAGTGCATGAAAATATTTGTTGCACTTCAAATCTATTTGGACCTAAGTGCATTTTAAGTGTAATTTTTTACTTTAGATTTAATTGGCTTTAAGTGCATTGCACTTCAGACAAATTATTTTCGTTCAACTACTTACAATTTTTTCTATAAAGTGAGTACTTAAATTGTGACCCCAAAATTGGGTATAGATACAAATGCCCCGAAAAGAGATCCAACTGTGGATGGTAGGCTTAAGAAGTATGTGAGAGCCCGGGCCAATCATCAGCACACAGAAATCACCTATCACACCTCATCCATGGAATCACAAGCCATCGACGCACAACAGATACCGAGCACTCACATGCGCATACGAATGCGTGAAAGAAATTCAAATAGTTACGCTTCAAGCTGAATCAATGCCTCACGATAAGGAAAGAAAAATTAAAAATTTATCCTAAATGCCCTGTAGTTAGAGGCGAATCTAGGATTTGATGGTGGCGGGTGCCATAATTTTCTTTAATGTAGCCCTTGTAATAATTAATATAGAGTTTGTTCGGGACACTTATTCTGTTTATTTTTTTAATTTATTCGGGAAATTTAATTAGCATTTTTTATTTGCAAATATGAAAATTACATCTCTATCGCATACCCTATTTGTGAAATTTCACTGGATATGTTGTTGTTGTTGTTGTTGTTAAATAAAAATTACATCTCAGACATCAAGAAGCAAATGTAATTAGCATTTTAAAGAAGGAATCACACTTTCGTTATTAACAACACAAGTAAAATCAATATTTTCAATTGGGAACTACAT
The DNA here is from genome assembly GCF_000715075.1 of Nicotiana tabacum. Classification (NCBI taxonomy): domain Eukaryota; kingdom Viridiplantae; phylum Streptophyta; class Magnoliopsida; order Solanales; family Solanaceae; genus Nicotiana; species Nicotiana tabacum. Next base: position 12,386,799 of record NC_134091.1, read on the forward strand.
CTTTTTTGTATGCTAAAATAAATCTGTACAAGTAAAATAACATCTTCAATAAGAGAATTTCACCAATCAGAATAAGAATAATAAAAAATATCTTCAATAGATAAATTATACCCAAGAAGTAAATGCAGAATTAGATAAACTACAAGATCCCAAAATATAAATTAATAAATCTCATATTTTCTAGGAAATGCTTGCGAAATATTCATCATAATTTAACAGTAAAGAGATTTAAGTTGTATTTAACAATTATAGAATAACACAAATTTTTATGTTATAATAAAAAATTATAAAAATTAAATTTGATCTCAATCCAAAATTTCTATCAAGACCCGAGTTTTTTGATTTCGAAAGAAAAAAATTAAAAGATTTGAGATTAATAGAGATGCTTATTTTATGAAATTTTCAATTTTGGAGGTTCATTTTTGAGTGATCTTGTTAAAGATCACATATAAAATAATAGGATATAGAAAAAAATATAAAAAATAATAATAAACGATAAATAGAAATTTAGGAGGTAGTCTAAAAGAAAATGATTGGGACAAAGTAAATAAAAAGCACAACGAAAAGAAAAAGTCAGATAAGGTTCAAGATAAATTCGAACTTGAATTTTACAGAGGAGAAAAGCGTTTGAAAAGGTCTACTGGCTATGTCACCTTTGACTAGTTTGCAACTTGGGGTGGCGGGATCAAATATTTAACCTCGTTTAAGAAAATATTTGTATAAATATATGATAATTTTACTAACGTAGCGGGTGCCACCCTACCCTACAAGGTGGATCCGCCAAGTCTCTCAGAAGATAGGTATGGATGAAGCTTTGCAAATGAACAAAAATGACTAAAAGGTAAATGGACGTATTCACGAATAAATAAATAAATGAAATGGAGATTCATGTCACGTCTTCATGTTGATAGTTCGTAGTGTTTGTAAAATGGAGATAAATGAGAACAAAATCGAAATACTTAAACAAACATTCATATTTTAATTATTATACCTCTTTCAAAATGTTTATTTATGATACTCTATCCAATTGACTATTTATTGTTATTTGAAGTGAATTATTCTACCATTTGACAGGAGGCAAATTTTTTATCTTATAATATATTTTATTCAAATTTTGGCTTTTCAATTTATATGGGGACAATTTATCCACTTCAATTTCAAAAAAATTGGTCGAATAAACTCATTCAACAACAGAAAGTGTCAAACAAACAAGAAAAAATGAAATAAAAGTGGCTGGATCGTTGCTTTTGGCTCTCTAGCGCGGGGTTGAAGTCCAAATTAGAATTCCCTCGACCGTACCCCTATTTCCCCTTTCCTTCACTTTCAATTCAAGTGTTCCTATCAAAAATCCGGATCTTGTCGTATAGAGAGTTTTCCTACTGCTCCCTCTTCTCTCGATTCTCATCAGATCCAGTGCTACATTTCTTCTCTTTCATTCGGTAAGCTCACGCCGTCGCTTTTACATGTCTTAGCATTTTTGTTTTGCTCTGTAATTTTGAAATTATTGGATAATTTACGAATTTTATTTAACCTTTTGATGCTTGGATCTAGAGAATTTCTATTATGCTCGGATAAAGGAAGATTATTGATTGGCCGTGAATTCCCAGCATTCAGTTGTTGCTAGCTAATTAAACTAAGTAGTATTTACTGATCAAATAAAAAAGAAAAAGGAGGGCGAGTGCCCTAGGTTTACGCCAGCTAATATTAGTCTAGAGATAATGAATAACATGGAAGATACAGAGTATAGAGGATTCTTAGAGCTGATTCAGCTAGAGGCATAGTTGATTGATTGATTAATTGATTAACTGATTGGTAGTTCTTTTGTATATTCTGGTTGGATTTATGCGTCTTCCATTTATTTTCGCGTTTAAAGTACTATAGTTGCAGGTTGCAAGGTGGTCCTAGTTGCTTAAATTATCGTAATCATTTTCTCTGCTTCCTCCATCTATGTTTGGGAGTCTTGTGGATGCTCCTGCCAACAGTCCACATCTACGGAGGTCTGGAAGCCGAGCAGTTGTATCTGATCTTGGTAAGAAAAGTTGTACTTTTCATGCGATTTTTGATGCTTGCTCTCTGTTTTGTTTTTCCTCAATGGTTATGTCATATAGACTTTTAATAAACGTAATCATCTAGGTGTTATTGAGCTTGGAGGGAGTCCTGAAGAATCCCTTTTGCATAGCATAGAAGTCGATGAAATGAAGGGTGTGACGACACCATTGAGCAGCGCGGCCATAATGCCATCTCCTGTTCTCTTATGGAGATTTAAGGTGTGAACTTTAAGACAGTTTCAGTATATGAACATTTGATCTTTGTGCTCTGTTTGGGTATTTTGAGATCAGGATCAGGCCTGAGTTCAGATCTGTATTATGGTGAAACTAATCTAGAGCTAGTTTTCTGGTTCATGTTTGATATTTGTTTGTCACAGTTTAAAGTTATTTAGGATTCAATTCAGTCCTAGTTCTAAAAATCAATATCTGGATTTGCAATTTTTTTACATGAATAAGACTAAGTTTGACGAATTATTCTCCATGATGGAGCCTATGAAATGAAAAATGTAGTAGCGATGTATACGTAATCATATATCATTTACAACGCAGTACAACTTAGCAAACAAATAATAGCCTCGAAATCATCCTATTGCAATGTTATGTTCTACAAAATTGATGGTGTTAAGTTTAGTGCTCTATACATAGTACTCTCTCTGACTCATCTTATATGACACCATTTGATTGGACAATAAGATATCAGTTTGACTTGTATATTACATGCGTGATAGTTTAATCTAATTAGTTAGATGGATTCGTGTGTATTAATAGCATAATGATTTCAAACATTTGCAAGATAAAAATGATATCACGTATTTGAACCCTGCTGTAGACAAAAGCATGGTGTTTAAGTAGAGAAGGGTATAGGGGTGGGCCTATTATCCACCGAGTTTCAAACCGTGTGCTAGCTAGCCCTTGAAGATTTCTCAATTAGAAATAAATTTGGATATAAGTAAAAAAAATTAAAATTCATAAAAGTAAGAAAAAGAATAGAGTGGAAACTGGGAAGCAAAATGATGCAACAGAATAGATAAAAGGAGAGATAATCCACTTTTTTAGCCAAAACAAATCAGGACAAGTTCAATCCACATTGAGACATTTATAGCCAATTTTGACCCTATATATAGTAGGATCTCACCATTGCTAAACTAAGTCTTTTCAAAGAAAAAAATTCAAACCAGATCGGAGTGCTTCCCCAGTGTCTATATCAGAAAACCAGTTCGGGTTCATGCCGTGTCGCTCTATTACAGAAGCTATCCATCTTATTAGGAGGTTGGTGGAACAATACAGAGATAGGAAGAAGGATTTGCACATGGTGTTCATTGATCTAGAGAAGGCGTATGACAAGGTCCTAAGGATGTTCTTTGGAGATGCCTGGAGGTGAAAGGTGTGCCGGTAGCTTATATTAGGGCGATAAAGGATTTATACGATGGGGCTAAGACTCGGGTTAGGACTGTAGGAGGTGACTCAGAGCCCTTTCCGGTAGTTATGGGGTTACACCAAGGATCTGCGCTCAGCCCGTTCTTATTTGCCCTAGTAATGGACGCATTGACACACCATATTCTAAGAGTATCATGGTGTATGATGTTCGTTGATGATATAATTCTGATTGATGAGACGAGAGTTGGCATTAATGAGAGATTGGAGGTATGGAGGCAGGTCCTGGAGTCTAAAGGTTTCAAGTTGAGTAGGACTAAGACGGAATATTTGGAGTGCAAGTTCAGCGATGTGTCGGGGAAAGCGGACGTGGAGGTGAGACTTGATTCGCAAGTCATCCCTAAGAGAGAGAGTTTCAAGTACCTAGGGTCTATTATCCAAGGAGATGGGGAGATCGATGGGGATGTCACGCACTGTATCGGAGTGGGGTGGATGAAATGGAGGTTAGCGTCTGGAGTCCTGTGTGACAAGAAGGTGCCACTGAAACTTAAAGGAAAGTTTTATAGAGCGGTGGTTAGACCGGCCATGTTGTATAGGGCTGAGTGTTGGCTAGTCAAGAATTCTCATATCCAGAAGATGAAAGTAGCCGAAATGAGGATGCTGAGATGGATGTGCGGGCACACTAGGCTGAATAAGATTAGGAATGAAGATATTCGGGAGAAGGTGGGCGTGGCTCCCATGGACGACAAGGTGCGGAAAGCGAGGCTTAGATGGTTTGGGCATGTGCGGAGGATGAGCCTAGATGCCCTGGTCAGGAGGTGTGAACGGTTGGCTTTGATAGGTATGAGGAGAGGTAGAGGGCAGCCTAAGAAATATTGGGGCGAGGTGATCAGGCAGGACATGGCGCAACTTTAGATTTTCGAGGACATGGCCCTGGATAGGGAGGTGTGGAGATCGAGCATTAGGGTTGTAGGTTAGGGGGTAATTGAGCGTTTTTCTTCGTGTTCTGGCTAGTCTTATAGTGTTTTATATAGGACTGCTAGCGGTTATTGTTCCATCACACTTTTTATTTTTGTTTATTGTTTTTTACTTTTATTTTTTATTTTTATTTTCAATTTTTATTATTGCAATAATTATTGTCCTTCCCACTTATTTGTTGTCACTTACGGTGCCGATCTTATGTGTATGTTTTCTGTTGTTGTTATAGATTTTTTGTTTTTGAGCCGAGGGTCTCCCGGAAACAGCATCTCTATCCTCAAGGGTAGGGGTAAGGTCTGCGTTTACTCTACCCTCCCCATACCCCACTAGCGGGATTATTACTGGGTGGTTGTTGTTGTATTGGAGTGCTTCCCCAACACTACTTTGATCATGCTTTAGTCTTTGCTTTCTCCATAAGTTCCTTCATTTGATAGCTTATTGTTTCTTTGAAGGAAGATAGATTATGAAATTGGACAAAGCAGTGAACTATGAAACCATACCCACCCAAAGCTATTCTATTTCTTGAGACTAGCTATTACTTTATCTAGTGTTTAACGGCTTACTTTGACGTAGTAATGGGGCTCATCGGTGTTAGCTCATCGGAGACAGTATCACAGGAATATTGACCTTGAAAAATGATTCCTTGATTTTCAAGTAGGTCTCAATGAGTGATAAGTTGACCAATAAGATTTGGATATCCGTTTAACAAAATCCGAAAAAAGGATTTGGATATTCTTGAGATAATATTTGTTTACTTCTCTTTGTTATTTCTTCAACTTTAATCATCCCATGGGGCCTCTTTTCCTGCATTTCTTGTTGTTGATGTTGTTGTTGTTGCTGCTGCTGCTTTCTTTTCTTTATTTCTTATGCTTCTCTGAAGTCTGAAAGAGATGAAATGCTCTCCTATGATTCTAAGCACGCTGTTCTGTTCAGGTACTTCTGTTCCTCATTTGGGGTGTCAGTTGTTGCAAGGTTAGTATGACCAAATTTTTGGGAATGTACTTGGATCATTGTGAACATATTCGCGTTATGTTTAACGAGTATTTCTCCTAATTTGCAGATTGGCTGGGATTCAGTCATGAGAATGAGTGTAAACCTTCGTGATCTATTCTTATATGAGGCTTTTCTTTATTACAATCCTCTTCTTCTTGTGGTTAGTGAAGATCATTATACTAGTTTATGTAAAGTCCTTTCTGCAACATTACTCTTATTTGCATTTCTTTGTTTTTGGTGCTGCAGACCATGATGGTTTGGTTTTGGGGCATAAACCTATGGGTTTTCGCGCAGGCTAATGTCAACTATGCTAAAATTTTTGATCTTGATCAGAATCATCTCTCTCACAGAGAGATTTGGAAGGTAACTTACACTTGTCATGAGCTTATAGTCTTGCAACTTAATGCATCATTAACCAACTCATTTTCACTTAAATGCTGTGGTGCTGATGCATTTATTTTAAGATGGCTAAGTTAAAAAAGGAAAGAGATGGCTTAGTTCCTAATGTTCTCATTAAAAACTTCCTAGGGAAATATCATCTGTTACTTAAAGTGCAATATGTAGATTTACACTACATTCTTAAGCATGGTTAACTGAGTTATTTGGGTTTACTTTTGCCTCGATATGCTAACTGTGGAACTTTGAGCATTGAGGTTTGGCTATATAAGTCTGTTTCTCAGTAAACATTCTACAGCCTTTTAAACCTAGTGTGGTAAGATTTAAATATCAGATAAGACGCCATGTATTCCACGAAGCTCCCTCTTTTTATGCGATATATCTAATATCATTTAAATATTTAATAAACTCAATACAATTTGCAGAAAAAGAAGATTTCTGATATTTCTTTCCTATGAATTCACCATGTCAACCTTTTGAAAGTTGATTTTAATACCCCCTATATTAGCTTAATGGAACTTTTGCCCTGCTTGAAGTTTCTGAACTTTGTTTTAAGATTTTTTTAAGATACGTAAAGTGAAATTTATTTCAAACCAGCTAATCCATATTGAGATTTGAGAGCCATGTCGCTCTTACCCTGATAAGCCATGGTTCATGAAGTCGAAACAACAGTGTTATTGATGAGAGTGCTGCAATATTTTTGTCTCTTGCATATCAGATTGAAGGAAAGAAGTAAAGGGAAAAACTAATCTATATTGCATGACATTTGCCTCCTTCATAACTCTCCATGAGCTGTCTTTTAGATTTTTGTTTTCCTTGTACAAATAGAAAATTTTAAAGGTCCCTTGATAATGCAGTGTGCTACTTGGATGACGATCATTGTGCCGACAAGCATGACGGCCTATCTCTATCTCTATTCACATGGAGAAGTTTCATTGGCTGCATCTCAACCAGTGTAATAGATGCTTCCTTCCCTTTTAATTGATAGCAGTTTTTGCTTTATCCAATTTAAGTCATATTCAATGTGAACTGTTGTTTTGGTTCCTGGAAAAGCTTCTGATAAATTATCGAAAGGGAAGATGATCATTTGTTCATAATAACTGTCCAAATTTGGTTCGGACTTCAAGTTCCTCAGCTTGGTCATACTGTTATACAAAATTCTCAAGTTTGTCAGTTGCATTGGATCAGAAGTATTAAGGATTCAAAACTTCTTATTCTCTTAACTAGAGGATTTGGCATCAGAATTTGTATATTCGGATCTTACTTTTTCCAGTTCAAAGAAAAAAAAAAGAGAAAGAAAAAAAGAAGAAGCTGTGCCAAACCCTTCTGATTTTAGGGGCAATTACTGTAACGAAACCTCGCTGATCTTTAGTTTACTCACTCTACTGAATAGGCAGGTGCCGCAGAAGTCTTGTAAATGTGATACTTCTTATCTACAATTTTAATGAATCTTATGTCATTGTAGGTGCTTCTATACGCTGGGTTTGCCATGACTCTGATATTTCCATTTGACATATTCTTTTTGTCATCTCGCTACTTTTTGTTAAGGACTCTTTGGCGGATAGTTTTCCCGTTACAGGCAAGTTTGCGTTTCTATGTTACATCGAGAAATACTTTTGACTTTTAGCCGTAAAAATTGTACCATTGATCTCTCAATATCAAAATGAAAATGATATGAAGCTCCATTGATTATCCTTCTCAAAAAAAAAAAAAAACTCTATTAAATTTTACCGGAAAAAGTTATGCAATTCATTTATTTCTATATTTTATTGCACTTTTTTTTTTTCAATTGAAACCATTGATACCAGCATGGGTGAATATTTGATGATTACAAATTGTAATGTACTTTGACTGGCATTTTAGTTATAATTTTGAAGTAATCGAGTACTTTAGTACTAGCTGATATGGGCAGAATTAGGTAGCTTCTAAATAGGATTTCATCTTCTTCAAATGTCCATCATTCCCTCTAGATCTGATTGGATTTGGTGGAAAGAAATATTCCCTTTCCCCTAAAGTGGATTTCTGTTTGATTTTTCATAGTATACTTACTGCGTCAGAGCATTTCTATGTTAGTTTCTTAATATTGTGAAGCATCTTTTAGAGGAATAACCATTTACATTCTAAATCATGCTTACAGAGATTCCTGAAATTAATCAAAAATATCATACTAATTTAGATAGAGGGTTCCATATTATTATTTGTCTCATATTGCAATTTAATTCTTTTTGGTATCGATGCAGGCTATATCATTTGCTGACTTCTTTCTGGCTGATATATTGACTTCTATGTCAAAGGTATGCATCTTCTTCTCGCCCAAAAGAAAAGAGGACGTTAACTCATTAGCTTGTGTATCCTTATCAAAAGACTCACTACTTTGTATATTTGTATATACTGTGACATAGTCTAGTTCATCCTTTTCAACTAAATTATTCTGTTTCTGAAGTAGGATTATGCATCTTTTTGTTTTCTAGTACACATTTCTTTTCAATAAGTAGGTCACGCCTAGTTCTATCAGTCACGCCTAGTTCTATCAGTTCATTACTAGCTTGGAAACTATACTTGGAAGTTGTAATTTGTAAATGTTTTGTCGTTTTTCTTATTTGTACTTAGCATTTGATATTGTTATTTAGCCACATTTCATGATGATACTATCAACAGGAGCTCTATAGTACCATATTCCAAGCTGCATAGACTTACGTCAGATTTATCATCATATTAATGCATTGGTCAGGTTGTACCATTGTTGCAGACTGGCAAAGTTCGTAGTTGATATCCCATGAAATGCGGCTTTTGCTTAGAGAATATGTTATAGCTTGGGCAGATCATGTCATGACAACAGAGACCTGAACTAAACTTTAGGTTCTGCTAGTCTAGGGTTCAATTTGTTTTGACTCTTGAGTAGACCACAATAACCCCAAAAGTAAAGAATGAACCAAAGAAGATTGCTCATCTCCACCCATTGAGACTTGGTCCTTTACCCCTCTCAAAAAGCTGCCAGCTTCACTACGTTTCTGTCATCTTAGTTCATCCTCTTTTTGCAATAATTTCTTCTCATATTAAAGTGATTCTTTTATTTTCCTTGATAAAAGAAGTTCTTTCTTATCTACCGATACCATTAACATGGTTGATAAACAGATTTGAATTCTTTCCAGAACAATTGATCCTCCTGGAACCTCCTTGTTCTTTTGCATTGTCAGCTGAGCCAGAAGAAAAATATTTGACTAAGTTACCCTGTTAATCCCAATTTGACGATCTATTTCCAGAGTGATTGCTTTCAGATTCAGTTTTTCCTTTAGATGGTGAACTGTAAGCTCTTATGAGTTATCCCTGTGCTTCATTTTGGCCTTGAGCCAAAGCTGTGTCCAGTCAAATCAATCTCATATATACTTGTTGTTTTAATATGTTAGGCAAGTTAAAAGATTATTTATTCCATCAAAAAGCCTGGTAGTGATTCTTTTGTGGAACTTGCACATTTTGCGATCAAAGCCTTGTAGATGTACAATAATTCACCTGCTTGTGTCATACCTATTGCTATAGTTTTTCGTCGAGAGTGTTATTGCATAATTTTTGTCACCTGGTGTGGCAATGCCCAACGTTTTCATACGTTTGTGCAGGTATTTTCGGATCTGGAACGTTCGGTCTGTAGAATGGTTCATCGACAGGTTTGTTCCTTTCTGTCCTATCCTTTTGGTGAGAATAAGAAATTCTGATATGATATTGTTAGTTTTTTCTTTTTGTGATAATGCGAGATGCGTTTAGTTGTATCTAGAAGAGAGGGTTGTCTAGTGGAAGAGACCCTCCACCTCTATCATGAAGTTCGGTATTCAAGTCACCGGGGGAAAAAGTGGCGCCACTAGTGGTCAGTGGGGAGTTGGGAATTTACAATTTTAATGAAAAGAGTGTTGCATTTGGTTGTATCACTCTCTTTCAAACTATGATGTATGTTAACATTTAACACCATCACTTGCTGTAAAATTATGTTCACCCATCACATGTCCATTCATGTATAAGTTTTGATCAGTGGACTAATATTTCAACAAAAAAAGCAGCTTTAGATCAGTATCTGTGCAGTGTTATAGTCTAAAGTCAAGGAAATTTTTGATACACCAGGTGACTGACTGTCTTCTTGTAATGTTTTAACCAAGTCAAGAAATAATTGGCCCTTTTTGGGGCTCCTAAGTAATCTAGCAAATTGTTGGATTGACATCTAAGCAAAGCTGATCGCTTCTTTCTGTTCCTCAGCCAAATTAGTGGTGTTTGCTTAGTTTGTAGATCTAGCTGCATTATCCTCCCTTTGCGAGGAGTTCTATATCTGACAAGAGAGCAGTTTCTCTGGGTTTGATAAAGTAGTAGGAAAGTATTCTCTACAATAATTTTCAGTTTATATATATAAAAATACGCACACATTAAGCGTAGGTAATCAGGCTTTGAGATTTTCTTTGTCACTTAATATCATTTTGTTTTCTTTGGGTGAAGTTTGTGTCAGATTTTTTATTGCCTCTGTACAGAGAATCTTCTAGAATGCCCCTTGCAAGTAGATTTTTGTGAAAGCTTGCTCTATTACCTGAAAGATAACTAATGACATGAACAGGTTGCTACCATTGCATGGTTTGAAGCTGATTCTGTTTGTGGAAGTCATGCTGTTGCAATTCCCATTGTTCTTGTATTGCCTTATCTATTCCGTCTCTTTCAGTGTCTTCGGCAATATAAGGATACTAGAGAGAAGACTACCCTGTTGAATGGTAAATTCCTGTTTTTGCTTTTGCATTTTCGTTGTTAAGGAATCGTGAGCTGCTTTGTTGGTAAATTCAGTGGGTACCTTTGTTTTGGATTGGTTTTCAGTTACATTTTCTATTAAAGATTATTCCTTGATGCTTGACGCTGAAGGGAACTATTCCTCTCTGAATATATAGTGCATTTTAGCTGTCTTATAACCATGGTAAATATCGAAGTGCTGATGAAGGAAAGTGAGGGGTCGGCTGAAGTTTTCTAGAAATTGGCGGGCCTTGAGGGTTTAAATAGTAGAAAACTTATTGTGTATTTGATGATTAAAGCCTTGGAAGAAATCTGTGCTGATTCATTGTGAATAGCAACTGTTGGGAGAATGGAGGAAAAGAGGATGATGAATAGTTTAATGCTTTTACTTACCATTCATCATCTTGGTTTTGTTCTATGCTTATATCTTTTGCTCCCTAAAATAAAAAGGACTATGAAGTTTCCAGGAGTGTCTCACATAATTTATAATGTTAGTCTAGTTTATTGTTGATCCTAAGAAAAGTAGTAATGTTCCAAGTTCTTCATTTTTTAAGCATGGATTTATACATAAGCTATCTCTCTTCAACTTGCTTTTAATTTTCCTGGTTTCAGCTTATCGTTGGGTCAATACTTAATAGTGCTAATTGTCCTTAATGTTTCATTTCAGCGTTAAAATATTCAACTGCAGTACCTGTGATATTTTTCTCAGCCCTTAAGTATCACGTCTTCCCTGACAACTGGGTTAATATTTATCGTCCTTTATGGCTTCTGTCGGGTGTGGTGAACTTTCTCTACTCATTCTATTGGGATCTGACAAGAGATTGGGACTTGAGGTCAGTGACATCTTTTTCATGCGAATTCTTCAGAGCTTTAGCTAATTTTTCAAACTGTATGCGGGCACTAATGCTTTAGTTTTGCACCCAGTTATTGCTCATCCAACTCAGACTTTGATTTAGTTGTTTATATTTTTCTTTGATTTTGCTGCCTTCCAACTGTTTTAACTGTCATGCTTTATATCTTAGTGTCCCAATGTTGACATTGTTCTTAAAATAACAAAATTCGTCCTCTAACAATTCAAACTAGTATAACAAAATACCACACCATTTTATTGATGTGACATTTTCCGACCAGCTTCTCTACCTTTCTGCATTTTATAATTACGTGGTTATTACTAAGGTACAAACAAGTTAACATGTTAAACATATTCCTACAAACTTGATATGCTTGTCTATCCAAAACTATATTACTCTTAACCTTCAGAAAATGGGATGTAGGGAGTTCTGCGTAGAGACTGGATATTGAGTTCTCATGTTTGTGGTTTGAACTATTTTGCATAGGATATTTTGGAAATTGATTTGTACACTCCACTTTTTTACTCCCTGTGTTCTAATACTTGTAGTCGTATAAATGACAACTTTCCCCTTCCCCCTCCCACCCCGCCCCCCAAAAAAAAAATTGTTTTACATTGCACTCTATCTCTCGCGATGTCTCCTTCATGTATTTCCATAATTCTAGACGAAAATATTGTATAAACCCAAAAAAGTAAATGAGTAAATAAATATTGAAATCATGAAATATATGTTTTATTCATTGAATTCCTAAGGTTTTTTAAAAAGCATATAATTCACAAACATAGACAATAACTAAGGGGAGAAGAAGGCGCATTAATTTTATCAAGAATTGTAAGCTCTTATTTCACAAAGCATTTGAAGCAAAAATGACAAAGATATTAGAAATGAATATAACGAAACAATGAAAGTGTGGTCTCGAAGGGGATGCCCTAGTGGTTGAGGCATGAGAGTAACAACCTAGAGATCCTAGATCCGAATCAACAACATTTATATGTTTGAACTCAGCTACATACAACACTTAATATGTGTCCTTGTGCTCCCTTCAGGTTCAATCCCAGCCAGCTACATACAACACAATAATGGTTAAATGTGTAAAAGCTGGACTGCACGAATCAATTCCCATGTTTTCTATTTTAATCACGCATTTATAATTGGGAAGTCTACCACAATACACTTCCCTTGGCCACCTGTTAATGTGCAAGAATGTCTTTTTTTTTAATAGGCAATATGCAAGAATGTCTTTTACTAGAGGTCTTTCTGAGATTATTCTTGTTAAATCTGATTACTCGAAATTGCTTCTTTCTGCTAGTTGCTTCACTCGGATTTTCAAGTTCAGCAGACCGAATGCATTATCACACTTGTTATATGGGCGGAAATGGGTAAGCCTATACCTTTTGTTTATCATCACTGCTTCCGTAACTTTGTGACATTCTACTAGTTGGCTAATTTTCCGGCTTGTTTTCTAGAGCAAAATTAAGGGAGAATTCAATGATACTATTAGTGTTCCCTTTATTTTCATAATAATCTGGTTGAAGCTGAATTGATGTTACATTTTTTTTGGCCAACTTTTTAACACCCTGCACAGAAGAAGATTTTATTGCCTCAGTTGGCAATTCTGACATTTTCTTGTCGTGAAATATTAAGGGTGTTAGTTTCTGACCTTTTGGGAACTTGCAGGTCTACTTTTGGGTAATTGGAAGCAACCTCATCCTGCGATGCACGTGGACATACAAGCTGTCTGCCCATCTCCGGCACAATTATCTCACTGTGTTCGCAATAACTGCGCTTGAGATCTTCCGTCGCTTCCAGTGGGCGTTCTTCCGTGTAGAGAACGAGTGGAATAAAACGAACTCTAAACCAAATATTCAACTCTCCACGAGTGACAAGCCAACTGATGAACAAAAATTACTAGACCCAAACGGTCACAGTGTATAGACTATGGAACATTATCGATCCTAACAGCATTGTAGGAGGTTGATTCAGCCTTCTTTAAACCCGGCAAAAAGGTTAATGGAATTCCATTTTCCCCATTTGCACATAAGAATATCTGTCAATAGTATAGTATGAGATATAAGGTCAAGAGACACTAAATAACATACATGATTCAACCGGCATTCCTTTTTGGAAGACTTTATCCCTGTTCTTTGTTGGGATTTTTAATCATTTTTTGTAAGATACTCATTACCGATTTTTGATGTAACATCCCTTGGAGTTGTTTCTAACTTTATGGTGTCTCGAGATTATTGCATTTTCGAATCAGCAAATCAAGCTGGAACTTATATTTCTGTGGATTATTCATGATCTTATTTCAAGTACTGAACAACTGTAATTGTTAACCTTTACTATGAAAAGGACGCAATATCTGAGTTCTTGATAGAGTGGGACTGATGGGAATATTTGTTAGTTGCACTTGCTCTTTCAGTTTTTTCTCCACATTACTCCTGTTGTGTCAGATGCTGGCATGGGTAGGGTTTTACTGTCTGGACTTTTTATGTTGTCATACATTATTGGTTATCATACTTCATAAACATGTCATTTGACCCTACTTTTATTCCAACATTTGAAGAACTAAAGCTACATAGTTAAGTGGGTGCATATAGATTGATTGAACCAGAGAGAAGTTAAATGATAACTAAAGTACTGTAAAAAGGGCAGCCCAGTGCGCTAAGCTCCCGCTATGCGCGGGGAAGGGTCGGATCACAAAGGTATATTGTAAGCAATCTTACCCTGTATTTCTGCAAGAGGTTGTTCCCGCGGCCCGAATCCGTAAAAGAATTTGATTCAAATAAGAGATGAAAGCAATTAGAGTTGTTTAGAATAGCATGTGAATACAAAAAAAGCACTTAAACTTCCTTCACATATTCAAGTGGTCCTAAAAATCCATCATTTCAATAACACAGACTAAAAGGGGAAAATCTAGAAGAGTGAATTTTTTCTCACCAAATATTAGGTGATTAAGGAGAAACTGAGCAAGAAAAAATAGAATTTGCTAGTGAGGCAAATATTCTTTCTCCTTTTGTCTTTTTGCAATATTGTCTTCTCTTATCCACACTATTCACAGCCATAACATTATCTCACCAGCATATCCTGTGGCTTCAGTTTCCCACTAAACTATTAGTATTGGGTATGTAGTCTATTCACATAAAACTGTCGTAACCCCACTTACCTGTCTTGTGAACTGTTCATAACTTCCAACCACATAATTTTCAATTTTTAAGCATTTAACAAAAACACATCATTTTCGTGAAAATCTTAGAATTCAAAACCAAAGTACACTTCGAACATGCATTAATTTCTCTCAAGGTTCCCACACATGTTCTTGCATGAACCTAGGTTGCCCAAAGAATTGGAGTTTCAACAATTTCCCGCCATTTTTTTTTGTATTTGAACTTATTGTTTAGCAGTTATCCATTTTTGTAATCTTGGTTTTCCATGGAGAGAATTTCCCAAAAGGAAAATGTTTTATTCGAATATGGTCCTCAAAGATCATTTGAGAACTCACCTAGTGACATGGACATGGATTTTAACGATGTTTTCGGGGGTCCCCCCAGACGTTTTTCAATCCAAGAAGGGAGAAAGAGGCATAGTTTCAATGACCCAATGGAGTATGAAGAAGATTCAGCAGGTTCATCGCGCAATTCATATGAAAAGCCAGTTTTTGGGGCAGAAAATGCTAATAGAAGGCGAAATCAAGGTGAAGATTTCTATGATGATATATTTAGAGTTGATGAATCACCAAGGAGGAGTGATAGGGACCCTTTTGGCTCAAATCCCGGTTCCAGAGTTTTAAGCCCCGTTCGTCCTTTGTCACCAAAATTTGAAGCTTTTGCTACTTCACTCCCTGCTCAATTCAGGTAATTTGTATACCTCTTTTCTCTTGCTTTTGCTTTTGATTTAATATGTGGAAGGATTTGAGTTATATACTGACAGTGTGAGTTTTTCATATTATCAGTGCAATTTAACTAGTTATAGCAGGTTATCACTCTATTTTGTTACCTGTTGTAGGTTGACTTAACCTGATTGTAATTTTTTTGTTCTTTACATCATCAGTGCATAGAAATTAAACTCTATATAATTGTGGAGTTGGTAATAATTTTGATATCCTCCACTTCCTGACTTGGCAAATAAGGGAAAAGGGCTGAATTTTTGGTAGCAGTAGGGCCTTGACACTGTAAAACAGGAAAGAATGTTAGCTTGTAATTGCTGTTGAATTAATGAAGATAATCTGTACTCCTTTCGCGGTCCCTTTTTGGGCACAGTGGTAGTATTGTAACAACGGTATATCTACTAGAGTTGTTTCAATCTTCATCTTTAACAGGAAGTACATAATTTCAGTTTAGACTAACTTTATGTGGCAACAACTGATCTACTCTCTAGCTGATAAAGGAAACAGGTCAATTCTAGTTTTTTTTTTTTTTTTTTTTTTATAACCTTTGGTAGTAGTAAGATTTTCTAAGGAGGGGTAGTGAAATTGTCATATTGTTGCTTCATAGATTGGTTATTAGTGTTTGTTTGCTCTTCAGTCTTCCTGCCAAGTTGACGAAAGCAACAGATCTTCCCCTATTTGCTTCGGGAAGTCATAGTCCACAAAAGAAGCGAGAGAAAGAGATGAAAAATGATGCTCCCACATTTTATCGACAAAGTCCATTATCCCGTGAAGGTACTAGTATTGGTGATGAATTAAGATACATGTCTGAATCTGATGAGCAAGACATAGGAGGCAATCTGAAGAAGAACGGAGAAAGCAAGGAAGCTTCCAGTACTGAATATCAATTTCATTTCTCCATATACAAGTGGGCAGGCAAAGGAGTTCCCGTACTTATTCCACTGAAGGGAGGGAAGCATTTCAAGTCTAAAGAGAAAATTAAACTTGAAATATGTTCTAGCTCCAATGGAAGGGTAGAGAATGATGACATGGATACCAGATCGCCGCTGGGAGAAAACCTCAACATATCCAGGGACGGGAATTCTCAATCCTTTAGTACTACAAGTAAGAACTCAGAGAGAAGTGACAATGCAAATGGTATTGTTGGGGAAACTGTCGGCATTCCAAAGTCAAAATCCCTTCAAAGTGTTAAAGATGACACTATATTAAGAACTGAAAGGGAAACAGAAGAACCTTTCTTCAGACAGAAGTCAGGTTTAGGTGAGGGAATCCAGAAAGAAGTTCCAAAGAACTCTGAAGAAATTATAAAGGATGAGTTGAAGCCTCTTCGTGCATTTTTAGTTAATGAGGCCGAGGAAAAAGGTACTTTCTAATTTCAAACCTGGCAACTACAGACATTTGTAGTCTGTCTTACACAAAAAAAATGTTATTTTTGCTTTGCAGGCGGTGTTAAGATGGCACAAGAAACAGAAGGGAAGAGTAACACGGTCAAAGCTAAGAAAGAAGCAGCACGATCAAAAAATAAAGTCAAGGAAAATGTGAAGAAAATTGATGCTGAGGTTGACACAAATTTGAAGAAAGGTGATGTTGAGGCCAGTGACAACAAGCAAAAAAGCGATTCACAAGCTAAGAGAAAAGGGAAGAGAGGTTTAGACAAAAAGCCTATAGTAGATACAGGAGTTAACAGAGGTAGTCCGCAAGCTTCTCCGTTAAGATCAACCGAGAATTCTAGTAAAGCTGGAATTAAAGGAAAGGTTCAAGACTTTGTAAAGATGTTCAACCACGAGGTTCATTCAACACCCCAAGAAGGTGAAAGTCGAAGTAAAAGCTTTAGATGGAAAGCTAGCAGCAATACTGGAGTTGAAAGTGAAAAGAGTTTCAGCATGCCAAAAGCAAATGAGAAAGTTCAGTTGCCCACCGTTAACAAAACGCAAGATGCAACCCAAAATGTACCAAACTTCTCTTTAGTACTCCCACCAATTCTAAGATTTTCCTTTCTTAATTAGACTTCCAATGTAAGGGGGACAGTTGGTTCACTGTTGCTCCCTGGTAGTTATCTGTAGAAGTTCTGATTCTGTGTCTTGCTTTTTGCAGGTACACCAAAATGTTAACAAGCAGGAGAAAACAACTAAATATTCCCAAACGAAAACACCAACTCCTAAGACTAAAGATTATTCAGATCAAAAGGCAGCTCCATCAACTAATGGTTAGTTATACTTATTTTGTAAGAAACAAAATGATGAACCTTGTTTCAGTTCCTTTACTAACTTGTACCTGCTTCTACCTTGGTTAAGACACGAGAAGCCCGATCCTACTCTCTTCTGAAAAATCTATTACCTAAGGAAATGTTGGGAGTTCATTTAAGGTTAACTATAAGCAGCTACCTCTACATTATTGTTCTCAATTTCATTAAATTCGGACTTTATTTTTTTGATTTCAATAGTTCATTTCCACTGTAGCCTGCAAACGTTAAATGAATAGTTGGTACTGGAAGCATCAGCGTTTACTCATTTCTATACCATAAAGCAATTCCTCACTTCTGTGTTTATTGCAGAGTCAAAACGAGATGACCGAAAAGCTTCAGTTGGAAGCATGGATGATCTATTTGGTGGAAATTATGTGGTATGGGTTCTTTTTTTAAGTTTCTTTAATTGACTGTTTGTGAGCATTTATGTTGTCTGGCATTGCAATTTTTGCTGTACCAAGAAAAAAGTAATGCAAAGTATTAGAGAGGGAAAAGGATGTTAGACGAAACAGAAACATCCAATTTTAGAGTATGCAACTTGTTACCAGTTTGATGTCTTAATAGGTTGGGTGATATGACTTCACATCTTTGCAACTAAAGTTTACGATGATCAAACAGGAAAGCACATTTGTGGAATGACTCAGTTTGTATATTTGTGTTCCTGATGAGATAGTTTACCTTTTCGTAGGTGGAAGAATTATTTGAAGATCAGGGCAACGCTTCACAAACTAATAGCAAATCTGAGGACAACCAAGTAATTTATTTCTTTTTGTCGGTATCTCTGCTGAATTCAAGCATCCATAACATGATTGTAATTGTTTGCGATTAAATTATAGGCTTCAGATGCCAAAATTAAGCAATGGTCACAAGGGAGGAAAGGAAATATTCGCTCGTTGCTCTCAACCTTACAATTAGTAAGAGTGTTTCTTCTTTTACATCTTTTTTTCATGGCTTTCCTCAATATGACCTTAAAACTTAAACCAGTGTTAAGGGTAAAAAAAACTCAAATCCATCAGTTTCTGTTGAAGCTTTAGTTGGTGATCATATTTGAAGTTTTTCGGAATTTCTTTCCTATTTTTATATATTTGTGGAAAGGAATAGGATTTTTTTTCTAAGGCTGGAATGGCTAATTGTTAAAGCACAATCATTTTCAAACAGGTTTTATGGCCAGAGAGCGGATGGAAGCCTGTGGCGTTAATGGATTTAATTGAAGGAAGTGCAGTGAAGAGAGCATATCAAAGAGCGTTACTCTATATACATCCGGATAAGCTCCAACAAAAGGGTGCTGCTTCTCACCAGAAATACATTGCAGAAAAAGTTTTTGATATTCTTCAGGTACCTTATAATTTTGTTGAATAGTACATGTAACTTTTTCCAAAGCCAAAAATCCCAGTTTCGGATGCAGGTTTTAGACATGTCAGCACTAAATATAAAGCAATTTTTTTTCCTAGAGCAAGTCTTACAACATTACTTTTATAGTGTGAGTGTGTAGTAGCATATGAACCCTACACGAAACTGTGATGCAAATGAAAAACTGATCATTGTTGAGTATTACAAGTCATATACATTTTCTGGTTTAGACAGTTAAGTCTATGATTGTTCTATTCGTCATGATTCTACTACTATTATTCAGCCATGCTATTAAGTTAAGTCATGTTTCATGAGCCGAAATCCTTTTACTTATATTGTCGAATCATATTTAGCTAAGTTTGTTTGTTGCAGGAAGCTTGGGATCATTTCAACTCGCTTGGTCCTATGTAACATTCACATATGCAATGTGGTATCTGAGGAGGCACGGTTACGAAAAATCTGTTCATCTGTGTACATACCAGGCAAATATGTCTTACATATTCAGTCCACACAACATACCATAAACTGGTTCATCTATACTTAAAAGAGCAGACAAAGACTTTCATCAAAGTTCATATATTCTTTTTGCCACAGCATAGTTATGAGTTAGTGAAAGTTGTTACAACATGCGATAGTAGGCAGCAGGAAGCTGGCCTTATTGGGATTATTGTTGTTGTTGTTGTTGTATCAACATAACTCTGATTCCTCACTCAACTTCTTTGTTGGTGAAATCAAAGGTGAGCCTGAAGTTTTTGGAACATATAGGCATCCTCAAGATTAAAGAGTTAAACTTTTTTACGCTTACAATGTAAATAACACTTTTACACTACCTAGAAGATAACTACATATTACCGTCCATAATAAGTAGGATTAACAACTTGAAAAATAAGGCAGGTTACCGGCTTCAACATTTTAAAATACATTGAAGTGTAAAAGTCAGTGTAATGTTAAATACCAATTGAATTGTGTGGATTAATGGTAAGTGAAGATACAAAAAGGTTTTGAAGGTACCCATTATTAGCTGTTGAGATAGGTGAAAGTTGGTGTTTGTCTACTTGAGATACAAGATGTTAATGAAGGTTTCAAAAGAAGAGGCACAACTACAAGCAGCTACATGGACCGGGTTGGTTCGGATTTTATCAAAACCAAACCAAACCAATTATATCGGTTTGGATTGGTTTGGTTTTGTTGGATTTTTCGGTTTTTTTGTTACATGAATATTATTTCAATCTTGCATTATTAAAGTTATAGATAAAGTTTTGATAAGTGAATATATGTTTACTAAAAAAAAATAAAAAATAACAAACATATGATTTATTAAAGTGATCTTACGGGAGAATTGTTTTTAATAACACATAATAGTTTATTTTCTTAGTCGTCTACCAATAATTTTTGGTTGATGTACGCTTTCATGGTTAACCAAATTTAATAATTAAACATAAAAATAAATATGATACCTAAATAATGATATGTTCTATGTAATTTTAGATTATCGAAATACCATTTCAAATTCGAAAAATATATAATAAATCTTGACATATGAATATGAAAGAACAAAGAGATATCGACGCATTTTAATAACACATAATAAGAAAGTGATACAATTTATTATTTAAAGTAAATAAAAATGAATACACTTTATAGTTGTATTAAATATTATATCCCATGAGAGGTTCTCAAATATTTCTAGACATCTTTTAAATAAAATTTTAACAAAAGTCTTAAAATTATATATAAAAATTATATATTTATATGTCGGTTTGATTTAGATTTTTTTTTACTCAATACCAAATCAAATCAAATCAAAACTAGTCGTGTTTTTTAATCGATTTGGTGCGATTTTCCGGTTCTGTTTTTAAAACGCCAAACAGCTGTACTTCTTCATGGAAAAGCTGTCAATCTTGTAAAATGTGCTTGATATAATTGATTTGCATTATTATAGCAGAGCAAGAACTAGTACTTGCAATAAACTAATCCTCATTGGTTTACTAAAGTTTTATTGGAAAGACCATGTCCTTTTTGGCTACAATATTGGTCCCCTAACCCCCCCCCCCCCGCAAAAAAAAAAAAACACTCCAACTCCTACCCCCAAAAAATGAAATAATCTTTAGAATGAAATATGAAAAATCAGGATTTGGGACCCTTACTTGTGACCTATAAAGGATAAGCCTAAATAAACTATAGTTATAGTAGTAGAAATTTCAAATCCTTATAAATCAACTTCATAGTTGCCTCCCACGAATGAGATAGGGTATCATATTCTAAAGTCATAAATGTCCTTGTCAAGTCCACTTTAGGATCTCAAGCAAGATTTAAGTGACTCGTCAAACATAGATTGAGTACCGATTTATAATTCAGAAATATTGAGTTCTCAAATGTATATCTAACTCTATCAATACTTATCTTTTGTGCGTATATATAAAAAAAATTAGATCTCAATGCTACTGAATTCACGAACCCATGATTGAATCCGTGAGAAGACAGAGCTAGTTTAGAATTGATAGAGAAGTTGCAGTAGTTATTCATTCAAATTGATAAAATTCATTTGTGAAAAATGTTAAATTTCTAAAATCGACCATAACTTGCAACTCCAATATATACAGTTTAGAAAAGTACTGTTATTGTGCAACTTGCATATAATAGAGTTCCTATTTAAGTGAATAATGTAAGTAGGGTTAGGTTAGGTTAGTAAAAGAGGCCAAATGTGCAAACACTGACTTGAGACAAATGGCCATGGTCTATGGCCTAAGCTGCCTTTCTTCTTCTAGGATACACATCCAATTTCAGCAGCCCACTAAGCCCAAAATCCAAATAAAGCCCCATTATTCCCTTCTTTCCCAAACAAGAGAGTAATTCTTTTCAAACCCTCAGTCTTCCATTTCCATGGCAGAAGAGAGACGCGTGGTTACTGTGGGTGGAAAAGGCTCATCACTGTCGTCCTCCTCCGTCTTCGAAATCGCCAACGGACTCAGTCGCCCGAGAATTGACTCTTCAGCACTCTCCAAAGTATCATCTTCCTCCAATTCCAAAACCAGCAACAACACTAATGCTCCTACACAATCTTCCGCATTTTCAGTACTCAGTAATTTAACACCCGAGGAGTCTAAAGCTTCTCTTGTAGTTCTCCTAAACAAGCTCTTACTCTCTTCTTCGTCTTCCGCTGCCGTCACTCAGCTCTATGATATCATCCTCAATGACGTGTCCTCGATTTCGTTTGATAATACTATTGACGGCGTTTCGCCAGGGGATTTTTCTGTAGCAGCAATATCTGGAATCTCCGCTATATTGGATCATAGAAGTTCAGCTTTGTCTGTTATTATTGACGCCGTTGCTGCCTTGTCCTGCGAGGCCTTGGGTGCGGACATATCAGCTTTCAACTTGAATGATTCCGGTGATGGTTCCACTGCCAAGGACGTCGTGTCCGTGGCTGCTGACGTCAAGATCTTACTTAACGGTTCTAAATTCGTGAACAAAAATAGTGATGAACTTGCAGTTTCTAGTGTTCCAGTTGTGCACGGCAAGTTTAGAGAAATTTGCCGGCTCCTGCACTCCAGCACACGTGTGCAACTGAACTCTGCTGTTGTATCTAATTCAGGATCTTCTGGAACAGCTAGTGCAATGTGCACCACATTGTTTTCATTGGCTGTGGCACTTAAAGATTTGGGCAACATCAGTTATAACAGAGCGAAGCGCACCAGAGATGATGAAATTTCTGCAATGCTGCAAAAAGAATGTCCTCGACCTGATCAGCTGAAAGCTGTTTTTGCGTCTTTGGTTTCAGCTCACTCGGATGAGGAATATGTTAAGTTTTCACATGATGTTAACTCCTTACTGATGATGGTAGAGAAAATAGTTTCATGGGAGGCCTTAGCTGCTTTCTTTTCGCTCGAAGAAAAAGACTTTATCAGCGGTAATACGAGTGTATGCGAGGACAGTGCAAAAGCAGGTAAAAAAGGAGGCAAGAAGAAGAAGATTCTTGGTAAAGGTACCACTGCTCTGCTGCAATTTTTGAAGGATAGGCTGCTGAGCATGCCTATTCAGACTGAGGCATTCGAGAATTTGGTTCGCCATTTCTTGTCTCTGCTGGACCCGAAGGACTCGGGATTTGGCACATTACTGAGAAAGGTGAAAGATATTGTGGAGAGCAATGAGAGCCGGCGGTTGCCTAAACTTCCAAAGGTAAGAACCATACTGAGTTATCTTTTTCCCGCTCATTGAATTATTCGTAGCTGTGATAATTTGGGAACTGGTTTAATACGTGGCTGTCTCCTTTATTTTCTTATGTGAAAAAGATATGTGGGCTACACATAAAACAATGCTGGAAACCTGCTAATCTGGTTTTGTTACCAGGTCAAATGATACCAAATCCTTAAGACAATGCTGGAATGGTCCAAGAACTTTAATAAATCCCTGTGTATGCCCCTTTATACCTGATAATACTATATAGCTCAAGAGATATGGAAACATTCTATTTAAAAGCGCAAGAAAATAAGAAATTTGGCAGCAGTCATTTAGAATATGAATATGTTTCCTTTAATATTTATTACTTCTGAATAAGTTCTGATGTTTATCCTTGTAAAAAGGTCTCAAGTTTATCGAAAACAGAAGTAATCTAACTCTTACGCTTTCACTCAATTTCCTTTTAAACACTTTAATGTTCGATTTACTAAAGGAACAAAAAGAAACAGTGTGATATTCAATTGTTACGCTTGCTCAATGCCTTCTCTTATGGAATAGTTTCTGTCAATGTTGAGTTTGGTGGAGGTTTTCCAGCAACTGGATGGAAATGCTGAAGGATGTACACTAGGTTTTAGGTGATGCAATGGCAAAATTGGCCGGCCTATAATGAGAGGATTCAGAGGCAGAGTGTGAGTTATGAAGCCTTAACAGCTATAAATCCCTTTGGACCCAAGAAAGATTGTGTGGGGAAGTTTCTGCATCAGCTTTATGGCTAATAATATTGGTTAGAACTTAGAAAGGCTAAATCACTTAAGAAGCTAAGACATTGTGCTGTAAACTTATTGTGCAGTATCTATTTTATCAGGAGTCTTTTATGTTGAAGTTGGACTCTTATTTCTGAATTTTGTATGTTTCATCCCCTGGCAGAAAGAGGAACTAGATCTTTAACTTACCTTCACAATGTTTTCTGTTAGGTAATTTGTTTCCTTATCGAACAGTGTTATAGGAGGTAGAATTGTTAATTCGGAAATTAAAATACCTTCAGTTTAAGTCCTGATATTCTTATCGCCTCGTCATTGACATATCAACTTAAAAGAGAATATCAATAGTTATAGCTTTGTTTTGTAGGTGCACAAAATGGATATTGTTAACTTTTCATTTAACATCAAATTTGAATGTTCAATTTTTTTGTCACAGGGTACGCGTGATTTTGCAAAAGAACAGATGGCTATAAGAGAGAAAGCATTCTCAATTATAGTTGAGGTTTTCAAAAGGCATGGTGCTTCAGCTTTGGATACTCCTGCTTTTGAAATGAGAGAGACACTGATGGGAAAATACGGGGAAGACTCAAAATTAATCTATGACCTTGCTGATCAGGTGTGCTAGTTGTTTAAACTGCTATTTATTTGCTGATTTGCTGGTGCACCTTGTCACATGTGAGCTTCACGCATGCACGCATACACATATTTGCGACGTGCACACAAGGTTTAAGAGGTGCATTTTATTTTCATTATTAGAATCCGAGTTGTGTATTTTTCCTGATCTTTTTTGTACTGATGAATCCCCTTTCCCCGTCAACGTTTGCAGGGGGGAGAACTTTGCTCTCTTCGTTATGACCTGACAGTTCCGTTTGCTAGATACGTAGCAATGAATGGTCTGACATCCTTCAAGCGTTATCAGATAGCTAAGGTGTACAGAAGAGATAACCCGTCTAAGGGTAGATACCGTGAATTCTACCAATGTGATTTTGATATAGCTGGTCAGTTTGAGAAGATGATGCCTGATTTTGAGGTCATAAAGATTTTGACCGAGTTGTTAGATGAGCTTGATATTGGAGAGTATGAGGTAAACTTTCTAATGGTTCTCAAGCCATGTCCAAATTCAATCAATACTTGTTAGTTGACCTTGGAATGATATTAATCCTGGTAGGACACAATTTAGTCCCCATCACTTGAAATATGATTTTGTCTTATGATTCTTTCTCGCTCCCCTGCCCCCTTCTCTCCCTGCGCATGCTCTCAAATCATCATCTTACATTACCACAGTATTTTTGGCTATTTCATTTGGGCAATTTAAATCTTCTAATTGTTTTGCTATGTTGTGCGGATTCTCCAAAATGAGGCCGCACCCGTGTCGGATCCTCCAAAAATATACTATTTTTGGAGGATCCGACACGCACCCGATAAGATTTTCGGAGTGTCCGAGCAACATAGTTGTTTTGTGGCTATGTATATCTGCCCGGAGTTATACCAATTTTATTTGTGTATATATTCTCTTTATGTTTCTTATAATCCAAAACATTCTGGTATCGTTTCTCATACAATCTTAGGGAATCATCTGTCCTATTAGTGGTGTATGACATTAACTAATTATGTAAAACATCTATTTTTTATTCAGGTAAAGCTTAATCACAGAAAGCTGCTTGATGGTATGTTAGCTATATGCGGGGTGCCACAAGAGAAATTCAGAACCATTTGTTCAAGCATTGACAAGCTGGATAAACAATCGTTTGAGCAGATAAAAAAAGAAATGGTGAGGCATCATCTCAGGTCGGCATAAACTTGTACATTTTATTAAGATAGCTATTCAATATTTTATCAGTTACTGGTGCTTTGCTTAGTACTGGCTTGCTGGTTTTGGTTTCTCTCATTCTTGGTTCTCCAGATGTTGGCATTTCGGTCATCTTAAAGCTATCTCAGGGCTCGGTTGTTAACTCCTAGTCTATAATATGTGTGACTAGACATGCTGATTCATGCGCTGTTTAATGTAGCAAAAACACCTAATGAATTGTATTCTCTCTTCCTATAACCTAAGCAATTTTCTCTTGGTTGGACTACTTGAAACACAACCTAGGTTTACACTTCGTTTCTTCTCTTGTGCGTTGCTGGACTGCCAATGTTCCTTCACCTCCCTGGCTTTTGTCGCATATTTGTTTTGTTGGGGGGGATTTAGTGCTCTAAATTCCAGAACTTTCAGGCTATAGAGTAGTTTGAGTTTTTTTTCTTGCAGTGTTTACAATATTAAAGCCAATCAGGAGAGCAATGAGATGAGAATTTTGATGACCCATTGATGCTGTCTGGTTTGGTTCAACCATAGCTCACAGGTTCTTTACCAAGTCAAAACTTGGTCTAACTGGACGGCAGTGCTACTGATTCCCAGTTGAACTGTTCAACTGACTGGTCTGTTTTGGTGTTAAAACATTGAAAAGGATGATATAATGAACGGAAGAAATGTTTAATTTCTTCTATGTTTCCCTCGCTTTTTCCTTGGGGTGTGGATACCAGGATGATCTCGAATTTCAATGCAAACTCTAACTTTGTTTCTTATAAATCATTTTTTTTCATATGTTCTTGTGGACTTCTAGCATGTTAGAAGGTAAGGATTCTCTTAAGGTTACTCCCTCCGTATGGTTTTTTCTAGTATCTCACTGCAATCTGTGAATCGTTTTAGTTTCTCCTACTGAGTAGTTTTCTTTTTAAATATTTGATTATCTATTTTCTAAAATCATTGTTGTTCCTGCCTCTTAAGATTGCTCATATTTCAGCCATTTACTTTTCAAGGGCCATTGATCAATTTCAGGGTGAAATTAGATGTCAATATGTACCTAAGGGACTTAGGAATGACATGAAAAATACTGCTTTTCTAGATCTTTTAATCAAATTACTAAAGAGACTTATGTCTTCATAAAAAGAAATACTAAAGAGACTTATGTTGAAAAATCTGTCAAAAATATTACTCCCTCTGTTTCAATTTAAATGACACACTTTCCTTATTAGTCCGTTCCAAAAAGAACTGACACATTTCTATATTTGAAAACAATTTAACTTTAAACTTTTCATTTTACCCACTTTACCCTTAATGGGAAGCTTTTATAGCCACACAAATGTCATGGCCCTACAAAGCTTTTAGGACCACATATTTCAAAAGTCTTCTTAATTTTTTCTTTAACTTTATGCCAAGTCAAACTACATCATCTAAAGTGAAATGGAAACGGAAGGAGTATCTTTTTGAAACAGAGCGAGCATGTCATTAGCACTCTAATGCCACTGTATTTTGTACCAGGTGGATGAGAAAGGCTTAAGTGATGAGATATCAGACAGAATTGGTACATTTGTCAAATGGAGGGGACCTCCTGTGGAATTATTATCTAAGCTTAAGCAGGAACGCAGTTTCTTGGAGAACAATGAATCCTCACTTGCATTGGATGAATTAGACATCATGTTTAAAGCTCTTGAGAGGTCCAGGTGTATTGACAGAGTCGTTTTTGACTTGAGCCTTGCAAGAGGTCTTGACTACTACACAGGAGTCATATTCGAAGCTGTCTTTAAAGGAGCTACTCAGGTAGATCTCTCAGTGTGCTAAGGAGTTTTTAGTTCCAGTTAGCTATGCTTTTGCAACTTTGGCTTGTTGATGTGGTGATAATCAATTCAGATTTTGTGCATTCAGGCATGTAAGAAGTTTATATATAAATTGTTTGAGTTCTCAACATTGTCAAGTACCTTTGATCATTATATTAAGTAATCTAAACTGGAGTAACCAGTGTACATAATTGTGGATTCCTCTTGTCTCACATACTATGTTTGGAGTTGAACGCTACTCTAGGTAATTGACTCTTTCCAAGGTGAACAGCATGTTTCCAAGCCTCCAAGTGCAGCCTCGTTTTCTTTAAATGTCCTATCATTATACCCTGATGAACATCTGTGTATCAAATTGATGGTGAAGTTCTAGTAGTTTGATTATGGCATTTTCCAATATATAACTCTCGGTTCCTACGTTGTTGTTCCTATTATATTTTTCAGTGCATGAAATGTTCATAAATGAAAGTTTCTCTTCTCTGAGCACTACTGCTGGTCTGGAAATGCCTGCAGGTTGGTTCGATTGCTGCTGGTGGACGTTATGACAATCTAATAGGGATGTTTGGCACACGGCAGGTTCCTGCTGTTGGGATTAGTCTGGGAATCGAGAGAGTGTTTGCAATCATGGAACAGGTTCAGAAAGACAAGAATCAGGTGATAGTAGCTAAATAAACATATCTGATTTGTTCTGAAATAGACTTTGGTAGTTTTCACCTTCTCTACTCTTTGCACATCAATAAGTAAATAAAAGTGTCCCATCTCTAGCATCTTTGAGCCTTCTTTTAAGATTATAAATGAGACAGTTCACATAATTCAATATGATAACAAAGCGGTAGTACCGATACTATTACAAACCTACTCAAGACTTGATGAATGTCCCTAGCATTTCATGGTGCACATAATGCAGTTAATAAACGAATGTACTCCCACAAGAAACTGAAAATGTAGAGTGAAAATGGGGTTGATGGAGAACAATTGAGAGACTGTTCTGTTTTACTTGGTTTTTCTTTTTTTATTTATCCGCTCAATGGCAAGTGCAATCTGCATGTCTGAAGATGTCCTAACTTTGTTGTAGTACTAGCTCCATTTCATTGCCTACCTTTATGTGCTTTTCTCGTCCGCCTATTATTTTATAAGCTCCTCTCTCTCTCTCTCTCTCTCCATGTTTTTCCCTGAAGTGTACAATTTTCCAGGAAATCCGAGCCACTGAAACTCAAGTTCTCGTTAGCATTCTTGGTGATGACAGTGCTTTAGCTGCTGAGCTGGTTGGTGAATTGTGGAATGCTAAAGTGAAAGCAGAATTCATGATACATAAAAAAGTGATGAAGCATATTGATCGGGCCAGAGATTCGAGGATCCCTTGGATGGTACTTGTTGGTGAACGCGAACTTAGCGAAGGAGTTGTAAAATTGAAGGATGTTGTTGCAGCTATTGACTATGAAGTCCCCAGAGGTAACCTTGTGAACGACTTATGCAGACGATTAGACATGTAATATCTAGTTATTAATATTGTTAGATTGATACAAGAATGCTTTTTTGGGGGGTGGGGGTTAAAATCCTCCATTTTGGTGGGGGTTAGCATTGACCCCTACCTGTCCATTAATCCACACAAGTTACATTTTGAGAACCCATTGCGTGTGAAATAAACTAAACTGAGATTCTGTAAGTGCATTTTACATTGATGGGAGGACTCCTTCCTTTAACACTTAGTCTAACTTTAAAATGGATTATGTGCTCTAGTTTTCAAATGCAATCTATGCAATGCAAGTGATACATCTCTACTTGTTCATCATACGTTTGGCGTTCATTTTCTTTCTATATATAGGGTATTAATATTTTTCAAAAAGATTTCCTTAATCATGTTTGCCCTTTCTCTCCTTGAAGGGCAAATTGACTTTCAAACTAGCCTAACCGATTCAGATCTTTTGCAACAAAATTTGTTTTGACAAGAGTGGGTTGCTCTAGTGGTAAGCACCCTCCATTTCCAACCAAGAGGTTGTGAGTTCGAGTTATCCCAAGAGCAAGGTGGGAGTTCTTGGAGGGAAGGAGCCGAGTTTCTATCGGAAACATGCTCTCTACCCCAGGGTAGGGGGGTAAGGTCTGCGTACACATTACCCTCCCCAGACCCCACTAGTGGGATTATAGTGGGTTGTTGTATTTATCAGTTTGTTTGTTTCTTTCTTTAAAGGACATAAACTCCACAGTTCAGTAACAATATGTGCAGTAACCTTCGATACTCTTGTTGAGTGTTAAGGAGATTCAAATTCTATTCACAAATTTCGGAAACAATACGTCTAATCCTATTAATATTGGAGACAAAATTGACAGCGAAGGCAAGCAAAATTATAGATCTTAAAGGAGGAGAATCGTTATCATTTTGAAACTCAAGAATACACACGAAATAGCAGCCAACTACCTTGACGACTCGGCACATATAAACTATTCTTTCCCTATAAAAGGATGATAAATTACAGTATCTACAGCACCAATTTTTTAAACCCCCCCCCCCCCCCCGTCCCACACACACACACACAAACACCAAAAAAGAAAACACAGACACCCGATTTAAAAAAACAAGTAAGAAAATACAAAATAAATTTTTCACATAGTACAAGCAAAAATTAAAACTTATATATTTGTGCGGCTCGACAGAGACTGGCTCAACAAACATGCCACGCATTTTAATAAGAGGAGTTGGGTGGCACTGAACCAGCGGATCTAGAATTTTTTGAACGTGAATACATCACTAAAAAGAAAATAGAAAAAAGTTTTAAGTATGAATTTATCCATGTTTCTCCGGGTAAATAATTTAATATTCAACCAAGCACACTATTTAATCTTTTTGAAATATGGGTGTTAGACCAATTATAAAAAATATGTTCATAAAATATTTAGTTTGACGGAAATATTGTGGGTTCCATAATTTGGGCTATAGATCCGCCCACTATCATGATCCTATGAACATTTCTTGAACGATCTCAATCGAACCTTGAATATTTAGCCAGATTACTAATGGAACGATGCTCCTTAAATAAATTCAAAAACCTAATCTAAAGAAGTCATAATGTCTGAGTTTGTACTTACTCCTTGGATCGTATGTAGTAGAAACACACAACATTCATTTCATGATGTTCAAACAAGCATCACATTCAATAAAAAATAGCTGAGTTGGCCATCTTTTGGGATGACTATTAGAGTTTAGCCATATTTTAAATTGTAGTGGCAAAGTAACCACTGGTCTGATTAAATTGGCGTATTTCTTTAAATTTGGACTTTATTTTTTGGATTTCAATAGTTCATTTCCACCTGCAAATGTTAAATGAATAGTTGGTACTGGAAGCATCGGCGTTTACTCATTTCTATACCATAAAGCAATTCCTCACTTCTGTGTTTATTGCAGAGTCAAGGAAATTGACTGTTTGTGAGCATTTATGATGTTTGGCATTGCAACTTAATGCTGTACCCAAAAAAAAGTAATGCAAGTACTAGTACTAGAAGTGGGAAAAAGATGTTAGACGAAACAGAAACATACAATTTTAGAGTCTGCAACTTGTTACCAGTTTGATGACTTCAGATCCTTACAACTAAAGTTTCTATGATCAAACAGGGAAGCACATTTGTGGAATGGCTCAGTGTATATTTGTGTTACTGATGAGATAGTTTAACTTTTCGTAGGTGGAAGAATTATTTGAAGATCAGAGCAACGCTTCACAAACTAATAGCAAATCTGAGGACAACCAAGTAATTTATTTCTGCTGAATTCAAGCATCCATAACATTAAATTATAGGCTTCAGATGCCAAAATTAAGCAATGGTCACAAGGGAGGAAAGGAAATATTCGCTCGTTGCTCTCAACCTTACAATTAATAAGAGTGTTTCTTCTTTTACATCTTTTTTTCATGGCTTTCCTCAATATGACCTTAAAACTTAAACCAGTGTTAAGGATCAAGAAAATTCAAATTCATCAGTTCTGTTGACGATTTTGTTGATGATGATATTTGAATTTTGTGGGAATTTCTTCCTATTGTTATATTTATGCAAAGGAATAGGATTTTTTTCCAAGGCCGGAATGGCTAATTGTTGCAGCACAATCATTTTTAAACAGGTTTTATGGCCAGAGAGCGGATGGAAGCCTGTGGCGCTAATGGATTTAATTGAAGGAAGTGCACTGTGTTGAATTTTGACGAGATTAATATGAACTAGTGTGAACATTTGAAGCCTCATTTTAGGAAGAAATTGGTAAATGCATTTTTCATGCATTTATATTTCATGTTCACACTTAATATGATGTCAAGCATAACATTATTAAGGCCATTTCCCTTCTATAAATAGCAAGAGTTTTGTTCATTTGAAATCATCTCTCACTTGCCTTCTTATCCCCTAAGACATTTGAATCTTCTTTCTCTCTTGTAGTATTTCACTTGTATTTTTTGGAGTGAAATAAAGTTTGAGTTGATTGTGTCCGAGGACTAGGCAAAAATCAAATTTTGCCGAACCTCGTTAATTTCTGGTGTTCTTTTTATTATTGTCTCATTTACTATTTATTAGCTACCTTTAGATATAGTAGTTGTGATTTAATCACTTTCTATATATTCGGCTTCCGCAACAATTGGTATCAGAGCCAATGTTCTATCTTAGTATGCTCTGTGGTTGCAGCATAGTCTGAACTTCCACATCAGAAAAGAATTACTTTGGTGTTCTGTAGTGTCAGCAAATAAATCGTATTTGTAGCAAAATGGGAGATAATAAAAATGAAGAGTCCACACCGGGTGTCAGTAATACGCCGTTGACATCTTCGCTTATGACAAGAATTATGTCAAATGCGAAATTTACAGTTAAAATTTTTGACGGGTCAGGACATTTCGGGATGTGACAAGTTGAAGTTTTTGATGTCCTTTTTCAACAAGGGCTAGATATTGCCATAGAAGAAAATAAACCAGACAATATCGGAGAAGGAGATTGGAAGATTATCAACCGCGTTGCTTGTGGTACCATTCGATCTTACCTTGCAAGAGAACAAAAGTATCCATACACAAAAGAAACTTCTGCAAGTAAATTGCGGAATGCGTTGGAGGATAAATTCTTGAAGAAAAACAGTCAAAATAAACTTTACATGAAAAAAAGATTGTTACGCTTCACATATGTTCCTGGTACTACAATGAATGATCATATCACCAGCTTTAATAAGTTGGCGACAGATTTGCAGAATATGGACATGACTTTTAGTGATGGAGATATGGCCTTAATGTTATTAAGTTTACTTCCCGATGAGTACGAGCACCTCAAAACTACTCTACTTCATGGGAATGATGAAGTGTCTCTCAAGAAAGTTTGTTCTGCCTTGTACATCTATGAACAAAGAAAGAGAGAAAAATAAAAGAGTGGAGAAAGAGAAGCACTGGTCATGAGAGGTCGTTCTCAAAATCATATGAGAACGAAGAAAAGAAGATCCAAGTCAAGATCCAGACCCAACAAAGATGAATGCGCCTTTTGCCGAGAAAAAAGGCAGTGGAAGAAAGACTGTCCAAAGCTGAAAAACAAGGCCAAACCTAACAATGGGAAGGCTGTCATGGATTCAAATGTAGCTGATTGTGACGACTCTAATTTCTCACTAGTTACAACTGAGCCATTCAAACCATCTGACATATGGCTGATGGATTCAGCTTGTAGCTATCATATGTGTCCCAACAAGGACTGGTTAATTGATTTTCAAGAAGGGGAATGTGGAGTTATTCGTATCGCGAATAACAATCCTCTTACCGCATATGGTATTGGTTCAATCCGATTAAGGAACCATGATGGATTGATCAGAACATTAACAGATGTTCGATACGTACCGGAATTGAAGAAAATTCTCATTTTTGTAGGAGCCTTAGAGTCAAAGGGGCTCAAAGTCGTTGCAAAAAATGAGATAATGAGAATATGCTCCGGTGCACTAGTGGTAATGAAGGAAATTCGGCGAAATAATAACATGTACCACTATCACAGTAGTACAGTTATTGGGACAGCAAAAGTGACATCCAGTGATGACAAGAAGGCAAAAGCAACCAAGCTATGGCACATGCGATTGGGACATGCTGGAGGAAAATCCTTGAAGATTTTATCAGATCAAGGATTGTTAAAAGGAGCAAAGACTTACAATTTGGAGTTTTGTGAGCATTGTGTCAAGGGGAAATAGACAAAAGGTTAAATTTGGATCAGCTATCCATAATACTAAAGGTATTTTGGATTATGTTCACTATGATGTTTGGAGTGCTTCCAAAACACCTTCATTAGGTGGGAAACACTATTTTGTAACCTTTATTGATGACTTTTCCCGAAGAGTGTGGGTGTATACTATGAAAACCAAAGATGAGGTACTGGGAATTTTTCTCAAATGGAAGGCGATGATAGAGACTCAAACAGGCAGAAAGATAAAGTGTCTTCGCATATATAACAGTGGAGAATACAAAAATGATCTTTACAATAAGATTTGTGAAGATGATGGCATTTTGAGACATTTCACCGTCAGAAATACACCACAACAGAATGGAGTGGCAGAACGCATGAACCGGACTTTGCTGGAGAAGGTTCGGTATATGTTGTCCAATGCTGGCTTGGGCAAAGAATTTTGGGCTGAGGCAATAACATATGCATGCCACCTCATTAATCGTCTACCATCTGCCGCTATTGGAGGCAAGACACCATTTGAAAATGGTGTGGAAAACCTACTGAAGATTATAATTTTTTACATGTGTTTGGCTCAATTGCATACTATCATGTGAAAGAGTCAAAATTGGATCCAAGGGCAAAGAAATCTATATTTATGGAGATTACTTCTGGAGTTAAAGGATACCGATTATGGTGTCCAGAGACAAGAAAAATTATATTCAGCAGAGATGTTACATTTGATGAATCTGCCATAACAGATAAGGTGACAGTTAAAGATGTCAAACAAACTGATAGTGCTTCAAAGCAGGTGGAGTTTGAAGGAAAATTAATTTTCCCAACACAGGGAGAAAATGAGGAAACAATAGAAGATTTTTCCCTGGAAGAAGAGTCAGTAGAAGGGGAGATTCCAACTCAGGAACCCCAACAACAACTTGAATGAATAGCAACCAGCAAGCCAAAAAGAACAATAAAGAAACCTCTTCGTCTCATAGAGACGGTGGCTTGTGCAGCCTCAATTGTAGCTGATGGTGTTCCTATCACTTATAATGATGCAGTCCAAAGTTCAAAAGATGATAAGTGGAGGATTGCCATGAATGAAGAAATGCAGTCCCTTCATAAGAATTGCACATGGAAATTGGCCAATCTCCCGAAGGGAAAGAAAGCAATTGGGTGCAAATGGGTATTTGCAAAGAAAGAAGGATTTTCTAACCAAGAAGATGTTCGCTGCAAAGCAAGATTGGTGGCCAAAGGGTACGCTCAAAAGGAGGAAATTGATTAAAATGGAGTATTTTCTCGAGTAGTGAAACATTCCTCCTTTAGAGTTTTGCTGGCTTTGGTAGCACAGTTGAATTTGAAACTAGTTCAGTTAGATGTAAAAACTACATTTTTACATGGAAACTTGGAAGAGGAAATCTATATGACTCAGCCAGAAGGATTCAAAATTGCTGAAAAGGAAAATATGGTGTGAAAACTTGAAAAATCGTTCTAAGGATTGAAACAATCTTCTAAATAATGGTACAAATAATCTGACAAGTTTATGTTGCGGCAGAAGTACAGAAGAAGAAAATACGATCATTGTGTGTATTTGGGCAAGCTTGAAGATGGATCCTTCATATATCTTCTCCTATACGTTGATGATATGTTGATAGCTTCCAAAAGTCAAGAGGAAATTGAGAAATTGAAGATTCAACTAAGAAAGGAGTTTGAGATGAAGGATTTAGGTGGGGCAAAGAAAATTCTTGGCATGGAAATAAAAAGAGATAGACATTCAAAGAAACTCTATCTATCTCAGAAAGAATACTTGAAGAAAGTAATAGATCGATTTGGCATGAATGAGAACACGAAGTCGGTTAGCACTCCTCTTGCTCCTCACTTTAAGCTTAGTGCTGCTATGTCGCCGAAGAATGAAGTTGAACGAGAGTATATGTCAAGAGTGCCATATGCGAATGCCGTTGGTAGCTTGATGTATGCAATGGTTTGCACAAGACCTGATATTTCTGTAACTACCCGGGCGGTCGTTTTGAGTATTATAAATCCGTTTCCCCATTTACTGCTCAAATTGTAAATTTCAGTTGTTATTTGGCTTGCCAGGGGTAATTGGTTTGGGTCCGGTGAGGTTTTGAAATGATTTGGAGCACTTAGTTCCAAGGTTTAGAATTTAAGTTGAAAAGGTTGACCGGATGTTGACTTATGTGTAATGACCCCGGAGAAATTTTGCTAAGGAAATTAAGGTTTTGGTAGTGCCGAGGTAGATGAATTAGTACAAAGATTATAGAAATTTCTCGCGGCGAGCTTGTTTCGCCGCGACTCAGACTTATTAGGTTGAACAATGCACCGATGTGTAAAGGAAAATTCTATCGGAAAAAGGTCATTTCTGCAACCACTATGCAGTCGCAGAATCACTCTGCGGACCGCATAATGGTCGCAAAGTGGAACAAGAGAAGGGCAAGATTTGAGAAAAATCTGCGATGCACTATGCGACTACAGACCTGTTTTGCGGTGCATTATGCGACCGCAGAACAAGTATGTGGACCGCATAATGACCGCAGACCGGGTCAGTAACGCCCTGCTTTGGAGACCAAATTATGCGGCCGGTATGCGGACCGCATACCTGTTATGTGATCGCATATGCGACTGCATAACTGCGTCGGAGCTTCCATTCTTTCTAATTTTTTACCCGACCCAACTTCGATTTATAGCTCTTGAAGCTCATTTTTTAGCCAAAATATGATATTTTAGAGAGAGGTGAGAGCATTTTAGAGAGATAAAGTGAAGACTTAGTCATTTATCCATCAATTCTTGTTCAAGGTTTGAAAATTTCACAAGGATCTTGCTAGCGCTTCAAAGAGGTAAGAATTTCTTTCCTCAATCCTTCAATTTCGGGTTTGGAGTAAAAATGAGTGATTAATAGTATGATTCTTGGGTATAAGAGTATTATGTATACATACCAATAAGGTTGTGGAAGGATTGTTAAGTTCAAATTTGTACGGATTGGGTTGAAAATAGTAGAAATCTTTATAGACTTTAATTGAAGATTTGAGGGTCGAGTTGATGTCAGATTTTGGTGAAATTTATATGGTTGGACTCGTGGTTGGATGGGCATTCATATTCTGTAATTTTTGTCGGGTTCCGAGATGTAGGCCCTACGGACGATTTTTGAGTTAATTTCAGATTTTATTGGAAAAATTAGTATTTCCTTATGAAATTAATTACAATAATTTGTATTGACTGAATCGAATTAATTGTGGCTAGATACGAGGCTTTCGGAGACCAATTCTCGTGGTAAGGGCATAGCGGAATAAATAAGTACACGGGTTGAGGTAAGTAACAATTATAAATCTGGTCCTGAGGGTATGAAAACCCCGAATTTTGGTATCATGTGATTATTTTGGAGGTGGCACACATGCTAGGTGAGGGCGTGTGTGCGTGCACCGAGGGGATTGTGACTTGGTTCGTCCCGAAAAACTGTATAGTTGAATAATTTATTGTTAGCTATATGATCTCTATGTGTTGAAGAAATTTGACTATAAATCATGTTAGAAATCATGCTTAGGCTATGTTATAGTACTGTTGAGACCCGTAGAGGTCGCGTACTTGTTGAATTATTTGCTAATTTTTGTCTTGTACTCAGTCATAATTTTTCTTGCGTATTATACCTCTGTCTTTCTGGATATTTATTGATATACTATGTTATCTTTGTTTGGGCTGATCTTTGTGATTTCTGAGAGCCCGAGAGACTTGAGAGGTTGAGGACTGAGCAAGGCTGAGGGCATGTCAGTGAGGTAAGGATATTATGGCACGTGAGTTGTCCGTGCAGGATATTATAGCACGTGAGTTGTCCGTGCAGCACGTGAGTTGTCCGTGCAGATTATGGCGCTTGGGCTGTAGGAGCCCCTCCAGAGTCTGTACACACCTCCAGTGAGCACGGGTACCCATTGAGTATGAGTGCTGAGAGTTGAGAGCCGAATGGTTGAGCTGTTATGATAAGTTGAGTGACTGTTGCCTGAGAGGCTGTACTTGCTTTGCATTTGTTGTTGCACTTGGTTGATAAGTTGAGTGATTGTTGCCTGAGAGGCTGTACTTGCTTTGCATTTGCTGTTGCACTTGGTTGTTATCTGTCATTGTTGTAAAATCTCTAAAAGAATTTATATCCGGATTACTTGAAATTGAACTGTATAAAATTAATTTGACTTAAACTGCCGGATTTAAAAGCATGTATATTCTTTGCTGGAACTACTGAAAGTGAACTATGACTATGTAGCTCGTCATTATCTTCAGTTCCTTAGTTATTATTATTACTTGCTGAGTTGGTTGTACTCATACTATACCCTGCACTTCGTGTGCAGATCCAGATATTCCTGAACATAGCGGGTGTTGATCATTTCGTGCAGTTGATTTTCAGGAGATTTTGAGGTAGCTGCCGTATTCCGCAGACCTTGTCTCTCCTTCTCTATCTCCTTGTTTACTGTATTTGGTCTCAAACTATTATAGACCATATTTTCCAGACTTGTACTCATATTAGATACTCATGTACTCGGTGACAACAGGTTTTGGGAGTGTTGTATCGGAAATTGCTAGATTTTTGGTATTGTATTAAACGTTACATTTTTTTCTTCTAAATTTAAAGGAAATCGTGGGTTATTGATGTTGTCGGCTTGCCTTGTACTGAGATAGGTACCATCACGACAGGTTAGGATTTTGGGTCCTGATATTTCACATGCTATCGAAGTTGTAAGCAGGTATATGCATGATCCAGGAAAGGAGCATTGGCAAGCTGTGAAATGGATTCTACGGTATATTTATAATACTGT
This sequence comes from Nicotiana tabacum, assembly GCF_000715075.1. Lineage (NCBI taxonomy): Eukaryota > Viridiplantae > Streptophyta > Magnoliopsida > Solanales > Solanaceae > Nicotiana > Nicotiana tabacum. The sequence continues at coordinate 12,425,170 of NC_134091.1, forward strand.
AGATGTTGGATTGATTTTTGAGCAGGAAGATAGTCAGTATCTGGTTGGATATTGTGACTCAGATTATGAGGGTGATTTGGACAAGCGTAGATCAACTACTAGTTATGTTTTCACTATTGCAAATGCACCAGTTAGTTGGAAGTCTACTTTACAGTCAACGGTTGCTTTGTCTACTACTGAGGCAGAGTACCTGGCAATTACGGAGGCTGTAAAGGAGGCAATTTGGCTTCAAGGGTTGCTTAGAGATCTTGGTATTGGTCAAGAAAACATCACACTATTTTGTGATAGTCAGAGTGCTATCCAATTAGCAAAGAACCAAGTTTATCATGCAAGGACGAAGCACATTGATGTTCGATATCACTTTGTACGAGATATTATAGAAGAAGGTGGAGTCATGGTGCAGAAAATTCGGACTACAAACAACCCTGCCGATATGCTAACAAAAGTAGTGACTGCGATCAAGTTTCAACATTGTTTGAACTTGATCAACATTGTTGAACTTTGAAGATTGGAGTTGAAGACACAATCAAAATTTATCAGTAAGAGAAAATTGCAAAAGTGGAATCTTGCCAAGGTGGAGATTTGTTGAATTTTGACAAGATTAATGTGAACTAGTGTGAACATTTGAAGCCTCCTTTTAGGAAGAAATTGGTAGATGCATTTTTCATGCATTTACATTGCATGTTCACACTTAATATGATGTCATGCATGACATTATTAAGGCCATTTCTCTTCTATAAATAGCAAGGGTTTTGTTCATTTGAAATTATCTCTCACTTGCCTTCTTATCTCCTAAGGCATTTGAATCTTCTTTCTCCCTTGTAGTATTTCACTTGTATTTTTTGGAGTGAAATAAAGTTTGAGTTGATTGTGTCCGAGAACTAGGCAAAAATCAATTTTTGCCGAACCTCGTTAATTTCTGGTATTTCTGGTGTTCTTTTTATTATTGTCTCATTTACTATTTATTAGCTACCTTTAGATATATTAGTTGTGATTTAATCACTCTCTATATATTCGACTTCCGCAACACAGTGAAGAGAGCATATCAAAGAGCGTTACTCTATATACAAAGCTCCAACAAGAGGGTGCTGTGGCTCACCAGAAATACATTGCGGAAAAAGTTTTTGATATTCTTCAGGTACTGTATAATTTTGTTGCATGGTACATGTATGTATTTGCAAAGCCAAAAGTCCGAGCTTCTGATACAGGTTTTAGACATGTCAGCACTAAATATAAAGCAATTCGTTTCCTAGAGCAAGTCTTACAACATTAATTTTATAATATGAGTGTATAGTTGCATATGAAACTATGATGCAAATGAAATGCTGATCATTCTCGAGTATTACAAGTCATATACATTTTCTTGGTAAAGAATTATCAGAAAATCATGCTAGTCTTCATAATCTACTATGATTATTTAGCTATGCTATTAAATTAAGCGATGTTTCTTGTTATTCTGCTGTTGTTGGTAATATGCCGTGTTACTATTGCCATTTCATGGTTTGTGCACTATTGTTTTCTTTTCAAAAAGTGATGTGACTATGTTTCACATGAGCCGATGGTCTATCGTAAACAACCCATCTATCTTCTCAATGTAGGGGTAAGACTGCGTACACACTAGTTATTGTTTCATGAGCCTAAATCTTTTACTTATATTGTTGAATCATAAAAGCTAAGTTTTTTCTGGTGCAGGAAGCTTGGGATCATTTCAACTCGCTTGGTCCTATGTAACATTCACATATGCAATGTGGTATTTGAGGAGGCACGGTTACGAAAAAATCTCTTCATTTGTGTACATACCAGGCAAATATGCCATACATATCCACTCCATACAACAATAACAAATCTGGGTTTTCTACACTTATCAAAGTTATACTCATTTTTTCATTGCACAGTTATGAGTTAGTGGAAGTTCATAGCAGCAAGCTGGCCTTATTATGGACTTAAATAGGAGAGGAAACAGTTGCTAGTTCAGGGACTGTAAAGTTACTTTGGCTTATAAGTCAGTTTCTGAAACATCAACATAACTCTGATTCCTCACTCAACTTCTTTATTAGTGAATTTAACTGCGAACCAGAAGTTTTTGGTACATATATAGAGATACTCATAGTCATGAGTTTAACTTTTATACATTGACTTGCTTAAATTTTTTTTTTTATTATTATATCAGGCCACCTATAAAATAACTATAGGAAATCGTTCATAAAAAGTAAGATTAGTAACCTGAAAAATAATGCCAGATTTATTTGCAATATTAGTGTTAAAATACAATAATAGTGTAAAATATTGGTATAATGTCAGTCAGTACAAGTTAAATTCCAATTAAATTGTGTGGATTAATGTGAAGTGAAAGCACACAAAGGTTTTGAAGGTACCCATTATTAGCAGTTGGGATAGGTGAAAGTTGGTGTTTGTCTACTTGAGATACAAGAGGTTAATGAAGGTTTTAAAAGAAGAGGCACAACTACGAGCAGCTGTACTTCTTCATGAAAAAGCTGGCAATCTTGTAAAATGTGCTTGATATAATTGACTTACATTATTCTAGTAGAGCAAGAACTAGTACTTGCAATAAACTAATCCTTTTTGGTACTGAAATATTTACTAAGTTTTATAGGAAAGATCATGTCCTTTTTGGCTACAATATTGGCCCCCCCCCCCCCTCCCAATCACTCCAACTCCTACCCCAAAAAATAAAATAATCTTTAGAATGAAATATGAAAAATCAGGATTTGGGACCCTTACTTGTGACCTAAAAAGGATAAGCCTAAACAAACTAGTTCTAGTAGTAGAAAATTCAAATCCTTATAAATCAACCTCATAGTTGCCTCCCACGAATGAGATAAGGTATCATATTCTAAAGTTATAAATGTCCTTGTCAAGTCCACTTTAGTATCTCAAGCAAGATTTTATAAGTGACTCATCAAACATGGGTTCTAGAGGTAGACAGAGGACGGATTTATAATTCAAAAATAATAAATTTTAAAATGTATATGTAATTTTATCAATACTTATTTTTTGTGCGTATATATATAAAAATGAATTCACGAACCCATGATTGAATCCGTGAGAAGACAGAGGTAGTTTAGAATTGATAGAGAAGTTGCATGAGTTATTATTCAAATTGATAAAATTCATTTGTGAAAAATGTTAAATTTCTAATACCGACCATAACTTTGTCACTGATTTTTATCATTTGCTATATAAAATTTGTAACTTCCAAACGGTTTAGAAAAGTACTAACATTGTGCAACTTGCATATAATAGAGTTCCTATTTAGGTGAATAATGTAAGTAGGGATAGGTTGGTAGAAGAGGCCAAATGTGCAACACTGACTTGAGACAAATAGGCATGGTCTATGGCCAAAGCTGCCTTTCTTCTAGGATACACATACGAGATCGCACGTTTCGCTATTATTTAATACCTTAGGCTGTTAATAGGTTGACGCAAATTTAGGACCTATTGTGTATGTTCAACTGACTTGTTACTTTAACCTCAAACTATATATAAGTATTTAAATTTTATCTAAAAATATAAAATGTAATATATAACAAGATGACAATCATATTGACCATTGAGTTAACAGAGAAAAACGATTATTTTAATGGAGGAGATGGGGAAGAGGAGTTTGTAAAAAAAATGTTGGATTGCCTAAAAAAATTTAATGTGGGGGACACGTGGCAATCCCAAGTGTAAATTACTATATTTAAAATTTAAGTAGAACATCTCGAAAGTCAAACCAAACCAATTAAAAAAATCGATTAAGTTTGGTTTGATTTGATTTGGTATTGAATAAAAAAAATCGAATCAAAACCGACATGTAAATATATAATTTAATATATACTTTTAAGACTTTATATAGAATTTTCTTTAAAAAATATCTAGAAATATTTGGTTCTCTTATGAGATGTTATATTTAATAGAATATGAAGTGCTCCATTTTTATTTACTTTAAATAATGAGTTATACCATCACTTTCCTTCCTTTCTTTAGCCGATGGTCTATCAGAAACAGTCCCTCTGCCCTTCTAGGGTAGGGGTAAGGCTGCGTACATCCTACCCTCCCCAAACCCCACTTGTGGGATTATACTCGGTTGTTGTTGTTGTATACCATCACTTTCTTATCAAATGTTATTGAAATGCGTCAATGTCTTTGTTCTTCAATATTCATATATCAAAATCTATTAAATTCTTATATCTTTTTTGAATTTGAAATGTTATTTCGATAATTTTAAATTAAATAGAACATATCATTATTTAGCTAACATATTGATTTTTATGTTTATTTAATAAATTCGTTTAGCCTTGAAAGCGTACATCACCGAAAAATTATTGTTAGACGACCAAAAAAATAAGTATCATGTGTTAACTAAGAAAATTCTCTCATAAGGATATTTTAATATGATCTACGGAAAGGGCCATTCATGTCCATGTACTATTGTATATTAGTTATTTTTACCCTCGTTATACTATTCAACCTTTTCTATCCTTGCCGTTAGAGTTATTGATAAATCTACCCTCTCACTAACGGACTCAGTCGAAACGGACACATGGCTCAATCGTAAGACACCCGTTCCTTCTTTTTTTTAATAATCGTTTGGTTACCCATCTTTGCACCTGATTTGAGCCCAAGCGCGACCTGATCCGTAACCCTTTAACGGGTTCATTTAAATAGATTCTCCTCGTCCTTTTTTTATCTCATTACACCCAAATCAAAGAGACCCATTTTCTTCATCTTTTCAATACCCAAATCTTAGGGTTCATGGTATCTCTTAAATTTTTTGTCTCCTCCTCCGATTTTCACACAAGGGATTGCTATTATTATGATACAATAAATTTGTAGTTGGTTTCTTCTTGTTTTTCTCCATCGATCATTTAAATTTCTTACCTTTGTTACCGTAAATTTGTCATTTAATTTCAACAATGTCACAAGATAGTTGTTCGTCTCAAGAAGTTGGTTCGAAGATGAGGTGTTTATGCGGTATGACTGCCCACTACTTTACGGCTTACACTCCTAGCAACGCTGGTCGGAGATTCTACAAATGTCCTAAACCTGATGTGAGTTAATTTATATAATTATCGTGTTGTGATTGTTCAATTCTTTTCTAACTTGAAATCATTTGAGTTATTTTTCCAGAAAACTTCATGTGGTTATTTCGAATGGGTTGATGAAGTACTATCAGACATAGTTGTGACTGGTATTTGCAAGTTGAAGTCACAATTGGATTCAGCTAAGCTTGAAAGGATGAAATTAAAAGAAAAAGTAGAAGCAATGGAGGCCATAATTGAAATTGGAGAGACCGAAACAATCATGTTGAAGTCGATGTTGGATGCGGCTTATCTCGAAAGGGACTTATTGAAGAATAAAGTTGAAAAAATAGAGGCTACAAATCAACTAGAAAGGACCAAATCCAAGAAAATGAACTTAGTTATTTTGATATCACGGGTCCTATTTGGTACCTTAATTGAAGCCTGTTTGATGAATTAAATGATATCTAGTGTTGGGCTATTTTGTATTATGAAGTTAAGTTAGGTTGTATGATGAACATGACTTTTAGAGCAATGTATTGTATGTTATTTTGTTGGGCGAAAGATAAAGTTAAATCTCCTTGCACCACCTATCTTTACTGCTAAAATAGTCTGTTTTGAAGTTTGAACCGGAAATTGTCTGTTTTGAACCAGAAATTTGAGAACAAATCAAACAATATTTTGGTGAAGCTATTATAATAGCTAAATCGAGTATTGCTATTGCATTTGTTTGAAGATTCTAATCTATTAAAACATCCAAACCTGAGTATCCAACTAGATGAAAACCATCCAAATCTGGGTTTGTTCAACAATAGCTAAGATTCAAATAAATTGGTTGATACATATAACATGATATTAAAATGACATAACAAACGGATTAAATAACTATTACCATTAATTTAAAATGATAAATATAGGGGTCGTTTGGTACGCGGACTTAGTTATCCCGGAATAATAATCCCAGGACTAATGTATTCCACCTGGGAGGTGAGATAAAATAATTCCAAGTTTGATGGGATAAGGTGGGATAAGGTGGGATATTCAGTATTAAGTCTAGGATTAAATTTATACCATGTTTGGTTGATGGTATAAATTTAATCCCTTACTTTATCCCACCTTATCCTGCGTATCAAACGACCCCTTAAGGTACAGTTAAATTGACATACGGATGGCATATTATAACCCCCAAAAGAAGTTACCACCTAAGTCATACTATGGCATCTAACTGTCATCACCAACCTAACAATAAAAGAGTAGTAGTAAATGTACTCGTAGAAGCCATAAATTACATCACCAACTAAATTGTTTTGACAAAAAATTAAGTCCCAAACTATTACTAAAAAAACCTACTTCCCATTACTCCAACATAATACTCTTCTTTTCCTTTCTTGCCTGCAGTTTTCCAATTTTTTTCTGAGCTTCCATCTCGAGCTGGTTGCTAGTTACAGCCTTTTTTCCCTTCCATGTGAGTCATTGTCACGACCCAAAATCTCACCTGTCGTGATGGCGCCTATCTCAATATTAGGCAAGCCAAAAGTTTTAATAAACCACCATTTTTTTTAAATTTGAAAAGGAAATAATTAATTCAGCGGAAGAAATCACAAAATTTCAAATATATCACTCCCAAAATCCGGTGTCACTGAGTACATGGGCATCTAATATGAATACAATATCTGACTGATAAAAAGCCACTGTCTGAAAGTATGGAATAGTACAATAACTAAAGGAAAGAGAGACAAGGTCACCAGACGCCAAACAACTACCTTGATGACTCTTCAACTGATAGTACTCTGAAATCTAATAATGTCCATGTCCGAAAGCACCTGGTTCTGCACACGAGGTACAGAGTGTAGTATGAGTACAACTAACTCAATAAGTAACAAGACTAACCTCTGGGCTGAAAGAAATGATGAGCTCCGCAGGTACAGTCCAGTAAAAATAATGGTACAGAAATATAGGCATGCTTTCAAGTTCAACAGTAAACTCAGTACAAGTGAAATAGATCAATACTGCATGATATGAGGCATATGACATCTCAGTAGAAAGACCTCAAGTAAATACTGGTCACAAATTATCCGGTCACTTGGTACTATTTATGGCCAATCCAGCCCAGGGATGTTCCAACCCGTATATATATGCACATTGATATCCATTTGAACTCAACAATTTTTCCATAAACCTTATTGATATGTATAAATGATACTATTACACCCAAGGATCATACTCTTAATCACCCATCTTTACCCAAACTCGAAATTGAAGACTAGGGGTTAGAACCTTACCTCTTAGTTGAAGATCTTGTGATATTTTCTTGTTGGATTTCAAAGCTTGAACAAGATCTTGATGAACAAAGCACTTGGGCTTCTTCCTCTCTCTAGAACACTCTCCCTTCTCTTTAAAAAATGTTAGATTTTTTCTCCAAAATGAGTCCCAAAGCCTATTTATCAAAATGGGTTCGGGTTATGAAAATAGAAAAATTAACCCTCCGAAAGCAGGTCTGCGGTCGCATAATGGACCGCATAATGGGTATACGAGTCGCAAAATGCACCGCAAAATCGTTGCCCAGAAATGGGCTTCACTGGACAGGTTTGTGACCATTTTGCGGTCGCATAACCACTTCTGCGATCGCATAATGATTTTGCGATCGCAGAATTGGTCGCATAATCATATTTTTCCAGACTTTGGTAATTTGGTCATAACTTCTTGTAGAAATAACCAAATGACGAACGGTTTGAAGTGTTAGAAACTAGACTCGAAGATCTTTCATTTGATAGGTTGTTCTCTCTCTCTCTCTCTCTCTCTCTCTCTCTCTCTCTCTATATATATATATATATATATATATATATATATATATATATATATATATATATATATATATGTGTGGGTATGTGTGTGTGTGTGTGTGTGTGTGTAGATATTCTCGTTCAAAGTTGGGTCTTGTGCGAACTCACTTGAAACTTTAGTCTATTATGAAATTTCCAACTTCTACATTCGATGACGAAACCTATCGAATCAAGTCCTATTGAGCTCAAATTTTGAACACAAGTCACAAATGACCTAACGGACCTATTCCAATTTCCAGAATCGGATTCTGACCCTGATATCAAAAAGTCAACCCACCGGTTAAACTTCCCAAAAATTCAGCTTTCGACATTTCAAGCCTAATTCTACTACGTACCTCCAAATAAGTTTTCGGACACGCTCTTAAGTCCAAAATCATCATACGAAGCTATTGGAATCATCAGAATTAAATTTCGAGGTCGTTTACATATAAGTCAATATCCGGTCAACTTTTCCAACTTAAGCTTCCAACATGAAAATTTATTTTTCCAAGATAACTCTGAAATACCTTAAAACCAAAACCGACAATTCATACAAGTCATAATACCTCGTAGGAAGTTTTTCAAGACTTCAAATAGTTGAAAAGAGCATAAATGCTCAAAACAACCGGTCGGGTCATTACAATCTCCCCCACTTAAACATACGTTCGTCCTCGAAGGTGCCAAGAGTTGTTCTTAACTTTCAAATCTCTATTCCACCTTACCACGCACATACCCGGGGTGATCCCACGTCATCCTATTCTATATAGGTCTGACCACACAACATAACTGAAAATTATTAATTTAACATTAGCCCAAAAAACTTGGAGCCAAATTTCTAACATCCAGAATTCTTTCCAAGATCTAAATCTTACACACCGTATAAGTCTGAACAAGCTGTATCAAGCCATAGTCATAAACCTAGATATAATCACATTACATACTACACAACTCACATGCTCGCAACACCATTCTCGATCAGAATCACTGTAATTACTCCAAACCAACCAAGTACACGTATTAATAACCCACATTCAATAGAACCTCATTCCAAAACCTTCGTGCACTGCCAATGATGAAAGAAACAATAAAAAACTCATAATCACTCATCAGATCAACTAACCATGGAGCTCTCTCTCCCCAACCAGGACCATAATCCTCTCCTAAGCTGGTTTTCAATATTATCCTCCCACTATATCGGAATAAAACCTGATAGTATCCATTCTAGGTCCAATGACCTTATATTATTAAACACAACTATCATATTGACATGCCACACTAATATAACTCAGGACACAACTGCGCAATCTGTGTACCCAAATATGAAAAATATCTCAAAGAAGAGAACCGTATTGTGAGTTCAACAAGCACCACCACAACTGCAATGCTATAAGCTCGTTATATATAGTAGAACCAAGACACACAAATTTAATAACAGTAACCAGCTCTTCTAGAGATCACATTAACATCACTCGCACGGACAACTCACGTGCTATAGTATCAATATCTGGACCCGCACGGACAACTCCCGTGCCAATAATATCAGTATATGGATCTGCACGGTCAACTCATGTGCCAATAACATAATCCGACTGGCATGGTCACAGGCCTTTAATTCAAGCATAACATACGGGAGCAATCAAATAAGTACACATGTATATGATAAATGAAATAAGATTCACATGCTCCTGGACTGGTATAAATAACATGCCATAGCGTAAGCATGTGCAAAGTCTGTTGTCACACTTCAAATAGGCAAGTTAATGCAAAAATAGTAACTACCCCGTTTATTCAGGGGAATTAAACTCTTTGTAACCTCAAATATAGCCCAGATAGTTCTCAACAAAGGTACGAACACGATAAACGTTATAACTTTACGCTTAACAGTCAACTCTAGGCATAACATAGCCTAAGCATTCTTTCGAGTATGAGTACTTGCCATGATGCCCACACATTGGCTCAAACCTCACATATATGCACACTTATAGCGCGTAGCTATCACAAATAATTAACGCAACTAGTGCCTCCACTGAGTTAAAATAAAATACTTCTGAGATAATATACTTCTGAGAACTTCGAGTCTCCAAATTCATCGAGAACACTTTAAAATCCATCTGCACATAACCAAGCTATTAGAACTAAATTACTCTAACTCGACCAAACCACGTAGATCACCAAAATCCAAGAATATTGCCTCCAAAATATTTGTAGTCTCACAACATCATAATTACCCCTATAAATACCACAACCGAAACACACTCTAAAAACACCTTATTTGAGTCTAAGGCCGTTCCATTCACCTTCCTGATACCGAAATATAAAATCCATAATGATATACAAAAATGCCACAAGTCTCGACACCCATGCATCCAACTTAAATCTCATATTTTAGCCATAAACAAATCTGCCAAAAATTCTTAATTGTTACATATTAATCTCGAATCCATTAGAACTTTCTCGAGAGTCACCTCCTTTGTTCAAATTCATATTACACCGCCCAAATGGGCCAAAAGACATGTGCCCCATTAGCACAATAACACTCAAAGGAGTAACTCTACTCTAATACCACCTATCAAATTCATACTCCGTGCGCACTATATCATTCACAAATAACAACTCACTCATCCCACGATTTTCATATACTCATAAAGCGCAATATAACCCGTAAGAAATTTCCTTACTCGAGTCATTCTCGAACTCCACCTCTACAAGTCATCACCGATTCCCAAGTATATTTCAGACCAAGACAAAAACAAAAATTGACACATAACCATGAATTGAATTGTCAATAGAAGGCTCCCCCACTTGGCTCAAAGCCATAGATTAAAATACTTGATAACTTACAATACCCATACTTTATTACTGCCTTAATACCACAGTCAATTCAATAAAAATTCTTCTCAAACTCAAGACACACCAACCATAAAATACCTCAATTATCCGCTAATCTCGCATTCATTCTCTTAACACTCAAGTCAACTTTCTCAACCATATTTACATTCACGTCTCAAATTGGCATATTGTTATACCCTTTCGTAACCACAATTACTATGAAATCACTTAATATTTCTGAGTTCAAACTTATTAATCACACACAAAAATTTAATTTGTCCCAAAATTTAACAACATGAAAGATCTTTCAAAACATTCACATTCGAGATTATATGTCACATCAAAATGAAAATAAAGCACCCAATGGCCTTCCTTTACATTTCAAGAAAACACTTCTCGTCACATTCAAATCGTCTTAACATATCCCGCAGTTACATCATACTCATCACCAAGCCATTCCACCGCTTATCGAGCCATAAATTCCACTCGTAGGGACATTATCGGACATATGAGTCCAAATATACAGGTTACAACTGAAGCTACCGAGCCTAAGCTGTGGTCTAAACCTGGCCTTAATTCCTCCAAACTGGCCCATCACCAAAACACAGAACACACATCTTGAACCTCGTTCATAGAATCACAAGCCGGCGATGCACAGCTGATACCGAGCGCTCATGTGCGCATACGAATGCGTGGAAGGAATTCAAAGAGTTATGTTTCAAGCTAAATCAATTTCGCACGATAGAATACAAGAAAATGAAATTTTCCTAAGGGTTCGGTAGCCTCTCGAAAATAAGTACAGACGTCTCCGTACCGATCCGCAAAACTCTACTAAACCTGCTCATGACTCATGAGACCTATGTTACCTAGAGCTCTGATACCAACTTGTCACGACCCAAAATGTCACTTGTCGTGATGGCTCCTATCTCAATACTAGGCAAGCCAAAAATCCCAATAAACCACCATTTCTTTTAAATTTGAAAACAAAATAATTAATTCAGCGAAAAAAATCTCAAAATTTCAAATATATCACTCCCAAAATCCGGTGTCACTGAGTACATGAGCATCTAATATGAATACAATGTCTGAATGATAAAAAGACACTGTCTGAAAGTATGGAATAGTACAATAACTGAAGGAAAGAGAGACAAGGTCACCGGACGCCAAACAACTACCTTGATGACTCTCCAACTGATAGTACTCTGAAATCTAATAATGTCCATGTCCGAAAGCACCTGGATCTGCACACGAGGTGCAGAGTGTAGTATGAGTACAACTAACTCAATAAGTAACAAGACTAACCTCTGGGCTAAAAGAAATGATGAGCTCTGCAGGTACAATCTAGTAAAAATAATGGTACAGAAATATAGGCATGCTTTCAAGTTCAACAGTAAACTCAGTACAAGTGAAATAGATCAATACTACATGATATGAGGCATATGAAATCTCAGTAGAAAGACCTTAAGTAAATACTGGTCACAAAATATCCGGTCACTTGGTACTGTTTATGGCCAATTCAGCCCAGGGGTGTTCCAACTCGTATATATATGCACATCGACTGACAATCAGTCACCCAGTACCGTATAAGGCCAATCCAGCCCTGAGATAATTTATCCCTAAATATAAATGATACTGACAAGATTCATGTCCACATAACTCATTACAATACAAATAAGTAAGGCAAGTCCATGCCTTGGGAAAATCCATCCTCTATATATATATATATATATATATATATATATATATATATATATATATATATATATATAAGCAGTAAGTAAGGCAAGTCCATCCCGAATATCGATGATCATCTACGCTCACTGGGGGTGTGTACAGACTCCGGAGGGGCTCTTTCAGCCCAAGCGCTATAAGTCGACCGCGCTCACTAGGGGTGTGTGCAGACTCTCGGAGAGGCTCCTTCAGCCCAAGCGTGATATAATGCAAATATGGCCTACTGTAGGCGGGCAGTCCCGATCCGTATAATAACAAAGCCTATAAGGCCTGCTGCAGGCAAGCAGCCTCGATCCATTTAATAATAAAGCCAATAAGGCCTGCTGCAGGCGGGCAGCCCCGATCCATTTAATAATAAAGCCAATAAGACCTGCTGCAGGCGGGCAGCCCCGACCCATTTAATAATAAAGCCAATAAGGCCTGCTGCAGGCGGGCAACCCCTATCCATTTAATAATAAAGCCAATAAGGCCTGCTGCAGCCGGGCAACCCTGATCCATAAAATAGAAAAGCCTATGAGGCATGTTGCTTTGCGAAGCTCCATAAATATCCTCACAATGGACAGTTATTACTAAGTGTGAAAAATATATTTTTGAACAATTAATTCAACAGCATCACGACCCCATGGGTCCTAAAATATCGGCACATAGCCTAAACATGATCTTTATTACTAGCCTCAGCTTAATTCCTCTAACATGTGCCACATGTTCAGATAATCATATGATTCTTTAATTTTACAACTTCACAGGATTTATTCAAGACACAATTTCTGTGGTGCACGTCTACATGTTCGTCACCTAGCATGTGTGTCACCTTCAACAACTCATATCATACCAAATTCGGGGATTCATACCCTCATAACCAAGTTTAGAACTGTTACTTACCTCAAACCGTATAATTCTTTACTCCGCTATGCCCTTGCCTCATGAATTGGCCTCCAAACGCCTTGAATCTATCCACAATTCATTCGATTCAGTCAATAAAATTTATTGGAATTAATTCCATAAGAAAATACTAATTTTCCATAAAAATCTAAAATTTAGCTCAAACCCGCCCCGAGCCCACGTCTCGAAACCAGTCAAAAATGGTAGAATAACAAACCTCGTCCTCACTCGAGTCCAACCATAGAAATTTCACCAAATTCCGACATCAACTCGACCCTTAAATCTTCAATTAAAGTCTTTGAAGATTTCTACCATTTTTAACCCAATCTATACCCATTTGAACTCAACAATCTTTCCATAAACCTTATTGATATGTATAAATGATACTATTACACCCCAGGATCATACTTTTAATCACCCATCTTTACCCAAACTCAAAATTGAACACTAGGGGTTAGAACCTTACCTATTGGGTGAAGATCTTGTCATATTTTCTTGTTGGATTTCAAAGCTTGAACAAGATCTTGATGAACAAAGTACTTGAGCTTCTTCCTCTCTCTAGAACACTCTCCCTTCTCTCTAAAAAATATCAGATTTTTGCTCTAAAATGAGTCTCAAAGCCTATTTATCAAAATGGGTTCAGATTATGAAAATAGAAAAATTAACCCTCCGAAAACAGGTCTGCGGTCGCATAATGGAGCGCAGAATGGGTATGGGGGTCGCAAAATGCACCGCAAAATCGATGCCCAGAAATGGGCTTCACTGGACAGGTTTTCGACCATTTTGCGGTAACATAACCACTTCTGCGATCGCATAATGGTTTTGCGATCACAGAATTGGTCGCATAATCGCATTTTTCCAGACTTTGGTAATTTGGTCATAACTTCTTGTAAGAATATCCAAATGACGAACGGTTTAAAGTGTTAGAAACTAGACTCGAAGATCTTTCATTTGATAGGTATATCATCACATAAATCCATATATATATAATACATCATATAATACTTTGTATCATGAGAGTTATGCTCATTTGAAGTTGAGTCTATTGCGAACTCACTTGAAACTTTAGTCTATTATGAAATTTTCAACTTCTACATTCGATGCCGAAACCTATCGAATCAAGTCCGATTGACCTCAAATTATGCAAACAAGTCATAAATAACATAACGGACCTATTTCAATTTCCAGAATTGGATTCCGACCCCGATATCAAAAAGTCAACCCCCCGGTCAAACTTTCCAAAAATTCAACTTTCGGCATTTCAAGCCTAATTCCACTACGGACCTCCAAATAATTTTACGGACATGCTCCTAAATCCAAAATTATCATACGGAGCTATTGGAATCATCAGAATTAAATTCCGAGGTAGTTTACATATAAGTCAATATCCAGTCAACTTTTCCAACTTAAGCTTCCAACATGAATATTCATTCTTCCAAGCTAACTCCGAAATACCTTAAAACCAAAACTAAAAATTCATACAAGTCATAATACCTCGTAGGAAGTTATTCAAAACTTCAAATAGTTGAAAGAAATGTAAATGCTCAAAACAACCGATCAGGTCGTTACAGTCATCTTGGTGAGTAGGCAGATTTGAAGGCTCACTCACACCAGTTGAACCATATCTTAAGGTGTTAACTCTTGTCATAGATGGAAGACTTGGTTCTTGTCTCACTTGAAGCCTTGTCCTTGTCTCTAAAATAATTTTTGGCCTTATAGAAGGGTCTTCTTCATTTGCAAATTCTGGAGGTAAAGGTCTCCTACTAGTAACATCTCGGAGATTTGAAATTCTATAAAAAACAGTTGGGGTAGGAATGAACACAAGTGGACTGCTGGAGGCTTGACTATTTTGAGATTAATGGGGACCCGATAATGGTATTTCTTCATCAATGTCTTCATAATCTACAGTACGTTTCCTTTTCATTGCCTGCTTTCCTTTAGATTGAGCATTAGATGGCTATCATAAATAAATAACAAATTGTTAGATAATAGAAAGTCTACTGTTAAAGACTAATAAGTCCAGAAGTGCCGCTGTGCCAGTGGAAATCTACCAGTACCCGTTGAAGTGAAATCCGCTTCAGCATCATCAACAGACGCAGAAGAAATGGAAAAAATAGGATTTGATTGTACACCCTTTTGCATTATGATTTGGTTCTCTACAGTTGCTGCAGTTCATGGTTCTCCTTTTTCTTGAAGCAGGCCATTCACCTTGTCTCTTGATTGCCTCATCGTTTTGCCTATTTCTCTTCACCTTAGGCTTGCCAGCTAACTTCACCAAATGTGGTGGTTCCACGGCCTGTGATGGGTCTATTTTTCAGAATTTCACACCCCTAACTGGCTGCAACTTATGTGAATAAGTCTTTAGAGCAACCTTTTTGCTATACCACCAATGCATTTGCTCCAGAGGGTCATTCCTCTGGTATTCTTGAGAGTTTTCATTGCATGCAACTGCATTGCTTCACTTCCATTTTGACAATATTTTTATCTGCTCCTTCTCTAATCTCATAACCAGCATCTCCATTAAAGTGAACCAAATATGTGTGAGCAATCTTCAAATAATCAGCATACAATTTCATGTTTTGTGGACTGAAGTCACGAGTCCATGACTTCACTTGATCTTCATGTTCTCTCAACAAGGTCATAACCTTAACTCTAATGTCTTCCAACATCTGGATTATTGGTTTATACCTTGCATCCAAGATCCATGCATTGAAGGACTCTATGGTGTTATTGTCCACCGTCATATTCTTGCACACGGTGTCAAAATAAGCTCTACATGATAATGTAGCAAATCTCTCATAGCATCTTCATCCATATCCCCCATATTTTTCAATTGGTCTTGAAAATCCTCCTCATTAGTGCTCCATGCACAACACAATATCTATGGTTAGCTTCAGGAAGTGATGTTCTCATTACCTCAATCATACCCTACAAGTCATGAGCAAACAGAAAAGAAAAAAGTTTAAACTATAAAAAATAGAAAGTTTACTTGCTATAAAAAAACAGAAAACAACTGAAATGAACTATACTACTAAACTATGAAAAAACATAAAGTTTACTGAAATAAGCTATAAAAAAATAGAAAACAACTGAAATGAACTATACTACTAAACTATAAAAAAACAGAAAGTTTACTGAAATAAACTATAAACAAACAGAAAACAACTGAAAAGTACCTTTTGCATGTCTGAGATGAAAGTGTATCCTTCTCCATTCTATGCCAATGACCCTTTTAGCAATCCCAAAAACTAGTCCCAAGTCCTCTTTATTTCTTTGTCCACTACAGCCCATGTTATAGGATAAAAATGGTTCATTGAGTCTTGACCAACAACAACTAGAAGTTGTCCTTTAGATTTTCCCTTAAGAAATGTCCCATCCAATCTAGTGAAAGGCCTCAAACCAGCTTTAAACCCCATCTTCAGTGCATTGAAACAGATATACATTCTTAAAAATCTCCTCTTACCTTCAGCTAGTGCATTTTTTGACAAGTTAATAACAATATCACTTCCGGGATTACTGATCTTCAACTCATTGGCATATGCCTCTAGCTTATTATACTCATCTTTAAAACTTCCTTCCAGCTTATTAAGAATCAATGCTTTTGCCCTCTTACATTTTCCATGACTAACATTTAACACAAATGCATCTTTCAGGTTAGCCCTCATCTCTTTCACTTTATATTTTGGATTATTTTGTAACTTTTTCTTAAAATAATATACAATAGTACAGTAGTCAACAATACTATTATCATAAGCAATATAACAGTCATGATATAGGTTTAAGGTCTTGATTCTTACCCCTGGACGGTTCCCATCTTTAGAGATTAAACAAACAAATGGGCAGCCAGTTTGACACTCATACCTAAGCCTTGTTGTATCAATTTTTTAAAGAACTATCTCTTTCTTATTTGCCATAACATAGAGTTTTAGACACTTCCTAGGTTCAGAGATGTACTTGAAGATCATACTCTTGTCTAGTTCCTTATAATCAAAGAGCTGATCAGTAATGCTCATGTTTCTTTGAGTTGCAATAGTATCTAATTCTTCAGAATCATATTCTGAAGACTCAGAATCATACTCATCACTATCCTCACCCTCAGTTGAGCTACAGTAAGTAGCAGCCTCATAATCAGGTACTACAACCTCATCATATTGAGTAATATTAGGTACTTGGACTGACATCTCACATTCCTCAACATCAAACTAATTAATAATATTATAATCAGTATCAACCATTTCTATCAGGCACCTAATACCACTATCCCCTTTAACTTCATAGTAGCTACTAGAAGGGGCAGAAACTATAAGTTGTTGAACACCAATAAACCCTAATTCATTGCAAAACTCATCTACAATGTCTTTATAGGAAAGATTTTCAGAGTCATAACATGTCCACGTGTGCAACAAGTTCTTAGCATACTTCACTTGTGGCTCTCTTTTCCATTCCCCACCATAGATGAATATTATGTCCAGATTAACCATATTGTTGATCTGAAATTAAATAACATAAAGAAAGATTAGATGATGAATGATAACAAATTGTAAGAAAGTTGAGCTAAGAAGACCGACCACAAACTAAACTAAATTAACTCATTACCGATCCATGCATTAAATAATACCATATAAGAATAATAAAACAAAGAAAAACACATTAAAAACAATAAAGTTCACATAACCTAAACCACCATAGCCATTAAACCATCTCCAAAACTCTAAACCACCCAAAGAAAATAGAAAAATGGGACCAGCACATCAACCAAAACACTAAATGTGTAAAAGAAATACAAAATCACTAAAATAATCGGATTACCCCACATTCAGGACCATTAGTGAGTAATATTACCCTACATGCAGTAAAGTCAAAATTTGGCCCATAAATAAAAAGCCAAAAGTTGCATTAGAATAATCAAAAATTGCAGTAAAAATCATATATAAATCAACCCATACACGAATCCCTAACTAAAATGATAAAATCAGAAAATCCTAAACCCTAAAATCGGCGAGATTAAACCTGTAAAATAAACGCTAACTTAAGACACATTACTACAAAAATTATAGGCTAACAAGAATGAATCTATCGTTTTGGAGGAATTTTAGTACCTTTACACCATAGAAAATTCAAGAATCGGCAGATGGATGGAGTGTCGTTAATATCGGTGGTCTCTTTGATTTGGGTGTAATGAAATAAAAAGGCTGAGGAGAATCTATTTAAATGAACTCGTTAAAGGGTTACGGATCAGGTCGCGCTTGGGTTCAGACCGGGTGCAAAGATGGGTAACCAAACGATAATTATAAATAAAAAAAAAGGTCGGGTGTCTTAAGATTGATCCACGTGTCTATTTCGACTGGGTCCATTAATGAGAGGGTAGATTTATCAATAACTCTAACGGCAGTGATAGAAAAGGTTGAATAGTATAACGAGGGTAAAAATAACTAATATACAATAGTACATGGACATGAATGGCCCTTTCCGTAGATCATATGTTTGTCAATTTTTTCAATTTTTACTAAACATATATTTAGTTATCAAAACTTTAATAAAGTAAGATTAAAATAATATTCATGTAACAAAAAACCCCTGAAAATCTGACAAAACTGAATCAATTGATATAGTTGATTTGGTTTAATTTTGATAAAAATCGAACCAATTGGGTTTATGTACTAATCACAATATACCTGTTTCTTTCTTTTATATGGAGGATAAATCATAGTCTTACATAAATCTTCTTCCCTTTTTTCATGTCGATGAAATAACATTACTAGTAATACATTCCATAAAACAAGTACCATATTAGAGCCAACCCTCTCTTTTAATTAATTTGCAAATTTTTCTCCATGTCTTCTCATGAAATTATGGCTCAATTTAGCTTGTCATTTACTCTACTCTTACTTTCCTCGTCTGGTTACACTTTATTCCAAGAGCTGTAAAACACACAAAAAAAGGAATAAAAATAGAAACAAAGACTTTATTCTCGGAACCAGCTTTTAAAGACCACAATAAAAATTGAAAGAAAATAAAGAAGTGAGAGAAACTGAAAAAAAGAGAGAAAAAGAGTGTGTGTCTGTGTGTTTTCTCTCTTGTGTCAGTTTCTGCTTAGCTTCTCAAAATCTGTTGTCCCTTCAAAATTCCTCTTCTGTTTTCTGCTTTTTTCCTATCTTCAGCTCTTTTTGCTTATTATAAGCATAATTTACTTTAGTTGTGTTCAAACAAAATTGTTCCCGTGATTTCAGAGCTTTTTGCAGTGTAATATTTTCTGGTATTGTCAGAAAAAATGAATGTGTGATTAATTATTCTTGGAGATTACAGAACTAGCACAATTTCAAGAATGGCCTGTTTTTATTCACTATTTGCATTACTATAGTTTACATGCTCAAAAAAAGCTCAAAGCTGGAGTCTTTTGTATCTCTTCTAATGGCAAACTGTAAGTCTTCTTATTATATTTGTTTAAATAATTTGGCTTTTAGAATTTTATTTTTCTGCAAAGTTTGGATTTTTATTGAACATTTGTGGTTGAGTTCTGTCCACATTTTCATTTTTTCTGTTGGCCACTTTGATGTTTTGTCTTGTTCAAGAATTGGTTGAAACTTTTTGTTCACTTCAAAAGTTTCAATCTTGTTGTAAGATCTGATATATTACTGGTAATTCTTACAAGTTTGAAGCTGTGATTCTCTCATAATTTCTCCTTTTTTTAGTCCAAGTGTAATTTTCCTACCCTTAGGGCTCGTTTTGTACAAGGTACAAGGGATAATTAATCCGGTGATTAAATTTGAGATGATGTGTGATAAAATTGCGGTATAACTAATCAGCGAATTGTAATGTTATTTTTTACCCTTTGGGAGTGTGGAATAACAATCTCGGGATAACTAATCCCGGGATAAATCCTCGGATAACTTGTTTCCCAACCCGGGGGTGTAATTACCTGAATTTTGATGTCCTTTTCTTTGGAAAGTAGAATTTCAGAACTGGGGTTTGTATGAAATATTTGGAGGAATGAAGTTAACTGTTAATGCCTGAATCCAAATACTAATCATAAGAGTAGCAGAAATAGCTCTCTTTTTTTCCAAGGAACAGTGAACTGTTTATTTCTTTGTTATGTGGTGATTGCCTGTCCAAAAAGGACATAATTTTTATTTTTTTAGATTTATGTTATTTTGGGGATATTTATAATTTTATGGGATCTGCTTACTTCATAGCTTTTGATTTGGCCTTTGTAAGTTCCTTTTCAAACAGTCATTTTATCTTCCTTTCCCTTTTTCGACTTGTGAAGTCATCAGAATGAGAATTAGGAACTTCTCCACGTTTACAGTTGAAACCAGTAGCCAAGTCATCAAAGATAAAGAAGTGTCAACTCCATTTACTGCTTTTCAACTTAGGTAAAAATTTCCATTATATAGTTAAAGGTAATAATTGACGTGTCTTTTTGTTTTTGTTTGGGGAAGGCTAGTTATGGTTAATGGCTAATGAATAGTCTTTGTCTGGTTATGTTTGTATTACCGGACAATTAGATTACTTATATCTGTAGTGTCTTAGCAAATATCTACCAAATGAGCTAATTAATTGATATTGTACTCATTCCTGGGAATTAAATGCCGAGTAAAGAGGATTATATACTAGATTAGTTGTTTCCCACTAATGCCACAAAGTGGACTTTCTTGGAAATGAAAGAGATGGGTATATATTTTTATTCTTTTAGTTCCCTCTCTCATCTTTCTCTCAACTGAAGATTCCTTCTCAATAATCATTTTATGGAGAGTTCCTCACAACTGTTCAAAGTTCACTTACCTGTGTTTGGTTTAAATACTCATTTGTTAATTGAACAATTCAAGGTTTCATTGAGAAATCGTAGAAAGGCCTTGCCGCAAGCTGTATCATAGATCAGCTAACATGACTAGTAAAAGCAGGCTGTTAGCTAAATAATTTCTCTACTGTAATACACAAAAGAGCCTGCAATTGTCGATATCTCTGTTTTAAGAAATTAAAAAGTGCATGGACCAAGGGTTGTAATGTGCTACCTCAAGTGCAATGGGTTGGTCTTGTTTTTGGACTGGCAGCGCTAGCAAACATGACAGCGCTTAGCAATCATGTGGTTACTAGTTCTAACTTAGAAATTTGAGACAAACTTGTGTATAATCCAAAGTTCTGTATGTCTGTTCGAGTTTTGGAGGTGACAAAACTAGATACGTCTCGTTGTCGTTAGCGGGTCCAAATTGTAATTATTGTATAAGTGCTTCAAATATTAAGCAGCATGATATGTTCTTTTAGATGGAAAGCATGCTCTAGTGCTTTACCCTTTTGTTCTGTAGTTCTCATATGTAACTGATGTCATTGGTTGATACATGGAAACATTGGTGCAAGTTTCACTTAAATCTTTGGAATTATATTTTACGAAATCAAACAGCTATGATTTGTGATCTTTGCGTCTTTCAGTTCTTGACCTATCATTCTTTCATTGGTATATTATTAAGTTTGTCTTTGCATTGTTTCTTTTCTTAGTTGTTCTATAGACTGACTTCTTAAACTTTAATATGAAGCCTTGTGCTTTTCTATTCATGCAGATATTCAAGACGGCAGTGGGTTTTGAATGATTTTTTTGGCATAGTAAAAGGAAAATGACATTAAAATCAAAGAAAGGATGGAAATCAGTAGTGCCCCTCCGTTTGAAGACCAAATCATCAGCAAATTTTTGTTTGCTCCCCAGAGTGAAGTCGGATCGTTTTGGTCCTGGTGAGACACCAGTTTGTCTCAACGTGTATGACTTGACACCTATGAATAACTATGTCTATTGGGCTGGCTTTGGTATCTTCCATTCTGGTGTGGAAGGTAAGAGGCATTATGAGTTGGATGGTTCAGATTTTTTCTCATGGAAATCCTTCTTATCCTTTTCCATTCTGGTAAAAAAGATACTCTTAATTGGAACATCAAGGTTTTGGTCTCATCTTATTTCTTGATCTTTGTTATTACACGTTGTTGACAAGGTGGGTTGCTCTGATGGTAAGCACCCTCCACTTCCAACCAAGAGGTTGTGAGTTCGAGTCACCCCAAGAGCAAGGTGGGGAGTTCTTGGAGGGAAGGATGCCGAGGGTCGTTTGGAAACAGCCTCTTTACCCCAGGGTAGGGGTAAGGTTTGCGTACACACTACCCTCCCCAAACCCCACTAGTGGGATTATACTGGGTTGTTGTTGTTGTTGTTTAACGAGGGATTGCATCTCCAAGATTATGTTTACTTATTATCATATGCTTGTCTGTCTCGCATGTCATTTAGCTATTACGAGATTAAAGAATTTGTGATGATTAAATTCAGGATATGTCACTTGCCTCTAGGGTATATTCATTTTGTGTCTTAATTTAGTAATGGTGGTCTCGCTAGAACTGAGAAGCTGCTAATTCAATTCGAATTTCAATTTGATTGGTACATATATATATATATATATACTATGCATCACAGTTTGTTCATAGACTTTTACTTTTGACGTGTTATAGAACTTGGCACTTCTCAGTTCATCTTGGGATGTTTTCTGAAGAAGAGAATGCTGGTTCTATAGTATTCCCAGCCAATAGATTAATTACCTATTTTCATATATAGTTTTTGTTGGTACCTGCAATCTGTTTCTCGTAGAAAACTGCATTTTCTGCAAGTTCATTGAGTCGGTTTAATGAAACCTCAAGGTTCTCTTAAAATTCCACTAGCTTATGACGCTTGAGATGAACTTTGAAATGATTTTATACTACTGCTCGGAGACGTTTCTAATGCAAAACTTAGATGCATCAGAAACTATTTTTTGGCTATTAAAAGTTACTTAACAACTGCTCTTCCACTCTTAATCTAGGCAACCTCATACGAATGTGCACTCCAGTTTTGTGAAATGAACAAGTGAGAGCTACGCTTTATAGTTACTTCGTGTTTGTGTGTTCATGGTGGGATGTCATATTGAAGGGGAGCCTTGACATAACTGGTAAAGTTGCTGTCATGTGATCAGGAGGTCACGGATTCGAGCCGTGGAACCAGCCTCCTGCAGAAATGCAGGGTAAGGCTGCGTACAATAGACCCTTGTGTCCGGCCCTTCCCCAGACCCCCGCATAGCGGGAAGGTGCACCGGATTGCCCTTATGGTGGGATGTCATATTGATATATAGACACTTTTGCTATTAAATGGAGAACTTTTTTTTGAATTCAAACGTGGATAAATAAGTGTATTGTCTCTAGACATACCAATGAACCTGGTAGTTGATCCGCTGCCAAAAGCAGTCTCTGTTTTCTATCTCATATTTTTGAATTTAACCTAATGTAACCTGTACTTCACAGTTCATGGTGTAGAATACGCATTTGGAGCTCATGACTACCCGACCAGCGGTGTCTTTGAAGTTGAACCGCGGCAATGTCCAGGATTTAAGTTTAGGAAGTCGATATTTATTGGGACCACAAAGTTGGATCCCCCTCAAGTTAGAGAGTTTATTGAACATCAAGCTGCTGCCTATAACGGTGACTCGTATCACTTGATTGTGAAGAACTGCAACCATTTTTGCAAGGATATATGCTACAAGCTGACAGGGAAAAAGATTCCGAAATGGGTGAATCGACTTGCAAAATTAGGTATCCCTTTGCCATTCCACCTCTTTTTCATTTTTTTTAACGTGTCATAATAACCTTATATTAGTTTTTCTGGGCTTTTGTTTGTTGTTGTTACTGATCTATTGTCTCTTTTCGTCTTCTTGAGCCGAGGATCTTTCGGAAACAGCCTCTCTACTCTTCCGGGGTAGGGGTAAGGTTTGCGTACACACTACCTCCTCAGACCCCACTTGTGAGATTTTACTGGGTTGTTGTTGTTGTTGTATAACCTTATATTAGCATTTAGCCGTCACGGATATCTCCTGATGTAGGAAGTATGCTCCTTTTCATGTCTGTCTGAAAATATAACATTGTTTCGATCCCTAAGGCAGAACAAAGCCTATTATTTAAATGGAGAAAGGGTATAGGGGGGAGCCTATTATCCACCAAGTTTGGAACCGTGTTCCATTGCCCCTCAGGATTTTTCGGCTATAAGAAAAAAGAATAACATTGTTTTTTGAGTGCTATCATATTTTAACAAAGATTAGTAACTATTGTGTATGATATGCTCTTTTTTTGTTGGTCTGCATAGGTTCTGCATTCAACTGCATGTTACCTGAGGCTTTGAAAGTTGCTGCTGTCGAAGACGAACCTAATGGCCCAGAATACGTTAGTGAGAAAAGAAGGTTGAGAAGTACTTTCAGTTGTCTTTCTTCAATTTCAACAAGACAGCAGAAGTTATCTACATCTTCGATGTTTCTACAGTCACCCCTTAAAGGCTGCTTACCTTCTTGGGAGTTAAGAAAGTCTACGAATCGATCTCTAAAACAAAGGTAAACATAATGGAACCTTTTGTGATCACATTTCCCTTGGAATATCCTGAAGAAGAAAATATGTGAAGCTACACCATGTATTTTAAGAAAACAAAGAAATGATTGAGATTAGCTTACTTTAAGAAGGTGTACTATTTGTATGTGGCATTGCAGTGTATTGTTTGATCCCTTATCTTTAGAGTAATTTCTGTCTCGTTCATCGATTGATCACGCGAGTATATCAGGAAAAACACGTACATCCTGAATTCTCTTCCTCGAGAAAAAAGCCTATCAATTGATCTCTATTCATTCGGTCAAGGTTTCCACTTTTCACGTCGTTCTACTAAGAGACGCACCATGTTGAGAAATCACCAATCCCTTGGAGCAGAATATTTGCCATTTAAGTCTGGTGATATGCTGGGATGCTATACTGCATATGACTTGTGCTCTTTTACAGTTTAGGCTTTTAGTTTTTACTGCAGAATGTTGCAGTTGTACTACCATTTCTACTGTTAAGTTATCTTAATTTTGTCTTCGTAAAGAATTAAATAGAAGGTAATGTGAGTTCAAAAGATCAGGACTGGTGCTCATATAAAATTTTGCGTTATTTTTATAAATATTAATCTGAAAAGGAAAACAAAAGTTCGAGCATTTAACGTTGCTCATATTAATATTAATAGAAGAAAAATATGTTTAACTTAGCAACCATACAGGAAAAGCAAGTAAATATGTGGATATCAAAAGAGGGACCACTTTAGCTTGCGGCATATACAAATGGATATTAAATACAGAATATGTTCGTTTTAATAGAAGTCACTTATTTTGGTTTTCATTTATTGCAATGTGAACCAAATCTAACTAGTCAATAAACTCTGCTAATCAACACTATAAAAGCCATATTAAGCTACACCTTGGCTCTAGAAAATGTTATAAAAAGGACTGGCACATAAAATTATATATAGGTTGATATAGATTAACATGTTTGGTGCTTTTTCTTAAGTTACCATATGAAATGAGTCTGTTACTTCTGCCCTCCACCGCGGAAGTGCTGTCATAGTTTCAGCACACAATTTAAATCAAATTAGTCTAAAACTAGGGAGAAAAATTAACAAACGCATGATGCTAAGAATAACTTGGCGAAATTTACAAAACACAATAACATCAATGGTAACATTCCTGTCCTCTTCCCCCTAATCCCCCTCTCCTTCCAATGACATTCTTCAATAGCATGTAAGGCACACGAAAAGGAGATGCGAAAAGAGAAATAAGCACTTCCAGATGCGGGGAATGATATCTGAGGCAGCGATGATGCCTCCAACAAACTTGATTTCTGATCTTTGAATAAATTAGCCAAACACAAAAACGAACAAGAACCTTTATAACTCCTGATAGCCAAGAAGCCGGTGATGTGGCAATTTTTATGTCTACCTCAGGAGCAATCGTCAAGGAAAATTAGTGGAAGTCTATTCACATACCCGAAGACGAGGGAAGAGACTAAACTAATCTTGGGAATTACACTTAACCCAGCCAGCAGCACTAGCTGCTAAGCTGAATCACTTTTTTGGGGCTGTCAAAATGGAAGGTAAATGAATAGGAAACAGAGATATTTGAGCATGTAACCACTGGCTGTGGCCAAACAATGATGTCCATAGGTCCATTTTCATTGATATAGACACAAAGAATGCTTCATCTGGAAAGTTATCTTCATATAACTTTTGCAAATAATAGAATCACAGAATGAATATACAGATGGCGAATCCGAATTACTGTTGACAAAACAAACCTGCACGAACACCAAAGAGATGCTTCAGATAAACAAATGTCCAAGATGCTCGGTAAAACATTGCCTAACTGTCATGTAACACATGATATACAAAACATAGAACCTCTCAAACTGGATACTTGAACAACAAATGTCCACTCAGGATATCAACAAAAAAGGATACTCTTTGATACATGAAGATACAGAAGTATGACAGAACACCCAAGTTTTCTTATTTTAGATAGTAGAGAGGACAACCCCACTGTGTCATTATATTCAGAAACAACACAACTAGTATCGCACTTGGACTAGATATCATTTCAGTGTCCAGGCGATGAAATGATCAATCGTCTTTCTGATGGAAAACAGTAGGCATGCTATTATTACCATTGAGAGCAGCATGATATACTCGCTTCTCTGCCAAGCCAATATCTGAGAGTATTAAATTACCCTGCAAGAACAGAGGAATGCGATCATCCATCAGTACATAAGTGCACAGAGGAATGCAATCATCCATCAGTACATAAGTGCACAGAGGAATGAAATTGCCCGGCATTAATTTCACATGCTTACTTAACATGCCTTGGGAGATTACATGGAGAAAAGACTACTACTTTCTAGAGATAAACATCCGTTGTTTACAGTGTAGAGATCCTGATACTAACTCTCCACTTTCAAGGAACACAAATATAAGTGCACAGAGAAAATGGGTGACTCTCCATATTGTGGAGGACTCCTATTTGCTCTACGACATTTCTACAAAAGATACAAATTCAACACAAGCTCAATATGGGACATGGATTGACATCTCCAGATTGTGGAGATGTTTATCCACAACCTATTTTCTACAAAACCACATCTGATGAGCAAGAAGCAACGAGTGAAATTTCATTCTTACAACAAAGTTCAATGAAGATGTGCTCCCCTAATTGTAGGGAGAAAAAGGCGTAAAACTAGCAAATCATATTCCTAACAGGACTCCAGGGTAGCTTTTATGTTCTTACTCTTTAAATATGATGATTGCACTGTCATTAAGGAAAAATTGCATACAAACCATACCTCATGAGCCATCAACCTCCGGACATTCTCAGCATAAAGTCTAGGGTCATCCTTTTCTTGCTGAGAGGGGTAGTAAACAGGTAACCAGGTTGCCTCCACATAATTTACAAATTGACAGAGAAGGAGAATCACATGCCGAACCTGCAAGAAGAATTGCATTTTCATCCTATCAGTGAGAACGGGTCTTATTTAGTGAACTTTTTTGCAATCAGCAATATCTTCATATATCAGAACAAATATTCAAGTATTGGATACTGAATTTTCCTTGTTGTAATGACTAACTTGGTGCCTCAAAGTTCATCTTCAAATCTATCATTTAACTATTTTGTGGTCAAGAAACCATGTTTCCCACAAAGACTTAAAATGTTATAGATGATATCTGTATTCTGTTACACCAACTGTCAGAACAGGGAACTCAAAGTTCAGGGTTCATCGCACAAAGGCAGAAAAACAATTTGTACATGACTAAATGAAAGAAAATGATACTTGTGAAGTCCAAAAGTAGCAACATAACATGTTTTAAGAAGAACACAAAAGACAACCATGGTGTTAGGAGGGGGCATGAATATAGCCTGTAACAGAGCACAGTATTATGCAACTGCATCAACCACTGAAGAGGAAGTACTACCATGTCTTCTTAAAATGACAAAGCAAGTTTTAGATCACCAAATACTTACCCCAGATATCGAGTCCCACGCAGGACTTAATCTCTGGTATGGATATCTTAATATCACAGGCTGCACCGGAGCTCCTGACAGAAATGCACCAGACTTGAACGGAAGGAGAAAATCACCATTTGTGGTTGTGCCTTCTATAAGGATAAAGAAAACAGATCAAAACTGTAGTAAACCATCAAAAGTCAATCTTTGCAAGGATATCCAAGAAATGAAATAGAGGGTGTTTGTGTTAGCTTAAAAGCTGGTCAAACTAGATTTTAAACACTTTTTTGTTTATTTTGGTGTATGGGCAGCCCGGTGCACTAAGCTCCCGCTATGCGCGGGATCCGGGGAAGGGCCGGACCACAAGGGTCTATTGTACGCAACCTTACCCTGCATTTTAGCAAGAGGTTGTTTCCACCAAAAGTGCTTTGAAGCCAAAAGCTATAAGATGGGCACCCCCAATTAATGACTTTTCAACTTAAAAGCTCTTTAGGTTTGACCAACTTAAAATCAGCTCAAGCACTTAAAAAGTGTTTTTCAAGGTAGAGACTTCTAAGGGTATTAAAGAAGTTTTTTAATATTCCAAGTAATACCCAAGGTTTAGATACATTGGAAGACCAAAAATAATCACTAAGCAAATGTTTGAACTCTTTAAATAAGTCTAATAGATTCTATGCATATTTTGTGTGAGCAGTTGGTCTGTCTGCTCAATGAACAACTTTACATCATTGAAATTAGTAGACCATGTCCAGAAGGAAATGAATTAAAGACATCTCAAAGTCTGGTACCAGCACTGGGAAGAATGAAGTGCAAACCGCTAGAAGAATCTTGGAGTACTATTTAAGGTGAAAAGGCTATCCAAAAGCAAATAAAAGTTTAGGCACACTGATAACATTAATTAAATGCCAAAGATGTGATATCTCTCATCTATCTCTCTTTCACTATGCAAAAGAACCCATATCTACTATCACTCATCTATGAGCTAATCAGTGTTAAACAGATAACAAGATTGGTAGAAGAAATGTGCAGTAAAATGTGTGAGAGAATTCAGTGGGTTGGCACACTAAAAGCAACATTGACCTGGAAAAAGCAGCATGATTGGTGCAGATTTGTTCTGGTGAGCTTCACGAATCCTTTCATTTACGACACCTGCAAATTTACAAGTTTAATCCTAAGGACGTCGCAAAAATTAAAGCTGCATACCAGATGCAAGGAAGGAGAGGGTAAAAGACAAGGGGAAAGATGGAAAGGGGTGGAAAATATATGAACAAAGACTATCCTCCTGCGCTTTTCACTACAAATAAGAGAAAGCACCATATTTTTGCCCTTTTCGGCTTACTTGCTTTTATAGACAAGACACTGTAAATATAAGATCCTTACTAATTTTAGTCACCTATGGGTAGAGCCTAGCATTAAAAGTTAAATAACATTTGAAAAACAGTTCTACTACGTCTCTGCGAGAGTCATGGTGCAGAAGATTTTACCTTGAAAGGCTTCCGTACATGCCAAGTCTATAAAGCCATAAATGTTTCCATGACTCCAAAACCATTTTGTAAAAGAAATTCAGCCGTCACTTGACCCGAAGAGACTCTCTCTATCCTATTTTACCTAACATCTTTTCACTAAGCATAAAGTTTAAATTATTAATTTAACTAGTATATTATATAAGGAGTGATAAAGGACCTTTTTTGTCATTTACATAATGCAATACATTCCAGCATTGAAACATGCATAAAATAATATAGAGATTACCACATATAATTTGCAGGTATTATGATAAACAAAAATGGTAATCGAATGTCAAATTAATGATGCAGAGTTCTAGACAAGACTACTTTCTCTTATACCTCAAAAAACTAAACAAGCCTTATAGTTGTACCAAATCTAGAGCAATATTTTTATTACCTGAGACACCTTTAAAGTCAGGTGATTTCGATTCTCGCTGGACATAGACACAGCCAAGGCACTTGCTGTAAAATCAAAACAAAAAAAAAAAACAACAATCACTAGCAATTATATGGAGTTCATGCTAATCAATTAACTCTTTCAAACCAAGCATATGCATCTGTCATGTGAGCAAATGTGAAGAGTTCAATATATCCAACTCATGTATCGTTTGAGGGAGTGTTAGATAACTATGTATAACGTAAATATAGTTATATATAGATGAATATGGTAAATAGTACTCCATGTCAATAGATGTATCTATGTGCATTGAATAGTGTGAATATAAAAGATTTAGACGTAAGACTTTTGACTTCATGACGAGTGATCTTTTCTCTCTTTTTTTCAGAATATAACTATATCAATCCCTAGATTAACAGATAACTGAATAAATGGCAACCACAAAAGAAGCTATAACTAACCTGATGAGACCAACCAGAGGAAGCTTAGCCACTGATCTCTTCAGCAATAAAAACAAAAAGGAGCAAGGTCAGGAGATTAAGCAAAGAAGTATGTCCAAGGTCAAGAGTAAAGAAGTGGGTCCATCGAACTAAAATTAGTTATGTCTCAATCACATTTTACCCATATGGTAAAAGAAGTCACAGACCTTAGCAACAAAGCTAGGAAATGAGGAAGACATGTGATACAAGATATCCAAGTACGAAATGTGATTTGACACAATAGCCCCTGGTCTTTCAAGTTCTTCAGCCTGATCTTTTGATCCATGCTGGCAAAGAGAAAAAGTTACCATGTCACACGTCAAAGCAGTTAAAAACCAAGGATATTAGTTAAAAGACAATTATAGAAGAAATTTTTATCACAAATCTACAGATTAAATAAACCATATTTTTTTGAGAAGAAATAAACCATATTAATCATATAGATATATGTGTATCTATAGATGAGCAGAAAATTAAGTTACAACACTGCATTATATTATGAACCAGTGTTAATAACAAGCTTCTTATATTTTCTTATATTTAGTTAAACGAAAATATAAGAAGAAAGTTCGTTCACAAATTTACAGATCAAATGAACCAAGTTTCCCACCAATAATCCATAGATTCGTGTGTACAATAGGTTACAACGCAACATTACTTCATGAACCAGCATAACGCACTTGATCATGTAAAATTGCCAGTAATTCTTCCTTTAACCGGTTCAACTATTTTGCTCTGACCAAAAGTTAGGGTCAGAGCAATCCAATCGTGTATTGGTTACTGTTTTTTTTTTAATATTCGATTGCATCAAATTGCATATGGGTAGTATAGATGTTTTCTAGTAATTCTCCCACTGCATTTTCCCAACAGGGCCAACACTATGCAACCCACCCTCCCCTCAACACAACAATAATACCAGCAACTATGTCTCAGTCCCAATCAAGTTGGGGTCGGCTATATGAATCATCACTGACCATGTTACTCTATTTAAACTCATCTCATGCCAATATTAAACAAAATAATAATAATAATAATAATAATAAAAATACTATAATAAACAAAAACAAAAAGTGTTAGAAGCTTATGTTTTCTACTGAATTCTATTGATTGTGTAACTCGCCGAAAGGCCAAACAACTCCTAGAAAAGCATAGGACATAAAGTAAAAGTGCTAACATGCTTTCGGGCAACAAAAAAAAAACGACAACTTTAAGGTCTGTCCATAAATAGAAAGCTTTAGTAAGTAATTTCAACTGATGCATGCCCAAGTTAAGTAATGTGCCTAAAAACTGAAGGAATTTTTATATGTCACTTTTACCAGTTGTAGAAGGTAAACTATTTCAAGAACATTTTTTTACACACATTATATATAACTTAAACTCTTAGAGCAAACAACATTCAATAATTACAACTACAATTTATTACCTCATTATTTGAGTCGGCATCGAGATCAATGGGGCAATAAGTTTCGCTAATCCAATAGAATCCAAAAACGAAAAGCATTACTCTCGAAAGGAACATCCCACTCTGCATCATCACAGCCCTTCTCCACCCACCAATATGCGCATAATCCTCCTGCTCTTCCTCTTCCTCTCGATTCGGAGCTGAAAACGCTGTACAAACCTTACAAATCAAGTAATACACAACCAATACAGTCATTGCCCCAACAACTCTCATAGGTACAACCGTCACAAGCGCAATACCCAAAAGCACCTTCTCGGTCCAGGGCAACTCGCCCCGGCCCATTACCCCGTACACGTCATGCCTCACGTATGGCGCGTATTTCTTCTCTAATTCTTCGATGCTGGGGTTAGAACTAGAAGACTGGGATTGAACTTGGAGTTGAGGGTTAGTCGGGTCGGGTTTGAGAAGTGGGCGATCGTCTTTGGTAAGGGAACTTTCGTCCACCGATTCGGGTTGTGTTGTTTGGGTAGTTTTAGGAGGTAACTTTTGGAGTTCGGACTCCATTTTTTTGGAACCCGGTTGATTGATTCTCAACGGGATTTTTTGAGCACACAGTTGTTAAATGGGTTATTGTCTTCTCTATCTATTGGATAGCCATTGTTGTAATGTTTTAATGCAGAAAAAGGAAAAATAAAGAGAGGTGTTGTGTTATTTGTTTGTAGATCTGGGCAACTTCTGGGTAAGGCAAACGCAATCCAATAAAATACTAAAAAGTTTTAAATTAATCGCACTTACTCTCCACTTTAGTGTTATTGCAAAAATTCTGTCCCACAACTTTGAAATATTGCATTTACATCCCTATTTTTCGTGTTGTGTTTTTTTGTTTCTTTCTTCTTGTTTTTTTTCCTAGTACTAGTACTAGTGCTAGTACGAGGATAAGGATAACTCAATTAGGAGAATGTGATTAGGACACTACTTATTCGACCTCGTACACTTCTTCTTTTTTGACTTGTAGCTTGGAAAATACATTGTGCGGCTTTAACTTTTCAGTCAAAGTACTGTAAATCACAATTTTATAATAAATATTTTTAAAATTACTGAAATTGTTTGTTGTATAAATATACGATTTAACTTTCTAAATAGTAGAAGTATCATTCTTCGTACAAAGGAATAGTATATTGTGTTGCAAGTAAAAAGGATAATTAAGTGGATTAACTATTTTCTCGCAAATAGTTGTTTACCCGTAAAACGGTACAGTTAAACTTATACGTGGTTTCCAGATAAGCGAACTAATTTGATCCTGAAATAATACAATAATTGAAGAAATGTAAAATACTTAGCCTTGAAATACAGGCGAAATGGCAGAGATGACAGTTCCGGAAATAAGGTGAGATCAAAAGGCAAGAGAAGTGAGATTGTATTATGCTTTGTATAGAACATAGCATAAGTTTTGCTAGAAAATTCGTGTCAATTACAATGATAACTGAGCTCACTATTTATAGTTATGTCTAGGGAAGGAGGTCCTAGGATCGTGTCCTCCTTTAATATCAATTATAATGATCATTGATGAAGACGTAACGGTGAACATAAATGCCAAATTCTCTGTAACGAACCGTCACTCTTAATGCTGCAGAATATTCCCTATTAAATATTATCGGGCGCAGAGCATTTAACACACCTTTATGAACGTTATCCTTTCCGGTGACAAGCGAAATGGTTGTGTTCGGTCTTCGGCCATCCTCGTCTTGGGTTCCACGTGTCCTCCCTTTAGACGACCACGTATCATATGATAATTTCACCCTATACAGATAGTCCCCCTCCTTTCTGCTGATATAACTTTGTGTTACCGGGAAGATGGTAGAAACACATTTTTGACGGAAATTACTATAACTCCCTCTGAAGCTTCCTCACAGTTGATTAAAAGAACGTCTCTCCGTATTTAATTCCCCGAACACGCGTCATCCCATGATTCAGCATGGCTTTTGCCGATTATCGAGGTAATCATGGCCATGAATTTAGCCGCCAAAATTTTACTTATACACAACATTTTTTTCCTTTACGTTTCATAATTTCTCGAGCTTCCGATTTGCATCTTTGTTTTCTATCCTTTCTCCAATTCTCTTCAAACACAGAACTTTTTTCTTCTTCTTTTTCAATGGCTTCTTCCTCCAAGCGTGCTGGTTCTTCAAAGAACAAGAACACAGCCTAGGACTTTGCTCCTACAACGGTAGGTTCCATCATCCCAAGAAAACTCAGTATCACAAAGGACCTTGAAGAGAAATTCCCTACTGCTAACCCTCGTACATGGGCTGTTAGCAGGTACCCTTCTTCCATTCGTCCTTCCAGTATCCCTGTTGTGAAAGAAGACTACCGCTGCCAAGAGTTGGATATCATTGCTCTTGATCTATCGGAGCAAGTGATCCTTCCCAATGAAGGTTTTATATACTTTTACACATCTCTTTACTTTGGGTGTGTTTTCTTTGAGCGGAGAGCTTGATTGCGTAGTTTTGCCTTCGCTAGTGTGTTTGGCACACGTAAGTTCTTCAGTGTGGAGGATGGTCGCCTGTCTTCGACACTTGTGCCATGAGACTAAAGAAGAGCTAACCTTAGCTCATATGACGAATCTCATTCTCACAAAATCTTCTGCGGGGGAATGATAAACCTCTGCAAGCGTGGCCACCATGCTTTGCTGTCCAGCATGGATGATGACGATGACCGTGGGTGGATGGAACGGTTCGTTGCAGTCGCCACCAATGACATCATTCCGACAACGGCTTCATCATTTCCAACCGCTTGGAACCGCACTCGTAAGCTCTTTGTTTAGTATTTCTTTTTACTAGATATTCCTTTATGGTCGTATCAACTATTCACCCTTCGTATGTTTAAGCAACTCGATGGATCCCACAGGTGGTGGAAGGTTTGGACCGGTGGGTTCAAAAGATCTTGGATATCACGACGCCTGAAACTCGTTTGTGGAAAGAACTAGCCCTTAAATATGGGTGAAAGGCCAAAAATCATGGTAATTTTAATTTACCTTGCTTCTTTTTTTTATATGGAGAACTTACCCTTCTGACTTGTTCACGAAATTAGGTCTGCTTGCAGGCTCTGTTGCTATCCCCAAGGAGGATATTTTGGCTGATCTTGCTGATGCAGCGAGGCTGCTTCAAGAAGCACTTACTCGAACAGGTATCTCCGGTCCTGTTTCGGGCACAAAAACTTCCTTACGGAGTCCCCGGCCGGAGGATAAGCAACCAAAGAGAAGACTTTCCTCCGCGGCCGAGGAAAAGAATAAGGGGGCAAAGACTGATTCCCCCGAGTCATCTTAGGTGGTGATGACGACTGGTTCTCCTTCCGGGCCGGTTATAGACATTGTGATGATTGATGATGAAGAAAAAATTAGTAATGAGAGAGATTCTCTACACAGAATGCGACGATCCTCATCATCTCAACAGGATGCTCGACCTGTTGAGATAGTTACACCAACTGAAGATGATGCCTTGGCACTTTGGGGAGAATCTGATTTGGTAGAAAATGCCAACTCTCGTTTTCGGGCCCCAATTACTGTAACCTGTGTTGCGGGGCTGAGTACCAGGTCCTTTTCGTCTTTGGTTGGCGTGCATCCAACAGCCAGCACTGCATTTGATGCAGCTGCTTCTCACTCTTCAACTCCATCAACTTCATCTCCACCTTCACCAACACCAGCAACTGCTACATCACTTCCATCTTTATCCACTCTTCCACCAACAGTTGCTACATCACTTCCATCGGCCGTATATGACCATGAAGAAGGTGTTCCTCTTCCACAGTCCCCAGTTCATGAGAATTTGGGGTAAAATTATGCTGCCCCTTTTGAAGATCCACAAAGGAGGAGGAATGTTACTCTTTCGGTCACTACCGGATGCAACTTGCTATCCCGACCAGTGGAGCTTGCTAATTATCTGAAGCCTTTGGCTTCAGAAAAAGACTGGGAAAAAGATTCAGGCACTCTCGGGAGAGTTCTTGTTGAATAATGCCATGCACAACGCCGCAACGGTAGGTTCTTTTCTTCTTTCATTAATTCTTCTACTTCTGTATGAATGTATTATATGTTTTACTTCTTCTTGTTTTGTAGGCCAACTTTCTTGCTTTTGAGGGCCTTCAAAGTTTGATTCGTGTAAAGGAAGAACTTATTTCCGAACGGAATCAGCTTTTGGGGGGACGAGACCAAACTGTTCTCCGCCTCTCGGAACTGGAAAGCAAATCTACTGAGGCCGTTATTTTGGAGGCTCGCTTGCAGCAAAGCAAGCAAGAAGTGGTAACCCTTAGCCAAGAAATTGACCGCTGAGAGTTAGATTTGATAAGGCTAAGTCCAAATGGGCCGAAGTCCAGGATGTCGTTCTTGCTGCAACCGAGCGCGAGGTTGCTACTACCAAAAAAGTAACTAACATAGAAGCAGCCTTGAACTCCAAAATCGAAGAGCTTGCTGCTGTGGGGGCGAAACATGCCCAACTAGAATAGAAATACAAAAAAACTATCGAGCATAATAAGCTCTTTAGTTCAACTGTCTGCGACCTTGACGTCAGCCTCAAATCTGCTAGGTTCGCCCGGGAAAGCCTTTCTGCCGAGGTTACCCGATTAAAAAAAGAACTTAAGCACCGAGCGGCTTCCCTCGTTATTGAAAAAACTTATGCCATGTACATCATGAGCATAAAAAACTTGGAGGAGGCCAAAGCTAGTATCATCGACTTTGATGCCAAAATTGCTAAGGCTCGAGAGCTTGAGTTAGCTGGTAAAAGTGGACTCCCGGTGCAGTTTGATGCTCCTGGTTCTTCTGGTTCCGGTTCAGAGTTTTTGGAAACTGAAGAGGGATCAGAAGGCGACGATGCTGAAGACCAGACTAGGGAAAACGTTGAGCCATCGGTGGACCCACCTACTTCTCCCGGGAATGCGGACACTTCTCTTCCTCTTGGTTCCAGAGGCCCTGCAGTTTAGATTTTCTTTTCTTCTTCCATTTTGAACTTTTACCGTTTTGGCATGTTCTTGTAAATAAATACATATTTTTTCTCAAGTATCATTTGAGTCTTACTTTCGTTTGAATATCCATGCAAGTCTTTAATCTTTGCATTTGCTCAATAGTTCAGCGCACGTTTTCTTGTTCGCTCTTTACTATGTGTAGTCTCGAATGTGTTTTCCTCGAAACACTTTGGTTCCGAGCATTAT
This sequence comes from Nicotiana tabacum, assembly GCF_000715075.1. NCBI lineage: Eukaryota > Viridiplantae > Streptophyta > Magnoliopsida > Solanales > Solanaceae > Nicotiana > Nicotiana tabacum. The sequence continues at coordinate 12,462,280 of NC_134091.1, forward strand.
CCCTTTTATGTAAGGGTTTCTATAAGTATTTGCGCAAGTTTACTTTGCGTCCTTTTCATATGTGGATTCGAGTGTCTTTTTTCCCGAAGGCATTTTTTATTCCGGACATAGATTCTTCCGGAACCAACCCTTTAACGTGAGGGTTTTTATAAGGGAGGGCCCTTTTATGTTTACGGTGCTCTTAAAGAGGATGTCTCATGTTCATTACGGCACTATCATTTGAAGTACTTGTTTAACTTTCAAATAACAAAGTTCATTCATCGTTCAGACAAGAAACAAGATAAAAACAAAAGGATTTCATTTTATTTGTTCTATTTTTAGTAAATACATAAGCACTTGCTATGCTAAAAAGAAATTGCCATTACTTGTGGCTATCTTGCACAACTTGTTTCTACGGGGCTGGTTGTGCAGTCCCCGATCCCGATGATGCGTTCAATTTCTGAATTTTTATTCCCCGATTGACGTGGCAGTCATTGTTGTCGTATCCTCATATCATTCCCCCCCAGTGTTCGAATGCGAAGAGTGCGAATTGAAACACTGGAAGTCTGGTATCTTTGAAGATTCCACTAATGAATTGCTAGATAATCCTCAACTTGGTAACACAACTTTACTTCCCCTCAGGAATTTATGCTATCGAGCAAAGGAATATCTAACAACCCTCTAGTGGTTTGTGCTCGTGAACGGTTGGGTAGCCTTTGTTCGGTAGCAAGCTTAACTTCCTAGTGGGAATTTGCTATCGAACCAAAGATTATCTAACCGTCCCCGAGTGTAAGCTTGCTTATTTTCCTTGCTATCAAAGGTTTTATTGCTGTTGTCTTCGTAGTATGTTTTCTGTTGCTGCCTCGTTAAAAACCTTGCCAGAAAAACCCATTTGGGACAAAAACTGAGCGAAGGGAAAAAGAGTGCAACACGTACTTTCCGCTTGAATAATGTTCATCAGTAATAATATCTTTTGAGGTGTGCCACGTTCTAGTTGCTATGAAACTTGTCTCTATTATGGTTCTCCAACTCGTATGATCCTTTCCCAGTGATAGCTGAAATCCGGTAAGGACCTTCCCACGTTGGACCTAGCTTCCCCGCAGTGAGCTCCCAGGTGTTTTGGGTTACTTTCCTCAGAACCAAGTCTCCTACTTTGAAATAACGGAAGCTGGATCTTCGATTATAATATCGCTCCATTCTCTGCTTTTGAGCTACCATTCTTACATGCGCCAAGTCCATGCGTTCCTCGAGCAATTCCAAGTTGATTAACATAGCCTCATTTTTTGATTCTTCATCTGCCCGAAAATATCTCAAAGTAGGTTCACCTACTTATACCGGGATTAGGGCTTCAACACCGTACACAAGGGAAAAAGGAGTTTCCCTTGTACTCGATTTTGCTATTGTTCTGTAGGCCCATAGAACTATGGGAAATTCTTCGGGCCATTTGCCTTTTGCCGCTTCCAACCTTTTCTTGAGGTTTTGAATTATCACTTGGTTTGTTGACTCCGATTGACCGTTTGCGCTCGGATGATAAGGGAAATACGTGATCCTCTTTATCTTCAAATCTTTGAGAAACTTTGTAACTTTTGCACCGATAAATTGTGGCCCATTGTCGCATGCTATTTCTTTTGGTATTACGTATCTGCAAATTATGTTTTCCCACAAGAAATCGACCACTTAGCATTCTCCGATCTTCTGATAAGGACCTGCCTCCACCCATTTAGAAAAATAGTCAGTCAGAATTAAAAGAAACCTTACCTTTTCGAGTGCCGGTAGCAACGGTCTGACGATGTACATCCCCAATTTCATGAACGACCATGGGGACATAACTGAATGTAAGGATTCTGCCGGTTGGTGTACTAGTGGTGCGTAGCGTTGGCACTTATCACATTTTTGTACGAAGTCTTTGGCGTCTTATTCCATGCGAGGCCAATAATATCCTGCCCGTAGCAACTTCAACACCTATGCTTAGGAGTGTCAGGATATTATTATATCATGAGAGAAGTTCACGAAGGGATATACGCCAATAATATCCTGCCATATATCCCTTCGTGGACTTCTCTCATGATATAATTAGCTTCTGACACTCCTAAGCATCGGGCTAGTGGGCCTTGAAGAATTTTCTATACAATTGGCCTCTCTTGAAGTTATATCATGCAGCTTTGGCACATAACGCATGTGATGCTTTGGGGTCTTCGAGCAACTTCCCGTGCTCGAGATAGTTGATTATTTCATTTCTTCGTCCTATGCCAGACTAGTCGAATTTACCTCATAGTAACCATCCGTATCCAGGAATGAGCTCATCAGTCGTACTACCGTCCTGGATTTCGATCCCTTTATTTACGTCGATGATCCTAAATTTGATAATACATCCGCTTCTGCATTATCCTCCTTCGGGATGTGAGTGATTGACCACTCCCGGAATCGCGCCAAAAGAGCCTAGACCTTTACCACGTATTGTTGCATACATTCTTCTTTGGTATCAAAGATCCCATAGACCTGATTTACCACAAGCTACAGGTCACATTTAATTTTGATAACCTTGGAATCAAGTCCCCGGGCCAATTCGAGCCCTGCAATCAAAGCTTCATACTCTACTTCACTGTTAGTTAAATGGATCGTTCTGATAGCTTGCCTTGGGGTTTCCCCCGAAGACGTGATTAAGACTACTCCGAGTCCAGACCCTTTTTACGTTGGAAGCTCCGTCCATAAATAAGCTCCAGATCCCCGATGTCAATTTTGACACCATTACTGACTCCTTGGTTGCCAAAGGCAGCAGTCCCGGACTGAAATCGGCCACGAAGTCAGCCAAGACTTGCGACTTAATTGCAGTCCTTGGTTTGTATTCTATATCGACCTCACTTATTTCGACGACCCATTTGGCTAATCTGCTCGAAAGCTCGGGTTTATGGAGGATGTTCCGCAAATTAAAAGTAGTCACCATAGCTATCGGTTACATTGAAAGTAGGGCCTCAGCTTTCGAGCGGTGACTACAAGAGCTAAGGCCAGTTTTTTCAAATGTGGGTAGCGAGTTTCTGCTCCAGTTAAAATTTTGCTAACGTAATAAATAGAAAATTGCGTACCTTCATCCTCCCGGACTAAAATCGCATTTGCCGCAACTTCTGAAACCGCGAGGTAGACTAGCAATATTTCACCTTGTTTTGGTTTTGAGAGCAATGGAGGGCTAGATAAGTACTTATTCAGATCCCTCAGAGCCTGATGGCACTCCGGTGTCCATTCAAAATTCTTCTTCTTTTTGAGAAGTGTGAAGAAGCGAATACATGCTCAAAGCTGGTAATCTTCCTATGAGCCTTTGGACTTCCTTTACGTTCGACAATTGATCAGGGATATCCTCTATGGCCTTGATTTTTTTGGGGTTTACCTCAATTTCCAATTGTGAGACCAGAAATCCAGAAACTTATAGGAACTGACCCCGAACGCGCACTTCTCGGGATTAAGTTTTATGTTATGCTTCCTTAGGATGTCGAATGTTTCTTGCATATGCTTAAGATGGTCACCTGCATTGAAAGACTTAACGAGCATATCCTCTATATAAACTTCTATAGTCTTTCCTATTTTCTTTTCGAACATCTTATTTACGAGTCGTTGATAAATGGCTCCGATGTTTTTGAACCCGAAGGGCATTACATTGTAACAATATGTATTGCAATTCATTTTAAACTAAGTTTTTTCCTGATCTTTCGGGTTCATCTTGATTTGGTTGTACCCGAAATAAGCATCAAAGAAAGTCATCAACTCGTGCCCGGCCGTGGCATCAATCATTTGATCGATATTTGGCAGTGAGAACGAGTCTTTTGGGCACGCCCTATTAAGGTCTTTATAGTCTACACACATGCGAAATTTATTGTTCTTCTTAGGAACTACTACTACATTGGCTAGCCAGTCCGGATATCTTACCTCTCGGACCGAACCGATTTTAAGCAAGTGAGTTACCTCTTTGTTGACGAATTTATTCCTGGCCTCGGCAATAGGGCGTTTATTCTGCCTTATCGGAGGTACGTTGGGATCCAAACTCAGCTTGTTCACGGCTATTTCCACCGGGATACATGTCATATCCTCGTGCGACCATGCAAAACAATCATCATTAAATTTAAGGAATTCAATAAAACAAGACCTGAGCTCCGGGTGCAGTCCTGACCCCAAATGGAATTTTCTTTCTAGGAATTCCTCGAACAATGCAACTTGCTCCAGTTTCTCCGCCGTAGACTTCGTTGCGTCCGTCTTCTCTGGAACTTGGAAATATCTTGGCACCTGATATTGTTCTGATGACTCTGTTCCCGGGCTAACTCCTTCTAGTTTGGGAATAGGTGCCAGTTCCTGTAATTGCTATGTCATGCATTTTTTTCGTTTGCTACTGGAAACTGAGATTGCATTCATCTCTCTTGCTGCCGGTTGATCACCTCTTATCTGCTTGATTCCTTCGGACGTTTGAAACTTCAACAATTGGTGATATGTTGAGGGTACAATTTTCATCTCGTGTAACCATGGCCTTCCCAGGATGATGTTGTATCCCATGTCACCATCTACTACTTCGAAGAGAGTTGTTTTCATTACCCCTTCAGCATTTGTGAGCAGCAAAATCTCTCCCTGGGTCATCATGCTCGCAAGGTTGAATCCAGTGAGGAGCTTTGTTGCCTGGATAATGCTTCCGGTGAGTTTAGCTTGCTCCAATACTCTCCATTGTAGGATATTAGCCGAACTTCCTGGATTCACAATAACACGTTTAATCTTAAAATCTAACACATTTAAAGAAATTACTAGCACGTCGTTGTGTGGTAACAACAATTCGTCTGTGTCCTCCTCCGTGAAAGTGATATCGTCTTCCCCGGAGTCTTTTACTATGAGTTATTAATACTTTTATCTTCTTCGCTGCCGAAAAGGTGATCCCGTTAATCTCATCCCCCCCTCGAAGATCATATTGATCGTTTGGCGTGGGGGTTCTTCTCCTACTTTCGGAAGTTCCGTATTCTCTCTGTTACGACCAAAATTGTTCTTAGCTCGGTTACTCAAGAATTCTCTGAGGTGACCATTCTTCAATAGTGTTGCCACCTCCTCCGGTGACCGTTCGTCCCATAGTACTTGCACCATAAGTTGGGATCCCTATAGCTGGAATCAAATCTCATAGTTCTCGGGAATCGTGCATCTTTAATGTTTCTCATGGCTAACACCAACTCCACTATATTGGCGTTGAAGTTATATTCTAATAGCTTGGGGTAAGAAGGATCCCGAGACCCTGACGTCTCCTTATCTTGGAGTGATCTATTATTTCAACCACGATCGATCCCTCTATCAGCGTGAATTTGTTTGCTGCCCTAAAGTTTTTACCATGGCATTCGGTCCGCTCGTAGGGCAAAAACCGGCCCCTCAAAGTTCGTCTGTCCGCGTTGTAGTCATATTTTGATTTTTCTCTGCTCTTCTCCCGTCCTTTGGCCGATGATGTGGAACCGACCTGGTCATCTTCGATCCTTATCTTTGACTCGTATCGGTTATGGACATCTGCCCAAGTTGTTGCTTGGAACTCAAGCAGGCTCTCCTTCAGCTTCCGAGAAGCGTCTGAGCTTCTCGGGTTTAATCCGCTTCAACTACCCATTCATTCGGGACAACCGGGAGCAACATTCTTTCTTTCTAGAATCGGGTAACTAACTCTCGTAATAATTTGGATTCTCCCTGTGCGATCCTGAATATGTTGGCCTTCCGGGATTGTACTTTTCTGGCGCCAGCATAAGCCTTGATGAAAGAATCCGCGAGCATCTCAAAGGAATCTATGGAATGCTCAGGTAATAATGAATACCACGTTAGGGCTCCCCTCGTGAGAGTTTCTCCAAATTTCTTTAGCAGCACAAATTCAATTTCGTGAGGAGCTATATCATTTCCTTTTACTGCCGTTGTGTAAGTGGTTATATGCTCTTGTGGGTCTGAAGTCCCGTCATACTCTGGCATTTCAGGCATTTTGAACAGCTTCAGGATTGGTTCTGGAACCGCGCTCGGCTTGTACGACAATTGAGTATACTTCTTCAAGTTCGGACCTTTCAATATTGGTGGCACGCCCGGAATTTGGTCAATGCGGGCGTTTACTTCCCTCATAAACCATAAAAGTTTGTAACACTCCAAAGTTTTAACTAATATTTGCATTCTCAATTGAGCATCTTTATAATGAAGATAGATTTTATGTCGTACTTCCTAAACGTGAATTTTGACAATATATAAAAATTTCTTACTTTAAATTATGTTAATATTTACAAAGAAGTTCCATGGTGTTGTTATGTGTAACACTTAATATTATTTTGATGAATTGTTATAAAATACAATATATATATATATATATATATATATATATATATATATATATATATATATATATATATATATATATATATATATATATATATATATATATATTGGGTGCAAACCTGCTATTAATCTAAAGATACTTAGTAGTTTGGGCAGCCACCTTTCTCATATTTATCCAAAGTTTTTATATTACTTTTGTGATATGCTTTTTCATAACCTCATCTCATTTTCAGTTCTTAATGCCAAAGAAAACCCCATCTCTCTCTCCTTCTTATCACCTAAAATAAATTATGATAACCATAAGAAAGCTTCGCTAAATCAACCACCCAAACTAGTTCTTGGTGAAGTTCAAGTTGCTCCTCTCTTTTGTGGTAAGTTACTAAACCCGTGTTTATACTAGATAGGTATTAGAGTTTTCCTCATATCTTCTTGCATAGAGATATGTTACAAGTGATACAAGCTTTTCTGGAAACCTATTTCATAAATCTATAACTCTTATTGAGACGCCAAAACTTGGTTTGTCTTTTATTTACCGGAAATTGGGTGATGAAGTACAGGGCAGGTGCTGCCCAAATTTTCTGTTTTACAAACCCTCCTTGTACTACTGTTAGTAATTTTAGCATAACTCTTTGTACAAAATGGATATGGGTGTTATTCAAGATGTTTTGAAATGTTAAGACATATATCTACAACTTCAATGAAGACCTCAGAGTCTAGTTTGTCAGTTTCCATCTTCAAAACTGAGTCACAATGCAAGACAGTGATACTGTCCAGAATTTCTATTTCAAAAATTTTGGTAATTTTCACCAATATCATGTTTAGTTTGACATGTTAAATCTTTAAACTTATATAGATATTTGATTATGTATTTAAGGTATATATATCCTTGTAAAATCTAAGGGGAAGTGTTTGAGGAAGTGGACAGATTTGGTTTGATTATGGCATAGAGATTCGATTGTCCTCAAGTTATGGTTGAACTGCTTTGTGGTAAAACACCAAGGTTTGTGTATAAACTTTGTACTCTTTTTACTTGCTAGAATATTTTGAAATAACTTGATATTTTGTTTTTCTTGTCTTCAATTTATATCGTTGTATTTGGGTTATATCAAGTATTGTAAGATATTCGCTAAACCACCTACTCGTACGGATTTGCTTGACCATTTTGCATTTTTGTTGGGACTTTGTCCTTCTTGTGCCAGTGACTTTGTCACTCAGCTTGGCATGCCTCTTGATTTGGATCTTTTGCCATCTTGACTTTGGATTTGTAGTTCGTCTTAAATTATGGATCTTGTCCGTGTTAAGTACGAACTAAGAAGCCATTTTTAATATGGTTCTTGATTCTCTTGACTATTGGGTTTTGACTCTACTTGATTTGGGGCTTCGGTCCATCTTTCTATCTAATTATACTTAGTGTGATGGCATGACGTACATATTGGGCAGAAAATGGATATTTGGAAAACTCTCTTGTATTGATAGTATATGCTTTCTCGACTCTTGAATCTTGAACATTGTTATTGATATTTGGAAATATTTCAAGGTTTGATATTCGATAATTTTGATATATTTGTTCACTTATTTTAAATTATATTTAATTTGAACTACCTGTGACTGAAAAGGGGAATTGGAGAATTTAATGGCTCCAAGCCCAAAGTTTATACGCCACTAAGCTTTATGCTTAGCGATAGTTATTTTCTATTGTAGGTAATGTACGAGATGAGATTTGAAGACGGCCTTATGAAGTAGTCTTTTTGGGAGCCCTTATGGAGATCACATTTGCATATGCACCTAGACTTTGCATAGTTTTGGGACTTGTACATGATCTATATGTCACACCCATGTACGTTATTTTGGAGGCTTGTTGGATCTTAAGACCAAAATTCTTGTAACTTGAATTTGGTAACTTGTTTTACTATTTTAGGATGTGTTAATAACTCAAGTATTGTAATATGCTGAATTTACATTGTCTTGTAAAAATGTACAAAGGTGAAGATTAGTTTTATTTATTTTTTCTCTCGTTAGTTTGAAATTTATGTACAATATGAACATGCAGTGATGTTGAACAAAAAGTATAATTTTGTTAGGAAGTTACTTAACGTGTTGATTATTCAAGAAGGGTTATATCACCTTATGTTAATATTTTGACATTGTATTTTATTTTTAAAAAAAATTATGAAGTGTATTTTCAAAAATAAAAAAAAAATATTGCACTTTGAACCTTTATCGCATGGGCCTATTTCCACTACCAAATGATTCAGAATGTCTTTTTGGATTAATATCTTCTTAATGTTGTAAGTAGTAAATTAGATTTATTTCGTAAGTAGCACCCTCTCAAAGGGGTTGCTACAAGTTTTGGTATCAGAGCCTAGGTTTGTGATTCTAGAATTTTTATTGTGATCGTACTTAGTATTTGTTGTTATTCCCTTTCTTGAAAATGACTCGGAGATTATGAATTTTTGCATACTTGCTTAATGTAATTTGTTGTATTCCTTGTCCATACGTATCATGTACAGTCCTTAATGCAGTGTGATCTTATCTTTTATAAGAATTTTAATATGGGCTCTTCTTCGAATAGAGCTATTGAATATGTTGATGAAAGCCATACCCCTTATAATGCTCCACCTCACCTCCAAGAAGGAGATGAGGAACCCTTACCTAACCTAAATCATCATTGTGTTAGTGAAAATGAAGTGTGCAGTAACCCAAGAGGAATGGGTCATAGTACTCCTATTATGACTCCTCCATTTTAGGAGATGGCTGAGTTCTTTCGTCACTTGGTTGGGACAATGTCAGAACGAAGTGAAATAAATTTTGAGAAGATGAGGAAAATGGGTGGAGTTGAATTTGAAGGAACTACTGATCCCACGGTAGCTGAACAATGGCTCGAGCGCATGGAGAAGGTCTTTGAACAACTAGAGTGTACTAATGCTTCCAAATTTAAGTATGTTATCTCTCTTTTACAAAAGGATGCCTATGATTGATGGGTAAGTGTGCCAAATGCAAAAGCAAAACCTCTGGTGCTTACTTGGGATGACTTTGTGAAAGCATTTCATGCGAAATATGTTCCCCCTGTCTATTGTGATGCTAAGAAAAAGGAGTTTTTGAATTTAAGACAAGGGAGTATGTCTATTGCATAGTATCAACAAAAAATTCTTAGGCTTTCTCGCTATGCTGGAGGTATTATTGATGACGAAAGAGACAAGCGCAGAAGATTTGAAGAAGGTTTGAATAGTTCAATATGAAAATATGTGGCAATCTTGCAACTTGAGGATTTTTCCAAGCTAGTTTCAGTTGCTCTTACTTGGGAAAAAATTGGCAAGGAAGAAGCTAGTAGGAGAGAAAACAAGTTTAGGAAGGGTAATTCAGATTATGGATGTCCATCCAAGAAGGGAAAGTTTGACTATTCCAAGACTAAAAGTGTACAGAAGTCATCATATCATAAGTAGAATAAGTCAAATTTCTCTACTGCTAGTACTGCAAGTTATGGCCAAGGCAAAACTTATAAACATACTTGTGCACAGTGCGGGAAGAATCACTATGGTGCCTGCATAAGAGCTTATGGTGCTTGTTTTTATTGTGGAAGTCTGGATCATAAAGTGAAGGATTGTCCTAATACTAATCCTCTTTCTTCTACATATACAGAGGGCTCAGTTCAAAAGCCTGTCACTACTCATTCTCAAGCTAATAGCGGTGCAAGACCTAGAAATATGCAAGTAGCGGGTTTGAGTGGAGCTAATCAGGGTAGTGGGTCAAGAGCTACTGCACGAGTCTATGCTATGAGACAGAAGAATGACCAAGATGTCCCGGGCGTGGTTGTTGGTAAATTTCACTTATTTGGCACATTTGTTGTTACATTATTTGATCTTGGATCTTCGCACTCTTATGTTTGCTCATCACTTGCATTTCCTGATACTATTAAATTTGTGAGACTTGACTTTGATGTGCTGGTTGACCTTGTCCAATTTCACTCCTCTAATTGAGGTTATGAAAACAGTCGATGCAATAGTAATACCCAACAATAGTCGGGGTCGAAATCCGCAGGGAGCTATATGAATAGGAGTTAGTAGTATATATCTTAGCGCATGAGTTTGTATATCTAAATTTGCACTTCCACAATATTTGGTTTGTTTAAAAATCTAAATTACACTACGATTGCAATTTAAAGACTGAAACTAGGAAATTATTTTTGTTATTTTTTAAATGATATAAAAGGCTTAGTGCTATGACTTTTACCTAGGTGTTTGCCTAATGGGTTGTAAACTTTAAAGCTTCATTTATTGGTCGGGATATATTATAGCTATCAATACTCGGTTACCCACTCAGTACCTCTCGGTCAGAGAGTGATTTTACCCAATTTGGCTTTCTCAAGTCCAAATGGGTATTGAACAAAACGGTTGAATAAAAGTTCAAGTAGGGTTTTACTATCTCTAGGTTCAACTCTTTAATTGGGCTTATCAATCTCTCGATTGGTCCAATTTCTTGTTAGCCAAGTTTTCCTGGACTAGGGGCCCGTTTGGATTGGCTTAAAAAAGTGGCTTTTAAGTTAAGTGCTTAAAAGCACTTTATAAGTGCTGGAACTTGTTTTTATAAATAAGTAGTTAGGTGTTTGAATAAAAGTGCTGAAACTTAAAATAAGCTGATGAAGTGTTTGGTAAACAAGTGCTGGTGAGCACTTTTTCTTGTTAAAATAACTGAAATATCCTTAAAGTTGTTAACATTATAAAGAAGATGATGACTATAATATAATATTTTCTGTTCATAGCTTCAAATTCAGGGGTAACACGTAAATTCATTGAATGGTTTGATTTTAGAATATAGTTACACCAATTAAAAAAAAGAAAGGATTCAACGACCAAAAAAATTAAATGTTATGGAACCAAAAAAAGAAGCCAAAAGAATAATATTTACAAAATATTAGAATGTATCAAACATTATTTAAAAAACTATTGTTTGCTTCATGTTAAGAACTTCAAGAAATTGACAAATATTGGAGAATGGAGAAAAAAAAAGATAGTATGTTGTAGGGTTTTTACTTAGGGTAATTTCGGAATTAAGAAAAATTATAAGGAATAAGAATGTAATATCCTTGGTCAAAGCAATATGGCTTTTAAGCCAATTTAGAAAAAGTTGGGTTTTCCAACTTATTGGTTTTGCTTTTTTTTAGCAGATTTTAACTTTTTTTTAAGCCCATTTTTTGGTTGCCAAACACTCCTACAAGTTAAAAACTGCTTAAAAGCTGGTTTGACCAGCTTTTAAGCCCATCCAAACAGGCTCTAAGTCTCTCTTTCTCAAGTAGAGACCAAGTCAAATAGGCATGAATTAATGTTTGCAACCATTAATTCTTCAAATAAAAGCAAGAACAAGGCTAAATAATAAACACCCAACCATAAATAAGCAATAAATCAAACACCCATTAAGTTTACACACTAGGGTTGGGTTATAACCCTAGTAAAAATCTAGCTACTCATACTTAAACTAGAAGAAATAGGAGAAGAAATGATAATTAAACCTATATTGATAAATAAATTGATAAACTCTATGTTCAAAAAGCTCAAAATAGCTAAAACTACTAAAAAGAGTAAAAGAAACTGTCCACTGTAGCAGCTGATGTCAAAAGTTGACCTAAAAAAGTAAAACTCTTTTATTTATACAGAGCTGGAATATTCAGACAAAAATCCATTTTTGGAAGTTCTGCGGCCGCACAATTCCATGTGTGGTCCGCACTTTTCTTCAGCTTGATAGGATTGGAAATCTGTGGTCGCATAATTCTGAATTGCTGCCACACTGCACTCTTTCTGCGGTCTGCATAATAATGTATGCGTCCACACCTTGCTCTTTTGCGGTCCACAAAAACTTTTGTCTGCGGCCGCACCTTGCTCTTCTGCGGTCCGCATAATAATGTCTGCGGCCGCACCTTGCTTTTCTGTGGTCCGCATAAATGTGACTGCGGCCGCACAATAATTGTGCGGTCCGCACAATAATTGTGCGGTCCGCACAATAATTGTGCGGTCCGCACTTTTGTTGGACTTGAGATGCAGGTTCTGTGAACTTTTGCTCTGACCCAGCTTCTGCGGCCGCACATTTCATGTGCGGACCACACTTTGTACATTTCTCTGATGGCAATTGTTTCACAACCTGCGGCCGCAGATGATATTCTGCGGTCCGCACTTCTGAGCTTTTTTGCCTGCTTTTGTCGTTGCGTTCAGATTACTCTTTCTTGAGTTGGATTTCATCTTGGGAGCTCATCTTCCAATATTCCTACACTTAAGTACATTTCATCAGTTTTCGGGAAAATAATTAAGCACTTTTGGACTAAAATGAAAGCTAAAGGGTGCTAATAAGTAGTCAAAATCCCCACTTATCAACCCCCCCAAACTTAAGCTTTTGCTTGTCCTCAAGCAAATAAAGTAATTCCCACCTCCACAAGTTAAGAGCTATTCCAGCTAATCAAAGGTGAGTCATTCATACATTAATTGGGACCTACAATTATTACCCATACCACTTATGAATTATCAACAAGGTAACAAGTAAACTTTTAAGCACAGATAGTTCTAGTGTGACACTTGAGCATCAAGAGTTGACTTTGTTCATCAAGGAAGCTCGCTCTTTCATGTAGGTCACTGTGGATCTCAAACTCCTCCTCCTCTACTCTATGTTTTCCTATCTCACTTAAGAATATAACACTCAATCCAAAGATTTGTAAAAGGTTCGCTCAACTCTCTCAAATGAATGTCACAAGTACGACTTTAAGTACCATAGGCTTGCCCCTTATGTAAATCACCACTAATGTAAGCTTACTCGGCTTAAAATCACGTAGGGCTTTTTTGAAATGCGATGAAGGCTTTTGGACTAAGGTTGGATATGCTATGAGAGAACGGGACCAACTTTCCTTAAGCACTTCATTTTCTTTTCTAGGCTCATGCTTTGCCAACTCTTTGAGGCATTTTCTTTTCCTTAGGGGAACTAGAGAGACTTAGCATCACTCTTTCTTGGTCATGTTATTCATTTTTCTTCTTCTTTGATATCTCCATGCTTCGCATCATTTCTTTTCTTTGAATCCCTTCAACTTTTCAACTTATTCACTTTCTGCATTTTTCTTTTTCTTGCTCTTTATTTTTCTTGCCTTTCCTTCTCTTAATTTTTTTTCTCTTTTGTGCCATGATACCTTTTTCAAACTCCTCGTCTCTCCCCCAAAATTATGTTTTTTGCCAATTATTTCACAAAAGTGTTAAGGAAAGTTTAGGTGCCAAGAGAGAGTCACAACAAAATGGGTAAAGGCTTGTAACATGGTTATCAAATGAGAAAGGTTTTAGGCTCAAATGGGTTGACTAGGGATAACAACATTGGTGGGCCATGGAAAATTTCAAACAGGACAAGTTGAGCCTACAATCATTTCTCAAGCCAAGCAAAACTTAAAATTTCGCCTAGGAACACATTCGGGGCAAGTTCTAGACCATTCGCACAGGTACTTGGACTTGCAAAAATAACATCTCACCCCTCACGCAGCTGGATTGCTAAAACGGATAGAGTTGTGGGCCCACAATGACCATATTCAAGATTGAAAATTACTATGGTTCGATGAAATCACTCGATGATTTTCCAAGTCAATACAAGAGTCAAAAGGTCACTAATTAGAGTTATTTCTTTCCAAAGACCTTGGTTTAACCATAATCACGTAGTTAAGTGTGTTGGTACTAAGTGAAGCATGTTTGACTCTTTGAGCATGACTCAATTAGGTCTTTTTATTCATTATTACTACTATTATTACCTAACTACCAAAAACAGACTCAATCCCTTAAGAAGGTTGTCACGCCATCCATCGTTGGGAAGAGTCACCCGGTTCACACAAAAATCACCTTTGGAAAGAACTGTGGCATTAAGAAAACCAAAGGCTTGTTATCCACTAAAACATAAAAAGAAGCTTTTAAAGCAAAAATAAGTCACTAATTCAAAAAGAAGACAAACATAAAGAAAAAGAAGCTAATAAAGCAAAAAACTATTAAAAGCTAAACGAATATACATAATGAGAAAGAAGAAGAAAATAGTAATAAGTTAATTACATGCCAAATGTGTCATAGTTATCAAAATACAGAATCAGAATCATTAAAATATCAAAGAAACTCCACCCCCCGAATAAAAATAAGCATTGTCCCTAATGCTTAACAAACTAAGAGTATAAGAAGGGTGAGAGTAAAGAACAACTCCCTATGGCTCAGCGGCCATCTCTGTGTCCTCAGCAATGGCACCGACCTCAGTCTCCAATTGGATCTCATCATGCTCAAGTTCGGCAGTAGCTGGGTTGGTGAACATCTGATGGACTGCCTCAGCAGTGTCAGCAGCAAGGTCTGGCTTCTTAGACTGGCCAGTTGTTGCGGTGGGCTCTGTGGGATCTGGGCCTGGGTGGTGCAGGTCTATTGACATCTCAAATGGAATGTCTCCAGCTGCTGCAAGCTTGGTAACCTGGCTCCAAAGTTCATCCACTGACTTCTTAGTTGCCTACCGCTTTCTTATTTTCTTTACCTCCTTGCCCAATTCTTCGATCACTGCCCCATGTTGTAATAGAGTGGCCATAATAGTGTTTTGGTTGTCCAGGATCTTCTTCAAACTTTCTTCGACTGTGGGAGGAATCTGGGGTGCCGGCATTAGATGACTATGCTGCAGTATGACCGAATATGTCAAACAACTTTACAGTATCTGTTTGCATCCAGTTGTTGAGGCTCGCCAAAGTCTGGGAGACACGCAGCGCAGATAATAGAGAAGAAGGCATATGCATCGGCTTCAAAGCCGAGGAGGGAGACACTGAGGCTGAAGGTGGAGGCATGGCAGGTGCACTAGAAGAAGGCACTACTGAAGTGGAAGGCATATCTGCAGACTCTGCAGCTACCACCGAAGGCTCATCAGATTGGCCTACGGTAGTAATCGGCTGACCCTTTCTCTTAGGATTCTTCGGATCCATCATAGAATATCAAGAGAAGGGCTTCTTTGCCCGAACCTTTGTGTCAAAATCCCTGGGCCCTACCCATGCATCTGTAAAGTACTCCGTGAGGGTGTTAGGATATGGGTAGGAAGTTTCAACCTGTTTGGCGACCACTGACATGTTGGCCGACATCACGGCACCCACATTTATCGGGTACCCGACCATAATAGATGCGGCTAAAACTGCCTGTGGAATAAGTAAGTTTGTCTCATTCTGGCACGGGTCTAGTCTGTTGCATATGAAGGTTTGCCACCCCTTCGCCTCGAAATTTAGGGTGTTCCGCTGAATAGGAACTCTTACAGTGATCCATGGTGGTGGTGGTCCCAGGACTGCAAGAATCTGAGCTAGCCATGGGCGAGCAGCATTACCCATCGCCAGCTTCTCCAAGTCCTACACTGGCTCCACATCCTCAAACCCCAAGTGGGAGTTCAGTGTGTGCAGGTCGAACCGCACCTTCAGGTTTCTCACTTTTGTAACTTTGGTCCCTTTCTTTATGTGTGCCACATTGGCATAGAATTCCCGGACCAAATACTCCTTGGCATCAACCACAGTCTGGTGAACCACATCCACCCCTTCCTCTCCTAAAACTGTCTCAACACGGATGGATTATACTTGTCAAGATCTTTGAGTTGGAATTTTCGCTCAAAAGTGAGTGATCTCACCGTCCACCACTCACGGAGGCTGGTGAAGGCAACGAGACTCACAAAACGGTCCTCCCAGACCTCTTTCTTCTTCGACCTATCAAGGCTGGCAACTGTAGTATCACCCCTTCGACAATCATACGGAATATCATCAACATCGGCTGCTGGTGCCTCAGGGACAAGTGTAGAAGGGGGCTATGAAGCCTGACTGGCACTCTCCGAACCCTTGGAGGTGCTATGTGAGGAGGAAGGCTCGTCCCGGAGTTGATACCTTCCCTGTGGCTGCTGTGGCTGTGATTGGACTGCAGGCTGCTCTTGCAATGAGTCGCCCTCCGATGCTTCCCGAGATGGGGCATATGAACTAGATTCGGAGGGCTCATGCTGTCGTCCTCAGCCAATTGTAGCTTTCTTGGTGATTAAATTTTGGAGGGCGAGGCGTAAAATGCTTTTGGTTCGGCCCCTCGAAGGTTCACCCCTCCCCTTTGAAGTGTCACCGTGGCCACGATATCTAACCATTTTCTGTAACAAGCAACATTAGAAGTCAATTGTAATTCAATTGCACAGAAACAACATATCACAGTGTAGAACATAAGTGCATGATGTGGAAGTGCGGTCCGCACAATTACAAGTGCGACATCAGACTGGGTTGTGCGGACCACATAATTTGGACTTGCGGCCACAGAAATATACATGCGGTGCACACAATTTTGAGTGCGACCGTATAATAGAAGTGCGGTCCGCACATTTCTCATTGCAGTCGCGCATTAGATTTTCCAAAAGTGCCAACTCTCTAATGATAGAGATTGACCTGATCTACGGCCGCACACACTTTTCTGAGGCCGCGGTGGAATTTTTGCGGTTCGCATAATTTCAAGTGTGGCCGCAGAATCTTACTTGACCAAGGGCCCTAAATCTCAACTATGCGGACCACATAATTGCTTGTGCGGCCGCAGATTTCAAAATCAACTCGATCAAACCTCTAGGGTTTTCAAGTTTTTGCACATATTCAACATGGTATTAACAATTAAGCATGCAAATCAAGTTACCCAGTCCCCATAAAGCAATTAGTAGTTGACCCAACGCAGATTAACCCCCACATGGTAGTAAAATTGAAATCTATTGACAAATGGCCTAAAACTATCTAACAAATTATAAATTTAACTAAAAAGTGAAATATTTTATGCGAAATTAAACATACGATATATGAATGAGTGTAACTAAGTTATCACAAATGTGTATGAAGTGTGGCGCATGATTGAACAGATGATTTCCAAGTTTTAGAATTTAGAGTGCTCAGAGAGGGAAAAACATGTATAGTAGCCCAAGGCTACTATTTATACTTAGACACAGACTTGGGGAATCAAAGGAGGAGTGCGCCTGCAGAATTCCTTCTGTGGTCCGCACTCTATTACCTGAAGGCTCAATAGCTTTGTTGATCTGCGGTCCGCATAATTTGTGGTGCGACCTCATATTTTGGCTGCGAACCGCATAATTCGATGTGGGGATATAAGATGGACAATTATCTGACTGACCAAACTTCAGAGAATTTGCATTTTCCCATCTCAATTTGTGCGGCCGCAGTTGCCTTCTACTGTAGCATTCAGAATTGTGCGGTTCACACTTCTTCCACACTTAGCCAATTTTTCTGAGCACAGTTCCTGTAAAGCACACTCATTCCTGTAACACATTTCAAATCCAGTTAGTACAAAATAAGACCTATCTACAAAAGAGGAAAATAAAAATAAAATAAAATATGGGTTGCCTCCCAAGAAGCGCCTGATTTAACGTCGCGACACGACGCAGATTACCATCACTTCAAATGAATAATTGCCACCACGTGGCCATCATCAACTTGTCCCAAATAATGCTTCACCCTATGACCATTGACTCAGAATACTTCATCATTTTTGTTCTTCAAGTCTAATACGCCAAAAGGTGTCACACCCACAATTTCAAAGGGACCACTCTATTTGGATTTCAGCTTTCCGGGAAATATCCTCAATCGTGAGTTGAACAACAAAGCAAGATCGCCCACCTTGAACTCCTTGTTTTGGATGTATTTGTAATGAAGGTAATTCATTCTCTCTTTGTACAAGGACAAACTTGCATATGCATGGTACCAGAATTCATCCAATTCATTCAAATGTGCAACCCGTAAGTTAGCGGCTGCATCCCAATCAAGATTCAGCTTCTTTAAAGCCCACATGGCTTTGTGCTCAAGTTCCACTGGAAGATGACAAGCTTTGACAAACACCAACTAGTATGGAGACATCCAATTGGAGTTTTGAAAGAAGTCGCATAAGCCCATAGTGCATCATTAAACTTCTTGGACCAATCCAACCGGTTAACATTCACTGTTTTGGACAAGATACTCTTTATCTCCCGGTTAGAGACTTACACTTGACCGCTAACTTGAGAATTATAGGGAGTCATAACTTTATGAGTTACCCCATACTTGCTAAGCAAAGTATCAAAAGCCTTGTTGCAAAAATGTGACCCCATCGCTTATGATAGCCCGTGGAGTGCCAAATCTTGTGAAAATATTCTTCTTCAAGAACGCCACCACACTTCTCGCTTCATTGTTTGGTAGAGCAACGACCTCAACCCATTTAGACACATAATCAACCGCAACTAAGATGTAGGTATTTCCACAAGAACTCACATAAGGACCCATAAAATCAATACCCCACACATCAAAGATATTGATCTCCAAAATGGTAGTGAGAGGCATTTCATTTTTCTTCGAGATTCCACCGGCACATTGGAATTCATTACATATTTTCACCATATCACTTGCATCTTTATAGAGAGTGGGCCAATAGAAGCCACAACTTAGCACTTTAGCCGCCGTTCTTGCTCCGCCATGGTGACCACCATAAGGCAAAGAATGACAAGCCTCAAGAATAACATTGTACTATTCATCCGGTACACATCTTCTAATCAACCCATCCGTGCAAATCCGGAAGAGGTAAGGCCCGTCCCAATAATAATCTTGACAATCCTGTTTGAGCTTCTTCCTTTGATTTGAAGAGAACTCATCCGGGATGATTCCACACACAAAGAAGTTTGCTAGATCGGCGAACCATGGCACCTCATTCATTGAAATAGCCAAGAGTTGCTCATCAGGGAAGGAGTTATTGATTTTAAAGCCATCATGTGGCCTCCCCTCCTCCTCCAATCGAGATAAGTGGTCCGCCACTTGATTTTCACTTCCTTTCCGATCTTGAATATCAATATCAAACTCTTGCAACAATAGCACCCATCTTATCAATCTAGCTTTTGAATCTTTCTTTCTCATAAGATACCAAAGTGTTGCATGATCCGTATGAACAATAACCTTTGCACTCATCAAGTATGGGCAAAACTTATCAATTGCAAACACAATGGCAAGGAGCTCTTTTTTAGTAACAGTGTAATTTATTTAGGCATCATTCATGGTCTTACTAGAATAGTAGACCGGATGAAAAATCTTGTTAATACGTTGTCCCAAAATGGCTCCAACCACTACATCACTAGCATCGCACATGAGCTCAAAAGGAATACTCCAATTAGGAGCGGTGATAATGTAAGTTGTTGTCAACTTGAAATTTAGCAATTCAAAGGCTCTCATGTAATCATCATTGAAGTGAAACTTGACATCTTTCTCTAAAAGCTTGCACAAGGGGTTTACCACTTTGGAAAAATCCTTTATGAAGCACCGGTAGAACCCCGTGTGACCCAAGAAACGTCTCACGCCTTTCACTGATGTTGGAGGTGGAAGTTTAGAAATCACCTCTATCTTAGCCTTGTCGACCTCAATGCCCTTCTTTGAAATTTTGTGGCCAAGGATAGTGCCTTCCTCGACCATGAAATGGAATTTCTCCCAATTCAACACCAAGTTCGTTTCTTCACACCTTGCCAATACTCTATCCAAATTTGCCAAGCAATCATCAAAGGAATCTGTGACTACTGAAAAGTCATCCATGAAGACTTCAAGGTAGTCCTCTACCATATCCATAAATATTGCCATCATACACCGTTGAAAAGTTGTCGGTGCATTTCATAAGCCAAATGATATCCGCTTGAAAGCGAAAGTGCCATAGGGATAAGTGAAAGTTTATTTTCTCTTGATCTTTCGGGGCAATAAGGATTTGGTTGTAGCCCGAATATCCATCTAGAAAGCAATAGTAAGCACAACCGACCAACCTATCAAGCATTTAGTCTAGAAAGGGGAGTGGAAAATGGTCTTTCCTTGTGACTTTGTTTAGTTTCCGATAGTCCATACACACTCTCCACCCGGTCACCGTTCTTGTAGGAATTAACTCGTTCTTATAGTTGGTGACCACAGTTATGTCCCCTTCTTCAGAACACATTGCATCGAAGAAGTCCACGAACTGTCAAAAATGGGGTAGACAAACGCGACATCTAACCACTTTATGATCTCCTTTTTTACCACATCTTGCATGGATTCATTGAGTCTCCTTTTATGTTCAATAGAGGGTTTGGCATCTTCCTCCAAGTTAATCTTGTGCATGTAAAATACGGGGCTTATTCCCCAAACATCCGCCAAAGTCCACCCAATAGATTTCTCCCTCTTATGGAGCACCGCATGTAGAATCAACCTGCACGTTAGTCAAACAAGAGGAAAGAATAGCCAGTAAAGTAGAACAAAGGCCAAGGAATTCATTCTTGAGATGTGGAGGCAATGACTTCAACTCCAAGATATGAGGCTCTTCAATTGAAGGCTTTGTAGGAGGAGTTTTCCTATTCTCAAGATCCAAGGAAAGTTTTCGGGGTGCATAGTTGTACGACCCTATTTCTTGCAAAGAATTTACACATTCCATGAAGCCATCCATCTCGTCATCATCAAAATTTAGCAAGACGGCCTCCAACATGTCACCCACATTAATCGTGGCATTTGTATCCTCAATAATCACATCGCTCACCAAGTCCACAAACGAACACACTTCACTGCTATTTGGTTGCCTCATAGATTTGCACATGTGGAACACTACCTTTTCATTACCTACCCGAAAAGTGAGTTCTCCGGCTTCCACATCAACAAGAGCCTTCCTCGTAGCAAGGAAAGGTCTACCAAGAATAATTGGGACCTCATAGTTCACTTCACAATAAAGAATAATAAAATCTGCCGAGAGAATGAAATTGTCAAATCAAACCAACACATCCTCAATCACCCCCAGCGGTCTCTTCATTGTATGATCGGCCATTTGTAATCTCATAGATGTGGGTCTTGGTTACCCAATTCTTAATGTCTTGAAAACCGAATAGGGTATCTAATTGATACTCACCCCAAGATCACAAAGAGCTTTTGCAAACTCGGAGCTTCCAATGGTATAAGGGATTGTGAAAGCACCGGGATCTTCCAACTTAGGAGCCATCGAATGCACAATTGCACTCACTTGGTGAGTGACTTTGATAGTTTCAAAATTCATCAACCACTTCTGTAATGACACGGCCGGTCGTTTTGAGTATTATAACACTATTCCCCCATTTACTGATCAATTTATGCTTTATAGTTATTTTATGACTTACCGGGTTAGTTGGTTCGGGTCCGAAAGGATTTCGGAGTGAATTGAGACACTTAGTCTCATAATTGAAAACTTAAGTTGGAAAAGTTGACCGGATATTTACTTATGTGTAAACGACCCCGAATTTGAATTTTTATGGTCTCGTTAGCTCCGTTGGGTGATTTTGGACTTAGGAGCCTGTCCTTAGTGTGATTTGGAGGTCTGTAGTGGAATTAGGCTTGAAATGGCGAAAGTTGAATTTTTGGGAAGTTTGACCAGGGAGTTGACTTTTTGATATCGGGGTCGTAATCAGATTTTTGAAAATTGGAATAGGTCCATTATGTCATTTATGACGTGTATGCAAAATTTGAGGTCAATCAGACTTGATTTAATAGGTTCCGACGTTGTTTGTAGAAATTGGAAGTTTTAAAGTTTATTAGGCTCGAATCTATATGTGATTCGTGTTTTTAGCATTTTTATGTGATTTGAAGACTCGACTAAGTTCGTATGATGTTTTAAGACTTGTTGGTGTATTTTGTTAAGGTCCCGAGGGTCTCGGATGAGTTTTGAATGGTTAACGGATCAAATTCGGACTTAGAAGAAATCTGGAAAATTTCTGTCTTCTGGTGTGATCGCACCTGCAAGGAATTGGCCGCAGGTGCGATGTCGCAGATGCGGCTCATTTTATGTAAAAGAGAAGCTGGACTGGCTTGGGCAGGGCGCAGGTGCGAGGGAGTTAACCGCATGTGCGAGCCCGCAGGTGCGAGCGAGGTTTTGCAGATGCGGAGTTGAGGGAGAGGCATGTTCCGCAGGTGCGGGCAATGGAGAGCAGAAGAGGCTCTGCAGACACGGGAGATGGAGCGCAGGTGCGGAGTTTGGGAAACCAAGTGGCTTCCGCAGAAACGGTTCCGTAGGTGAGAAAATCCTGGATAGAATGTTAAAAACAGAGGAGTCCGAGATTTTTGTCATTTCTAACATTTCCAACACGGGTTGAGGCAATTATTTAGCAAAACATCACGGGAAATCTTGAGGTAAGTTACTTGTGATCATTTTTAGTCAATAATATTGGATTATCATTGAGTATTTCGACTAGATTACATGTTTTTGAGGTGAAATTAGAGGATTTGGGCCTAGGGATTTCAAAATAAGAATTTGCAATTTGGAGGTCGAGTTGATGTCGAAATTTGGTAAAATATGTATGGTTGGACTCGTGGTTGAACGGGTGTTCATATTTTGTAACGTTTGTCAGGTTCCGAGATGTGGGCCCCACGAGCGATATTTGGGTGCAATTTCGGATTTATGTTGGAAAATTAGTATTTTCATATAGAATTAATTCCCATAAATTTTATTGACTGAATCGAATGATTTATAGCTAGATTCGAGGCATTCGGAGGCTGATTCGCGAGGCAAGGGCATAGCAGAATAAAGAATTTTACGGTTTGCTGTAAGTAATAGTTCTAAATTTGGTCCTGCGGGTATGAAACCCCGGATTATGTGTTACGTGATTGGTTTTGAGGTGACGCACATGCTAGGTGATGAGCGTGTGGGAGTGCACCGTAGGAATTGTGACTTGGTCAATTCCATGGAACTGTGTAGTTGAATAATCTGTTGATATCCGTACATTTTCCATGTATTAGAGAAATTGAACTATAAATCATGTTTAAATCATGTGTTTACACTGTTGGGGACCCACAAAGGTCGTGTACTTGTGGAATTATATGATAAATTGTTGTTTTGCACTCAGTCACAATTTTATTTGCACATTTTATCTCAGTCTCTATTATTCATTATTGATGCATCATATCATAGCTGTTGGGCTACTTATCATGATTTCTGAGAGCCTGAGAGACTGGAGAGGTTGATGACTGAGTAAGGCCGAGGGCCTAATTGTGAGGATATTTATGGGATCGGGCTGCACGCCGCAGCATGTTTCATTGATTTATTCCATGATTGGCTTGTTATAGCGCTTGGGCTGAAGGAGCTCCTTCGGAGTCTGTACACACCTCCAGTGAGCACAGGTACCTACTGAGTGCGAGTGCCGGATGCTGAGTGATTGAGAGGAATGAGTGACTGTGAGGAAAGAGTGAATGTGAGGTTGGAGTGAATGGGAGGACTGAGTGACTGCTACTCTGAGAGGATGCATTGATTCCATTATTGCTGCATTTCAGACGTCATATATCAATGTTATGGAAAACTCTAAAAGACATTATTTCTATTTCAGTCAAATTTGATACGAAATTACTATGGAGTTTTAAATGTTGAACTTGATAGCATGCCTACCTTTTCATGTTGGAAATTACTGTATTTGGACTTAGTTGTGAAACTCGTCACTACTTTTAGTTTCTTTTAGAATAGCTTCTTAACTTGTGTTCCCTATAACGTTTGATTTTGTTTGCCTTATTGGTGTGAGTTGCACTGCTCAACCCCTGGTGCTTAGCATAATTTGACCCTTAGGCTTGAACCTGTTAAGTTAATGTTCTGTTGTTTGTCCTATTTGGCATAATGCCTTGCTTATTAATTTCGCAATCCCGGAAGTCATTATCCCCCTTGCTTTCTTACAAATGTTCCTTGCCTCAATGTGCTAAATATGGACTTATGATATTAACCTGTCTCTTGAGTTTGTTTACCCTCTGTGTTGATATGTTCATTGTGTTATCACTCCTGCAATGCCTGTTCCTAAAATGCAAATGCACTTCTTCAAACTCTGCTATTTGACTACTATTTTTATTCTCATTGGTTGTTTCCCCTATTCTGAACCAATAATTCTTGGCCGACTGGAAGCCAAGGACACTAAAGCTTTCTATATTAACCTTCCTAGTGTGAGCACTACTCGGGGTCCATTTTGAGATCCTTGTGAACTATGACACACTAGGGCCTGAGGTTCTTTGGCCATTTTCCTTACTACTCAGTTCTGTCCTTCTTTCTACATGTTGAATGTGCAAATTGACTTGTGTAAATGATTGTTTCCTGGATCCTATGATCAAACCATGGCTGTTGGGTTTGGTTCGAGTTCTCCTATGGTTTTTGGGCTATGTTTAGATCCGTGTGGAAAAAAGCTTAGTTGAAGGCTTGTCAGTGCTGGGTATCTTTTGGGCCTGTCTTGGGAATACTGTTATTGCTTGTACTACTTTGTAATTTATTCATTATTGGGCCTGTAATAATTCTGTAATAACAATTGGGGTGATAGTGAAATTGGGGAATGAGTATCTCTTAATATTTGCATGAAAAAGAGTAGAAAGGATGTTTATAGGATTTGTGTGATCTATTTACTATCCGACTTGTTATATGTGAATCTCTTTGGGCACTATTAGAAATCATGTCATTAGGGGATCACACACTCACATAATTAGTGTGTTGTCAATGCATGAGTATTCTATCTATTCTTGTGTTTACTGCTATGTGTTGCTAGACAACATGCCTATAGGAAATAATTGCTAATGACTACTCCTTAATCTGCTCAGTAGATATCATACCCATAGGGTTTTAACTAATTAATTCGTTATTGCAATCTCATCGTTCATCTAAAAAGCATGCCTATAGGAGCTAATTATATGAGAATCAGTTCCAATCGCCAATCTTTAGAAATCATGCCTATAGGACATCACTACTCGCTTTTCAAACGCCGTTTTATTGTTCATCCACGTGATTATTAGGAAGCGTAATAATTTTGGGTACTTCGAATGAGTTTCACTGTTCCTTATTGTATAAATCACCTAGAAATCATGCCTATAGATGTGTCCACTGATAATCTGTAATAAGCCACTTAGCAGCATCTGGCATTTACCAATTGGTAATTTGGAAATCATTAGGTTTAAAAATGGCTTGCGCATCTGAATCAGATCATCTAGAAACCATGCCTATAGAGTTTAACAACTGCAATCCCTTCAATTCTAAAAACTGCCTAATATGTAAAATCTGTTTGCGTGCATTTGTTTGCCTAATTGCGGAGGCTAATGTGAGCCTTTAATTGGATCTAATTGCAGTCCTATTTGTTTTGAATTGTCGCCTAGTTTTAACATGTTTGAGCAGCCTAATTCAAGTCTAGAACCACCCAAAAATAGAGGTCCAAATGCCTCCTGGACCATAGGCATGGAACGGGTGGTGCTCGCATAAGGTATGACTTAGAATCAAATAGAGCGCTTTAAGTAAACAACTTAAAGATAGTAATCGGGTAGCGGGAGATGATAGTCTGTGCCCGCTGAATAATACGAGTAACACCCCATCTTGAGGGAGTTACGAAGTATTATTTATGTTGCACGGGGTGATCCTTTAGGCTAAAAAAACTTAGGACCCCCCATCTTATCTTTGAATCAAGTGTTTGTATTTATTCAAAGTCTTTGATAATCAAACTTCCCAAACTTCTTGTTTTCTATGTCTTTGTTTATCTGACTAATTCATATAATTCAAGTTCGGCCGGCACCCACAGTTATGGACCTCGAAGAGTGCCTAACACCTTCTCCTCGAGGTAATTTCGAGCCCTTACCCGATCTTTGGTGATGCAAACTAGTCAAACTCGAGTAATATGCAAATAGGTGCCCTAACGCACTTTAAAAACCTTTAGGTGGCGACTCTTCTCTTTTAATACCTCTTTTAAAAGAGTTGTCAATGTCATAAACCCTATTTCGCGAGAAAAAAGGGGGCGCGACAGCATGACGACTCTGCTGGGGACATTTAGGCTTTTACCATTTCAGACTATTATTGTGATTTATGCTTCTTTATGCGCAATTATTTGTTTATTTCTTTTTTTGCTACTATATGAATATCCCGCTCCTGTTTCCCTTTTTATTGCTGCATGCACACCCTTTTCCTTATTCTCCCTCTATTTGAACTTGTATTAATATGCAAATCCCTTCCCTTATTTTCCCTTTTTTGCTCAAATTGGCTCTAACATGCGTGTTTTTTTTAGTCGTACTTATTTGCTCCAAGTCGCCTTCTGAATTGCTACACCATGTTTCTCCCCACCTTTACTCCCTCGCTTACTTTTTACAATTTCCACATTGCATGAACTAACTTCTTCTTGTTTTCCTTTCTTTTCATGTCTTTACGTTTCATTTTAATATTGCATTTACTGTTTTCATCATGCAAAATATTTGATAACGTGTTGTTTATCATTGCATAAAGAATGCTCCATATCATATTCTACTCGTGCCCAATTAATACCATAGCAGCACTTGGTGAGTGTCCGCGCTCTTCTTAAATCACCCTTTTAAATTTGGAAAGGCTTATTTGCGGTAAAACTAGTCGATCAGCGGTGCAATCGACGGTTCTGTGCCTTCCCCTCTCAAGTTGTCCACTTGAGGGTACCGGTCTAGACTCTTCTAGAAACCTCCACTCTAATATTAACTGTGCATGCATCATGTCTAAACCTAGAATGGGTTAGAACACTGTCCGCGTAATAACTCTCTAAGGCCATTGGGATTTCCGTAATCCCAATGGATACCACCACGATATGTGCATTATTTGGAGAAAACATGCCCGTATGCCGATCATTAATGTGTAAATAGTCAAATCCGGAGTGGGGAAGGGCTAACTTTATTTGTTTTGCATAAATGAGGCACGAAGTTCCCAGGTTCGGCATGGTTCAAAATATCCCACCTTTGATGCTGGATTGGTGGAAAAACCTCTCACCAAGTGATAGAAACCATGTAAAAAGAGTCCTCGGGAATTTACCTTCTTTTTTAGACATTCAGCCAAACAATGCATTAATTGAGGCCACCACCATGTTTTTGGATGAGAAGAGAGAAGTCTTCCATTTTGGCAACATAGAAATGACTCATCCTTTAGAGGAAATAGGAGGCTTCGCTGGACTCCCATGGGATAGCCCTGGTTTGTTGGTACCGGAAAACCATACTTCCCGAGGTTTTTTGAAAATGATAGGTTTCAAGAAAAATGATGAGTTACTCTGTCTGAAGAAGTCTTATATACCATTTGAGTTCCTTTATGAGCATTATGGGCACAACAAGTCATATCGCCTGTACAATGATGAACTTGCCATTACTTCTTTGGGTTGGACACACCGCAGGGTTTTCGTATTCATTATCTGTTATCTGGGATTGCTGATATTTTTGATGAATTGAGAAAGGATCCACACTCGCCTAGCTATGGATGCTAGGACTTTAATGGAGCAAATTGAGGGGCAAACTTACACCATTGTCCCTATGATCTTGGCAGAGATGTACCAGGCTTTAGACCATTGCAAAAAAAGGTATGGGCACTTCAAGGGTTGCAATCTATTGCTGCATGTATGGTTGTTAGAACACTTTCAGAGAGGTGAATACCGTCAATAACTTTAGCGACGACCATGGAATGACCACATAGCCTATCATCATCCGAAGAGAATGACTTTTATCCTAAACAGGTTTGCGCAACCGGGAAATGCTGTGAGCTGGGTATGTTTCTTCAGCAATTTGACTAATGAAAGAGTGCATTGGATATTCGAATTGTTCCCTAGCAGCGAGTTCATCATCAGGTCAAGAGAGACTCCTCATCTAGTGCTAATCGGGTTGAGAGGAATCTATCTTTATGCTCCTATAAGGATTATGAAGCAAGCTGGGAGAAAGCAGGTTATACCTCGGGTTTCCAACATAGTCCAGTACAAAGCAAACTTCAAGGGGAACACCATTCCATTCAAGTTCGAGGCACATCATATGTGCATCAAAAGATTATTTTGGAGAAAGATACCATCGAGCAAGATCGATATCACGCCGGCCATGTGTACTTCTATCCATCATGGTTGGTAGATGATATAGCGTGAGATGTCAAGCCAGGGATTAATATGAAGAATAGGGTCATAGACAAAGCTGCTGAAGCACAAGTCAAATATAGGATGTTGCGCAAAAGGGTTTTCGAGTCTGAAGCCAGGCATTTGGAATAGCATAAAGTGGACATGGAAGTAATCAACGAGTGGAAAGGAATCGCTACTAAATCAACAGAGAGGTTGGAATATTTGGAGCAGGGGTTGATGGAGCTTGAGGAAAAGATGAGGAAAAGGATCTCAGACTGTAATAATACATAGGGAAACGAAGGAGGGAATCTAGCAAGGGCTTATCTGCTGTTGGACATGCGCGACCTGGGGAACCTAATTGATGGAGCTAAGAAGACCAAGTATGGAGAAGGTCCCTCTGGGACCAAATAGTTTAGGAATAATGTTTTATTTGCTTTCTAGACTCGTTTTAGACTTTGATTGTAATAAGGCACATGCCATTAGTAACTCTTTATAATTATTGTTGTTTTAGTAGAGATTTGGTTCATTTATCACATTAATGAAATGACGCAATTATTGACATCAGTTTTCTCTAAACCTATATGTCGCTTAGGCCTACCTCGGGCACAATGAGGTCCCCAAAATTAGGACACGAATTTATAATACTGTAAATATCCTCTTAATAACCCTTACTGACTTGGTTGCCTTTTTTGTTTTTCTTTTCTTTTGTTTATTCCCATTCTCCAAAGGTTGGTTCGTGCATACTGGCATCATCCGCATATCACACTATATCCAGAGGTCCTCCACCTCCTTCTCCACCAAGTGATCCTAAAGGCAAAAGCAAATGGAAAGAAAAAATGGACGATTTAAGTGGTATCAGAAAGGACAATGTAGAGAACGTTGAAACCTCGGACGGTCGGAATACTCCAGCACAGAACCAATTGGTCCTACGTCTGGAACAGAAAATATTGGAGCTACAAGCGGAACTTGAGTAGGTCCGGAACTTGGCAAACCTTTCCCTTACCCTAAATGTCCCCGACCTTAACCAACAAAACACAAACGCCCAAAACCCGGTACCTCCCCAAAACACACAAAATCCGCCAAATCCTCCCCCACCACATTAATACGCCACACCTCCTCAGAACCACAACCCTCCACCGATACCTACTTCTCAACAACACCATCACCACCAAACTCAATACCCACAAACAACCACATACTACACCCTTCGGAATGCACCACAACCTACTCCTGACCCCCAAAACTCAACCAATGACCACCATTACGCCCAGATTCCTGGAGTCCACCAAAGCAATTCCATATATGTGGAAACCTTACCCCATACCCCACAACAGACCCTATACATACTCGAATCCACCGAGAAGGACCTGCTCATCAAGAACATGGCGGAGGAACTCAAGAAACTTACTGGAAGATTTCAAAGTGTCGAAGGGGCAAAGGCATTGAGGGTTTGAATTATGAAGATTTGTGTATTCATCCAGATGTAGAACTGCCAGAGGGTTACAAACCTTCTAAGTTCGAAATGTTCGACGGAACTGGTGATCCGAAGATGCACTTGAGAACATATTGTGACAAGCTTGTAGGAGTTCGCAGGGATGAAAGAATCCACATGAAGCTGTTCATGAAGAGCCTCACCGGAGACGCCCTGTCTTGGTACATCAGTCAGAACCCAAGGAAATGAGTTAATTGGGTAAGCATGGCATCAGATTTCATGGATCGGTTCAGGTTTAACACAAAAAATACACCAGACATTTTCTACATTCAGAATCTCAAGAATAGGCCAACGGAAACTTTCCACGAGTATGCTACTCAGTGGAGGTCTGAAGCTGCAAAAGTAAGGCCAACACTGGAAGAAGAACATATGAATAAGTTCTTCGTCAGAGCTCAGTATCCGCAATACTACAAAAGACTGATGGTTATTGAAAACCATAAATTTTCTGACATCATCAAATTGGAAGAAAGAATAGAAGAAGGGATCAAAAGTGGAATGGTGACACATTTTGAAGCACTCCAAGCCACAAATAAAGCCTTACAGTTAGGAGGTATCTCCAAGAAGAGGGAAGTAGGTGCGGTGATGGTAGCCCAAGGTCCAAAGTCTCCTCTTACATACCAAACACCTCCACCCACGTATCAGCCTTCACCTCCCAGATACCAACAACCTACCTCCACTTACCATACTTATAACACCAACCAGCATACTACCACTCACCACCAGCCCGCCAAAACTACCAAAACCCTAGACCAAATTTTGACCGTAGACCACCCAGACAATACACCCCAATTATTGAACCTATAGACCAGCTATACGAGAGATTGAAGGTTGCCGGTTATATCTCTCCCATTCCCACTGTTTCTATGGAAAACTCTTCCCAGTGGATTAATCCAAACAAGACATGTGCCTATCACTCATGCATGAAAGGTCATACTATTGATGAGTGTCGTACTTTAAAGGATAAGATTCAGACATTAATTGACACCAAAGTCATATAGGCAAATGAGGTTGCACCCAATGTCCGTAACAATCCTCTCCCAGATCACAGGGATGGAGGAGTAAAGGTGATAGAGACCGATGAAGAATGGGACTCAGAGGGGTCAATTGGACTCATTCGAGAAGGGGATAATTCTGAAATATCTCCAGTCACTCTCACACCTATCATGGTTAAGACTCAGACACCAATTGAAGTTGAGGTAGTTGCACCAACTCCGTTTGAGGTTGAAGTAACAATGCCCTTCATTGTGATGGTAGCGCCTACGCCATCTTATAAGTCTAATGCAATACTATGGGATTATGTTGAGGAAATAAGAAGGAAAGGAAAGGCAAAAATGGAAGAAACAGGTGCAACGCAAGGCATGACCAGAACTGGTAGGATTTATACACCCGAGTATTTGGGAAGAACAAGAAAAGAAGCTGCCTCTAAACCGCCTATCATTGAGACTGGCCCAGATGATCTTTGGAGAAAGGTGCAGGCAAGAGAGTATTCTGTGGTTGATCATCTGAACAGAACCCCTGCTCAAATATCCATTTTATCACTACTGCAAAACTCCGAGGCACATAGGAATGCCCTGATGAAGATGTTGAATGAAGTCTATGTACCCAACAATATCACCAGTGGAGAGATGGCCAACATGGTAGGGCAAGTGTTGGAAAGCCACAAGATCACTTTTCATGAAGATGAGCTGCCACCAGAAGAACTAAGTCACAACAGGGCACTGTATATCATAGTGCAATTTGAAGACAAGTTCATTGCCATAGTCTTGATAGATGGGGGTTCGAGTCTCATCATATGTCCACTAACTACTGTGAAAAAATTGGGTAAAGGCATGCACGAGATACGAGTAAGAAATATGAATGTGAAAGCATTTGATGAGTCTCAAAGGGCCACAATTGGGGAAACCAACCTCAGCCTACAGATGGGCCCAACTTCGTTTGAGGTGGGGTTTGAAGTGTTGGACATATCTGCTACCTACAACCTATTGTTGGGACAACCTTGGATACATGCCGTTGGGGCCGTAACTTCTACTCTACATCAGGTCGTGAAGTTTGAGTGGAACCATCAGGAAGTGATCATCCATGGGGATGGAAGTAATCCCATTTACACCAGTCAAACTGTTCCGGTCATCGAGAATAGAAGGAAGTTGGGTGGAGAAACATACAATTGCATCGAGCGCGTCAATGCAATTGAAAAGGAAAAATGGTGGAGTAGTAAGATAGAAGGCATATTGGCATGGACAAGGTATGATCCTAGTAAGGGTCTCAGTAAGAATCTCCAGGGGATCACCAAATCGATACAGCTAAAGCGTCACGCCACAACCTTTGGGCTTGGCTATGAATACACCTGGTACGAGTATCAGAATTGGTCGCCACCATGGCGTGGTCCTTATTACCCTCTAGAGCAACCAGTACCACATTTGAGTCAGTTATCTCATCAAGCTGACATGATGTGGGAGTCTGAAGAAGATGAAGTTCTAGATGGCATAAGGAATCTATTTCTAGAGGATGAAGACATGGAATGCGGTGCGATAGTTGAGGGGGAGGAGGAGGAAGGCCTCATTATTCAGACCATGGAGGAGGGATTTGTTCTCAAGAATTGGACTGCTGTACCATCAAGGGCCCGTCGAGTTCCTGGGTAGCCTGGCAATTAGCATCATTTATTTTGAAAGCAATTATGAGCATCTAAGACATTTTCAGTATTTTGTTTTAAGCATATTTTGTTTTGAAATAATTGCTCTCGTCATCGAGCCTTACTTGTTTGACGTTTTCAAGATTTATCTAATGCATTGTTATTTTTAGTATTTATTATTATTCTTTATATTTTTTCTCTACAGTATTTTTATTATATATCCCGATGAACCTATGACTGTGACATGTAATGAGACAACGCAACATAAGGATAATGATTCAGAGGATAACGAGCTTCACAACTAAGTCCAAATACAGTAATTTCCAACATGAAAAGGTAGGCATGCTTTCAAGTTCAACATTTAAAACTCCACAGTAATTTCGTATCAAATTTGACAAAAACAGAAATAATGTCTTTTAGAGTTTTCCAAAACACTAAGTTGGTTGTACTCATACTATGCCCTGCACTTCGTGTGCAGATCCAGATGTTCCCGAACACAGCAGGTGTTGATTCTTTCGCACAATTGATTTTTCAGAGATTTCGAGGTAGCTGCCGTATTTCGCAGACCTTGTCTCTCATTTCCTATCTCCTTGTTTACTATATTTGGTCTCAGACTATTATAGACCGTATTTTCCAGACTTGTATTTATAGATGCTCATGTACTCAGTGACACCGGGTTTTGGGAGTGTATTTATTTCCAGTATTGGTGGGATTTTCTCTTAAAATTAATTTATTATATTTTCCATATTTAGAAGAAATTGTGGTTTATTGATATTGTCGGCTTGCCTAGTATTGATATAGGCACTATTACGACGGGTGAGATTTCGGGTCGTGACGGTTTTTTCGTCTCCAAGTCCTAAATAAACTTTGCATATCCAGGCATTTTCTCTAAAGATTCAACTAATGGCACATTTATCGAGAGACTCTTCATCATATTAATAAACGTTTTGAATTGATTCTCGCCATTTTTCTTGGCAAGCCTTTGAGGATAGAGAGGAGGTGGCTTAGGCAATGGTTCCTTAGCTTTTTGCACCTACCAGTTCTGGTATGTCAATCACATGATCCCTAGACAGGTTCATATCCTCTTGAGTCTCTTTCACCGTGTCATCAATATCAATCTGCACTTTAACATTTGCTTGCTCAACATTGTTCGGGATCTCCTCTTCTTCTATCACTAGCTCATCATCCACAAATTTCCTTTGACTTGAGGTAGGTGCATTCCCACCTCTTCCACTTCTTGTAATAACGGCCATGGCATGCCCCGTATTGTTCCCGCCCTTCAGGTTCACCACCGTATCACTTGGTAGTGCCCCCTTAGGACGAGAATTTAAAGCTTGAGAGATTTGACCCATTTGCACTTCTAGATTGCGGATTGATGTGTTGTGTGAAGCAAGTTGGACATCGGAATCGACATTATTCTTAATCATTTGTTGGAACATGTTCTCAATACGACCCATTTCATTATTGGACGAACTAGTACCATGGGAAGGATAAGGAGGTGGGTTTCACGATTGTTGATACATCGGGGGCCTTTAAAAACCCTACCCCCAATTTCCTTGATTGTTGTTCCATTCGGCTTGGTTGTTGCCTTCCCAATTGCTTTGGTTATTATTGTTATGCCAATTCCCTTGGTTATTGCTTCCACTCCAATTGCCTTGATTGTTGTTATTCCAATTGCCTTGATTGTTGTTATTCCAGTTGCCTTGATTGTTGTTATTCCAGTTGCCTTGATTGTTTCCACTATTCCAATTACCTTGGTTATTGGAAGGTCTCCATTGTTGTTGATTAGGGCCTTGGAAGTTGTTTCTTTGCCCTTGAAAATTGTTCACATATTGTACCTCTTCCTCTTGGTCATCATAAGAACCATCTTGATCAAATCCATTATCATCTTGCACAAAATTGTCCACTCTTTGTTCCACTTGTGGATTTCCTGTTCTTCTCTTGTTCACCATCATATTGACTCCCTCCATTGCATTGACTTGCCTCGAGTTTTGCACTTATTGAAGTTGAGCCTTTGCCAATTGGTTCATGGTGGTTGTTAACTCGGCTATGGCTTGTCCATGGTCATGCAACGTTTTGTGAAGAAGAATCACATTTGGATCACCTTGTGGAACATTGGCTCTAGATTTCCACGCCGATGAAGTATCCAAAATCTCACATACCTCCGCATAGGACGCAGTCATGAAGTTTCCACCGACAAGTTGATTCACTACACATTGGTTGGTGGTATTGATCCCCGGATAAAAAGTTTGTTGGATCATGTTCTCCGTCATATCATTGTTGGGGCACTCTTTCACTATTGTTCTATACCTTTCCCATATCTCATGCAGTGGTTCATTGGGCTCTTGCTTGAATGCTAGAATGTCATCCCGAAGAATAGCCATGTGCCCGAGAGAGAAATACTTTGAAATAAATTTCTTCGCTAGTTCATCCCAAGTATGAATGGAATGATTTGGCAAACGTTCCAACCAATCTTAAGCTTTCCCCCAATAGAGAGAAGGGAAAAGGCCTTAGCCTCAAAGCATCCTCGGAGACATTTGTTTGTTTGCTCCCCCAATACGTATCTACGAACCCCTTCAAGTGTTTATATGCATTTTGAGCCGGTGCACCGGTAAAGAACCTTCATTGCTCGATCAAAGTGAGCATCACGTTGGTTATTTGGAAGTTGCCCGCCCTAATACGGGGAGGGACTATAGCGCTTGCATACCCTTCATTCGGCAACACCCGATGTGGAGCCGCTTGTGGTGGAGGTGGGGGTGGAGTAGGTACATTGTCTTGAGGCGGTCGGCCTCATATATTGGCTTGAGGATCAAGAGGGACCTCATCCATTTGATCATTCTCAACATCCACATCCCCCACGGCTATGTTTCCTAACTCGTTGTTTCCCATGATTGCACCTACAATACTCACACGTTAGTAACATGGAAGGAAAAGAAGATATCCCAAAATACACCTAAATATATAGCTAACACCGATTTTTAGCTCCCCGGCAACGACGCCTGATAAGTTGGTATTTTACCAACTTATCTCTTCTTGATACTTAGGCTTTTGCATGATTTTGTTGAGAAACTAAGGCATTTATTGAGGTTTATTGGCATATTTTAGGTATCAAGTGATTTAGAGAATAAATGGAAGAAACCAAGTCAAAACGTGTTAAAATGAGAAAATTTAACTGCTTCCAGCAAATACTCCATGCGATCGCGTAAGTTAAGCAGACTGAAGCTATGCGAACGCGGTTGGAGCTATGCGAACGCGAAGAAGAAAACCCGATCAAGCGGCTGGTCAACTAAGCTACGCGAACACGGGTCTTTGTACGCGATCGCGTACCTTTACAAAAGTTATTCACCGCGAACGCAAGTGTCTGTACGCGATCACATAGCTTATTTTCTGGGCAAATTCTGGGCAGAAATGGAATTTCACGTTTTGATCCCCAAGCCATTTAATACACGACCTAGCTCATTTGTAAAACATCTTTGGCATATCTTTGACAGCTTTGGACATATCTTGAGAGGAGAACACAAGTTTTGGAGCTAGGGTTCTTGCACACATACTTGAGTCTTGAAGATTTGAAGCTTTTGGTTGAGAATTGCTTACCATTTATGTTCATTTATTCATTTCCTTGCTTTGTTTTGTATATCTAATTGTGTATTATTTATTCCAACACTTGAATCTTGTTTATGAAAATATTCATATTTAAAGTGTGGATTAAATATCTTGTTGTGCTTATGTATTGGACGATTTTTATTTATTATGAAGTGAGTTATTATTTCTTTAATTATTCTTGTTCTTTAATATTTACAAAGGGATTATCTAACCCTAGGACTCGCCCATTAACTTCGAATTAATTTTGGGAAAGATAATTTGGGGTTGGAAAAGATTAATTAACAAGAACTTGAGGCTTTAACCCTCACTTTATAGATTCTACTTAGGGATAGGATTGAACTACTTGTAGCCATATTCTGGTATGCTTAATTTCTTAATTATTTTAGGGATAATTCAATTAGGAAGTCTTGTTAGTCTTCGCAAGAAGCTAATATAGAATTATTACCCGAGGTTAATTAACATAAACTCACTCATATTTGTAAAATTGTGAAATACATTGGATCGTTACTTGAGTGTAATTCCCAATGCATCCATGCTTGTAGCCATTAATCATTTTACTTGCTTTCTAGGTTAGTTTTTATTTTCGCATTTAGACATAAATATTTTCTAAAAATATTTCTAAGTGTTTGGCTTAATATAACAAGTGATAATTCTCTTACACGCCTAATTGCCTACATATTGTTCTCTGTGGGATTCGACCCCGACTAATAATTGGGTAAATTATATTACATGTGACCGTATCCACTTACTTTTTAGTAGTGGATTTGGACGTCATCAGCGCCAAAAATTAATTTCTTCCAATTTTACTCCTCTAATTGAGGTTATGAAAATGGTCAATGCAATAGTAATTTTCGGAGGGAGCTATATGAATGGGAGTTAGTAGTATATATCTTAGCGTGTGAGTTTGTATATCTAAATTTGCACTTCCACAATATTTGGGTTGTTTAAAAATCTAAATTACACTAGGATTGCAATTTAAAGACTGAAATTAGAAAATTATTTTTGTTGTTTTTCAAATTATATAAAAGGCTTAGGGATGTAACTTTCACCTAGGTGTTTGCCTAATGGGTTATAAACTTTAAAGCTTGTTTTATTGGTCGGGGTGTATTATAGCTATCAACACTCGGTTACCCACTCAGTACCTCTCGGTCAGAGAGTGATTTTGCCTAATTTGGCTTTCTCAAGTCCAAATAGATATTGAACAAAACAGTTAAATAAAAGCTCAAGTCGGGTTTTACTATCTTTAGGTTCAACCCTTTAATTGGGCTTATCAATCTCTCGATTGACCCAATTTCTTGTTAGCTAAGTTTTTCTAGACTAAGTCTCTCTTTCTCAAGTAGAGACCAAGTCAAATAGGTATGAACTAATGTTTGCAACCATTAATTTTTCTAATAAAAGCAAGAACAAGACTAAATAATAAACACCTAACCATAAACAAGCAATAAATCAAACACCTATTAAGTTTACACACTAGGGTTGGGTCACAACCCTTGTAAAAATCTAGCTACTCATGCTTAAAATAGAAGAAATAGAAGAAGAAATAATAATTAAACCCATATTGCTAATTAAATTGATAAACTCTATGTTCAAAAAGCTCAAAATAGCTAAAACTACTAAAAAGAGTAAAAGAAACTGTCTACTGTAGCAGGTGATGTCAAAAGTTTATCTAAAAAAGTGAAACTCTTCTATTTATACAGAGCTGGAATTTTTGAACAAAAATGCACTTTCGGAAGTTCTGCGGCCGCACAATTCCATGTGCGGTTCGCACTTTTCTTCAGCTTAACAGAATTGGAAATTTGCGGCCGTACTGCACTTTTTCTGCGGTCCGCATAATAATATCTGTGGCCGCACCTTACTCTTCTGCAGTCCGCACAATTATGTTTGTGGCCCACACAATAATGTCTGCGACCGCACCTTACTTTTTTGCGGTCCACACAAATGTGACTGCGGCCGTGTTGCTTTTCTTTTGCAGCCACATAATAATTGTGTGGTCCGCACTTTTGTTGGACTTGAGATGCAAGTTCTGTGAACTTTTGCTCTGACCCAGCTTCTGCGGCCGCACTTTGCACATTTCTCTAATGGCAATTTCTTCATAACCTGCTGCTGCAGATGATATTCTGCGGTCCGTACTTCTGAGCTTTTGTGTTTGTTTTTGTCCTTGCGTTCAGATTACTCCTTATTGAGTTGGATTTCATCTTGGGAGCTCATCTTCCAATATTCCTGTAATTAAGCACATTTCATCAGTTTTTGGGAACACAGTTAAGCGCTTTTGGACTAAAGCAAAAGCTAAAGGGCACTAATAAGTAGTCAAAATCCCCACTTATCACTGGTCACGAGTCCATTAGGTCATCAGGATGTTGTTAACAGGATTTACCAAGATTGTCCGTTCATGATTCAAAATCTGGTATTCCCTGCAGACTTGCTTGAAATGCCCTTCCAAGACTATGATAATATTGTTGATATGGATTGTCTCCATAGGCACCATGTATTGGTTGATTGTAGGTTGAAGCAAGTGACTTTTAAAACTCTTGCATATTCACACATAGTAGTTCAAGGAGAAAGATCATTGACATCTAATATTATTTGTGCGGTCTTGGCAAGGAAGATGATTTGTCAAGATTGTGATGCCTATCTTGCTCATATAATCAATACACGATTGAGAAATCCAAGTTCTATGGACATACCAACCGTGTGCGACTTTCCTAATGTATTTTCTGATGATCTTCCTGGGTTGCCTCCAGAAAGGGAGATTGAATTTCCTATAAAACTTGTCCCTTGAACTACTCTTATTTCTATCGCTCCTTATAGAAGGGCTCCAACTGAATTAAAAGAGTTGAAGGCTCAATTGCAAGAACTTCTTGAGAAAGGTTTTATCCGTCCCAGTATTTCACCTTAGGGAGCTCTTGTTTTATTTGTGAAAAAGAAAGATGGCACTCTTAGGCTTTGCATTGATTACTGACAGCTGAACAAGGTAACAATCAAGAACAAATACCCACTGCCTAGAATCGATGACTTGTTTGACCAACTGAAGGGTGCCAGCTTGTTCTCAAAAATTGACTTGAGGTCCGGATATTACCAGTTGTGCGTGAGGGAGCAAGATGTTCCTAAAACTGCTTTTAGGACCAGGTATGGCCATTATGAATTTTTGGTAATGCCATTTGGTTTGACAAATGCTCCTGCTGCATTTATGGATTTAATGAACCATGTATTCAAGCCTTATCTTGATCAATTTGTGGTGGTGTTTATTGATGACATTTAGGTCTATTCCAAGAATAGAGAAGATCATGATAAGCATCTCCGAATTGTCATGCAAATTCTGAAAGAGAGGCAACTCTACGCGAAGCTTTCCAAATGTGAATTTTGGCTGAGTGAAGTGGTTTTTTTAGGCATATTGTATCAGCTAAAGGTGTGAAGGTTGATCCTAGTAAGATTCAAGCTATTGTTTATTGGAAATCCCCTAAAATTCCAACTAAGATAAGAAGTTTCTTGGGTTTAGCAGGATACTATAGGAGGTTCGTGAAGGGCTTCTCTATTATAGCTTCTCCTTTGACCAAACTTTTGGGGAAAGACGCCCAAGTTTGTGTGGGATGACAAGTGTCAAGAGAGCTTTGAAAAGCTCAAATCCTTGTTGACACAAGCTCCAATACTTTCTTTTCCAGCTGAAGGGAAAGATTATGTGATATACACTGATGCATCTTACCGTGGCTTGGGTTGTGCTTTGATGCAAGAAGGGAAAGTAATTGCTTATGCCTCTCTAAAGTTGAAATCTCATGAGTTGAATTATCCAACTCACGATCTTGAACTTGCTGCCATTGTTTTTGCATTAAAAATTTGGAAGCATTACTTGAATGGGGAGAAGTGTCACATATTTACTGATCACAAGAGTTTGAAGTACTTGGGTACACAAAAAAAGTAAAACTTGAGACAACGTAGATGGCATGAACTCATCAAAGATTATG
This sequence comes from Nicotiana tabacum, assembly GCF_000715075.1. Classification (NCBI taxonomy): domain Eukaryota; kingdom Viridiplantae; phylum Streptophyta; class Magnoliopsida; order Solanales; family Solanaceae; genus Nicotiana; species Nicotiana tabacum. Next base: position 12,502,100 of record NC_134091.1, read on the forward strand.
CTTGCACGATTGATTATCATCCCGATAAAGCCAATATGGTTGTAGATGCATTGAGTCGCAATTCCCTTGCACGTTTAACTCTAAGTCCTTTGCCTTTGCTTCTTGAATTAAGAGCCATGAATTCTTGTCTTTCATTTAATTCTAATGGTTCTATCATTGCTAATTTGCAAGTCACGCCAGTCTTACTTAATCAGGTCCAAAAAGCGCAGAAGTTAGATGAAAAGCTTGTGAAACGGGTTGAATAAGTCCAAAATGGAAGAGAATCAGATTTTACATTGAAGAAAGATGGTACCTTATTTTATAAAAATAGGTTGTGTGTTCCTAATGATGATGAATTGAGGAAGCATATCTTTATTGAAGCACATAGTTCACCTTATGCAATGTATCCTGGAGGTACTAAAATGTACCGGACCATCAAGGAGCACTACTGGTGGAGTGGTATGAAGAAAGACATTGCAGAGTTCATTTCTAAATGCTTGGTATGTCAACAAATAAAAGTTGAACATCAAGTCCCAACTGGTCTACTGCAACCCTTGTCAATACCTGAGTGAAAATGGAAAAGGATAACGATAGACTTTGTTTATGGACTTCCACGTACTCAAAGGAACCATGATGCGATTTGGGTCATTGTAGATAGACTAACTAAGAGTGCTTATTTCTTGGCAATCATAATGGACTACTCACTGGAACGTTTGGCAGAATTATACATTAATGAGATTGTGAGGCTGCATGGAATCCCTGCTTCTATTGTGTCTGACAGAGATCCAAGGTTTACATCCAGATTTTGGTCTAGCTTGCAAGAAGCTTTGGGTTCCAAGTTAAATTTTAGTACTGCTTTCCATCCACAAATAGATGGCCAGTCTGAGAGGGTAATACAAATCTTGGAGGATATGCTTCGAGCCTGCATTATTGAGTTTGAGGGTAGTTGGGACAAACACTTAGCCCTGATAGAATTTTCTTACAATAATAGCTACCAATCAAGTATAGGCATGCCTCCTTATGAAGCTTTGTATGGGAGAAAATGTAGAGCGCTTCTTTGTTGGAACGAGGTTGGTGAATGAAAATTGGTGGTCCTGCGATTGTGTAATAAACTGAAGATAAGATAAAAATCATCAGGGATCGCTTAAAAATTGCTTTAGATAGACAAAAGTCTTATGTTGATCTTAAGAAGCGTGATATTGAGTATAAAGCGGGTGATAAGGTATTCTTAAAGGTTTCTCCATGGAAGAAGTATATGAGATTTGGCCAAAAAGGTAAACTTAGTTCTCGATTTATTGGACCTTATGGAGTGCTTGAGAGAGTTGGCTCGGTTGCTTATCAACTAGCTCTTCCACTAGAGTTAGACAAGATCCACAACGTCTTCCATATTTCTATGGTTAGAAGATACCTCTTAGATACATCTCATGTTCTTCATATTGAATCTATTGAGGTCAATCCTGATTTGACATATGGAGAATAACCAATCCAAATCTTAGTGCGTGAGATAAAAGAGCTTAGAAATAAGAGAATCCCCTTAGTAAAGGTTCTTTGGAGAAATCATTCTGGCAAGGAAGCTACTTGGGAGCGAGAAGAGGATATGCGAGTTCAATATCCACACTTGTTTCGGGACTAGTATAAGGTAAATTCCGAAACGAAATATTTTTTAAGGGGGAGAGAGTTGTAACACCCCAAAGTTTTAACTAATATTTGCATTCTCGATTGAGCATCTTTATAATGAAGATAGATTTTACGCCGTACTTTCTTACTTTTGGTTGTGTTAATATTATCAAAGAAGTTCCATGGTGTTGTTATGTGTAACACTTAATATTATTTTGATGAATTGTTATAAAATACAATAGATATATATAATATTTTGGGAACCAAACCTGCTATTAATTTAAAGATACTTAGTAGTTTGGGCAGCCACCTTTCTCATATTTATCCAAAGTTTTTATATTACTTTTGCGACATGCTTTTTCATAACCTCATCTCATTTTCAGTCCTTAATGCCAAAGAAAACCCCATCTATCTCTCCTTCTTATCACTTAAAATAAATCATTATAACCATCAGAAAGCTTCACTACATCAATCATCCAAACTAGTTCTTGGTGAAGCTCAAGTTGCTTCTCTCTTTTGTGGTAAGTTACTAAACCCGTTTTTACACTAGACAGGTATTAATGCTTTCTTCATATCTTCTTGTATAGGGTTCTGTTTCAAGTGATCCAAGCTTTTATGGAAACATCTTTCATATATCTATAACTCTTATTCAGTCATCAAAACTTGGTTTTCCTTTTATTTACCCGAAACTGGGTGATGAAGTACATGGCAGGTGCTGCCTAGATTTTTTGTTTTACAAACTCTCCATGTACTATTGTTAGTACTTTTAGCATAAATTTTTGTACAAAACTGATATGGGATTGATTCAAGATGTTATGAAATGGCAAGATATATATCTACAACTGCAATGAAGACCTCAGAGTCTAGTTTGTCCGTTTTCATCTTCAAAACTGAGTCACAACGCAAGACAGTGATACTGTCCAGAATTTCTGTTTCAAAAGTTTTGGGTAATTTTCACCAATACCATGTTTAGTTTGACACGTTAAATCACTGAACTTATATAGATATTTAATTATGTATTTAAGGTATATACCCTTGTAAAATATAAGGGGAAGTGTTTGAGGAAGTGAACGGATTTGGTTTGTCTATGGCGTAGACGATTCGATTGTCTTCAAGTTGTGGCTGAACTGTTTTGTGGTAAAACACCAAGGTATGTATATAAACTTTGTACTCTTTTTACTTGCTAGAATATTTTGAAATAACCTGATATTTTATTTTTCTTGTCATCAATTTATATCATTGTATTCGTGTTATATCAAGTATTATAAGATATTCGCTTTATCGCTCACTCGTACGGATTTGCTTGACCATTTTGCATACTTGTTGGTACTTTGTCCTTCTTGTGGCAGTGACTTTGTCACTCATCTTGGCATATCTCTTGTTTTGGATCTTTTTCCATCTTGACTTTGAATTTGTAGTTCGTCTTAAATTATGAAACCTGTCCGTGTTAAGTACGAACTAGGAAGCCATTTTTAATATGGTTCTTGATCTCTTGACAATTGGATTTTGACCCTACTTGATTTGGGATTTCGGTCTATCTTGATATCTAATTTTGCTTAGTGTGATGGCATGACGTACATATTGAGCGAAAAATAAGTATTTGAAAAACTCTCTTGTATTGATAGTATACGCTTTCTCAACTCTTGAATCTTGAACATTGTTATTGATATTTGGAAATACTTCAAGGTTTGATATTCGATAATTTTGATATATTTGTTCACTTGTTTTAAATTATGTTTAATTTGAGATACCTATGACTGAAAAGGGGAATTCGAGAATTTAATGGCTCCAAGCCCAAAGTTTATACGCCACTAAGCTTTATGCTTAGCGATAGTTGTTTTCTATCGTATGTAATGTACGAGATGAGATTTGAAGACGACCTTATGAAGTAGTCTTTTTGGGAGCACTTATGTAGATCACATTTGCATATGCACCTAGATTTTGTATAGTTTTGGGACTTGTACATGATCTATATATTACACCCATGTACGTTATTTTGGAGGCTTGTTGGATCTTAAGACCAAAATTCTTGTAACTTGTTTTGCTGTTTAAGAGTGTGTTAATAACTCAAGTCTTGTAATATGCTGAATTTATACTGTCTTGTAAAAATGTACAAAGGAGAAGATTAGTTTTATTTATTTTTTCTCTCGTTAGTTTGAAATTTATGTATAATATGAACAAGTAGTGATGTTGCACAAAAAGTATAATTTTGTTAGGAAGTTACTTAACGTGTTGATTATTCAAGAAGAGTTATATTACCTTATGCTGATATTTTGACATTGTATTTTATTTAAAAAAAATAATTATGAAGTGTATTTTCAAAAACAAAAAAAAATACTGCACTTTGAACCTTTATCGCATGGATTTATTTCTGCTACCAAATTATTCTGAATGTCTTTTTGGATTAATATCTTTTTAATGTTGTAAGTAGTAAATTAGATTTGTTTTATACGTAGCACCCTCTCAAATGGGGTGCTACAAAGTTCATTCTTGAACGGATCGTTCTCGTTGTTGAGACCGGATCTGCTCCACCCGCCCCGTCGGAGCCAACTTCGCCCCTGGAGTGTTGTTGTCGACTCTCTACGTTGTTTGATTTGCAGGAGCACCGGGAGGAATTGGATCTCGTCCGTTTGCATTATTTGAAGCCCCCGATAGTGCATGCTTTAGTTCCATCAAAACCCGGTCCTGCCGCGTGAGATGGCCTAGAATGATTGCCTGTTGTTCTTGCAGGATCCTCACCGCATCCACGACATGTTCCTCATCAACATCATCGGGAGTTGTCTCTCGAACCTGTCGAGGATTCTGCCTGTCATGCACCGGCGTGACATCATTTCCCTCGTTGCGGGTGTCACTGATTGAATCCTCGAAAACAGGATGATCCCCTCAAATTTCTGGGTTGTACGTGTTGTTAACAGTGTTATTTGCCATTTTTTTACGATTTTTTCTAAAATAAAATAACCAAATCGCGTTAGTAAAAAAGGCAAGGATCAATTTAATTGTACGACTGTCTAGGCCCCGTGGTGAGCGCCAAACTGTTTACCCGTAAAATAGTACAGTTAAATTTATACGTGGTTTCTAGACAAGTGAACTAATTTGATCCAGAAATAATGCAATAGTTGAAGAAATATACAATACTTAGCCTTGAAATACTGGCGAAACGACAGAGACGACAGTTCCGGGAACAAGGTTTCCGGGCACAGCAAGGATGAGATCAAAAAGCAAGAAAGTCAAATTGTATTAAGCTTTGTATAGAATATAGTATAAGTTTTGCCAGAAAATTCGTGTCCATTACAATGATAACTAAGCTCACTATTTATAGTTATGTCTAGGGAAGAAGGTCCTAGGACCGTGCCCTCCTTTAATGTCAATTATGAGGGTCATTGATGAAGACGTAACAGTGAGCATAAATGCCAAATTCTCTGTAACGAACCATCGCTCTTAATGCTGCAGAATATTCCCTATTAAATGCCACCGCGCGCAGAGCATTTAACATACCTTTATGAACGTTATCATTTCCAGTGACAAGCGAAATGGCTGTGTTCAGTCTTCGGCCATCCCCGTCTTGGGTTCCACGTGTCCTCCCTTTAGATGATCACATGTCATATCATATTTCACCTTATACAATATTATTATCCATTCGAGTTTAAATTAATTTTCACTTTGTCGGCTTAATAATCTTTTAAGACAACTAAAGTTAATTTACATGTTTTTTTTTATTTTTCAAAAAAGTTAAAATATTATTCTTTGTGACTAAGGAATAGTGTATTGTGCTCAAAGTATATTAAATGATAATTAAGTGGAGTAATTATTTTTTCCATATAGTCTTATCTATTCAAGTTTAAATTAATTTTTTACTTTGTCGACTTAATGATCTTTTAAGATAACTAAAGTTGTTTACAAGTTTGTTTGATTTTCGAAATACATCAATTTTCAACATTTATCACAATACTTGTTGCGGCGTGCAACCCAATCCCAATACTTTTCACAATATATGTTGCGTCGTGTAACCCGATCCCAATATCATATTAATATTTGTTACGACGTGCAACTTATTCCTAATATGATTTCATAAGCATATATGACTTAACACAAAGTAATCTCAACACAAAAGGGAAATAAAGTATTCAAAACATCAAGGAACTACCAGTACAAATAGAGAATATCCAATATCTCATATTCACAAATCTCGACAAATCATCATTTTAAGAATAGCTAAATAACTCACATATCAGAATAACATAAAAAGGGCAACGAGTAATGCAAAGACAATAAGAACAATTAAAAACATGAGACAATGGAGACATACAATTAATTAATAAGATAGAAAGATATAGAAGGTAAGCAGGTAATTAGTGAAGAATGAATAAGTTGAAACAAACAACAATTAAATGATAGATAAAGGCATGGATAACGAGGGCAATATTTTCTCATATAGAGGAGAGAGAACGGGAATAGAGTCGTCAATTTTGACTCACCCACACATTTCTTCAAATAGTCAATGTGAATGCAACCGGTCTTTGAGGACATTTCATCAGTGAATCATAATTAAAAAAAATCGTCACTCTTCACCTGAGCAAAGATCATTGATTGACTCCCAAAGCTAAATCATAAAAATATATATTATTATATACTTGAAAATAAAGTTGTACCTAAAAATGTTACGCGGCGCCTTCCTGAAATTTCTTGGAAGGGCGACGTAAGGTTAAGCAACCGATGTCAGTGCAGTTGCTGTCCGTCAACTGAAGTCCCCTCCGTACGCTAGATTAGATTGTCAGTCTCGTACGGAAAGACCAATATCATGAGCAATTGAGCAAGTGGAAATGAGCAATTGATGATAAAAGTTATTACAAAATACAATGCGGTGTTGGGGGAGAGACACTAATACGAAGCAATGATTGCTTGCTTGAATGTTTGAATGCTTTGGTCCCCCTTAATAATACTTAAAAAAATAAACTAAAGTTACATGAGTTGACCTATGAAAGTTGTAGAAGCACATTGAAAATAAATAAAGTAAAACTACTCTATAATTACAATAAAAAGGATTTAGTCTTCTACAAGGTAGAAGCAAGTCTGATGGCAACAAATTTGTCTTGCGCATCAAGGTCTGCGCGCGCATTGCTATCGGCACGCGCGACACTATTTGGATCTGCCTGCGGCTGGGCACTGGCGCTTGGCATAGGATCTGCGCGCGCGACATTGTCTGTGCGTGCGGCGCTATTGGCAATATTATGATCTGTGCGCGCGGCATTGTCTATGCGTGCGACACTGTTGGCCTTTGCTAGCTGCTGGGCGCTGGCAAGGATTATCGGTGGGGCAACAGAGGCACATGCGCGCTTGTCACTTGGTGCTTCCGAGACTACGGGGCCGACCGTGGCGTTAGGTGTTGTGAGGCTTACTAGGATGCCACGGAGCGCATCCAAGGGGTCATGGGTCGATGATGGAAAGCAGCCCATGACATTCTTCCCCACTTGAGTTGGCGATGTCCTCGGAGCCTTACCTGCAGGATGATGATTGGTCAGGCTCTTGTTGGCTGGGAGGTCTATTTCCCTCGGTCTTGTGAGGTGGCTTTCTGAATGATGTTCCATGTATTTCTGAAATGCTCTGAGGCGGCTGACATGGAAGACTGGATGGATTTTCCACCAAGCTGGTTTGTTCAGCTGGTATGTGGATTTCCCGATGCGGCTTTCAATGGAAAAGGGTTCGATGTATCTTTGCAATAGGCGAGGGTCATGGGTCCTCTCTGCAAACAAGTTCCGCCTCGGGGTTCTTACAAACACTTTGTCTCCTGCTTGATGTTGGACAAAGCGAAGGTTTTGTTCGGCATACCTCGTTGCCCTCTCTTGGGCTTTGACAAGATAGCTCTGCACTATCTCCAAAGTTTGCTCCCATTCTTTCAAGAAACTGGCAGCTCGAGGCGATGTTGGCATGTTTGGTGCATTCACAGTCTGTGGGTATAGCGGTTGTTGTCCGGTAATAATTTCAAAAGCGCTTTTATTTGTGGGGGCGCACTTTTGTGAATTGAAACACAACTGAGCAGCATCTAGAAGCTTCACCCAATTCATTTGTGATCCGTTTGCAAGTTGGCGGAGATATTCTTTCAGCATGTCATTGAACTGGTCTGTCTGGCCATCTGCTTGTTGATGGAAGTTTGAGTTATGACTCAATTTGTATCTGAGGCACCTGAATAGATGGGTCCAAAATTTGCTAGTGAAGCGTGATTCGCAGTCACTAATGATGTCTTTGGGCATGCCCCAATATTTGACAATTTGAGAGAAGAAGAGTCTAATTGTATCTTCTGCCGATATTTTCTGTGGGGCTGCTATGAAGGTAGCATACTTGGAAAACCGGTCTACCACAACCAAGATTGTTGCAAGATCTCCAACCTTAGGTAATCCTATGATGAAATTTAGGGAAATGCTTTCCCAAGGTCTCTTTGGGACAGGTAGTGGCTCTAAGAGTCCTGTTTGTGTTGAGTGGTCCGACTTGTCCTTTTGGCATGCTTGACAAGTCTTCACACACTTCATGGGTGCCATGAGTTGTTGGACGCCGATGATATGATGTTTGATTGATGGTGTTGAGGGCAGCCGGAACCGTAGGTTCAGGTCTTTTGATTCCCTTCTTTGACTGCATGACCGAGATGTTTTCAGCGACCATCTTTATGGGTATGCATGGTATGGTGCGGGGTTTGGCCCCCGTTGTCTCCCATCATTAGGAGCATGTTGGTATATGGTACCGGGATGGTGTTGGTTTGCCTGAGGAATTCCAATCCCACTATCAGTGCGAAGTCATCGATGAGAGCTATGCATAGGTTGAATATTCCCTTGTATGGGCCAAGCTTCATTGGCACTTCTTTGGCTATTCCACTCACTGGCTGGGATGGAGAGTTAATAGCCTTGACACGACCCCGACTCTTTTGCACCGCTAGACCGAGGCGATGCACCTGAGTTGAGGCTAGGTAGTTGTGGGTAGCACTCGTGTATACCAATGCCCGAATGGGTTTGCCGTTTACTTTCATGTCGACGAACATTAAGGTCCTCTTTTGTGTGGTGGGAGGCCTCTCATCCGCCTTTTCTTTCCCTTTCTTGGCGATTGGGCATGCATTCTTCTTGGGGTTACCAGCACTGGTTCCTGCCAATGTATTAGGAATGGAGCCAACAAATGCGTTGAAGGAACCTACTTGCTCTATGTCGTCTGGGTCGTCATGATCTGACCCATCCTCAACAGTCTGATGCGCATTGATCTGTATATTTGGGCATTGATTGTTCCAATGTTCCCCGCCACAATGACGGAATTCTGAAGGGGGTTTTCTCCATTGATTATTGTTGACTGATGCAGCACTGTTGCTGCTTGAGGAAGGAGTCTTAGATTTGGATGCACCTCGATCTCCTCCGTTTCTGTTAGGGCCACCATTGCTAGGCTGGCTCCCATTGTATCACCCATGGATAGGTGGTTGGGGCCTATCCTTCTGAATTTCCATATGATAATCCCCAAGGCACTCTGCAGCTTGAATGGCCTTGGGCAGGGTATCTACCCTTTGTCTTTGCAGCTCCATACGAGCATGAGGTTTCAAACCTTCTATGAATGCGAATAGTTTATCTTTGTCCCCCATATCCCGTATATTTAACATGAGTGCGAAGAATTCTCGCACGCAATCCTGCACTGATCTGGTGTGGAAGAGTTCACGCAGCTTTCTCCGTGCATTGTATTCAACGTTTTCGGGGAAGAACTGTAGGCGTATGGCTGCCTTCAGTTCTGCCCATGTCTGGAGAGTATCTTCACCGGCCCTGATGGCTTCATATTTCACTCGCCACTAGAGTTTTGCATCGCCTTGAAGATACATGGCAGCAGTTGCTACCTTTTTGGCTTCTTCCAACTTTCCTACGGCATCGAAGTATTGTTCGATGTCGAAGATGAAATTTTCCACTTCTTTAGCGTCCCGAGCTCCGTTGTATGGCTTTGGCTCCAGAATTTTCAGCTTTTGTGGCATAGGGGCAATGTTCATGGCCCCCCTGATTTGGTTTTCGCCTCCTTTGAGCAGGCTTTGAAGGGTAGCATTGACAACATTGAGCTGGCTTGTCAAGTTGTTTATGGTTTGCTGCATGGCAGTCAGTCAGTCTGCCTCTAGTTTCCGATGGGCTAAATCCTCGGCACGCTCCTATTGGAGGTCCTCGAATTTGCCATGAATTTTGGCTGCCTCAACGGCTGTCGTTTGTCGGTCTTCCTGAGAGTCGCGACTGATGTTTGCTATGTCAACTTCGGCCTGCCTCATTCTGCGGTCCAAGTCATCCAACCTTTGCACTAGGTTGGTTTTAGATCATGCACCGTATCCATAATGGGCTGTAATACGTCAACCGTCTCTTGAAGGGTCGCGATGCGATCCCCGTAATTCACCATGGTCAGAAATAGTGGTAATTGCAATGCGTTCCCTCGTCCGATGTCGAGCCTAGGCTCTGATACCAACTGTTACGCGGCGCCTTCCTGAAGTTCCTTGGAAGGGCAACGTAAGGCTAAGTAACCGATGTCAGTGTGGTTGTTGTCCACCAACTGAGGTCCCCTCCGTACGCTAGACTAGATTGTCAGTGCCGTATGGGAAAACCAATGTCGTGAGCAATTGAGCGAGCAAAAATGAGCAATTGATGATGAAAGCTGATTGTATTGATGATGATGAAAGCTATTACAAAATGCAATGCAGTGTCGGGGGGAGAGACACCAGTACAGAGAAATGATTGCTTGCTTGAATGTTTGAATGCTTTGGTCCCCTTAATAATACTTAAAAAAAATAAGCCAAAGTTACATGAGTTGACCTATGAAAGGTGTAGAAGCACACTGAAAATGAATGAAGTAAAACTACTCTATAATTACAATGAAAAGGACTTAGTCTTCTACAAGGTAGAAGCAAGTCCGATGACAACAACTTTGTCTTGAGCATCAGGCTCTGCGCGCGCATTGCTATCGGCGCGCGCGACACTATTTGGATCCGCCTGCGGCTGGGCGCTGGCGCTTGGCATAGGATCTGCGTGCGTAGCTCTATTGGCAACATGATGGTCTGTGCGCGCGACATTGTTGGCCTTTGCTTGCTACTGGGCATTGGCAAGGATTATCGATGGGGCGACAAAGGCACATGCGCGCTTGTCACTTGGCGCTGCCGAGACCAGGGGGTCGACCGTGGCGCTAGGCGTTGGGAGGCTTGCCAGAACGTCACGGGGCGCGTCCAAGGGGTCATGGGTCGATGATGGAAAGCAGCCCATGAGAGAAATTATGAACATTTTTGTCAATGACATTATGACATAATTGCCTCCTAAACTTTTCCGAGATTTCACATATTACGCAATAAAAAGGCCTAGTCGTCAGTCGTCACACCCATCTATGTAAAGGAAGCATCATAGATTTTATTCATTTTATTCATCGTCACGCCGACCTCCTCCGCTAAAAAGGTGGCATTCATCCTCTGCTCCGCGTAAAGGGGCCATGCAATCATCGGCACGCCGTGGACTACGTTTTCTAAAGTCGAATTCCATCCACAATGCGAAAGAAATGCTCCGGAAGATGGATGATTTAGAATTGCTACTTGAGGGGCCCAAGAAGGCACTACCAAACCCCTTCCCTCTGTTTTCTTCGCAAATCCTTCCGGCAAGTATATCAATGGATCATTTTCATCGCTGCCCACGTTGAAAAATGCTGCCGAGGCACTTGCATCACTTGGCGTACGGGCCACTAAGATGAACCTGTTGAAAGCAAAGAAAGAAATAAATGTTGAGGTTTTATTTTTAAGATGTAATATTCTTAAAATGAGGGTGAATGAGAAATGGAGGGAAAATGAAATTTTGAGTAAAATTTTAAGTTTTCCCCTCTTAACAATGAGACATTGTCCCATATTGGAAGTGGAAGACATTTTTGGTGGGTATATATATAATTGCTCTTCTTGTAGCTCTTAAAGAGTTAAGAAGAAAGCAAGCCTCGCGCCGTCGTCGTCGTCGCTCGCTCGGCTCGGCTTCGGCTACGGCTACGGCTACGGCTACGGCTACGGCTACGGCTACGGCTTCGGCTTCGGCTTCGGTCAAATGATCGATTGATTGATTAATTTTTTGTGCTTGCTCCACAAATATGTAATGCTTGGTCTTGCACTCCTTCTTGGCTGCTATATATATGAGCAGCAAATGTTGAAGAAATATACCAAAAACTCAACATACAATTCGCTCAACAAATTGGCTATACATTGCATTCCTTCCTCTCAGAACTTCCATACGTTTTTCTGAGTATATACTCCTTCGTTCTGCATTGTTTTTTAACTTCAAACAAAGCAACTGTAAGTGTGATTTGCTACCGAACTTTGTGTGGGGTTTGAAGTACCGCTACACCAGTGTGTTATTCGTTCTATCCTGGGAGGAAATAATCCATTACCTTGGGTACTAGGAGGGGATTAAATTCCTTAAGGAAACACTGTGAATTTAGTGGGCTCGAATTTATTATTATTGTTTCATTACGTTAACTTATATTTTGCAGAATTAATATTTACAAATACAGGAATATTGACGGGAATAACAATCTTAAGGAATTTAATATTTATTTCTGTACTTGTGTTATTCTTATTATTCTGCAAACTAAAACCTTTGTGGTTTGTGTACTCCCGTTTTGGAGAGTTAAGCCTTCGTGGCGTTTTGTTGGATATTAAAATCTACGTGATTTTTACTCCAGTTTGAAAACATGTATTAAACGTTTGTTTGTGTCATTCTTTTACAGAAAAGATGATGACTGAAAACGAAAACCAAGCTGTTCCGATGGCGACTGCCAACGCAACGACAAGCCGAACACCGGCGTTGGCACCGGGAGAAAAACCCGGAAAATTTTCCGGGATTGATTTCAAACGCTGGCAGCAGAAGATGTTCTTCTACTTAACTACGTTATGTCTACAGAAGTTCATCAAGGAAGATGTTCCTGATCTGCCGGATAAAACTCCAGATAATGAACGCTTTCTCGTGATTGAAGCGTGGAAGCATTCTGATTTTTTATGCAAGAATTATATTCTTAGCGGACTGGATGATAATCTGTATAATGTATACAGTAGCATGGAGACATCCAAAGAATTGTGGAATGCGCTTGAAAAGAAATATAAGACTGAAGATGCCGGGATGAAGAAATTCGTTGCCGCAAAATTTCTGGACTACAAAATGATAGATAGCAAGTCTGTTATTACTCAAGTCCAGGAATTGCAAGTGATTATTCATGATCTACTTGCTGAAGGTCTTGTAATCAACGAAGCATTCCAAGTAGCAGCAATGATTGAGAAGTTGCCTCCGTTGTGGAAGGACTTCAAAAATTATTTGAAACACAAACGAAAGGAAATGTCCCTTGAAGATCTCATTGTTCGGTTGAGAATCGAAGAGGACAATAAAGCTGCTGAAAGGAGAGGCCGTGGAAATTCAACAATAATGGGAGCAAATATTGTTGAAGCTAACAAAAAGAGGAAGAAGGCTTCTGGTCCGAAATACAACCCAAGCAAGAAGCGGTTCAGTGGAAACTGCTACAACTGTGGGAAAACCGGACACAAATCTACGGAGTGTCGTGCTCCGAAGAAAGACAAGAAAAGGGGTCAAGCAAACATGGTAGTAAACCATGATGATGTTGATAACTTGTGTGCCATGCTCTCTGAATGTAACTTGGTGGGAAATCCTAAACTGTGGTGGTTTGATTCAGGAGCCACTCGCCATGTTTGTGCAGTTAGAGAGGCTTTTGCTACCTATGCTCTTGCTGAACCCGGAGAGACAGTTTATATGGGAAATGCTTCAACAGCAAAAGTTGAAGGATATGGGAAGGTATTTCTAAAAATGACTTCTGGCAAGGTCATGACTTTGAACAATGTCCTTCATGTTCCCGAAATGAGAAAGAATTTAGTCTCTACGGGACTTCTTGTTAAGCACGGTTTTAAGTGCATTTTTGTATCCAACAAGGTTGTAATTAGTAAGAATGAAATATTTGTGGGAAAAGGTTACCTCACCGAGGGCCTTTTCAACCTAAATGTAATGGTTGTTGAAAATAATAATAATATTTCAGCTTCTTCTTACTTACTTGAGTCAAATGATTTATGGCATGTACGTTTGGGTCATGTCAATTATAAAACCTTGCGGAAAATGATTAACTTGGAAGTACTGCCCAAGTTTGAATGCGAAAAATCAAAATGTCAAACATGTGTGGAATCTAAGTATGTTAAACATCCTTATAAGTCAGTTGAAAGGAATTCAAATCCTTTAGACTTAATTCACACAGATATTTGTGACATGAAGTCAATACCATCTCGCGGTGGAAAGAAGTATTTCATAACTTTTATTGACGATGGTACTCGATATTGCTATGTTTACTTACTGAATAGTAAAGATGAAGCAATAGACGCATTCAGGCAATACAAAAATGAAGTTGAAACGCAACTTAACAAGAAAGTAAAAATGATAAGAAGTGATAGGGGTGGTGAATATGAATCTCCTTTTGAAGAAATATGTTTAGAATATGGAATTATTCATCAAACAACAGCCCCTTACACGCCCCAATCTAATGGGATTGCGGAAAGAAAGAATCGCACATTAAAGGAGATGATGAATGCGTTGTTGATAAGTTCTGGTTTGCCACAGAACTTGTGGGGGGAAGCCATTCTTACGGCTAATCGAATATTAAATCGAGTGCCCCATAGCAAAACACAATCCATTCCTTATGAACAATGGAAAGGAAGGAAGCCCAACTTGAATTATTTTAAAGTGTGGGGGTGTTTGGCAAAAGTGCAAGTTCCTAAACCCAAAAGGGTAAAGATAGGACCGAAAACCGTTGATTGTGTTTTCATAGGATATGCGACAAATAGTAAAGCATATCGATTTCTGGTTCATAAATCAGAAAATTCCGACATTCATAATAATACGGTTATAGAATCAGATAATGCTGAGTTTTTTGAAAATATATATCCGTATAAAAAGGAATGTGAGTCGTTTGGTGAAGGATCTAAACGACCTCGGGAAGAAACAAAAGAAAGTACATGTAATCAGGAGAATCCAAGACGTAGTAAACGTCAAAGAACGTCTACTTCATTTGGACCAGATTTTGTGGCTTTCTTATTGGAGAATGAGCCTCAAACATTTAAAGAAGCTATGACTTCTTCGGAATCATTGTTTTGGAAAGAGGCAGTCAATAGTGAAATAGAATCCATATTGAACAACCATACATGAGAATTGGTTGATCTTCCTCCTGGAAATAAACCTTTGGGTTCTAAATGAATTTTTAAGAGAAAAATCAAAGATGATGGCACTATTGATAAATTCAAGGCAAGGCTCGTAGTCAAAGGGTATAGACAATGAGAAGGTCTAGACTACTTTGATACATACTCTCCAGTTACAAGAATTACGTCCATACGGATGTTAGTAGCATTAGCTACAGTGTATGGTCTTGAAATTCATCAAATGGATGTTAAGACGACCTTCTTAAATGGAGAGTTGGAGGAAGAAATTTACATGGAACAACCTGAAGGGTTTGTGGTTCCAGGTAAAGAAAAGAAGGTATGTAGACTTGTTAAGTCTCTTTACGGACTAAAACAAGCACCCAAACAATGGCATGCGAAATTTGACCAAACAATGTTGTCAAATGGTTTTAAGATAAATGAATGTGATAAATGCGTGTACATTAAAAATGTTCCAAATCACATAGTCATTGTTTGCCTATATGTGGATGATATGTTGATAATGAGTAATGACATTGCCAACATAAATGCTACTAAGCGTATGCTCAATAGCAAGTTTGATATGAAAGACTTGGGAGTGGCTGATTTAATTCTGGGAATTAAGATCAATAAGACTCCTCAAGGTCTGGCATTGTCACAATCTCATTATATTAAGACAGTACTTGAAAAATTCAAGCACTTGGGCTTTAAAGTTGCAAAGACTCCAATTGACGTGAATCTTGCATTAGCAAAGAACAAAGGCCAAAGCATATCACAATTGGATTATGCTCGTGTATTGGGATGCTTAATGTATATCATGAATTGTACACGACCAGACATAGCTTGTGCTATAAGTAAACTGAGTCGATATACGAGCAATCCAGGCCAATCTCATTGGATGGCAATGAAACGAGTTTTGGGATATTTAGAACATACCCAGAACTTTGAATTGCACTACAGTAATTTTCCTGCGGTGATTGAGGGATACTGTGATGCAAATTGGATCACCGGTTCAACTGATTCTAAGTCCACGAGTGGATATGTATTCACTATTGGTGGAGGAGCGGTATCTTGGAAGTCGTCCAAACAAACATGTATTGCCCGCTCTACAATGGAGGCTGAATTCATAGCCTTAGATAAAGCCGGTGAAGAAGCTGAATGGCTCCGGAATTTCTTGGAAGACATTCCATTTTGGCCCAAACCGTTGGCACCAATATGCATACATTGTGATAGTCAAGCGGCAATTGGAAGGGCTGGGAGCGTCATGTATAACGGTAAATCTCGTCATATACGACGAATACATAAAACCGTTAGGCAATTACTCTCTAGAGGAATTATCACAATTGACTATGTAAAGTCAAGTGATAATGTGTCGGATCCACTTACAAAAGGCCTAACTAGAGAGGTAGTTGAGAAATCATCAAGGGGAATGGGGCTATGGCCGAGAACAAGTCATTGTGGCGGTAACTCTACCTAGAAGACTGGAGATCCCAAGATCTAGGTTCAAAGAGATCAAACAAAGTTATTAATGACGGTTCAACATTGTCAAATAAAATTTTAGTCCATTCTCGTGATGAGACAATGTTCAGTACCAAGGATAAAGCATTAAGGCTTTTTAATGATTTCTAAATTTGATACGGGGTATATCAAATAGTGTATCTACAGGATGACACGTTTAGGAATCACCTATTTAAGTGTGAAGTGTGAGCCGCTTCAAGGAGAACTTTGTAAGGCCAGTTCTCTACGCACTTATGAAACCAGGCGGTGTTCATGGCTGAAACGAACACAACAATGAGAACCAAAGACGGTTAAGGGTTGATTGTGTGACTTATGGTTGTCTAGGTATACACCAAAGATCGACGGTTCAAAGATATCAAATCTACCGATTGACCGAGTATATCCGACATAAGTTTACTACGGAAAGTTCAAAGGGAAACCTACTTATCCAGATGCAATTAATCCTTGCTTGTAAATCACACAGTTTTTCATGCATACTTCCGTGATATAGCCATTCCCCATTCATGTGGGGGATTGTTGAGGTTTTATTTTTAAGATGTAATATTCTTAAAATGAGGGTGAATGGGAAATGGAGGGAAAATGAAATTTTGAGTAAAATTTTAAGTTTCCCCCTCTTAACAATGAGACATTGTCCCATATTGGAAGTGGAAGACATTTTTGGTGGGTATATATATAATTGCTCTTCTTGTAGCTCTTAAAGAGTTAAGAAGAAAGCAAGCCTCGCGCCGTCGTCGTCGCTCGCTCGCTCGGCTCGGCTTCGGCTACGGCTTCGGCTTCGGCTTCGGCTTCGGCTTCGGCTTCGGATTCGGATTCGGATTTGGATTTGGATTTGGTCAAATGATCGATTGATTGATTAATTTTTTGGACCAAATTTATTTGTTAATAGTAAATATTAACGTAAGATTATCCGTATTTGTAAACGGATATTTTTCAATCCGTGTATTGATAATTTGGCAGCCGGATAATGGTCTTCCCACCATGAAGTGCTTGCTCCACAAACATGAAGTGCTTGCTCCACAAACATGTAATGCTTGCTCCACCATGAAGGGTGGACGTTTGGTCTTGCACTCCTTCTTGGCTGCTATATATATGAGCAGCAAATGTTGAAGAAATATACCAAAAACTCAACATACAATTCGCTCAACAAATTGGCTATACATTGCATTCCTTCCTCTCAGAACTTCCATACGTTTTTCTGAGTATATACTCCTTCGTTCTGCATTGTTTTTTAACTTCAAACAAAGCAACTGTAAGTGTGATTTGCTACCAAACTTTGTGTTCGCCGAAACACTGGGGTTTGAAGTACCGCTACACCAGTGTGTTATTCGTTCTATCCTGGGAGGAAGTAATCCATTACCTTGGGTACTAGGAGGGGATTAAATTCCTTAAGGAAACACTGTGAATTCAGTGGGCTCGAATTTATTATTATTGTTTCATTACGTTAACTTATATTTTGCAGAATTAATATTTACAAATACAGGAATATTGACGGGAATAACAATAAAAACAACAAATTTTTAGGTTGGATATATTTTTTCCGGAGATAATTAAAAATTTAGTAGGATAATAAAATTGTAGAAACGGAAACTATTAGTCAAGGGCCAAATATATACGGACTTAAATATATCCCCCTCCACCTATCGGCTATCGGTCCAAAAATGCCTACAATTTTATCTTTTCGACTCATTTTGCCCTTATAACTAAGGGTCAACTTGAATTATAAAAATAAAAAATATTTAATTCTACGTTGATTTTGTTATTGGTCTAATTCAATTAAATCAATGGAAAATGATCAAAACTATCCTTGAATTATTGGCCAGGGCTAAATATATAATCTCCGTTCATCTGTCGGTTCAAAAATAACCCCGAAAATACCCGATTTCCTAACTTACCCGACCCAATCATTAACCCGCCCAAAAAACATAAAATTTCATCGGAAAATTATTTTTTCTGCCATTTTCATTTTACTTCCTCCCTATTTATTTAGTGAACACTGATTTATAATTTTAAAAAAGATAGCGTACTGCAACAAGTAAAATAGATATGATAATTTATTAATACTCACTTAAAACGCTATTTTTCTAATATTAAAATGTAATATAACCTTTGCTGACTCATTTGTAGACCCCAAGCTAACTCAGTAAGTTGTTCACTTGTTAAAGTGCCGCCACTGCCAAAGGCCACAAAGAGAACAGAATCAGGCGGCTGATTATCCAACCACGCCAAAATCTCAGCATCCTTTTCTGTAACGACTTCATCTTGTTTGATCAATGGCCCTATAGCATGAACATGCGGAATTGGTATATTTTGGAAAAACGAGTTTTCTTTAAGAGCTCGAAGGGACACAGGTTCAAGATCATCCCAACTGTTGACAAATATTCCGGCGGCCAACGTCAACCTGCTGACGTGAAGTAAATACCATTTGTACTCATCGTTTTTCCTGTCTTTCACCTGTAAAGACAAATTCAGAATTTAAATTTTAATCTAGTCAATATCTTTTAACTTTTTATCCATTAAATTTATTATTCATTTGAAATTATGAATTCATATTAAGTTTTGTAAAACTATTGATGCAAGTATTGTACACCATCGAATATTAAGTTAATCTACAACAATGGATAACTTTTCATAAGAATCCTAATGAGATAACCTTAAAAATAGAGTAATACATAGTAATATGTTATAAATACTTAAATTGCACTTATAGTGTAAAAAATAAATTGCAGTTTGTATATAAATTGAATTTATTTAATATTCGTTAAAATTTTAATAATTTTCACATATTATGTTTTTGTAGAATATTGATGTAAGTATTTTACACCATCGAATATTAAATTAATCTACTACAACGGATAACTTTTCATAAGAATCATAATGAAAAAGTCCGGTGCACTAAGCTCCCACTATACGCAGGGTCCAAGGAATGACCGGACCACAAAATCGCAACTTTATCAATTATGCCGAGGCTCCCCTTCAAAAATCCTAATGAGATAAACCTTAAAAATATAGTAATACATAGTAGTAACATGTTGTAATCTCGGTTCGAGCCATAGACATGGAAAAATCCTCGGTAGGTAATGCTTCCCGCGAATGAGGTCCTAAGCGGTGCGAATCCGGATATAGTCGGGCTCCAATGCGGGAACCAAACCCCAGCAAAAAAAATATGTTGTAGTCACTTAAATTGTAGTGAGTAGGGGTGTTCAAAACCGAACCGAAACCGAAGTTTAATGGCTTATTGGTATCGGTTTAACGGTTTAACGGACGGGGAACAGATTGAAATTTTTTTATTAACGGCTTATCGGTTTGGGGGCGGATTATTCAATTTTCTTAACGGATAATCCGTTAACCCGTTAAGAATGTATATATATATATGCATAAAATTTATTTTTATCCATATATTAAATAATCAAAAATATATATATTAAATAATCAAAAACCATTCTTCCACTTCCAGTACTCTATCTCTATTCTCTATTACTAATTTACTATTAGACATTTAGTTATAATTTACTATTCCATTTAGTTACTATTAGATAATTTTGATTATCATGTATTATACCCAGTGTTCTCTTCTATTTCTTCTGATAGTTATAAGTTGTTAATAGGCTCATCCCCAGAGATGATTCTACTGGAAAATACGTTGGAATACACATCTCTCTATTTCTTCTATTTAGCTCTCTTCTTAGGAATTTTATTTTGAGTCATAGCGGTCAACAAACAATCCGATAAACCGCTCGATAACCGTCCGATAAGAGCTAAACCGATACCAATCCGTCCGATATCTTATCAGGTGGCTAGCGGATTAATACATTTAAAAGCCGATAACCGATAAGCTAAACCGTTAAGAGCATATAACCGCCCAATCCGCCCGATAAGCAGCCCTAGTAGTGAGAGCGTAAAAAAAAAATTGCACCTTGTATTAAATTCATTTAATATTCGTTAAAATTTTAATAATTTTCAGATATGAATCTCAAATGTACCTGGTCTAGGAGGTCGTGAGGGCATATTGTATTGCATCCAGGAGTTTGAATAGGTTCGGAAAGGTCAACGAACTCGCCGTTGACTTCCCGGTCTAGCGTCGGAAGATACGAAGAGAAAGCCATCAAAAGAGTAGAGGCAGTGAAGAAAGAGTAAACAGGAATAGAAACCTCTTTGCAAATCTCAAAAGCGTCAGTACAGAACAAATCAATGATCAAAGCTTTCGGGCGATGTGTTATTAGAAGTGAGGAGAGGTATTGTTTGAGTGATTCGCGGACTATAATAGAGAGGCGAGTGACTACTCTCATATCGTCCGTGAAAAATGAAGAGATGTTTTCCACCGGTGGGATTTCGACGGCGTAGAAACCGGCGGGGAGGTTATCTGATCGGAAAAGTTCATTTTGTGCGGCGGATGCTCCGGTCGTGATGACGAAGAAGCTGACGTGGAAGCCGTGGTTGATGACTAGGCGTTTGGCGAACTCAAAGAGTGGGATGATGTGTCCCATGCCTGGGCTTGGGAGGAAGGCGACGTGCGGCTTCTCCTTCTGTTCAGCAATCGCCATTGTTGCAGATTTGTCCATTAAAGGAGCAAATGAAACTTCAAATCAATGAAAAGAGAATATGGTTTTTGCGACCTTTTAAGCAAATATATTAAGACTTTCTTTGGTACAAGAGAAATAAAATAAGGTGGGCGGTGGTATGGTAACTGAACTGATATGTGCTTTTTTATATAGAGAAATCACTGTGAAGTTATTCTTCAGAATTTTGATGATCAGAATATTATCTTTTTTTCTCTGATAGTGTTGTGCGATTGGTTTAATCCTTCGGTATTCAAACTGTAGTGACTCGGCTAATTCAGACGACGTCTATTTTGAAGGTTATAAGAGTGAAAAATATTTCGATCATCCCACCCATCACAGCCCGGGGTAGAAATTCTATAACACATATTGTACGTCCGAAAAAACGGTATAGTTGAATTTGTAACCTGATTTATAAACAAGCAAATCGATTTGACCTCAAAAATAATAAATAGATTAAATAAAATACAAGATTTAACGTTGAAATCGAGATTTGACAGTAAATAGCCTGGTTCCGGGAGCAAAGCTTCCGAAGGCAGCAATATGAATCTTAATAAGCAAGAAATGAAATGTTATTGAGATTTTGAATAGTATATAGCATAAGTTTATCATAAAATTTCTCCCTACAATGACGGTTGAAATCACTATTTATAGTTGCACCTAAGGAACAAGGTCATAGGAGTAAGACTCTCTTAACTGACAATAATGTGGGTCATTAAAGAATGTGTAACGACAGGCTATGAATGCCATAATTCTCTATAACTGACTGTTTATTTAATATTGCAGAAAATTCTTCACTGAATGCTACCGGGTGGCAGTCACTCGTTTGTCTTCATTAGCAATATTTCCTTCGGGGCTCTCCGGTGCCAATCGAAGCATCTGTCCCCGGTCTTGGTTTCCACCTATCTCACTTTCTGTCTACCTCTGGTTTCACGTGTCGCTCTATCGTGCGAGTATTTAATTTGAAAGGATTTTACCCTATACACATAAGAATTAAAATTTCGGCGAGTGCAAATAACTCTTAAAATTTTGATGACCAGAATATCATGTTTTCTTGCTGCTCAGTTTGGCTATTTTAATTGTCACTGCTGTTAGGCGACCTAAGTCAAGATTAGGCTATTAGTACATAAACACTGTGCTGCTCCTGTAATACATGGGCCATCAAAACGCCTAGGTACATTAAAATAAAGTTTCTGTTATGTCAATATCTTTTGTTAATTCAAACTTTCCACCTACTGCAATCAATTATCAATGGAAAGAGCTAAAAAAGAAAACTGACGACTACATTCAAAGTTGACGATTTCTTTTCTCGGAAAAGGAAAGGCCTTTGGACTTTGGAGGGTACGTACTTTCCGCAGACATGAAAATTAATGAGTTTAACTAATGTTACATTCACAGTGTAATTTTATATAATATCTGGTTATTCAAAAGATAATATCATGTAATTCATTATAAATAAG
Organism: Nicotiana tabacum; assembly: GCF_000715075.1. Taxonomy (NCBI): domain Eukaryota; kingdom Viridiplantae; phylum Streptophyta; class Magnoliopsida; order Solanales; family Solanaceae; genus Nicotiana; species Nicotiana tabacum. The sequence goes on from NC_134091.1 coordinate 12,524,425, forward strand.
TAATAAAATTTATAATCTTGAAAATAACACAAGTTACCTATTACAACAGAAAAATGTAACATGATTGTTTACTTTTTTTTATTTTTTTTATTTTACATTTTTAGTGTATAAAAGTTGAACTCAAAATTTAATTACGACTACACTCGAGTTGCGAAACGTACGCATAGCTTATTACAGTTCTTCGTTGAAGATATCAGCTTCAAGAAATTAAATCGGCTCAAAGTCGGAGAAATCAGCTCCAATAAAAAGAATAATTGTTGAGGCTGGTAGTTAGAAGCGGTTACACAGCTGTAAGCCAACTGTTAATGAGTTGGCATTAGTGTAGGATTAAGTTAACAAGTTAGTTAGTTAGTTAGCCTTGTGTATAAATAGGGAATTTTATTTTCATTTGAGACTTGTAGCTCAATATTAAATTAGTGAGAATGTATTTCACTTTCTTTTCTCTCTCGTCTCATTTCCTCTTCTGCTCACCTCCATAGCTGACCTCCATTAACATGGTATCAGAGCTCCGGTGACGTTACCTGGTTCACCAATTAGGAGAAGCTTGCTGCAAAGAGAAGTAAGTAGAAGATTCTCACAAATTGAGCTTGCATTCGAATATGTGATCTACGGTGATAGTTCCTCTGTGATTGAATCTCGATTTACTGAAAACTTCAATCTCAATTGTTGATTTTGAAGATCTGCTAATTGAGTACTACAATGACTATCAAAGAAAATACATCCTCTGCCCCTGCCACTCCAACACTACATGATCAGAATGTAGACCTAGTTCCTCACAATCACCCTATCTATATCCACCTGTATGATACACAAGGTGCAGTTCTCATTTCAATTCAACTTCGAGGTTCTAAGAATTATTCATTATGGAGTAGATCTATAAAAATTATATTGCATGGCAAAAATAAACTTAGGTTTTGTGTTAGGAACATGTAGAAAATACATGTTTGATCCTAGCATACATGAGCTATGGGATAGGTGTACTGCTATTGTGTTGGCTTGGATAATGAACACTGTGGCCACAAATTTACTTAGTTATGTGATATACGCTTCTGATGCTCACTAGGTTTGGGAAGACCTTCATGAGAGGTTTGATAAGGTCAATGCATCTAGATCCTTAAATTGGGAAGCTAACACAAGGTCTGTTATCTGTGTCTGAATATTTTTCAGAACTTAGAGAATTATGGGATGAATACGAGGCTTTAGTTCCTCCTCCTTCGTGTGGTTGTCCAGAATCTAAACAAAATGTAGAACATTATCAGCTTCGAAAGTTGTATCAATTTCTTACTGGGCTAAATGATACTTTTGACAATGCTAAGGATCAGATTCTCATGACTAGACCGGTACCTAATATAAATCAGGCGTATGCAATGATCATTAATGTGGAAAGTCAGAGAAGAAATAATGCTACTGTTGGCGATCCTACAACTCTACTGAGTAATAGAGCCCTTACTGGTAGTTATAATCGTGGTTATAAGCCCAGAAACAACTTTGGAAAGTCATCTCTTCAATGTGACTTTTGTCATCCTAAAGGCCACACTAGAGACAATTGTTATAAACTTCATGGTTACCGTACTGATTTTAGAGGCAGGAAATGAGGGGGAGGTACTCCTGATTCCAAAGGTGCATATGCACACACTGCCAGCATAGCATCTGATTCATCTACCCAACAAGGAGGTACCGCTAATGTGGTTCCATCATATGTTTTGGCAGCTGATAGTTCTTCAGCAAAAATAGGTGCCTCTTCAGCACCTTTCTTCACTCAGAATCAATATAATCAGATCCTGCAGATGCTGAACAATGGAAAGCAGGTTGAAACTATGGCTAATTCTGCAACAATGAATACTACAAATATAATAACAACCCTCATGTCTCATCTAGTGAGCAATAATTGGATTACAGATACAAGTGTTACTAATCATATCGCTCACAACTTGAATCTACTGAGCAATATTAGAAAATTATCAGACAGTGACCAAAATTCAGTTCAACTTTCTAATGGTGAAAAGGTTACTATCAGTCACACTGGTGATATACCATTGTTTAAGTATAAATCAGTACATCATGTGCTCTATATTCCAGATTTCAAGTTCAATCTGATGTCAGTGTCAAAAATCACAAAAGAGCTAAGATGTCTAGTAGCTTTCTTTCCCGCCTTCTGCATATTTCAGGAGCTATTCACTGAAAAGGTAATGGGGATTGGTAAGGAGGAGCATGGTCTCTACATTCTGAAGCACAAAGAACAAGATGTTCCCAAGCAGCTGTCAGGTCCTAGGCCAATTCATTCCATTCCTCTTGTAAATACCATTGTTAGTGAGTCCAAAATAAATAATGCTACTACTGAAAATAAGAATTTTACTGAGCGTCTAGATGATATTGTCTTGTGGCACAAGAGGTTAGGTCATGCACCATTAAGAGTTGTAAAGAAGATAGGAAGTCTGCCTAGTGTTCAGTTGAATGAGCATTTCGGTACAGTTTGTCATGTTGCTAAGCAAATAAGAATTCATTTTTCTTCCAGTAATGAATGTTCTATTAATGTATTTGATCTCATACATGCTGATGTTTGGGGGTTATACAGAGTACCTACTCATAATGGTAGGAGGTATTTTATGACTTTAGTGGATGACTACTCAAGGTTTATCTGGCTTTTCTTAATGAATGATAAGGCAGAATCTATTGTGATCTTGAGAAATTTTCTGTTATTAGTCAAAAATTAGTTTCACAGCAGTGTCAAGTGTCTAAGGTCAGACAATGGTACTGAATTCTTTAACAAACAAGTCACAGGACTGCTACAAGAACATGGCATAGTTCATGAAAATTCTTGTGTATACACTCCTCAACAAAATGACAGAGTTGAAAGAAGACATAGGTCTATTCTTGATATGGCTAGGGCCTTATGGTTTCAGGCTCGTATCCCACTAAAATTTTGGGGAGAATATGTTACTACTGCTGTATACATTCTGAATAGGCTGCCTATTACTGTATTGAAGGGTGCATCTCCCTTTGAAAAGCTGTTTCACAAGTCCCCATCTTTATAACATCTCAGAGTCTTTGGGAGTCTGTGTTATGCAACTAACCGAAAGAAAACTAATAAGTTCTGTCCTAGAGCTGTTCCTGCTGTTCATCTAGGCTATTCCTCTATTTAGAAGGGTTATGTTCCGTATTACCTTAGCTCTCAACTCTTCTTTGTTAGCAAAGACACTGTGTTAAGAGAAGATATTTTTTCCATTCAAACATCTACATACAATTCCATCTCCCTTGTTTCCAGTTCTAGAATTCAGAGATGCTGAGTGTTCTGCTCTACATACTCGACTCTCTCAGTCCATCTGCTACTCCATGTCCTTCTATGCCTTCCTTGAGTGATCAACCTAGTCCGTTCTTTTCATCTTCTCCTCCTCCCACTGATTATTCTTCTTCACCTCATCTTCATTCACCTGGTAATCCTGGTTTAAGGAGATCTTCTAGGGTGACTAAACCTCCTATATAGATGGAAGACTATATATTGCTGACCAAGCCTTCTTCCTGGGCTCACCCTATATCACAGTGTGTAACCTATGATTATCTCTCACCTACCTACATGGCATCACTTGCAGCTTATTCAGCCATGCTGAGCCAAGATCTTATGACGAGGCCAAGGCAGATCCCAAGTGGATTGAGGCAATGAAAGTTGAGATTTTAGCCTTAGAAGCTAATCAGACTTGGACCATTGTTGATCTTCCTTAAGGTAAAACTCCTATGGGGTATAAATGGGTCTTTAAAGTGAAGTACAAGTCTACTGGTGAAGTGGAGAGGTATAAGCCTCGACTAGTTGCCAAAGGATATAGTCAACTAGAAGGTTTGAATTATAAGGAGACCTTCTCTCCTGTAGCTAAGATGGTGACTGTTAGATTTGTGGTGGCTTTGGTTGCAGCATCTGGATGGTATATTTTTCAGATGGATGTATACAATGCTTTTCTTCAAGGTGATATACTTGAAGAAGTGTACATGCACATCCCAGATGGCTTTGCCAGCCATGGGGAGTTACAACAGCAGCATCAGAAGGTTTGTAGGCTTCATAAGTCACTGTATGGGCTTAAACAAGCTCCCAGACAGTGGAACTTGAAGCTTACTAGTGCACTGACTATTCTTTGTTCACACATAAGGTAGGTTGTGACCTTGTAATAGTATTCGTGTATGTGGATGATCTGTTGGTGACTGGAACTAGCTTAGGACTCATTCAACAAGTGAGAAAAGATTTACAAGCCACGTTTAAGATGAAGGATCAGGGAGAACTGAAGTATTTTCTTGGTATTGAGTTCTCGAGATCCAAGGAAGGGATTTTGATGAATCAAAGGAAGTGTGCACTTGAGCTAGTGTCTGAAATGGGATTAGCAGGCAGTAGAACAACTGCTACTCCTCTAGAGTTCAATCACAAGCTCTTCTCTGTAGAACTAGACAAGTTTTTGCACACTAATGATAACTCAGTTGACAAAGAGCTAGAAGATAGAAGCAGCTACCAAAGGCTGATTGGCGGACTGTTATACCTAACTATGACTAGACTTGATATTGCCTTTGTAGTTCAGGTACTTAGTCAATACATACATGCTACTAAGCAGTCTCACATGGATGCAGCCATAAGAGTGGTTAGATACATTAAGGGCACAACAGGTCTTGGGTTATTTATGCTTGCAAATGGAAGCACAAAATTGTTAGCATTTTGTGACTCAGATTGGGGAGCATGTGTAGAAACCAGGAAGTCAGTAACAAGCTATATGGTGAAGTTTGGGCAAGCTTTGGTGTCTTGGAAATAAAAGAAACAAAGTACTATTTCCAGAAGTTCTATTGAAGCATAATTAAGGAGCATGGCATCAACTATGGCTGAGATCATTTGGTTGATTGGGCTATTTAAAGAGCTTGAAGTGAAGGTGAACTTGCTTGTGCAGCTGTTTTGTGACAGCAAAGCTGCAATTCAGATTACAGCTCATCCCATTTTTCATGAGAGGACTAAACACTTTGACATTGATTGTCATTTTGCAAGAGAAAAGATTCAAGAAGGGCAGATACAAACTCAACATATTGTAACCAAGGATCAGTTAGCTGACTTTCTTACAAAAGGCTTGTGCAGACCACAACATGATCATCTGGTAGGCAAGCTGGGAATGAAGAACATATTTCATCCCTCAGCTTAAGGGGGAGTGTTGAGGCTAGTAGTTAGAACCGGTTACACATCTGTAAGCTAGCTGTTAATGAGTTGGCATTAGTATAGGATTAAGTTAACAAGTTAGTTAGTTAGTTAGCCTTGTGTATAAATAGGGAACTTTATTTTCATTTTAGACTTGTAGCTCAATATTGAATTAGTGAGAACGACAAAAGGCCAAATATACCCCTGTACTTTCGAAAATGGTCTAAGAATACCCGTCGTTATACTATTGGGCTATATATACCCTTCCCGTCATACTTAGGAACAAATATACCCTTATTTTGGATGGAGTGCCACGTGTCAGTACCAGATGAAAACGACCCATTTCATTTTTTTACCCGATCCGTTTTAAAAAACCCACCACCCGACCCGTTTTAAAATTCAATTTTTTTAAAGCATATATTTTGTAAAAACTGGATTTTCTTTTTGTAAAAACTGGGGAAAAAAAAAGAATTTGCAAAATATATATTTTAAGTCTTTTCAGTTTTTTTAAAGTATGTTTTTTTTGTAAAAACTGATTTTTTTTTAAAAAAATACTTTAAAAACTGGAAAATATATATTCTATGAAAACTGAAAAAAAGAAATTTGCAAAATATATATATTTTAAGTCTTTTCAGTTTTTTTAAAGTATTTTTTTTGTAAAAACTGAAAAAAATATTTTTTTTTAAAAAACTAAAAAAAAGACTCTCCTAAAGCAGTGGACTACATATGCATTAGTTTTAAAAAAATAAAAATATTTTGCAAAATCTTTTTTTTTCAATTTTTATAAAAACAATACTTTAAAAAACTGAAAAAATTGAAAAATATATATATTGCAAATTTTTTGTTTTTTTTTTCAATTTTTACAGAATATATATATTTTTCAATTTTTAATGCATTTTTAATTTTTTTTTCTTCAGTTTTTTCAAAAAAAAACACTTTAAAAAAACTGACAACAACAACAACAACCCAGTAGAATCCCACTAATGAGGTCTGGGGAGGGTAGTGTATGCGCAGACCTTACCCCTACCCCAAAGGAGTAGAAAGGCTGTTTCCGAAAGACCTTCGGCTCAAGAAAACAAAAGGACAAAACGACAAGAGGAGACAACATTAGTATCACCACAACAATCATAGAAAAAATAGGAACATCATGAAATGCAGAAGAAAGATGCAAAGCAAAAACGATAACTAGTAAATAGGACATGCACTGAAAAGCGAAGTAGTAAAACACAACATTCTCACTAGCTACCCTAGACAAAAACCCTACGTGGCCAGTCCCACAATGGTACGAAGTAAGTCAAGACTCAACTACATTCTAACCTACAACTCTAATACTCGACCTCCACATCTTCCTATCAAGTATCATGTCCTCGGAAATCTGGAGCCTCGCCATATCCTGTCTGATCACCTCTCCCCAATACTTCTTAGGCCACCCTCTACCTCTTCTCGTGCCCTCCACAACCAGTCGCTCACACCTCCGTACTGGAGCATATGGGCTTCTCCTTTGAACATGTCCGAACCATCTAAGCCTTGTTTCCCGCATCTTGTCATCAATGGGAGCCACGTGCACCTTCTCCCGAATAACATCATTCCTAATCTTATCTATCTTAGTGTGCCCGCACATCCACCTCAACATCCTTATTTCTGCTACTTTCATCTTCTGGATATGTGAGTTCTTAACGGGCCAACACTCAGCCCCATACAACATGGCCGGTCTAACCACCGCTTTATAGAACTTACCTTTGAGTATTGGTGGCTTGCAATTTTTTTTTCCAGTTTTTACAAAAGAAATTCCAGTTTTTACAAAATATATGCTTTAAAAAAACTGAATTTTAAAACGGGTCGGGTGGTGGGTTTTTTAAAACGGATCGGGTAAAAAAATGAAATGGGTCGTTTTCATCTGGTGCTGACACGTGACACTCCATCCAAAATAAGGGTATATTTGTTCCAAAGTATGACGGGAAGGGTATATATAGCCCAATAGTATAACGAAGGGTATTTTTAGATCATTTTCGAAAGTATATGGATATATTTGGCCATTTGCCGTAGTGAGAACGTATTTCACTTCCTTTTCTCTCTCTCATTTCCTCTTCTGCTCACCTCCATAGCTGACCTCCATTAACAATAACACTACATTATTAACTTTAAGTTGGAGATCACTAACATTACCCAGCAGCTTACGAAGTTCAAATTTTACCAGCTCAATTCTACAAGCTTAGGTTCAACTTCACAGATAATTGCACCTCAAATAGCTCAAGCCATACTTCAGAGGCTGCTTATGAGTTCAGCTCAATCTCTTCAACGATTGCCCATAAAAAATTGCCCGAAAAGACATCTTAAGGATTCAATGTAAACTTAGTTAAGAGCATATATAATACAATGGAAACAGTAAATTAAGACGTAAAAGATAACAGTAAGTGTTTTATTAACGGATGAACGTGATATTTAATTGATGAATTGACTGATAACTTATTCTTTCCAATTGTTTTATTGATCCCAACTTGAGATATAGAAGCCATTAATTGTTCGATTGATAACTTTATTCTTTCCAAGTCCCTTTTTATTTTTATTTTTAATTTTGTCTTCTATAACTGTTGATTGCAGGACATAAACCCAAATGAATACTATAATCATAATTAAGCCGTACGAATATATGCATCGATCAGTAAACATATGACTACTTATTTTTCCCTACTCTTTATTTTATTTTATGTAACGGTAGTGTCCCACTTAGCTGCTTTAGATATGTTGCAGTCTTATCTTTTGCTACTTATAATACTAGTAGAGAAAGTGGACCTGTAGATGCTATGCTCTAATTATAATATTAAAATTCTCTGAGATATTCTCTCCATTCAAGGCCACTATCATAAATTATTATCCATTTACAATATTAAAATTCTTAGAAATAGTCTGTCCAGTCATGTCCAACGAAATACAAATAGATTCTCATTAGTCACTAATGAAAAAGTTTTAATGAAATTTTCAGAAATTACTATTGTTAATTGGCTATTATCTTCATATAGCTATCATATACATAATTACTTACTGTAGCTATCTTTCAGTTGTTACGGTAATGTATTGGATTTATTCACGCTACTGTATTCATGAATACAGTAGCAATAATCGGCTAAAAAACAGGGCAGTCCAGTTGTTAGCCGTTGTATTCACATGTATTCATGCCATGTATTCACGAATACAGTAACGACAATCAACATAATAATATGTTTCTCAAGTTGTTTAATAATGGAAAGCTGCTAATTTAACGTGATACACTCCTAATATAACTGTCACGACAAAAAACCACGTGATCGGCACCCGACACACTATCCGACCAGAGTGAACCAAACCATGTGATGCACCCAAATCATATGCATGAAAATCAATTTAACTACGAAATCTCCTTGAAAATCATATACATTTTCAAGTTAAATGATAAAATATTTTTCAATTCAAAATCACACATGACACCTTTCATGATAATAACAATGAGACTAAGTAAAATAAATATACTTTCATGAATATTGTGTACAACCCTGTTACTACAACCTTTCACAACTTTTTATGGAGCCACTATACCAAAGAATAGAATTAAACACTTGGGCTAATACCCGACTAGCATAAATTAAGAAAACAACATGATAGCTATCACGAAATAGGAGTGGTGCCTCACCATATACCTCATAAAGAGAGTCATTCTAGCCTTGACTGCATGCCACGTATCATACCTCATCCTGAAACATGTAAAGTAAGCGGGACCCTGGAGGGGGGCCCTAAGGGCTGAGTACACCACAACGGTACTCAATAAGTGTCATAGACTCTCTAACTTTAGTTCTTGGGACAAACTTTATAAAATTAATGCATAAATATTTGATATAAAACGATAATTTTTTTTATCAATTCATGATCCTTGTAATTTTAAATAAAAGCCAAGTGAAATATAACCCAAAATATAAACTTTTAAAACATTTATATCAACCCAAGATTTTGGATAAAATCATACAAAGTCATTCCATTTGCTTTAAGTCATTGAAATTACTTTCGGCTCCTTAAGCCTAAACATAAGAAAATCATCCTTACCTTTCACTGGGAGAACTATACCATCACTGACATAAGGTCAACTTGATTATGTACCTAGCGGCAAGTATCATATACCCTACTTGCTCAAGTCGTCTCATCGTAGTGCCGTACGAATCGACTCAGCCATGCTAATAATAGCACAAAATAGTACCCCTCTCGAGGGAGAGAACTTTGCCGTAGTCTATACCACGAAGTGACCATATACGCCTACACTGACACATATAGTTTCATGACGATGAATACAATATATCCGAAGTCAATCTCGATGAACACAAGTAACTCCCAAAACATTTGATACTTCAAAAATAGATTCATAGCAATAGTAGCCTCAAATGATCTATTTTTATCAAATCACAGTATTAATAGAAAATCTAAGCTATTTGAACAAAATTTAAATAAACAACCTTTTACATGTTAAAGCCTTTAGAAATATAACATCAATTTTTGAAAGATACCACAAGCGCTATTTTATTTATCAATTTTCAAAAGAAATACTTTCCATGAAAACATATCTTTAGCACTCAAATATGTATATTCTTATCAATACGTAAGTTTTGATAAAAAAATTTAACATTTACCTTGAGTGTCATTTTTCCAACAAGATTTAAAATAAAATTTAATAAAATAACATGACACTACATATGCATTGTAATATTTTAGAACATGGAGACATCCGTACTTGTTTGTCCCCACAAGCACGAAAGCACATTTGCAAACAACCTAAGCATTAACTTGAAACATACTTTTAGAGAAAATCTCTCAAGAAGAGTAAGTTTTAATCAACTTACCTCGCTTTCGCTTTATTAACTTTTACAAGCTTTCAATCCTCTTCCATCCTTCCAATATTGATTAAAATGCTCAAGCATCACCAACAGATCGATATCTACAATTAGATATCCCAATTACATCAAAATATGACTTAAATATTGACCAATATCCATTTTATGGTTCATAAGTTGACTACTAGCCTCCAACAACTCAAATCGCTGAATAGGTTCACTTACTAGCATATTCAACTCCACTCTTATTGTAACGACCCGGTAGGCCGTTTTGAGAGAATTAGTCTCGAACCCCTAATTATTGCTTCCTTTAATTCCTTTTTTGGTTATGTAACTTGCTGGGAGGATTTATTTTTGGTTTCAGAGTGAAATGGGACACATATTCCCTAAAATGGAAGTTTAAGTCGTAAGAATCGACCGTAGTTCGAACTGTATGAAGAAGACTCCGGAATGGAGTTTTGATGGTTCATATAGGTCCGTAGGGTAATTTTTGTCTTAGGAACATGTTCGGATGTTGAATTGGAGGTCCGTAGGTCATTTTAACGTTAATTGGCAAAAGTTGGACATAGGATGATTTTTGGAAAGTTTGACCGGGAGTGAACTTTTTGATATCGGGGTCGGATTCCGATTCCGAAAGTTAGAGTAGGTCTGTAATGTCAATTATGACTTGTGTGAAAAAATTGAGGTCAATCGGACTTGATAGGTTTCGGCGTCGGATGTAGAAGTTTGAAGTTCTAAAGTTCATTAGGCTTGAATCGATGTGCAATTCGTGTTTTTAGCGTTGTTTGATGTGATTTAAAGGCTCGAATAAGTTCGTATAATATTTTAGGACTGGTTGGTATATTTGGTTGAGGTCCCGGGGGCCACGGGTGAGTTTCGGATGGTTAACAGATAATATTTGGACTTAGAAGATTTTCTGGTGCTCGGCTGGTGTAATCGTACCTGCGCAAGGTTGACCACAAGTGCGAGCCCGCAGAAGCTAGCAATGGGACGCATGTGCGGGGCTAGGAGAATTGGCCAGTGGTCGCAAATGCGGTGTGAAGGCCGCAGAAGCGGAGTTGCTTCTGCGGAAGATTGGTCGTAGAAGCGGACGAGTGTGGGAAGGTCTGTCCGCAGAAGAGGACGTGTTTGCATAGATGCACACCCGCAGAAGCGGGATTTTGACCGCAGAAGCGGAATGGGTGCCAAGAGCTATTTTCGCAGAAGCGAATCATGGGCCGCAGAAGCGCGTCCGCAGGTGCGGAACCTGGAGCGCAAGTGCGGGCCTTGAGGGACTTAAGTGGTTTTCGCAGAAGCGGAGAAATTTACCGCAAAAGCGGTTCCGCATGTGCAGATAATTAGTCGCAGGTGCGAAAAGCCTGGGCAGTGTTTAAAACCGAAGGGCTTCGTAATTTTTATCATTTTGGACTTTGCAAACTTGGTCTAGGGCGATTTTTGAGAGAACTTTCGAGGAATTTCTTGAGGTAAGTCTCTTGTGCTTATTTTTTTATCGATAATCTTGTTTCCCCATTGATTTTTCCAGCTAGTTAGTATGTATTTAAGGTGAAATTTGGGAGTTTGAGGCTAGGAATTTGGAGAATATAAATTGAGATTTTGAGTGGCGATTTGGTGTCGGATTTTGGTATGGGTGAACTCGATATCGAATGGGTGTTCCTAATTTGTGACTTTTACCCGATTATGTGACGTAGGTCCGGGTCGACTTTTTAGGGAGATTTCTCGATTCTTTGCTAAAGTCGTAAATTTATGATTTAAATTAGTTCCTTGTAGTTTTATTCATGAGATGTAATTGCTTTTGGCTAGATTTGGGCCATTCAGAGTCGAAAAATCGAGGGAAGGCATCCTTATAAATTGATTGAGCGAGATTTGAGGTAGGTGACTTGTCTAACCTTGTGTGGGGGTAAATCCCCTTAGTATTTGGTACTGTTGTAACAATATGTGATACGTGAGCGCCGTATACGCGAGGTGACGAGTGCGCACACGGGCAAATGGTGGAATTTCGGTTCGTGCTGAGTTGTCTTCTTTTAAATTCATTAGCCGAGTTGCCTTAGCATATGTAGTGATCATGTTTAGCATAGCATCACATGTCTACGTGCCTTAACCCTTACTTGCAAATTTGTGCAACATTCTTAGTTTAATTACCTACTTCCCTTGATTTAAATTAAAACTTTAACTGTAAGTTTTCTTTCCATAAATTCATTGTTCCTTCGGTTATCTGCTGCATATTTTCTTTGGGACAACGAGGCGGTTCCTCGGGAGATCCCCCTGTATTGCATATTTACTTTGGGACTACGAGACGGTTTCTCGAGAGATCCCCCTGTACTGCATATTTACTTTGGTACTACGAGGCATTTACTTGGGAGATCCCCTTGTACTGCATATTTACTTTGGGACTACGAGGAGTTTAATTGGTAGATCCCCATGTCTTGCATATTTACTTTGGGACTATGAGGCAGTACCTCGGGAGTGCCCCTGTTGCTTACTTCTATTTACGGTGCTGATATTTTCTGAAACTTCTTATTGTCTAAATTCTCAGTCATTTCAAAATATTATTATATCTTCTGCCTTACTTTTCTTATTTATTCCAGTAGGGCCTTGACCTGACCTCGTCACTACTCTACCGAGGTTAGGCTTGGCACTTACTGGGTACCGTTGTGGTGTACTCATACTACACTTTTGAACATATTTTTGTACAGATCTAGGTTCTTCCCACCAGACCAGATACTAGTGAGTTGGACTGTACGTGGAGACTTCTATGTACATCTGCCAGCGTCCGCAGACCTCAGAGTCCCCCTCTATCCTTCCTATGTTGTTTTCCTTATTTTCTTTAGACTATGATGTATTGAGACACTTAGTATTTGCTCTTAGAAGCTTGTGACTTGTTTCCACCAGGTTTTGGGAGTTGTAATTATTGAATGACAGTTTTATATTTATATATCATGTGTTGAGATTGGAGTTCAGTTTATTATTCATTGATTCCGCAAATTGTTAGGCTTACCTAGTCTTAGAGACTAGGTGCCATCACGACATCCTACTGAGGGGAAAATGGGGTCGTGACAAGTTGGTATTAGAGCTCTAGGTTCATAGGTGTTATGAGTCACAAGCATGTTTAGTAGAATCTCGCGGATCGGTACGAAGACGTCTGTACTTATCTTTGGGAGGCTATGAAACTGTTAGGAAAAGTTTCACTTTCTTTGATTCCTTATCATGCGAGATTTTGACTTCGGACTCTAAACTTCTTTCTTTCTATTCTCTCACAGATGGTGAGGACACGCACAGCTGGATCGGACGATCAGACAACCACCCCCCCTTCTAGAGCCGCGAGAGGCTGGGGCCGGGGTAGAGGCCGAGGACGTCCACGTGGTACAACCAGAGCACCCGCACGAGCTACCACAGAGAAGCCACCAGTAGCTCCAGTTGGAAGGCAGGTACCTGAGATGCCTGTTACTACACCAACTCTCCAGGAAACTCTAGCCTAATTTCTGAGCATGTTTAGCACCTTGGCTCAGGCAGGATTGATACCTCTTGCTCTTGCCATATCTCAAGCCGGGAGAAGAGCACAAACTCCCATCATCGGTACCCCAGAGCAGTGGGTTCATGTTGACCAAGTTCCAAAGATCATACCAATACAACCGGTAGCTCCAGTTCAGCCCGAGGTTAGGGCAACAGCTTCTGAGGCGGAGCAGCTCCGGCTCGAGAGGTACAAGACGTACCACCCTCCTTCTTTAAGTGGCTTGGCGTTAGAGGTTGCCCAGGGTTTTCTTGAGGAGTGCCACCATATCCTCCGTACTATGGGTGTTGCGGATACTAGTGGGATTTCTTTCACTATATTCCAGATTAGAGGATCGACCTATCAGTGGTGGCGGGCATACGAGTTGGATAGTCCGGCTGAGGCAGCTTCGCTCACTTGGACTCAGTTCTCAGATATATTTTTGAGGGATTATGTTCCCCAGAGTCTCAGAGACCGTGTCAGAGTATGCGGTCCGATTCAGTGACTTGTCCAGACATGCACCAGCCTTGGTTGCTACTGTCCGAGAGCGAGTTCGTCGGTTTATTGATGGGCTCAACCCCAGCATCGGATTGAGCATGGACCGAGAGTTGGAGATGGATATTGCATACCAGCAGGTAGTAGGGATTACTAGGAGGTTGGAGGGCATGCTGACTCGGGATAGAGAGGAGAGAGAGGCCAAGAGGTCTCGAGAGTCTGGCACTTATATTGGCACTCATGCCCCACCTACAGCTAGTAGGTGCTCCAGCCACTACTAGGCCCCAGGATCCTTATTATGCACCGCTAGTGTCTAGTGTGCCTCCTGTACGGGGTGCTTTCAGTGGTCAGTCTAGTCGATCAGGCCCGAGCCAGTCGCTGCATCCACATCCTCTGGGAGCTTGTTTTGAGTGTGGCGACACTCGTCATTTGGTGATGGATTGCCCTAGATTCAGGAGGGGTGCACCTCCACAGATTTCTTAGACACCGCGTGCTCCACCAGGTCCTCAGGCTATGATTATAGCACCAGCTACCGCCCCACCTGCACAAACAGTTAGAGGTGGAGATCAGACAGGTAGAGGTCGCCCTAGAGGGGGAGGCCATGCCAGATATTATGTCCTTCCTGCTAGAACGGAGGCAGTTGCATAAGATTCTGTTATCACAGGTATTGTTCCGGTCTATCATAGAGATGCATCAGTCTTATTTGATCCAGGCTCCACTTATTCCTATATGTCATCTTATTTTGCTTCATATTTGGGTATATCCCGTGATTCTCTGAGTTCACGTGTTTATGTATCTACACCCGTGGGTGATTCTATTGTTGTTAACCGTGTGTATCGGTCGTGTTTGATTACTCTTAGTGGTTTTGATACCAGAGCCGATTTATTATTGCTCAGTATGGTGGATTTCAATATTATTTTGGGCATGGACTGGTTGTCGCCCTATCACGTTATCCTTGATTGTCATTCCAAGATGGTGACGTTGGCTATGCCAGGTCTACTACGGCTAGAGTGGAGAGGTAGCTTGGATCATGTTCCTAGCAGGGTTGTTTCATTTCTTAAAGCTCAGGAATGGTTGAGAAGGGGTGTGAAGCGTATCTGGCCTATGTGAGAGATGTTAGTGTTGATATTCCTACCGTCGAGTCAGTTCCAGTAGTGAGGGACTTTGCAGACGTGTTTCTAGCAGATCTTCTGGGCATACCGCCCGACAAAGATATTAACTTTGGCATTGATTTGTTACCGGGAACTCAGCCCATTTCTATTCTACCTTATCGGATGGCCCCAACAGAGTTGAAAGAGTTAAAGGAATAGTTGCAAGAGTTGCTCGATAAGGGCTTCATTCAGCCCAGTGTGTCGCCTTGGGGTGCTCATCTCATGTTTGTGAAGAAGAATGATGGTTCTATGCGAATGCGTATTGATTATCGCCAGTTGAACAAGGTTACAGTGAATAACATATATCCATTGCCACGTATTGATGACCTATTTGATTAGCTTCAGGGTACCAGAGTGTTCTCTAAGATTGACTTGCGTTCAGGCTATCATCAGTTGAAGATTCGGGAGCCAGATATCCCGAAGACTGCTTTCAGGACTCGATATAGTCATTACGAGTTCCTTGTGATGTCTTTTGGGCTAACCAACGCCCCAGCAACATTCATGCACTTGATGAACAGTGTAATTTAGCCCTATCTTGACTCTTTTATCATTGTGTTTATTGACGACATTCTGGTGTACTTCCAGAGTCAGGAGGATCATGAGCATTACCTGAGGATTGTGCTCGAGACCTTGAAGGAGGAGAAGTTGTATGCAAAATTTTCTATGTGTGATTTTTGCCTAGATTCAGTGGCATTTTTGGTCCATATGGTATCGAGTGAAGGGATCAAGGTAGATTCGAAGAAGATTGAAGCAGTGCAGAGTTGGCCCAAACCATCCTCAGCTACGGATATCCGGAGTTTTCTTGGCTTGGTGGGGTATTACCATCGATTTGTAGAGGGTTTCTCATCTATTACTGCACCTATGACCAGATTGACCCAGAAGGGTGCCCCGTTCAGGTAGACCGAGGATTGTGAAGAGAGCTTTCAAAAGCTCAAGACTGCTTTGACTACATCCCCAGTGTTAGTGTTGCCTACTGGATCGGGGTCCTATATGGTGTATTATGATGCGTCGCACATTGGTCTCGATGCGATATTGATACAGGACGGTAGGGTGATTGCCTACACGTCTAGACAACTGAAGGTGCATGAGAAGAATTATCCTGTCCACGACCTCGAGTTAGCAGCTATTGTTCATGCTTTGAAGATCTGGTGACACTATTTATATGGTGTTCCTTGTGAGGTTTTCACCGATCGCCGGAGTCTACCGCATCTGTTTAAACAGAAGGATCTTAACTTGTGGTAGCGGAGATGGTTGAAGTTGCTTAAGGATTATGACATCATCATTATCTATCATCCCGGGAAGGCCAATGTGGTGGCCGATGCCTTGAGTCACAAGGCGGAGAGTTTGGGCAGCTTAGTATATCTACCGATAGCAGAGAGGCCCTTGTATGTTCAGGCCCTAGCCAACCAGTTTGTCAGATTGGATGTTTCCGAGCCGAAACACGGTTCGGTACGGTGATGCCAATGAGGTCACTATTGGAGATGACGGTGTGTTACGGATGCAGGCAGGCTATGTGTGCCTAATGTAGATGGTTTGCGTGAGTTGATCCTCCAAGAGGCTTATAGTTCACGCTACTCCATTCATCCAGGTACCGCAAAGATGTATCAGGATTTGAGGCAGCACTATTGGCAGAGGCAGATAAATAAGGACATAGTGTAATATGTAGCTCGTTGCCTAAATTATCAGTAGGTGAAGTATGAGCATCAGTGACCGGGTGGATTACTTCAGAAGATAGAGATTTCAGAGTGGAAATGGGAGCGGATCACTATGGATTTTGTTGTTGGGCTCCCACGGACTCAGAGGAAGTTCGATGCGGTTTGGGTGATTGTGGATAGATTGACCAAGTCAGCTCATTTCATTCCCGTGGTTACTACTTACTCTTCGGAGCAACTGGCTCAGGTTTACATCTACGAGATTGTCAGGCTTCATGGTATGCCGGTATCTATCATCTCTGACTGGGGTACGCAATTTACATCACGGTTCGAGAGAGTCGTACAACGTGAGTTAGGTACTCGTGTAGAATTGAGTACAGCATTTCACCCTCAGATGGACGGACAGTACGAGCACACTATTCATATATTGGAGGATATGCTTTGGGTGTGTGTGATTGATTTTGGGGGTGCTTGGGATCAGTTCTTGCCACTTGTGGAGTTTGCCTACAACAACAGTTATCAGACGAGCATTCAGATGGCGCCGTATGAGGCTTTGTATGGGGCAATAATTAGGAGTTCGAGTCTAATTCTCTCAAAACGACCGCCGGGTCATTACATCCTCCCCCTCTTAAAACAAATGTTCATCATTGAACGAGTATAGAGACATACATGAGGTGGTGAAAAGGTGAGGATAACGGCTGCGCATATAATGCTCGGTCTCCCAAGTCACCTCCTCGACTGGATTACCTCTCCACTGAACCTTCACTGAATCGATATTCTTCGACCTCAACTTTCGAACCTACCTGTCCAAAATAGACACTGCTCCTCAACGTAAGATAGGTCCTTGTCCAACTAGACTGAGCTAAAGTCTAGCACATGAGACGGATCGTCGTGATACTTCCATAGCATAGAAACATGGAATACTGGATGAACTGCAGAGAGACTAGGTGGTAGTTCAAGTCTGTAAGCCACCTCTCCAACCCTATCAAGGATCTCAAAAGGCCCAATATACCTAGGGCACAACTTGCCCTTCTTCCTGAACCTCACAACACCCTTCATGGGTGAAACTCGGAGCAAAACCCGCTCCCCAACCATGAATGCAATGCCGCGAACCTTCAGTGAAGGTTCAGTGGAGGGGTAATCCGGTCAGTTATCAGACGAGCATTCAGATGTCCCCACAAGCACGAAAGCCGTTTTGAGAGAATTAGCTCCGAACCCCTAATTATTGCTTCCTTTACTTCCTTTTTTGGTTATGTAACTTCCCGGGAGGATTTGTTTTTGGTTTCGGAGTGAATAGTTCCTAAAATGAAAGTTTAAGTCGTAAGAATCAATCATACTTCGAACTGTGTGAAGACGAATCCAAAATAGAGTTTTGACGGTTCCTATAGCTCCGTAGGATGATTTTGGTCTTAGAAGCATGTTCGGATGTTGAATTGGAGGTTCGTAGGTCATTTTAGCATTACTTGGCGAGAGTTGGAAATAGGATGATATTTGGGAAGTTTGACCGGAAGTGAACTTTTTGATATTGGGGTCAGATTCCGATTCCGAAAGTAGGATTAGGTCCATAATGTCAATTATGGCTTGTGTGAAAAATTTGAGGTCAATCAGACTTGATTTGATAGGTTTCAGCGTCGGATGTAGAAGTTTGAAGTCCTAAAGTTTATTAGGCTTGAATCGATGCACAATTCGTGTTTTTAGCATTATTTGATATGATTTAAAGTCTCGACTAAGTTCGTATGATGTTTTAGGACTGGTTGGTATATTTGGTTGAGGTCCCGGAGGCCTCGGGCGAGTTTCAGATGGTTAATGGATCATTTTTGGACTTAGAAGATTTTCTGGTGCTGGGCTGGTTCTGGTGTAATCGCACCTGCACAAGGTTGACCGTAGGTGCGAGTCCGCAAAAGCGAGCAATGGGACGCAAGTGCGGGACTAGGAGAATTGGTCAGTGGTCACAGATGCGGTGTGAAGGCCGCAGAAGCGGAGTCGCTTCTGTGGAAGATTGGTCGTAGAAGCGGACGAGTGGGAAGGTCTGTCCGTAGAAGCGGGCGTGTTTGCGCAGATGCGCACCCGCAGAAGCGGAATTTAGACCGCATCAGCGGAATGGGTGGAAAGAGCTATTTTCGCAGAGGCGGATCACGGGCCGCAGAAGCGCGTCTGCATGGGCGGAATCTGGAGCGCAGGTGCGGGCCATGAGGGACTTAAGTGGTTTCCATAAAAGCGGAGAAATTTACCGCAAAAGCGGTTTCGCAGGTGTGAAAAGCCTAGGCAGTGTTTAAAACAAAAGGGCTTCGTAATTTTTGTCATTTTGGACTTTGCAAACTCGATCTAGGGCGATTTTTGAGAGCATTTTCGGGGAATTTCTTGAGGTAAGTCCCTTGTGCTTATTTTTGATCGATAATCTTGTTTCCCCATTGATTTTCCCAACTAGTTAGTATGTATTTAAGGTGGAATTTGAAAGTTTGAGGCTAGGAATTTGGAGAATATAAATTGAGATTTTGAGTGGCGATTTGGTGTCGGATTTTGGTATGGGTGAACTTGATATCGAATGGGTGTTCCTAATTTGTGACTTTTACCCGATTCCGTGACCTGGGCCCAGGTCGACTTTTCGGGGCAATTTCTCGATTCTTTGCTAAAGACATAAATTTATGATTTAAATTAGTTTCTTGTAGTTTTATTCATGAGATTTAATTGCTTTTGGCTAGATTTGGGCCATTCAGAGTCGGAAAGTCGAGGGAAGGCATCCTTATCAATTGATTGAGCGAGATTTGAGGTAAGTAATTTGTCTAACCTTGTGTGGGGGTAAACCCCTTTAGGATTTGGTACTGTTGTAACAATATGTGATACGTGAGCGCCGTGTACGCGAGGTGACGAGTGCGTACACGGGCAAATGGTGGAATTTCAGTTCTTGCTGAGTTGTCTTCTTTTAAATTCATTAACCGAGTTGCCTTAGCATATGTAGTGATCATGTTTAGCCTAGTTTCACATGTCTACGTGCCTTACCCTTTACTTGCAAATTTGTGCAACATGCTTAGTTGAATTACCTACTTCCCTTTATTTAAATTAAAACTTTAACTATAACTTTTCTTGCCATAAATTCATTGTTCCTTCGGTTATACGCTGCATATTTACTTTGGGACTATGAGGCGGTTCCTCGGAAGATCCCCCTGTAATGCATATTTACTTTCGGACTACGAGGCAGTTCCTCGAGAGATCCCCCTGTACTGCATATTTACTTTGGGACTATGATGTGGTTCCTCGGGAGTTCCCCCTATACTGCATATTTACTTTGGGACTAAGAGGCGTTTACTTAGGAGATCCCCCTGTACTGCATATTTACTTTGGGACTACGAGGCATTTACTCGAGAGATCCCCCTGTCTTGCAAATTTACTTTGGGACTACGAGGCAGTACCTCAGGAGTTCCCCTATTGCTTACTTCTATTTACGATGCTGATATTTTCTAAAACTTCTTATTGTTTAAATTCTCAGTCATTTCAAAATATTATTATATCTTCTGCTTTACTTTTCTTTTAGACTAGTAGGGCCTTGACCTGACCTCGTCACTACTCTATCGAGGTTAGGCTTCGCACTTACTGGGTTCCGTTGTGGTGTACTCATAATACACTTCTGCACATCGTTTTATGCAGATCCATGTTCTTCCCACCAGACCAGATACTCGTGAGTTGGATCACACGTGGAGACTTCAAGGTACATCTGCCAGCGCCCGCAGACCTCAGAGTTCCCCTCTATCCTTACTATGTTGTTTTTCTTATTTTCTTTAGACTCTGATGTATAGAGACACTTAGTATTTGCTCTTAGAAGCTTGTGAGTTGTTTCCACCAGGTTTTGGGAGTTGTAATTATTGAATGGCAATTTTATATTTATATATCATGTGTTGAGATTGGAGTTCAGTTTATTATTCATTGATTCCGCAAATTGTTAGGCTTACCTAGTCTTAGAGACTAGGTGCCATCACGATGTCATACGGAGGGGAAAATGTGGTCGTGACACTTTTCAATTAATACTCATTTGAAGTCATCAATGATAATACATTAACTCTCCAATACCGCCAAATTACTACTCATCGTCTTCATTAACCAACATTTCCAAAATATTCAATTTGGTGATTACTTAGTTGAACACTTTCAATTTAGCTAGAAAATGGTTCCATAGGTTCATCACATCCTTTAATTTTATTTTTAAGAACACTCTTCATCTTCTCCATTTTCTCAAAAATACTATTCATGCCATGAACTAGGGTTTTGAATTCAATTATCTAACCATAACAACTTGAAACAAATATTATAACTACTCTCACTGACTCATAATAAATGAGTTTGAAGCATTAGGATTACCTTCTTGAAGCTTTTCCTCAAAAACCCAATGTTTGAAAAATTTGGTGTTCTTGAACAACTTGAAATATTTCTAGGGATTTAAAAGGTTGAATGATGTTAATACTAGTGTTAATAGGATGTTATTAACTTAAAATATCGATAAAAACTCACCTAGTATTCTTAAGTTGTCCCAAAGGTCGAATTCTCCAAAATACTCTCTCACCCGACCTTGTACTTATAGGCCCAAATTTCTGGGTTTCGGATGCGGCCCCGGATGCTTCGCATCCCCACTTCACTCCTCTTCAAAGCCCGGACCCGGACCCGGACCCGGACGCTATGTCAGTACTTCACTGCCAGCCTTTGGTAATGTGATTATAACGTTTTGTAGGAGTGTCCAAATGATGAACGGTTTGTAGCGTTAGAAACTAGACTCGAAGATCTTTCATTTGACAGGCTTTCTATCATATAACTCCTTATATATATTTATATATTCTCGTCCAAAGTTAGGTCTTGTGTGTACTCATTTGGAACATTAGTCTATCATGTAATTTCCAACTTGAATTAGACTTAGGGCTCTACTTAGACCCCACATCGCTTATAATATGAGTCATACACTTATTATTATATCCAATTAATATCCATCATATTAATAGTCCTCGCCTGCAAATAAAATAATATAATTAACACACATCAACTTTCTTAATAGCGCTTAAGTACTTCGAAATTTTCCGAAGTGCTACATTCTCCCCCACTTCAGAACATTCGTCCTCGAATGTTTTACAAGTCACTTCTAAGAATAGAGTTACCATCCTTTTATCTCCAACCATTATGCATAGGCACTTATGACTACATCTGTCTTATACTTCCTTTCCAAAATATCAACTTACTTATGGCCCTCAAAATTTGGCTATCTTTACAAATTCTTAAAATATTTGGCAGAGTTTTTCCTATAACTAGGACTATCCAAAAACTTTAACCTGTCCAGATCAAGCCCCCACATGGGCACCAATAACAATATCGCTTAACAACCAACAATACACAATATAATGTATCATATTGCCCCCACTCGATCGTACATATACCATAAGTGCATCAAATATAAATATTTATAACTTTTAACTTGTAACATATGTGAATACCATTCAATATCAATAATAGATACTACACATAGCTCCCATTTCACTATTATACGTGCCTGCATCTTCTTTAGTCATGCATACGTCATGTTGTAGCTGAAAAGTATCTTCAAATAAACCAAAAATCTCTCTGTGATTGGACTTCCTTAATAAAAAAAATTGAGATAAAGAATAACTGATTTTCATTCTCCCTTAATTTCTTAGCTTGCTCAAGGCAATATCTTATAGTTTATGAGATCGAAGTTATATTGCCCACTTGGTATCTACAAAACTTGTTCATTCCGACTCGTAGCCTTGAATTTTTTTTTCATAAACAATACTTTCAAATAAATCTATTTCCATTCACGATTCTTGTTTCCATGCCTGATTTGTTTTCCTCTTAGGACTGTTAATGTCCTATAATTGTTAAAATTATTCTCAAATGTTCTTTTGTTCCTTCCAAAGACTAATAAGACATTTGTCCTAGATTCAACCATCATATAACAATTAATAACCCCACTTTCACTCGTGACTTTGGAGCTCCCAAAGATCCCACCTTGATAACTATTATTGCTTACAGGTTTGCTCTATGGAAAAAAAATTATTCATCCCAGTTTCATCCATTTTACGATACTACTTTTCCATCAATTCTCGAATACCGGGGTTCAAGTTTCCATTTCTTATCTTTAACCAACTCCCTAACTCTATTGAGTTCCTTGTGATGGTTTTCTAATAAAAATTTAAGATTTTATATACTTATGGGTGCACCATAGGTATACTACCATAGCCCGTAAGCTTCCAACACTCGCGTATCAATGCTATCACAATGACACTTACACCTTTTAAGTTTAGTTCCCTTTCTTAAACCCATTCTTTTTACTGCATACTTTGTTTTTGGTATACAAGAGTCATTTATCATTTAAGAATAAGCATTGCATTACTCTTTCTATTTTATTCCATGCAAAGTGTGCACATATTAAAAGGACTCCCTTATTCCATACAATTCTATGTATAATTCAAAGTACTCCCTCGTTCCTGCCAACACTTGAATTTAATTCAAATTACATATGCCTCTAAGTTGTAAGAATAAATTTGAGGTGCCAATTAAAAATATAAATATCAGACATATATTTTTAATATCCTTGATGCAAAATATCATGGCTGTTGCTTGTAATGAGTCTTTAATTCCCTACAAATACTTTATGACATTTTTACCCATTTCATCACGAAATTTGTAACGACCCAGCCGGTCGTTTAGAGAGTTGTAGCCCCGTTCCCCTTTTCTACTCATTTTTATGCTTCACTGTTGTTTTATTACTTACCAGGTTAGTTGGTTCGGGTCCGGAGTGAATTCAGAGTGAATTGAGATACTTAGTCTCTTAATTGAAATCTTAAGCTGGAATAGTCGGCCGGATGTCGACTTATGTGTAAATTATCTCGGATTGAAATTTTGGGTGATTCTAGACTTAGGAGCGTGTCCAGATTGTGATCTGGAGGTCGGGAGTAAAATAAGGCTTGAAATGGCGAAAGTCGAATTTTTGGGAAGTTTGACCGGGGGTTGACTTTTTGATATCAGGGTTGGATTCCGATTTCGGAAGTTGCAGTAGGTTCGTGGGGTCATTTGTGACTTGTGTGCAAAATTTGAGGTCAATCGGATGTTTGTAAAATTTGGAAATTTCAAAGTTCATTAGGCTTGAATCCGTGTGTAATTCATGTTTTGATGTTCTTTGAGGTGATTTGAGGGTTCGACTAAGTTCGTATGATGTTTTGGGACTTGATGGTATGTTTGGTTGAGGTCCCGGGGAGCGTCAGGTGAGTTTCGGGTGGTTAACATATCTTTTTTGGACCTTAGTTGATGGCTGATGTCAGCTGCTGTGTTTTTTTTGGTTTTCTCTTACGCGTTCGCGAGAGGAACCTCACATTTGTGAAGGTGTGGTCTGTGTGTGCATCGCGAATGCAGGATTAGTGTCGCGTTCGCGAAGAGGAGTGAGGCAGTTGGGGACCCCTGGCCTTTTAGATTACGCGTTCGCGAGGCATGGGTCGCGTTCCCGGAGGTCAGAGTTGGTAAAGCATCGCGTTTGCGAAGCGTTGGTCGCATTCGTAAAGAGTTAAACTGAGAGGCTGTCAAATTGGTCTACGTGAACGCGAGAGGACAGTCGGGTTCGCGAAGAAGGAAATCTGGGCAACATTATTTAATTTCAAAAATGAGGGTTTGAACCCATTCTTCATATTTTGAGCTAGAGACCACATATTTGGGCGATTCTTGAAGGGTTTTTCGTGGAGTTGATTGGGGTAAGTGATTCTTACTTGGTTTTATCTAAATTCCATGATTATGTCTTTAATTCCATCATTGTATTTGTGATTTGGGGTAGAAAATTGGGAAAAAGGAGGAAATGTTCTTGAGTTAGAATTTTGAGGTTTTGAATAGGATTTTGTCATCGAATTTGAGTAAATTTGATATGGTTAGACTCGTGAGTGAATGGGCTTACGGGTTTGGTGACTTTTGTCAGATTTCGAGATGTGGGCCCGGGGGCCGGGTTCGGGCTGATTTCGGAATTTTGGCTATAATATAGTACTTTTCTTGTGGAATTGGTCCCTCTAGCCTATATTAATTGTATTGTACTGCTTGTGGCTAGGTTCAGGGCATTTGGATACCGAATCGAGATGCAAAGGCATTTTGGAGTAGAGTTTTGGCTCGGATTGAGGTAAGTAACAGTTTTAAATCTGGTCCTGATGGTATGAAACCCCAGGTTTTTTTGTTATATGATTGTTTGGTGGTGACGCAAATGCTGGACGACGGGCGTGTGAGTGTGCACTGTAGGAATTGGGACTTGGTCCATTCTGTGAAACTGAAAAGTTGAATAAGCTTGTTGTTAGCTATGTGCCTTCCTGTGTTATAGAAATTTGACAGTAAATCATGTTAGAAATTATGCTTAGGCTATGTGTTGGTGCTGTAGAGACCCACAGTGGTCGTGATACTTATTGAATTTTCCTGCTTAATGTTACTTGTACTCGGTCATAGTATTACTTGCATATTATACCTCAGTCTCTGTTATTCCTTGTTGATACATTATATCATTCTGTTTTGGGCTAATTCCCTTTTATTAGTGAGGGCCGTGAGACTAGAGAGGTTGATGACTGAGTGAGGCCGAGGGCATGTTTGTGAGGTATTGATACCATAGCACGTGAGTTATCCGTGCGGATCATGGTATTTATACTATAGCACGTGAGTTGTCTTTGCGGAATCTGATATGATATTGTAGCACGTGAGTTGTCCGTGTGGATTTTGATATGACACTGTAGCACATGAGTTGTCCGTATGGATTATAGTGCTTGGGTTGTAGGAGCCCCTCCGGAGTCTGTACACCTCCAGTGAGCGCATGTACCTATTGAGTGGGAGTGTTGAGAGATGAGAGCCGAGTGATTGAGCTATTGAGAAAGGTTGAGTGATTGTTGCCCTGAGAGGCTGTACTTGCTTTCATTTGTTGTTGCACTTAGCTGCTATATGTCACTGTTTTAAAACTCCTGAAAGATATTGTATCCGGTTTTACTTGAACTTGGTAATGTATAAACTGATTTGACTTAAATTGCCGGATTTGAACGCATGTCTACTTTATTGCTGAGATTACTGAAAACAAACTAAAATCGTATAGCTCATCACTATCTTTCAGTTCCTTATTTATTATTGTTACTTACTGAGTTGGTTGTACTCACGCTACACCCTGCACTTCGTGTGTAGATCCAGGTATTTCTGGTCAGGGAGGACGTTGATCTCGAGCGTGGTTGAGTATCGGAGATTCATGAGGTAGCTGCTGGCATTCACAGTCCTTGTCTCTCCTTCCTTGTTATCATTTCTTTTCTGTATTGGTACTTTGACACAGACTCTTGTAGACATTGTTTCTTAGACTGGTTATTTAGATGCTCATGACTTGGTGACACCCGATGTTTGGGGCTATTTTTCGCACTGTATTTTGAGTTTAACTCCTGTTTTTACGAAAACTCTGTCATGTAAAAGCTTTTGACTTATCTTTTGAGAAATATTGGAAGTATTTTTGAGAATCGTCTTGCCTAGTACCATCGATAGGCGCCATCACGACAGGTTAGGATTTTGGGTCGTGACAAGTTGGTATCAGAGCCTAGGTTACATAGGTCTCACGAGTCATGAGAATGTTTAGTAGAGTCTTGCGGATCGGTACGGAGACGTCTGTACTTATCTTCGAGAGGCTGCCAAACCCTTAGGAAATTCAACATTCTTGAATTCTTGTCGTGCGAATGTTTTGATTCTAGTAGCTAAACTTGTGTTATTCTATTCTCTCACAAATGGTGAGGACACGTACTACTGGGCAGGACGGACAACAACCAGTACCACCAGTCAGGGCCGCGAGAGTCCTAGGTCACGATAGAGGCCGTGGTAGGGGTAGAGGTGTAGCTGACACAGCAGCTAAGGTAGCACCTGCGGATCCACCAGTTACCTCAGTTTAGGAGCAGGCTTCAGTTGTGGATGAGCCTGTGTGACTAGCTTAGGCACCACCCATGCCCATTGTGATTCCAGGCCTTTAGGAGGCCTTAGCTCAGATTCTGACAGTTTGCACCGGCCTTGCTCAGGTGGTTACGGCTCAGGCCGCACCAGCCACTTCTCAGGCAGAGGGAGGTACTCATACCCCTATTACCCATACTTCAGATCAGGTGGTGCAGGGACTTAAGATACCGGGGGAACTACCAGCTCAGCCGGTTGCAGCTGCGCAGGCCCATGTGGTTCCTGTTATGTCTGATGATGAGCAACGGAGATTGGAGAGGTTTGGGAGACTCCAGCCTCCATCTTTTAGTGGTACATAGGCGGATGATGCCCAAGGTTTCTAGGACAAGGGGTCAGAGGATTCTTCGTACACCAGGTATTCTGGAGACCATTGGGGTCTCGTTCACTACTTTTTAGTTCTCTGGGGTTGCCTTCAGTTGGTGGGAGGCTTATGAGAGGCATAGGCCGGTCGTTGTAGCACCCTTTACATGGCAGGAGTTCTTAGTTCTCTTCCTGGAGAAGTTCGTGCCTCAGTCCCGCAGAGAGGAGCTGCGCAGGCAGTTTAAGAAGCTTTGTCAGGGTGATATGTCTGTGACGCAGTATGAGATGAGATTTTATGAGTTGACCCGTCATGTTGTCTGGTTGGTTCCCACCGACACAGACATGATCAGGAGGTTCATAGATGGCCTCACTTTTCAGCTGCGATTGCTTATGACTAGAGAGAGTGAGTGTCTGGTTCTACTTTTGATGAGGTTGTCGACATTGCTCGTTGGATTGAGATGGTTCGCAGCCAGGAACGGGTTGAGAGGGAGGCCAAGAGGCCTCGTGGACAGGGTGGATTCAGCGGTGTTCCATCTGGGGGTCAATTCCACCACGGTAGGGGTCGTCCTTTCAGACATGCTCAGACGGCTCGCCCAGTTCACCGTGGTGCATCATCTGGTCATGGTTCACATAACTATCAGCAGGGCTAGTCTTCATTCAGTGCACTATCAGCACAGAGTTCTCACCCTGCATCGTTGGCTCAGGTTTCTACGGGTAGTTCCTCGGGGGTGTAAGGAGCAGCAGTTCCGTAGAGGTGGGGTTGTTTTGAGTGTTGAGCTTTTGGTCACATTAAGAGAGATTGCCCTAGGTTGTTGGGTGGGACTCCAGAATAGAGTTCTCGGCCGATGGCACCAGCACCAACAACTTCACCACCCGCCCAGCCAGCTCGGGGTGGGGCTCAGTCAGCTAGGGGTCGCCCTAGAGGGGGAGTCCGATCAGGGGGCGACTAGACCCGTTTCTATGCTCTCCCTGCCAGACCAAATGCCATTGCTTTGGATGCTGTGATCACAGCTATTGTCTCAGTTTGCCACAGAGATGCCTCTGTATTATTTGACCCAGGTTCCACTTATTCATATATGTCCTCGTATTTCGCTCATTATCTGGATATGCCCCGCGAGTCTCTAGTTTTACCTGTTCATGTGTCTACGACGATAGGCGATACTGTTATTATGGACCATGTATATCGGTCATGTGTGGTGACTATTGGGAGTCTGGAGACTAGAATGGATCTCTTGTTGCTTAGTATGGTCGATTTTGACGTGATTTTGGGTATGGATTGGTTATCTCCATGTCGTGCGATTCTAGATTGTCATGCAAAGATCGTGATGTTGGTGATGCTGGGGTTGCCGAGGGTTGAGTGGAGCGGCTCTATAAACTATGTTCCCAGTAGAGTGATTTCATACTTGAAGGCTCCGCGGATGGTTGAGAAGGATTGTCTATCTTATCTGGCCTTTGTGAGGGATATTAGTATAGAGACCCCTGCTATTGATTCTGTTACGGTGTTGTGAGATTTTCCGGATGTGTTTCTTGCAGACCTGTCGGTCATGTCACCTGACAGGGATATTGACTTCGGTATTGATTTGGTGCCGGGCACTCATCCTATTTTTATTCCACCATATCGCATGGCACCGGCGGAGTTGAAGGAATTGAAGGAGCAGCTTCAGGAACTCCTTGATAAGGGGTTTATTTGGCCTAGCGTGTCACCTTGGGGTGCACCAAATCTATTTGTGAAGAAGAGGGATGGTACTATGAAAATGTGCATTGATTATAGGCAGTTGAACAAGGTCACAATCAAGAACAAGTATCCTTTGCCGCGTATTGATGATCTATTTGACCTGCTTCAGGAGACGAGGGTGTTTTCCAAGATTGATTTGCGGTCAGGATATCACCAGTTGAAGATTCGGGACTCAGATATTCTTAAGACAACTTTCAGGACCCGATATGGCCATTATGAGTTCCTTATGATGTCTTTTGGGCTGACCAATGCCCCAGCAGCGTTCATGCATCTGATGAACAGTGTGTTTCAACCTTATCTTGACTCATTCATTATTTTATTTATTGATGATATCCAGGTGTACTCTCGTAGCCAGGAAGAGCATGCCCAATATTTGTGAATCGTGTTGTAGCGGTTGAGGGAGGAGAAACTTTATGCTAAATTCTCCAAGTGTGCATTTTTGCTCAGTTCAGTGGCGTTCTTGGGGCACGTGGTGTCCAGTGAGGGTATTCAGGTAGATCTAAAGAAGATAGAGGCAGTTCGGAGTTGGCCCAGACCGTCCACAGCCACGGAGATTCGGAGTTTTCTTGGTTTGGCTGGTTATTACCGTCGTTTTGTAGAGGGTTTCTCATCTATCACATCGCCCTTGACCAAATTGACCCAAACGGGTGCTCCTTTTAGGTGGTCGGATGAGTGCAAAGAGAGCTTTCTGAAGCTCAAGACTACTTTGACCACGACCCCAGTTCTAGTTCTACCATCAGCTTCTGGTTCTTACACAATGTATTATGATGCTTCTCGAATCGGTATTGGGTGTCATCTGATGTAGGAGGACAGAGTGATTGCTTATGCTTCACGCCAGTTGAAGCCCCATGAAAAGAACTATCCTATCCACGACCTTGAGTTAGCAGCTATTATTCATGCCTTGAAGATCTGGCGGCTCTATTTGTACGGTGTCCATTATGAGATATATACTGATCACCGGAGTTTACAGCATCTGTTCAAACAGAAGGATCTTAACTTGCATCAACAGAGGTGTTTGGAGCTTCTGAAGGTCTATGATATCACCATTTTGTACCATTCCGGGAAGGCCAATATGGTGGCCGATGCCTTGAGTCGCCAAGCGAAGAGTTTGAGGATCTTAGCATATCTTCCAGCAGCAGAGAGGCCATTGGCATTGGATGTTCAGGCCTTAGCCAGCTAGTTTGTTAGATTGGATGTTTCTGAGCTGAGTCGAGTATTGGCTTGTGTGGTCTCTCGGCCTTCTCTTTATGATCGTATCAGGGAGCGTCAGTATGATGACCCCCACCTGCTTGTCCTTAAGGATACGGTCCAGTATGGTTATGCTAAGAAGGTCACTATTGGGGATGATGATGCATTTAGGATGCATGGCAGGCTATGTGTGCCCAATGTAGATGGTTTGCAAGAGTTGATTCTCCAGGAGGCTCACAGTTCGCGGTATTTTATTCATCCGGGTGATGCAAAGATGTATCAGGACTTGAGACAGCATTACTAGTGGAGGAGAATGAAGAAAGATATAGTGGAGTATGTGGCTTGGTGTCTAAATTGCTAGCAGGTGAAGTATGCGCATCATCAACCGGGTGAGTTGCTTCAGAAATTAGAGATCCCGAAGTGGAAATGGGAGCGGATCACTATGGATTTCGTTATTAGGATTCCACAAACTCAGCGGAAGTTTGATATAGTTTGGATGATTGTGGACAGGCTGACCAAGTCAGCTCATTTCATTCCTATGATGACTACCTATTCTTCCGAGCAGCTGGCTCGAGTGTATATCCGCGAGATCGTCAGGCTTCATGGAGTACCGGTATCTATCATCTCTGACCGGGGCACGCAGTTTGCATCACGGTTCTGGAGGGCTGTGCAGCATGTGTTGGGTACTCGAGTGGCATTGAGCATAACATTTCACCTTCAGACGGACGGACAGTCCGAGTGCACTATTCATATATTAGAGGATATGTTCCGTGCGTGCATAATTGATTTTGGAGGTTCTTGGGATCAGTTCTTACCAATAGCGGAGTTTTCCTACAATAACAGTTATTAGTCGAGAATCTAGATGGCACCGTATGAGGCTCTGTATGGTAGGCGGTGTAGGTCTGTAGTGGGTTGGTTCGAGCCGGGCGAGGCTAGATTAAGGTGATTCAGGATAGACTACGCACAACCCAGTCCAGACAAAAGAGTTTTGCGGATCAGAAGGTTCGTGATATTGCATTCATGATTGGAGAGCGGTCCTGCTCCGGGTGTCACCCATGAAGGGTGTTATGAGGTTCGGAAAGAAGGGCAAGCTGACCTCGAGGTTTATCGGCCCATTTGAGGTGTTGCGACGTGTTGGGGAGGTTGCCTATGAGCTTGCTTTACCTCCCAATCTAGCAGGAGTTCATCCAGTATTCCATGTTTCTATACTCTAGAAGTATCACGACGATCCGTCTCATGTGTTGGATTTTAGCTCAGTCCAGTTGGATAAGGATCTATCTTATGTTGAGTAGCCGGTGGCGATCTTGGATAGGAAGGTTCGAAATTTGAGGTCGAAGAGGATTGCTTCTGTGAAGGTTCAGTGGAGGGGTCAGCCAGTCGAAGAGGCGACTTGGGAGACCGAGCAAGATATGTGCAGCAGTTATCCTTATCTTTTCACCACTTTAGGTATGTATCTATACACGTCCGAGGACGAACGTTTGTTTAAGTGGGGAAGGACGTAATTACCCAGCCAATCGTTTCGAGAGTTGTAGCCCCGTTCCCCTTTTTGCTCATTTTCGTGCTTCACTGTTGTTTTATGACTTACCGAGTTAGTTGATTTGGGCCCGGATTGAATTCAGAATGAATTGAGACATTTAGTTTCTTAATTGAAATCTTAAGCTAAAAAAGTCGACCGGATGTCGACTTATGTGTAAACGACCTCAGATTGGAATTTTGATGATGCCGTTAGCTCCGTTGGGTGATTCTGGACTTAGCAGCGTGTCCGAATTATGATTTGGAGGTCGGGAGAAGAATTAGGCTTGAAATGGCGAAAGTCAAATATTTGGAAAGTTTGATCGGGCGATTGACTTTTCTAAGTCAAATATTTGGAAAGTTTGATCGGGCGATTGACTTTTTGATATCGGGATCGGATTTCGATTTAGGAAGTTGCAGTAGCTTCGTGGGGTCATTTTTGACTTGTGTGCAAAATTTGAGGTCAATCGGACGTGATTTGATAGGTTTCGGCGTCGTTTGTAGAATTTGGAAATTTCAAAGTTCATTTGGCTTGAATCTATGTGTAATTCATGTTTTTATGTTGTTTGAGGTGATTTGAGGGTCCGACTAAGTTCGTATGATATTTTCGGACTTGATGGTATATTTGGTTAAGGTCCCGGGGGGCCTCGGGTGAGTTTCGGGTGGTTAACGGATCATTTTTGGACCTTGGTTGATGGCTGATGTCTGCTGCTGTGTTTTTTCTGGTTTCCTCTTACGCGTTCGCGAAGGTGTGGTCTGTGTGTGAATCGCGAATGCGGGAGTGGTGTCGCATTCGCGAAGAGGAGTGAGGAAGATGGGGACCCCCACCTTTTTGTTCTACGCGTTCGCGATGCGTGGTTCACGTTCGCGGAGGTCATAGTTGGTAAAGCATCGTGTTCGCGAAGAGTTAAACAGAGAGGCAGTCAAATTGGTCAACGCGAACACAAGAGGATTGTCGCGTTCGCAAAGAAGGAAATCTAGGCAACATTATTTAATTTAAAAAATGAGGGTTTGAACCCATTCTTCATATTTTGAGCTAGAGACCACGGATTTGGGCGATTCTTGAAGGGATTTTTGTGGAGTTGATTGGGGTAAGTGATTCTTACTTGGTTTTGGCTAATTCCATGATTATGTCTTTAATTCCATCATCTAATTTGTGATTTGGGGTGGAAAATTGGAAAAAGCAGTAAGTGTTCTTGAGTTAGATTTTTGAGGTTTTGAATGAGATTTTGTCATCGGATTTGAGTAAATTTGGTATGTTTAGACTTGTGAGTGAATGGGCTTATGGGTTTTGTGACTTTTGTCAGATTTTGAGACATGGGCCGGGGGGCCAGGTTCGGGTCGATTTTAGATTTTTGGCTATAATATAGTACTTTTCTTATGTAATTGGTCCCTCTAGCCTATATTAATTGCATTTTACTGCTTGTGGCTAGGTTCGAGGCATTTGGAGACCGAATCGAGAGGCAAAGGCATTTTGGAGTAGAGTTTTGGCTCGGATTGAGGTAAGTAACAATTTTAAATCTGGTCCTGGGGGTATGAAACCCCAGATTTTGTTGTTATATGATTGTTTGGTGGTGACGCACATGCTGGGTGACGGGTGTGTGGACGTGCACCGTAGGAATTGGGATTTGATCCATTCCGTGAAACTGAAAAGTTGAATAAGCTTGTTGTCTGCTATGTGCCTTCCTGTGTTATAAAAATTTGACAGTAAATCATGTTAGAAATCATGCTTTGGCTATGTGTTGGTGCTGTAAGGATGCCAGTGGTCGTGATACCTGTTGAACCTTCCTGCTTATTGTTACTTGTACTCAGTTGTAGTATTACTTGCATATTATACCTCAGTCTCTGTTATTCCCTGCTGATACATTATATCATTATGTTTTGGGCTGATTCCCCTTTATTACTGAGGGTCGTGAGACTAGAGAGGTTGATGACTGAGTGAGGCCGAGGGGCTGTTTGTGAGGTATTGATACCATAGCACGTGAGTTATCCGCGTGGATCATGATATTTATACTATAGCACGTAAGTTGTCCATGCAGATTTTGATATGATACTGTAGCATGTGAGTTTTCAGTGTGGATTTTGATATGATACTGTTGCTCGTGAGTTGTCCGTGCGGATCTTGATATGATACTATAGCACGTGAGTTGTCCGTGCAACACGTGAGTTGTCCGTGCGGATTATAGCGCTTGGGCTGTAGGAGCCCCTCCGGAGTCTGTACACCCCCAGTGAGCACATGTACCTATTGAGTAGGAGTGTTGAGAGCTGAGAGCTGAGTGATTGAGCTATTGAGAAAGGTTGAGTGACTGTTGCCCTGAGAGGCTGTACTTGCTTTCATTTGTTGTTGCACTTAGCTGCTCTATGTCACTGTTTTGAAACCCCTGAAAGATATTGTATCCGGTTTTACTTGAACTTGGTAATGAATAAACTGATTTGACTTAAATTGCCGGATTTGAAAGCATGTCTGCTTTATTGCTCAGATTACTGAAAACAAACTAAAATTGTATAGCCTATCACTATCTTTCAGTTCTTTATTTATTATTGTTAGTTACTGAGTTGGTTGTACTCAAGCTACACTATGCATTTCGTGTGCAGATCCAGGTGTTTCTGGTCATGGAGGACGTTGATCTCGTGCGTGGTTGAGTATCGGAGATTCATGAGGTAGCTGCCGGCGTTCGCAGTCCTTGTCTCTCCTTCCTTGTTATCTTTTCTTTTCTTTATTTGTACTTTGACACAGACTCTTGTAGACACTGTTTCT
Organism: Nicotiana tabacum; assembly: GCF_000715075.1. NCBI lineage: Eukaryota > Viridiplantae > Streptophyta > Magnoliopsida > Solanales > Solanaceae > Nicotiana > Nicotiana tabacum. Next base: position 12,558,698 of record NC_134091.1, read on the forward strand.
TAGACTGGTTGTTTAGATGCTCATGACTTGGTGACACCCGATGTTTGGGTCTATTTTTCCACACTGTATTTTGAGTTTAACTCCTGTTTTTACGAAAACTCTGTCATGTAAAAGCTTTTGACTTATCTTTTGAGAAACATTGGAAGTAATTTTGAGAATCTGATTGCCTAGTACCATCAATAGGCTCCATCACGACAGGTTAGGATTTTGGGTCGTGACAAAGTTACCGAAAATTTCCTCTTCATCTTGACTCGTGAATAAGAAATTTTATTTCTAAAGCCATCACCTTTAAGGTGAACTTCTCCTGTTCCGATGCTCCCCCACTTAAGAGTAAACCCAATTCAAACTCTTACCTATCACTCGAAGTCTTTATTAAACTGTCATCTCACAGGAAACTTACCGTTGACCATCTACAAGACCACCCGCTATAATAAGCTCTTTATTGCCCAACTAGAAATCTTTAGTTTACCGTTTCAATCTTTCATCGCACCTTGAATTTTTATTTCATCATTATGCCGATATGTTCAATATTCTGACAATAGGATAAATTGGTTATACTCATAGGAACTTTATTTGTTCATTTTCGTATCCAAGTATCACGTCGCTACTAGCTGCAACATATATTGCTAAGGGCCATTATTTTCCGCCCTTACGAAAACATTATAGTTAGCACTTCACTCTTTCATGTTCACTCTACCGTTGAAATCTCTTCTAATATTTCACCCTTCAATCCATGCTCTAATACAGTTCTAGCAAGTACGACTACCTTGCGCCTCTCATCTCATGCTTAAATATGCTGAACAAGTGTGACTCCCTTAGGCTAAATCCACATATCATTATATAACTTTTCACAAATTATACCATCTTCACAATGCTAAATATAAGAATTACACATTCTATCTTTATACCACCATCATGTTCTCAAGCCGCATAGTATATGAGATTTCATAGTATATACCTCTGAAATTATATTTCTTGCTATTAAGTCCTTTCATAAAACTTTATTTTGATGGTATCCCACAGAGTAGGCTAATGCTTATGATAAATATGTCATGCATGTAGGGTCTTATTACCTCTTGCGTTCATCATAATGCGAACTCTTTTGCCCATAGCTAATATCACATATTTACATCAATATATTTCATATAAAAAAAAATATATATATATTTGTATATTTTCCCATTCTTCATGGTATAATTGACCTCGTCCATACATATCTTGTTAGGAAGTTGTGACACGGTATCGTGTAGCCTTAGAATTTTTGTAACTTCTCAATCTCCAAATCCGTACTATCACCATTTTAAATTTTGTTTTTGAGCCTTACGTCGTACACGTTATATGTATAACTTTCAAACAACTTTAACTTATCCCATGAGCCATTTCAATATTTATTCTTCTTAAATCATAAGGATCCTTCCACTTACAAGTTAACTGCTCTTTCAATATTAGGCACACATAGAGTTGCTTTGAGATCATTCTTGGAAATTGTCAATCTTTCGTCATTTCAACAGAATAAAATAAGATATACCTCGACTAGAAAAACTCAAGATTATCATTCCACATCATTGTTTTTCTCTAACAACCTATATTGCTTCTTATAACTCCAAGATTATGCCTTTTGTGCATCTCGTGCCTTAATATTTTCAAGCTTACCCATTTAAGTTCACATACTTTATCCTCACATACCTAGGTATGCATAATTATAGATTGACTTTTATTTGTATCACATTCATCATCTAGAGGAACTCAAGGTTGTCATGCCCATCTTTTACATATGGCATGCTTCGTCTATCCTCAACTCGTACTTACACGTGGCACTTTATTTCTTGTGTGACACTTCTATTACATATGACACAATCATGACAATAACCTATCATGCTCAGAGGAAACACAACGTCTAGTATAATTAAGGGTCATCTCCCTCATCTTGTAACATTCCCTTTTCGGATGATCAAGAAAATCTTTTTCTTTTTCTTTTGGGAAGGTGTCTTTTGTCATTATTGTCAATGTATTAACTATGACATACTTCTTATGAGTCATTCTATATTTACCACAAACTTGACTGATTCACATTCACTTATCAATTAGATCCATATCACCTCTCTATATTTTGTCATGATAATTTAAGATGCACATCTTCATTTACAATATTCTTTTTTTTGTACCTTTGCTAAACTCGTTAATGGTGATTACCATAGTAAGCAGTCGTTCCAACATCTTGACCAACAATCTTGAATTGAAATCTAGGGTCTAGCATAGGTTCCCTTATTCGCATCCTTTAGTAAAATTCTTTATAAGTCATGACACCATACTGACAATACTAACTGACATCATCACCTTATTTTCTTCCATGATTTCTCAATATTCGATTGATAATTATTATTCACCAAAGTCATACGTGTTGACTCTTGACTGTATCAGTCCCAATCTATTCTCAACTTATCTTTCCATAATGAACAAATCTGACACTTTCTAGCTATTAGCCCAAATATCTTGTATTATAACTTGAACCTTGATGTAACGACCCGACCGGTCGTTTTGAGAGTTGTAGCCCCGTTACCTCATTTACTGCTCATTTTATACTTTATTGATGTCATGTAACTTGCCGGGGTAGTCGGTTCGGGTCCGGTGAGACTTCAGGATGAAATGAGACACTTAGTCTCACGGGTGAGATCTTAAGTTGAAGTGATTGACCGAATGTAGATCTTTGAGTAAACGACTCCGGAACGGAGTTTTGATGGTTATGTTAGCTCCGTTAGGTGATTTTGGACTTAGGAGCGTATCCATATTGTGATTTAGAGGTCCGTAGTAAAATTAGGCTTGAAATGGCGAAAGTTGAATTTTTGGAAAGTTTGCCCGGGAGTGGACTTTTGGATATCGGGGTGGGATTCTGATTCCGGAAGTTGGAGTAGGTCCGTGGTGTCATTTTTGACTTGTGTGAAATTTTTCGAGTAAATCGGATGTGATTTGATAGGTTTCGACATCGTTTGTAGAAATTAGGAGTTTAAAGTTCATTAGGCTTGAATCTATGTGTGATTCGTGTTTTTGATGTTATTTGAGATGGTTTGAAGGCTCGACTAAGTTCGTATGATATTTTGGGACTTGATGGTAAGTTTGGTTGAAGTCCCGGGGGCCTCGGGTGAGTTTCGGATGTTAGCGGATCAGTTTTGGACTTGGCTTTTGGCTGAAGACTGCTGGTGTTTGTGTTACTGGTTTCCTCTTGTGCGTTCGCAAAGTTTATCTGGAGGCTGATGAGGATTTTCTCTTTGCATTTGTGTAGAGGGGGTCGCGTTCGTGAAGGTTTGGGCAGTGTGTGCATCGTGAACGCGAGAAGGGTCACGCGTTCGCGAAGAAGAGAGGAGGCAGCTGGGACCCCACACATTTGTTCTACGCATTCGCAGAAGGGTGGTCACATTCGCGAAGTGAGAGGTCAGCAAAGCATCGCGTTCACGAGTGGTTGAACGCGTTCACGAAGGAGGTTTTGGGCAGCAGACGAAATTGTGCTATGCGAACGCGAGGCGATGGTCGCGTTCGCGATGAGGGCGTAACTGGGCAGATTATAAGTTTCAAAAATGAGGGTTTTGGGTTCATAACACAAAATTGATTTGGGAGCTCGGTAGAAGGCAATTTTTAGAGAGATTCTCACGTGGGTGTTTGGGGTAAGTTATTCCTAGCTAGTTTTGGTTAATTTCCATGATTATGCTTTTGATTCCATTATTAAATTTGTGATTTGGGGTTGAAATTGGGAAAAATGAAGAGAAGTTCTTAGGCTAGATTTTTGAGGTTTTGATTGGGATTTTGATATCGGATTTGAGTAAATTTGGTATGGGTGAACTCGTGGATGAATGGGTGTTCAGATTTTGCAACTTTTGTCGTATTTCGAGACGTGGACCCGCGGGCGTGTTTTGAGCTGATTTTTTATTTTGATTAATACTTAGCATTTTCTTATGGAGTTAAATCCTTTAGCCTGTATTGATTATATCGCATTGTTTATGCCTATATTCGAGGCATTCAGAGGCCGTTTCACGAGGCAAGGGTGTGTTGGAGTAGAGATTGGCTCGGATTGAGGTAAGTAATAGTTCTAAATTTGTCTCTAAGGGTACGAAACCCTGTATTACGTGTCATGTATTTGGTTTTGAGGTGACGTGCATACTAGGTGACGGGCATGTTGGCGTGCACCGTAGGAATTGTTACTTGGTCAAATTCCGTGGAACTGTGTAGTTGTATAATCTGTTGTTATCTGTACATTTTTCATATATTAGAGAAATTGCTCCACAAATCATGTTTAGACCACGTGCTGACATTGTAGGGACCCACAGAGGTCGTGTACATGTTGAATTATCTGCTAAATTGTTGTTTTGTACTCAGTCACAGTTTATTTATTTTTTATATCTCGGTCTCTAGTGTTCATGTTTGATGCATCATATCATTGCTCTCTAGACTGCTTATTATGAGTTATGAGAGCCCGAGAGACTGGAGAGGATAATGACTGAGTGAGGCCGAGGGCCTGATTGTGAGGTATTATACTACAGCACGTGAGTTGTCCGTGCAGATCCAGATATTATATTATAGCACGTGAGTTGTCCGTGCAGCACGTGAGTTGTCCGTACGGATCCAGATATTATATTATAGCACGTGAGTTGTCCGTGCAGCACGTGAGTTATCCGTGCAGCACGTGAATTGTCCGTGCGGATTATAGCGCTTGGGCTGAAGTAGCCCCTTCGGAGTCTACACACACCTCCAGTAAGCGGAGGTACCTATTGAGTGCGAGTCTTGAGTGCTGAGTGAATGGGAAGGTTTAGTGACTGTGGCCCTGAGAGGATGCATTTGATTTCATTATTGTTGCATTAACTGCCATGTATCATTGTTTGAAATTTCTGAAAGATATTACACTCTGTTTCACTTGAACTGGTCATGGAATAACTGTTGGCCTAATTTATCGACTTGAGAGGATGCCTACTTTCTTATGCTGAAATCACTCTAATTGAACTATAACTGTGAAGCTCATCACTACTTTTAGTTCTTTATTTAGTATTATTACTTGTTGAGTTGGTTGTACTCATACTACACCCTACACTTTGTGTGCAGATCCAGGTGTTCCCAGACATAGTGGGTGTTGATTTCCGCGCATAGTTGATCTTCTGGAGATTTCGAGGTAGTTGTCGGTATTTCGCAGACCTTGTTTCTCCTTCCCTATCTTTCCACTTATTGTATTTGGTTTCAGATAGTATTTTTCAGACTTGTGATGTATATATAGATGCTCATGTACTCAGTGACACCCCGATGTTGGGAATTTTCGCGTTATATTTTTGGATTTCTATCCTGTTTATGAGAAGTTGTTATCATTTAAACTATTTTAAATCCATTTTCTGTTAGGTGTTGGAATTATTTCATAAATGTTGGCTTGCGTAGTACCACGATAGGCGCCAGCACGATAGGTTAGGATTTAAGATCGTGACAAGTTGGTATCACAACCTGTGTTACATAGGTCTCACGAGTCATAAGCATGTTTAGTAGAGTCTTGCGGATCGGTACAGAGACGTCTGTGCTTATCTTCGGGAGGATGCCGAACCCTTAGGAAATTTCACATTCTTGTATTCTTGTCATGCAGATTTGTTGGTTCCAGTAACTAAACTTCTGTATTCTATTCTTTCACAGATGGTGAGGACATATGCTACCGGACAAGATGGACAGCCACCAATACCACCAGCTAAGGCCACGAGAGGCCGAGGTCACGGTAGGGACAGCGGTAGGGGTAGAGGTGTAGCTCGTATAACAGCTAGGGTGGCACCTGAAGATCCACCAGTTGCTCTAGCTTAGGAATAGGTTCCAGATGTAGTTGAGCTAATGGGGCCAGCTCAGGCACCGGCTGTGCCTATTGTGATTCCAGGCCTTTAAGATGCGTTGGTCCAGATATTGATGGTTTGTACAGGCCTTACTGAGGTGGTTTCGGCAAAGGCCGCACCAACTAATTCTCAGGCCAGGGAAGGTACTCATACCCCCGCTGCCCGTACTCCAGAGCAGGCGGTGCAGGGACTTTAGACATCGGAGGTACTACCCGCCCAGCTAGTTACAAATGTTGAGGCCTTGATGGTTCCAGTTATGCCTGATGATGAGCAAAGGAGACTTGAGAAGTTTGGGAGGCTTCGGACTCCATCATTTACCGAGCTGAGTCGGAGGATGCCAGGGCTTCTTGGACAAGTACCACCGGATGCTTCGTACAACAGGTATTCTGGAGACCAGTGAGGTTTTGTTCACTACTTTTCAGTTTTCTGGGGCTGCCTTCAGATGGTGGGAGGCTTATGAGAGGCGTAGGCCGGTTGGTGTAGCACCATTTACATGGAAGGATTTCTCCGTTCTCTTCTTGGAGAAGTTCATACGATAGTCTCGCAGGGAGGAGTTGTGTAGACAGTTTGAGCAACTTCGACAGGATGGCATGTCTGTGACCTAGTACGAGATGAGGCTTTTTAAGTTAGCTCGTCACGCAGTTTGGTTGGTTCTCACTGATAGGGAGAGGATAATGAGGTTCATTGATGGCCTCACGTATCAGTTACAGTTGCTTATGACTTGGGAGAGGGTATCTGGTGCCACTTTTGATGAGGTGGTTGACATTACTTGGTATATAGAGATGGTTTGTAGACAGGAGCGGGGTGAGAGGGAGGCCAAGAGAACTCGAGGTTCGGGCGGTTTCTGTGGTGTACCTTCTGGGGGCAGTCCTACCACAACAAGGGTCGTCCTATAGGCCCGCTCAGACGACTCATCCAACTCATCATGGCACATCAGCTAGCAACGGTTCTTAGAGTGCTCATTCAGGCAGTATTCGTTCAATGCACTACCAGCACAGAGTTCTCACCATGACTCGTCCGCTTAGGCTTCTACAGGTAGTTCCTTGGGTTATCCGGAGCAGCAGTTTTGTCATAGGAGGGGTTGTTTCAGGTATGGAGACTTTGGCCATATCTAGATAGATTGCCCTAGGTTATTGAGTGGGGCTCCACAACAGAGTTCTCGGCCGATGGCACCAGCACCAGTAGTTACGCTGCCCACTCAGCCAGCTTGGGGTAGGGCCCAGGCAGTTAGAGGTCGCCCTAGAAGGGGAGGCTAAGAAGGGAGTGGTCAGGCCCGATTCTATGCTATCCCTACCAGACCAGATGTTGTTGCCTCCGATACAGTGATCACATGTATTGTCTCAGTATGCCACAGGGATGCCTCTGCATTATTTGACCTTGGTTCCACTTATTCATATGTATCACCAATTTTTTCTCATTATCTAGATATGCCACATGAGTCCTTAGTTTCATCTTTCCGTGTATCTACGCAGTGGGCGATACTATTATTAAGGACCGTGTATATCAGTCGTGTGTAGTAACTATTGGGGGATTGGAGATGAGAGTTGATCTCCTATTGCTTAGTATGGTGGACTTCGATGTGATCTTGGGTATGGATTGGTTGTCTCCATGTCATGTTGTTCTGGATTGTCACGCTAAGACCGTGACATTGGCGATGTCGGGGTTGCCAAGGATCGAGTGGAGAATTTCTCTAGACTAGGTTCCCAGCAGAGTGATTTTATATTTGAAGGCCCAACAGATGGTTGGTAAGGGTTGTTTATCTTATTTGACCTTTGTGAGGGATGTTGGAGTTGATACTCATACTATTGATTCTATCCCGGTGGGGCGAGATTTTCTGGACGTGTTTCCTGCAGACCTATCGGGCTTGTCGCTCGACAGGAATATTGATTTTAGTATTGACTTGGCGCCGGGCACTCAACCCATTTCTATTCTACCATATCGTATGGCACTGGCTCAGTTGAAAGAATTGAAGGAGCAGCTGCAGGAACTCCTTGATAAGGGGTTTATTAGGCCTAATATGTCACCTCGGGGTGCTCCTGTCTTGTTTGTATAGAAGAAGGATGGTTCTATGCGAATGTGTATTAATTATCGCCAGTTGAACAAGGTTACAGTGAATAATAGGTATTCATTGCCACTTATTGATGACCTATTTGATCAGCTTCAGGGTGCCAGGGTGTTCTCCAAGATCGACTTGCATTCAGGCTATCATCAGTTGAAGATTCGGGAGCCAAATATCCCGAAGACTGCTTTCAGGACTCGGTATGGTCATTACGAGTTCCTTGTGATGTCTTTTGGGCTGACCAAAGCCCCAGTAGCATTCATGCACTTGATGAACAATTTATTTCAGCCCTATCTTGACTAATTCGTCATTATGTTTATTGACGACATTTTGGTGTACTCCCGGAGCCAGATTCAGTGTACGCCCTATCTTGACTGTGCTCCAGACCTAGAGGGAGGAGAAGTTGCATGCAAAAATTTTGAAGTGTGATTTCTGGCTAGATTCAGTGGCATTTTTGGGCCATGTGGTATCGAGTGAAAGGATCAAGGTAGATCCGAAGAAGATTGAAGCAGTGCAGAGTTGGCCCAGACTATCCTCAGCTACAGAGTTCTGGAGTTTTCATGGCTTGGCGGGGTATTACCGTCGATTTGTAGAGGGTTTCTCGTCTGTAGCAGCACCTATGACCAGGTTAACCCAGAAGGGTGCTCCGTTCAGGTGGAACGAAAATTATGAGGAGAGCTTTCAAAAGCTCAAGACTGCTTTGACTACAACCCCAGTGTTTGTGTTGCCTACTGGTTCGGGGTCCTATACTGTATATTGTGATGCGTCATGCATTGGTCTCGACGCAATGTTGATGCAAGACGGTAGGGTGATTGCCTACGCATCTAGACAACTGATGGTTTATGAGGAGATCTATCTTGTCCAAAACTTCGAGTTAGCAGCTATTGTTCACACTTTGAAGATTTGTCGATACTGTTTGTATGGTGTTCCTTGTGTGGTTTTCACCGATCACCGGAGTCTACAGCATCTGTTTAAATAGAAGGATCTTAACTTGCGGCCGCGGAGATGGTTGGAGCTGCTTAAGGATTATGATATCACCATCCTCTATCATCCCAGAAAGGCTAATGTGGTGGCCGATGCCTTGAGTCGCAAGGCAGAGAGTTTGGGGAGTTTAGCATATCTACCAGTAGCAGAGAGGCCTTTAGCCTTAGATGTTTAGGCCTTGGCCAACCAATTTGTCAGATTGGATGTCTCGGAGCCCAGCGGGTTCTAGCTTGTGTGGTTTCTCGGTCTTCCTTATATGATCGCATCAGAGAGCGCTAGTATGATGACCCTCATTTGCTTGTCCTTAAGGACACGGTTCAGCACAGTGATGCCAGAGATGTTACTATTGGGGATGATGAGGGTATTGAGAATGCAGGGTTGGATTTGTGTGCCTAATGTGGATAGGCTACGTGGGTTGATTCTTGAGGAGGCCCATAATTTGCGGTATCCCATTCATCTGGGTGCTACAAAGATGTACCAAGACTTGAGGCAACATTATTGGTAGAGAAGAATGAAGAAGGATATAGTGGGGTTTGTAGCTCGGTGCCTCAACTATCAGCAGGTAAAGTATGAGCATCAGAGGCCGGGTGGATTGCTTCATAGGTTAGAGACTCCAGAGTAGAAATGGGAGCGTATCATCATGGATTTTGTTGCTGGGCTCCCATGGACATCGAGGAGGTTCGATGCTATTTGGGTGATTATGGATCGGTTGACCAAGTCCGCGCACTTCATTCCAGTTTGGACTACTTATACTTTAGAGCGGATGGCTGAGATTTACATCCGAGAGATTGTTCGCCTCCACGGCATGCCAGTGTCCATCATTTAAGATCGGGGCACACAGTTCACATCGCAGATTTGGAGAGCCGAGCAGCAAAAGTTGGGTATCCAAGTTGAGTTGAGCACAACATTTCACCCTCAGATGGACGGACAGTTCGAGCGCACTATTCAGATATTAGAGGATATGCTACGCGCTTGTGTCATTGATTTTGGGTGTTCTTGGGATCAGTGTTTGCCACTCGCGGAGTTTGCCTACAACAATAGCTACCAATCAAGCATTCAGATGGCTCCGTATGAGGCTTTGTATGGGAGACGATGTAGATCTTCGGTGGGTTGGTTTGATCCTGGGGAGGCTAGGCGATTGGGTACTAACTTGGTCCAGGATGCTTTGGACAAGGTTAGGATAATTCAGGAAAGGCTTCTCATGGCGCAGTCTAGACAGAAGAGTTATGCCGACAGGAAGGTCCGTGATGTTGCTTACATGATTAGAGAGAAAGTACTACTCAAGGTTTCACCCATGAAGGGTGTTATGAGGTTCGGGAATAAGGGCAAGTTGATCCCTCGGTATATTGGGCCATTTGAGGTACTTCAGAGAATTGGGGAGGTGGCTTACAAGATTGCCTTGCCACCTAGTTTGTCGAGTGTGCATCCAGTATTTCATGTTTCTATGCTCCGGAAGTATGTCGGCGATCTGTCTCATGTTTTAGATTTCAGCACAGTTTAGTTGGATGGTGATCTGACTTATGATGTGGAGCCGGTGGCCATTTTGGATCGGCATATTAGAAAGTTGAGGTCAAAGGACATAGCTTTAGTAAAGGTGTAGTGGAGAGGTCAGCTAGTTGAGGAGGCTACTTGGGAGACCAAGAGGGAGATGCGGAGCAGATATCCACACCTATTTGTGACTCCAGGTATGTTTCTAGACCCGTTCGAGGACGAACGTTTGTTTAAGAGAGGGAGAATGTAATGACCCGGCCGGTTGTTTTGAGAGTTGTAGCCCGGTTCCCTCATTTACTGCTCATTTTGTACTTTATAACTGTTATGTAACCTGTTGGGGTAGTCGGTTCGGGTCCGGTGAGACTTCAGGATGAAATGAGACACTTAGTCTCACGGTTGAGAGCTTAAGATGAAGTGATTGACCGGTTATTAATCTTTGAGTAAACAACTCCGGAATGGAGTTTTGATGGTTCTGTTAGCTCCGTTAGGTGATTTTGGACTTAGGAGCGTGTCCGGATTGTGATTTAGAGGTCCGTAGTGAAATTAGGCTTGAAATGGAGAAAATTGATTTTTTGGAAAGTTTGACCGGGAGTGGAATTTTTGATATCGGGGTCGAATTCCGATTCCGGAAGTTAGAGTAGGTCTGTGGTGTCATTTGTGACTTATGTGAAAGTTTTTGAGTAAATCGGATGTGATTTCATAGGTTTCAGCATCGTTTGTAGAGGTATATTTGGTTGAGGCCCCGGAGGCCTCGGGTGTATTTCGGATGGTTAGTGGATCATTTTTGGACTTGGCTTTCGGTTGATGACTACTGGTGTTTGCTGTTACTGGTTTCCTCTTGTGCTTTCTCGAGGAAGGCTTCGCTTTCGCGAAGTGTATCTGAAGGCTAATGAGGATTTTCTCTTCGCGTTCGCGAAGGTTTGGGCAGTGTGTGCATCGCGAACATGAGAAGGGTCACGCATTCGCGAAGAAGAGATGAGGCAACTGGGACCCCACGCATTTGTTCTACGCATTCGCAGAAGAGTGGTCGCGTTCGCGAAGTGAGGGGTCAGCGAAGCATCGTGTTGGCAAGTGGTTGAACGCGTTCGCGAAGGAGGTTTTGGGCAGCAGATGAAATTGTGCTACGCGAATGCGAGGCGATGGTCGCGTTCGCGATGAAGGCATAACTGGGCAGATTAGAAGTTTCAAAAATGAGGGTTTTGGGTTCATAACACAAAATTGATTTTGGAGCTCGATAGAAGGCGATTTTTGGAGAGATTCTCACGTGGGTGTTTGGGGTAAGTGATTCCTATCTAGTTTTGGTTAATTTCCATGATTATGCCTTTGATTCCATCCTTAAATTTGTGGTTTGGGGTGGAAATTAGGAAAAATGAAGAGAAGTTCTTAAGCTATATTTTTGAGGTTTTGATTGGGATTTTGATATCGGATTTGAGTAATTTTGGTATGGGTGAAATCGTGGAAGAATGGGTGTTCAAATTTTGCGATTCGAGAAGTGGGCCCGGGCGCCGATTTTTGATTTTGATTAATAACTTAGCATTTTCTCATGGAGTTGAATCCTTTAGCCCGTATTGATTATATCGCATTGTTTATGCCTAGATTCTAGGCATTCGGAGGCCGTTTCGCGAGGCAAGGGTGTGTTGGAGTAGAGATTGGCTCGGATTGAGGTAAGTAACAGTTCTAAATTAGGTTCTGAGGGCACAAAACCCCGTATTACATATCATGTATTTGTTTTTGAGGTGACGCGCATGCTAGGTGACGGGCATGTTGGCGTGCACCGTAGGAATTGCCACTCGGTCAAATTCTGTGGAACCGTGTAGTTGTATAATCTATTGTTATTTGTACATTTTCTATGTATTAGAGAAATTGCTCCACAAATCATGTTTAGACCACGTGCTGGCATTGTAGGGACCCACAGAGGTCGTGTACATGTTGAATTATCTGCTAAATTGTTGTTTTGTACTCAGTCACAGTTTATTTGTATTTTACATCTCGGTCTCTAGTGTTCATGTTTGATGCATCATATCATTGTTGTATGGACTGCTTATTATGAGTTCTGAGACCCCGAGAGACTTGAGAGGTTGATGACTAAGTGAGGCCGAGGGCCCAATTGTGAGGTATTATACTATAGCACGTGAGTTGTCCATGCAAATCCAGATATTATACTATAGCACGTGAGTTGTCCGTGCGGATCCATATATTATATTATAGCACGTGAGTTGTCCGTGCAACACGTGAGTTTTCCGTGCGTATTATAGCGCTTGGGCTGAAGGAACTCCTCCAGAGTCTGCACACTCACCCAGTGAGCACATGTACCTATTGAGTGCGAGTGCCGAGTGCCGAGTGCTGAGTGCTGAGTAAATGGGAAGGTTTAGTGACTGTGGACCTGAGAGGATGCATTTGATTTCATTATTATTGCATTAACTGCCATGTATCATTGTTTGAAATTTCTGAAAAATATTATACTCTATTTCACTTGAACTGGTCATGGAATAACTGTTGGCCTAATTTACCGACTTGAGAGCATGCCTACTTTCTTATGTTGAAATCAATGTAATTGAACTATAACTAGGAAGCTCGTCCTAGTTTTAATTCTTTATTTAGTTTTGTTACTTGCTGAGTTGGTTGTACTCATACTACACCCTAATCTTCGTGTGCAGATCCAGGTGTTTCTGGACACAGTGGGTGTTGATTTCCGCGCACAGTTGATCTTGTGGAGATTTCGAGGTAGATGTCGGTGTTTCGCATACCTTGTTTCTCCTTCCATATCTTTCCACTTATTGTATTTGGTTTCAGATTTTCATAGACAGTATTTTTCGGACTTGTGATGTATAGATGCTCATGTACTCAGTGACACCCCGATGTTGGGAATTTTCGCATTGTATTTTTGGATTTCTATCCTATTTATGGGAAGTTGTTATCATTTAAACTATTTGAAATCCATTTTTTGTTAGGTGTTGGATTTATTTCATAAATGTCGGCTTGCCTAGTACCACGATAGGCGCCATCACGACATGTTAGGATTTTGGTCGTGACATTTGAGCTTTATTCTCGTCACTTCTATATCATCCACAACATGTAATCAATATGATCGAGAATCCATACTCTCACTTAAGGCACAAACACACGATCTAGAGTATGAAGAAAGTGAAACTCCCTAAATGTCATTGTAGCCTCCCCGATATAAGTGTGGTAGGCACCACACTGATAACAGGGACTCTACTTGACATGGCTCCATAGACTCCCTAGAACTCGACTTAGAACCTGAGGCTCTGATACCAAGTTTGTCAAGACCAAAAACCACGTGACCGGCACCTGGCACACTACCTGACCCGAGCGAACCAAACCATGTGATGCACCCAAATCATGAATGAAAACCAATTTAACTGTGAAATCTCCTTGAAAATCATATACATTTTCAAGTTAAATGATAAAATATTTTCCAATTCAAAATCACACATGACGCCTTTCATGATAATAACAATGAGACTAAGTAAAGTAAATATACTTTCATGAATATCATGTACAACCCTGTTACTATAACCTTTCACTACTTTCTATGGAGCCTCTATACCAAAGAATAGAATTAAACACTTGATCTAATACCCGACTAGCATAAATTAAGAAAACAACATGATAGCTACCACGAAATAAGAGTGGTGCCTCACCATATACCTCAAAAAGAGAGTCATTCTAGCCTTGACTGTATGCCACGTATCATACCTCATCCTGAAACATGTAAAGTAAGCGGGACCCTGGAGGGGGGCCCTAAGGGCTGAGTACACCACAACGGTACTCAATAAGTGTCATAGACTCTCTCTAACTTAAGTTCTTCGGACAAACTTTATAAAATTAATGCATCAATATTTAATATAAAACGATAAGAAATTTTATCAATTCATGATCCTTGTACTTTTAAATAAAAGCCAAGTGAAATATAACCCACAATATAAACTTTTAAAACATTTATATCAACCCAAGATTTTGGATAAAATCATACAAAGTCATTCCATTTGCTTTAAGCCATTGAAATCACTTTCGGCTCCTTAGGCCTAAACATAAGAAAATCATCCTTACCTTTCACTGGGAGTACTATACCATCACTGACATTAGAAGGTCAACTTAGTTATGTACCTAGCGGCAAGTATCATATACCCTACTTGCTCAGGTCGTCTCATCGTAGTGCCGTACGAATCGACTCAGCCATGCTAATAATAGCACAAAATAGTACTGTCTCGAGGGAGAGCACTCTGTCGTAGTCTATACCACAAAGTGGCCATCTATGCCTACACCGGCATGTGTAGTTTCATGACGACGAATACAATATATTTGAAGTCAATGTCGATGAACACAAATAACTCCCAAAACATTTGATACTTCAAAAATAGATTCATAGCATAGTTGTCACGACCCAAAAATCACTAGTCAAGATGGCACCTAACTTGACCCGCTAGGGAAGCCAACTAACAGACAATACAATCCAAATGAAATTATAGGAAAATAGTGAAGAATTATTCGAATATTTACAAATTAACCCAAGAACTGGTAGTACGAATCATGAGCTTCTAAGACTTAGAATTTACAAAGCTGATACAAATAATTACACGATCTGTTTGAAAGTTATATAAATAGATTAACAAAATCTAAAGCTACCAAGGACAAGTGGCAGCTATATCAGGAATGCACGAACATCTTCAGGGTCAGCTCCCAACATCACCAGTAGCTTCGCTCCAAAAATCTGCACGCAAGGTGCAGAAGTGTAGTATGAGTACAACCGACCCCATGTACCTAGTAAGTATTTTGTCTAACCTCGTCGAAGTAGTGTCGAGGCTTTTTAGTAAAAAGATGCTCACTAACAAAAATATGTACCGAAATCTAGCAATAAAACTATACTACAGTATAACAGGATAGAGTACACGAAATGAATGTACAAAGCAATAACAGAGTACTAGAAGAGATCACAATTCAACAGTTTCCAATATCTCAACCAACCTTTTCCTTAAAGAGAAACCAATAAACCACAATAGTCACCCCATAACTTTCATAACGTGAGGAATATACTCTAATATCAAGTCAACTGCATGGCAACACCCTTCGTGCATTTATCTCATCCTCGCCAAATATGCATACAAAAGTACCAACCGGATGGCAGAAATGCCGATAACAGTAATGACAAGGTAGGAAATACGAAAGTAGAAATAATGAATGAGAATGTACATAAGGGCATCAGTAACAGACTAGGCGGAAAACGTAGAGGTAATGACAATAATCAGGAAAAGGAATGTAACTTCAACTAACTAGCATGGTGGAGGCATAAATACAATTATAACGAATAAGAGAGGAACACATGATCTTTATGCGTTAACAAGTAGAAGGATGAATGACTAACATGGTAGAAGGCATGTACTAAGTGCAACCAAAATAGATACGACAAAGATATAATTATAACAGCAGGAAGTGGGCATGGTATTTGCAAGTTTAGCAAGTAGAAGGCACGAGTGACACAATTAAAAAAAATAAGGTAAAGAACAATAACAGGGCATTAACGACAGGTCACATAAGAACCATAAATACAACAATAACAGCTCAATGTAATGGCATGAACGTATACACAAAGAAAAGATATCACAACATAATGCATGATAATATAAATGAAATGTCACGGCATCACCCTTCGTGCTTTACACTCATATAACATGGCACGGCATTACCCTTCATGCTTTTACTCACAAATGATATGACACGGCATCACCCTTCGTGCTTTTACTCTCAATAATATGGCACGACATCACCCTTCGTGCTTTTACTCTCAATAATATGGCACGACATCACCCTTCTTGCTTTTACTCTCAATAATATGGCACGACATCACCCTTCGTGCTTTTACTCTCAATAATATGGCACGGCATCACCCTTCGTGCTTTACACTCTTCCTTACCAAGCATATGTATATCAATGACAAACAAGGCAGGAAGCATAAATAACGTCAAGGAGTGTGTTTAAACGAATATTCCAAATGAATCCCAATCACAACTTTCCAAGCCAACAATAGTTCAATAAACCCGCAAGAACCTTATTATTCAAGTACTCCAAATATCTCACAAATGATCTACAACACAAGTATAACATCTAGTATCTCAAGAATATCGACCGTAGCAATGTATTAATGATTATGCATATTGATGACCGAATTATGCATATCTCAGAATTCTATCAAATTTGATCAAGTTATAATAAGCTAAGTCTTAGTTTCTAACATTTAATACTATGCTCTTAGTATCTAGGAGCCAAGTAAGGCATGAAGTAAGAAGGTCACGTGATTCTACAAGACACAATTTATAACATGATTTACCTCCGAGCATGGTTAACCCTGGCATATGCATATATGCTCGTCACCTCATATATGTATCATCCCCGCATGTAGCAAACAATGTTAAATAGTAGGAAACATTTCCTCAACAAAGTTAGGCAAGACACTTACCTCGCTCCAAAGATCAACTCAAAGCTCAACCATAATTTTTTCCTTTGAAACACGCCTCCGAACCAATAGAATCTAGCAATTTACCAACCAAACGATTCATATTAAGCCTTAGGAACTACCCGCGATTGAAAAAGATTCAATTTAGGTCATTATTGAAAAGGTCAACAAAAGTTAACTCCCAGGCCCACTTGGTCCAAACCCGAAATTCGGACCAAAACCCGAGTACCCATTCACCCCCGAGCCCGGTTATGTAATTTATTTTGAAATCCGACTCCCAATTTTACAAAAAACCCTAATTCTACCCAAACCCCCAATTTCTACCATGAAAACACTAGATTTTTGGTTGAAATCTTAGGAAATGTAGTGAAAGATTGAAAGAAACTAGTTTAGAATCACTTACCAATGATTTGGGAAAGAAAGGTTCTTTGAAAAATCGCCTCTAGGGTTTCTTGTTTTGAAAATTTGAGAGGATAAACCAAAATCCCATCTAAGTTTTGATCAGTTGCAGACGTCGCATTTGCGACCTGGGGTTCGCAAATGCGAACCACGCAAATGCGAAGAATCAATCGCAAATGCGAAGATCTTCACATCTCTGCTTCCATCACAAATGCGATGAATTGTTCGCAAATGCGAACTGGCATGATCATAAATCCAACCCATCGATCGCAAATGCGAAGTAGCTCCCCCCAGTCCCCATCGCAAAAGCAAAGACCTGGTCACAATTGCGCAACTGGGTCTCTTCGCAAATACGAAGGTTATGTTCGCAAATGCGAAACTGACAGGTTTGCTTCTATATCATAAATGCAAGGCCTGACCTCGCAAATGCGAGATCAGAGGCCTACACCAGAACTAAGACACACCAGCAATATTTTCTAAGTCTAATCCACTCCGTAGCCTATCCGAAACTCACTCGAGCCCTCGGGGCTCTAAACTAATGATGCGCACAAGTCTAAAAATATCATACGAACTTGCTTGCGCGATCAAATCGCCAAAATAACACCTAGAACTACGAATTTAGCATCAAATCAAAGGAAATTTTCAAGAAAACTCATGAACTTCTAATTTTACAACCGGACGTCTGAATCACATCAAACCAACTCTTTTTCTCATCAAATTTGACAGACAAGTCATAAATATAGTATTGGACCTATACCGGGTTCTGAAACCAAAATACAGACCCGATATCCAAAAGTCAAACATTGGTCAAACATCTCAAAGTCACTAAGCCTTTAACTTTCAAATTTCAACAAAATGCGATAACTCGAGCTAGGGACGTCCGAATTCGATTCTGGGCATACGCCCAAGTCCCAAATCACGATACGGACCCATCGGGACCGTAAAAACACGGATCCGAGTCTATTTTCTCAAAATGTTGACCAAAGTCAACTCAAATGGGTTTTAAGTCAAAGATTTCATATTTTTATCAGTTTTTAACATAAAAGCTTTTCAAAAAAACACCCGGACTGTGCACGCAAATCTAGAAAGGATCATTTCATTGTATTTTTGGATTTTTGCTAAGCTGCTAGCTGGTGTGATCGCACATGCGGCTGGTTTACGCAGGTGCGATGGTCGCAGAAGTGACAAAGGAGTCGCAGAAGCGAGGTGTGAGCTGCTGATGAAGATCGCATAAGCGGAAGTAAGGGCGCATCTGCGTGTTCGCAGAAGTGTAAGATTTGTCGCAGACGCGTAAGATTTGCCGGAGAAGAGGCGAGTGGCGCATGAGCGGGAGTTGGTTGGCGCACCTACGCGTGCGCAAAAGGCAGAGAATGTTCACAGGTGTGGAAGGGCCAGCCTCCATGGGCTTCGTAGAGGCAAGATTTTATCCGCAGAAGCGGAGGTCGCAGATGCGACATTATAACCGCGTATGCGGAAATGCTGGGCAAAAACCATAAAATCGAGGCTTTGGTTCTTTCTTCATATTTTGAGATGTGGGACTCGGATTAAGGCGATTGTTGGAGCAATTTTCATCACAAGGATTGGGGTAAGTGTTCTCTATTTGGTTTTGGTTATATTTCATGAATCTACCTTCATTTTTGGTAACTTGATTATGAATTTTAAAGAGGGAATTGGGGATGTTGGCCTAAAATTTTATAATATGAATTTGTGAATTTTGAACATCGAATTGGAGTCGGATTTGAGTGAAACTAGTATGGTTGGACTCGTAATTGAATGGGTTGTCGAATTTTGTGAGTTTTGTTGGGTTACGAGGTGCAGGCCCGGGTGTGAATTCTGGTCGATTTTGGGTTTTGATTAAAGATTCGATCTTTATCATTTGGAATTGTTTCCTTGGGCTTTATTTGATGTATTTGCGTTGCTTTTGGAAAGTTTTGAGCCGTTCGGAGGTCGCTATGCGTGTGATGGCATCTTTGGAGCATCACTTGGCTTGCTCAGCATAAGTATTGGCTTGATCGAGGTAAGTAACTCTTCTAAACTTAGTGCTGAGGGTATGAAATCCTGAAATAGTTATGTGATTAGTATTGAGGTGACGCACATGCTAGGTGACGGGCGTGTGGGCGTGCACCATGTGAATTGGTATTCTGTTGTTTCCATGGCATTGTATAGTGGTCCTACTTTGATGTCCGTGTTTTCACCATGTGATAAAGTAATTGAGCTGTCAATTATGCTAGATATCATGTTTAGGCTTTATAACGATACTGATAGGACCCATAGTGGTCGTTTCTTGCTGTCATTTCACTGATTTTATTGATATTTCATACTCAATCATAATCATGCATTCATATTATATCTCAGTCTCAGTTCTTATTTATTGATACATCATATCATTGTTGTTGGGCTAGTTTCATGACATTGTGAGCCCATCAGTGAAACTGGATAGATTGATGATTGAGTGAGGTCGGGGGCCTCTTTATGAGGATATTGATACTATAGCACGTGAGTTGTCCGTGCGGATCCAGATATTGATATTATGGCATGTGAGTTGTCCATGCGGATTATAGCGCTTGGGTTGTAGGAGCCCCTTAGAAGTCTGCACACACCCAGTGAGCGCAGTTGATTATATATATGTATATGGATCGGGTTGCACACCGCAATGAGCCTTGTATATATATATATATATATATATATATATATATTTGGATTGGGTCACACGCTGCAACAAGCCTTATGGCTATATATATGTGGATCGGATTGCACGCCGCAACGAGTCTTATGGCTATATATATGTGGATCGGGTTGCACGCCGCAACAGGCCTTATGGTCATATATGGATCGGGTTGCATGCCGCATCAGGTATTGTACAATGCTGAGTGATTGAGTGTGCTGAGCATTCAGCATAGTGAGAGGGAATGCGAGACAGTGAGATTGAGTACTCTGAGAGTATGAGTACATGAGCTCATCATTGAGATGCATTGCATTTGACATGCATACTTGAGATACTTGCATAGAGATGCATTTCCTTCTGCTACCCGATTTTTGTGACATTTATGATTTTACCTGTATCCTAACATGTAGGCATAGAGACGTACTTTCCTCATGCTATCTGAAAATGAAACATCTTACTTATTATTGAAAGGAGTTTTGGGAAAAATCACAGTTTTCAAACTTTCTCGTATTTTGGCATTTTCGGTAAAAGATTTGGGTTTTTACTGAGATACTTGAAAGAAATGCCTTTTTTTTTCTGGAACTGTGACCGAACTGAGCATTTTATTTTTCAGATACCTCTTTTATTACTTGTACTATGCTATTTTGAGTTGTTGTGGAATATTGGTGTCGGACCCGACCTTTGTGCTAGCTCGTCACTACTTTCAACCTAAAGTTAGGTTTGTTATTTACTTAGTACATGGGGTCGGTTGTACTCATACTACACTTTTGCACCTTGCGTGCAGATGTTGGCGTCTGATGTTGTTGTGTTTGATGGGAGCTAGATTTGAAGATGTACCTGCGTCCCGGTTGTAGCTGCCTCTTGTTCATGGTAGCCTTAGATCTATAAAACTCTGTTTATGAAATTTTCAAACATATGATGTATTTACTTCATACCAGCTTTGTAAACTCTATTCTTAGAAGCTCATGATTTGTACTACCAGTTCTTGAGGATGTATCAGATTCAGATATTTCTTTACTTAATTACTTTATTAATTGTTATTGGAATTGATTAGTGGTTAACTGGCTTACCTAGCGGGTTGGGTTAGGTGCCATCATGACTAGTTGGATTTTGGGTCGTGATAAGGTGGTATCAAAGCTCTAAGTTCATAGGTTCTATAAGTCATGAGCAAGTGTCTAGTAGAGTCTTGCGGATCGGTATTATGACGTCCATACCTATCTTCGAGAGGCTACAAGACATTTAGGATATACTTTCCATCTTTCTTTCCTTATCGTGCGGCATTGATTCAGCTTGAAGTGTAACTCTTTGAATTATTTCCACGCATTCATATGCGCATGTGAGCGCTCGGTATCGGCTGTGCACCGCCGGCTTATGACTCCATGGTTGAGGTGCGAGATATGATTTTGGCATGCTGATGATGGGCCAGTCTGGAGGACTTGAGGTCGGGTTTCGATGGTAGCTTGAGCACGGAGATTTTGATTGTGTGAGCACATGTTTTTGGGACTTATAGGTCCGTTAGTGTCCCTATTAGTGGAATTATGATTGGATGACTATGTGGTGAGTATGATGTGACTGTGAGATGTGTTTAGATTGTTTGAATGTGATGAGAAGAGTTTACTTGAGATGTAGAAAGCACTATGGGGTGTTTGATGTCTGTCTTGGTTTGGCATATGGTCTCGAGTTATAGGTGTATTGAGGGATCTCTCATGTTGTTTAGTAGTAGAGTGAAGTAGATTCTCAGGTCTTGTTGATGTATTCAGAATCGAGAAGATTAAGTGATTGCGTAGTAGTCGTGACTGTGGAAGTGTATAGAGAGATGTCATTTTGAGGCAAAGCAGGTGGGTTATCTCCTGCGAGGTATCCTGAGGTTGTGTGATCCCTATGAAGTTTTGTAGAGAGTCCTCTTTTACTAGTGAATGATATATGTTGCAATTTGAGTTTGGATCGCTTGTGGAAGTTGGCTTAACCATCACAAGGATGAACGCGAGATTTGCAAATGATTTGAGGTACTAAATGGTTTGTGTTGCATGAGCGGATGAAGGATTTAGTGGAATCTCACTGTGGTATTATGGTAGTAATGGGGTATGGTTATTGTAAATAATCAGATGTTTTATTCCATGGCTTTGAGCCAAGTGGGGGAGTCTGCTATCGACGAGTTGATTGCACGGTTATGTGTTATATTGGTTTCTGTTTGGGGTATACTGGTGAAGCAGTTATGACTTGCAGAGGTAGAGATCGAGGATGACTCAGGTAAAGGAATTTTTGGATACAAGTTGTATTACACTCAATGGGTATATGGGAATCATAAAATAATTGAGTGGTTATTCGTGAAGGATGTAGTGTACATGGAGTAGGAATTTGCTCGGTTGCTTAGGAGTGTGGTTACTCCCTTGGGTGTTGGTGTGCTAATGGGGCACAAGTCGTTCAGTCCGTTTGGTCGATTTAATTGAGATTTGAGTAGAGTGGATGACTCTCGAGAATGATTCTAATGGATTCAAGATTTATATATAGCAATTTAGAATTTTCAAGATTTATATATGGCTAGAAACTGAGAGTTACATTGGATGGTGTCAAGACTTGTGGCATTTTTATACCATTGTGGATTATGCATTTCATCATCAAGAAGGTGAAGGAAAAAGTTTTAGGTTCACATAAGGTCTCTTTAGAGTGGGTGTCACGGTTGTGGTACTTTGGGGTGCTTAAGAGGGAAGTCAGCGGCTTATGGGCCTTAGGGCGTTGTGGTTTTATACTAAGGTCTTTTGTTTGGTGAATTTTGGTTAAGGATCGTGGTGTTCCAGCAAGAAGAAGTATCAATTTGAAGGCAATTTGGAAGGGACTTGGAGAAATAGGACGGCGTGGTAGTAGGTTGGATCAGCACAGTAATGGATATAATCGGTTCTTTGGATACTTATGATGTGGCTAGTCTCCACAGGTGTTTCGTGGCAATGCTCTTGGGTTTGGCGACCTACGTGGCTGGGTTGAGCTAGAGAGATTCGATTCTAATAGTTTGGTTATGTGCAAATGGGCTTCGAAGAGTTATCAATGCTTTTTACCACGGTTTGAGGAGTATATTTCCTACCGGCGTGAGGAATATGTTGCGTAATGGGATTTTCTCCGGGATAAGATCAAATGAAAGGTTTTTGACTGATCGGGTATGTATTCTGCTTGTGACTCAGAGTTGATTATGATATTCTTGTACTCTTCACATGATAGCATGGTAGATGCGGTATGTTGTGTGGGATTGAGATTTTCATGTGCAAGGTCACGGGTCAGTTTGGAAGGGAAGGGCATAAATTCGTAGGCTGCATGGACGGTTTCAGATGACTAGATAAATGATATTACTAATCGGTATGGCTTGATGAGAGTATACATTTCAGAAGGGGCAATGTGTTTTGATTTATGGATACCTCACTAGTACTGCGGCACTCTCCTGGTTGATCGACTACTGATATTCAAATTTTGCTATGTGGCACGGAAGAATTTTAGAAGTATTCCTCATGGGATGATCGTGTATGAGAGATGTGTTAGACATTCTGGCGGTGGAGTTGGGATCAGATATGGTGATTCGCGTGTTCTATGGATTTGGAGACTGGGAGTTCTCAAGAGCAGATTGTTTCATGGTTGTGGACTGTGAAGTCATGGCCGAAGCTAGCCAGATGATAGTATATGTTATGATTCAGTCATTGTGGGCTTTCGAAGTGTTATTTATCTATTTGTGGGTGCCTGGAGTTGATTTGGGGGGGGGGCATTGGTAGGCCCAATTAGGATGTGTATTCTATAATGAGCCGGATTGGTTGGCTCCATACTGCTATTGTTGAGGGATGTGCCATTCGGTTGATGTTGAACTTATTCGTGGTCGGAAATGATCTGTGAGTTACTCTTCTATGCTACGAGGAGTTGTGATTCATTGGTTATATGCACACATGGTGCGGTTCTATTGGGGGGGCCTCATGGCGGAATTCGAGTGAGATGAGTATTTGGGTATTGCATGATCGCTTGCGCATTGGTTATGTTCTTTTAGGGTTTGTGTGGCATTGTTTCATTTGCCTCTCCATGGTTATTGATTTTTAGCAGGGTGGCTCGAGGTATATAATATGGGCCAGTGTTTGGATGGAGTCACGTATTGCAGCGGAGTTATGTTGAGATATGATCCCTTGTATTAGATTCGTGTGTTTTGGTTCTACGGTGTGTGATAGGTTCTTAGCATTGCGTTGTGGTGGTACTTGTTGAGCTTGCGGGACAGTTCTCTCGTCTGAGTCATTTGTTTTCCATGCCCGAGTATATTTGGAATGTTGCTTATTGGTGCACGGATTGTATGGGTTATGGCTTTAGATTGCATTGATGTGTCATGTTATTAGAGTGGTCGTGTTGGATGAGATGAGGTCATTGGACCTAGAATGGATACTATCGGAATAGATTACAGCATGGTTGGAAGGATAATATCGAAAGTCGGCTTAGAAATTTGCTGTAGTTCTTGTCGAAGGAGAGGGAGCTCCATGACTGGTGGATCTGATGAATGGCTACGAATTTCTGCATGTTTCTATCATCATTGGTAGTGTACGAAGGTTTTAGAATGGATTCTTGTTTGATATGAGGTTTATTACCGGTAATGGGTTGTTTTGAGCAGCTACTGTGATTAGAAATCATTGCTACGAGTATCTGTGTTATGTGATATATCATGCGATTGTATCTTGGGTTATGGTTGCAGCTTGGTACAACTTGTTCAGACTTATACAGGGTGTAAGTTGCAAGATTCAGATCTTATAAGAAATTCCGAATGTTGGAAATTAGATTCTAAGGCTTGTGGGCTAGGTTGAATTGAGAAATTTCAGTAATGTTGTATTATCGGACCTGTATGGGATAGGGCGACGTGGGATAACCCCTGGGTATGTGCATGGTAAGGTTATACGGCGGTTTGATGGCTTTGAGAACGACTTTGGACACGTTCGAGGACGGACGTATGTTTAAGTGGGTGAGAAGGTAATGACCCAACCGGTCATTTTGAGCATTTCCACTTCGCTCGGTAGTTTACGGGCATGAGTAGCTCTGTATGATGTATTATGACTTATGTGAATCGTCAGTTTTGGTTTTGAGGTTATTCGGAATTGAATTGGAAGAATATATTTTATTGTTGAAGCTTTAAATTGGGAGAGTTGACCAAGTTTGACTTTTTGAGAATTTGAACCCGGAATGAAGTTTTGATGGTTCTGGTAGGTTCGTTGGGTGATTTTGGACTTAGGAGCGCGTTCGGATTGTGATTTGGAGGTCCGTAGTGGAATTTGGCTTGAAATGGCGAAAGTTGGATTTTTGGAAAGTTTGACATGGAGTGGACTTTTTGATATCGGATTCGGATTGTGATTCCAGGAATTGGAATAGCTTCATTTTGTCATTTGGGACTTGTGTGCAAAATTTGGTTTCATTCCGGGTTGATTTGCTATGTTTCGGGACGAGTTATTGAAGTTGAAAAGTTCAAAGTTCATAGATTTTGATTTGAGGTGTGATTCATCATTTTGATGTTGTTATGTGTGTTTTGAGGCCTTGAGTAGGTCCATATTGTGTTATGGAACTTGTTGGCATATTTGGACGGGGTCCCAAGGGGCTGGGGTGAGTTCCAGACGAGGTTCGGATCATTTAATTGCATTTTTGGATTTTTGCTAAGCTGCTGGTTCTGGTGTGATTGCACCTGCGGCTGGTTTGCGCATGTGCGATGGTCGCAGAAGCAACAGAGGAGTCACAAAAGCGAGGTGTGAGCTACTGCGGAAGATCGCAGAAGTGGAAGTAAGGGCGCATTTACGCGTCCGCGGAAGCGTAAGATTTGTCGCAGAAATGGTGAGTGGCGCAGGAGCGGGAGTTGGTTGGCGCATCTACGCGTGTGCAGAGGCAGAGAATGTCTGCAGGTGTGGAAGGGGCGGCCTCCATGGGCTTAGTAGAGGCAAGATTTTATCCGCAGAAGCGGAGGTCGCAGATGCGACATTATAACCGCATTCGCGAAAATGCTAGGCAGAAACCATAAAATCGAGGCTTTGGTTCTTTCTTCATATTTTGAGATGTAAGACTCGGATTGAGGCAATTGTAGGAGCAATTTTCATCATAAGGATTGGGGTAAGTGTTCTCTACTCGGTTTTGGTAATATTTCATGAATCTACCTTCGTTTTTGGTAATTGGATTGTGAATTTTGAAAAGGAAAATGGGGGTTTTGGCCTAAAGTTTCATAATATGAATTTGTGAGTTTTGAACATCGAATTGGAGTCAGATTTGAGTGAAACTAGTTTGGTTGGAGTCGTAATTGAATGGGTTGTCGGATTTTGTGAGTTTTGTTGAGTTACGAGGCGCGGGCTCGTGTGTGATTTTTGGCCTATTTTGGGTTTTGATTAAAGATTCGTTCTTTATCATTTGGAATTGTTTCCTTGGGCTTTATTTAATGTATTTGAGTTGTTTTGGCTAGTTTTGAGCCGTTCGGAGGCCGCTACGTGCGTTATGGAATCTTTGGAGCATCTCTTGGCTTGCTTGGCATTGGTATTGGCATGTTCGAGGTAAGTAACTCTTCTAAACTTAGTGCTGAGGGTATTAAATTCCGACATACGTGTTATGTGAATGGTATTGAGGTGACGCACATGCTAGGTGACGGGCGTGTGGGCGTACACCATGTAAATTGGTACTCTGTTGTTTCCATGGCATTGTATAGTGGTCCTACTTTGTTGATGTCCGTGTTTTCACCATGTGATAAAGTAATTGAGCTGTCAATCATGCTAGATATAATGTTTAGGCTTTATGACGATACTTCTAGGACCCATAATGGTCGTTTATTGCTGTCATTTCACTGATTTGATTGATATTTCGTACTTAGTCATATTCATGCATTCATATTATATCTGTCTCAGTTGTTATTTATTTATACATCATATCATTGTTGTTGGGCTAGTTTCATGACATTGTGAGCCCGTGAGTGAGACTGGAGAGATTGATGATTGAGTAAGGCCGGGGGCCTCTTTGTGAGGATATTGATACTATAGCACGTGAGTTGTCCGTGCGGATCCAGATATTGATATTATGGCACGCGAGTTGTCCGTGCGGATTATAGCGCTTGGGTTGTAAGAGCCCCTCCGGAGTCTGCACACCCCCAGTGAGCGCAGTTGATTATATATATGTATATGGATCGGGTTGCACGCCACAACGAGCCTTATGGCTATATATGTGGATCGGGTTGCACGCCGCAACGAGCCTTATGGCTTTATATATGTGGATCAGGTTGCACGCCGCAACGGGCCTTATGGTCATATGTGGATCGGGTTGCACGCCACAGCAGATATTGTACAGTGCTGAGTGATTGAGTGTGCTGAGCATTGAGCATAGTGAGAGGGAATGCAAGACAGTGAGATTGAGTACTCTGAGAGTGTGAGTACATGAGCTTATCATTGAGATGCATTGCATTTGACATGCGTACTTGAGATACATGCATAGAGATGCATTTCCTTTCGCTACCCAGTTTTGGTGACATTTATGATTTTACCTGTATCCTAACATGTAGGCATATAGACATACTTTCCTCATGCTATATGAAAATGAAACATATTACTTATTATTGAAAGGAGTTTTGGGAAAAATCACAGTTTTCAAACTTACTCATATTTTGGCATTTTCGATAAAAGATTTGGGTTTTCACTGAGATACCTCTTCTATTACTTGTACTATGCTGTTTTGAACTGTTATGGAATATTTGTTTTGGACCCGACCTTTGTGCTAGCTCGTCACTACTTTCAACCTAAGGTTAGGTTTGTTACTTACTGCGTACATGGGGTCGGTTGTACTCATACTACACTTTTGCACCTTACGTGCAGATGTTGGCTGTTGATGTTGATGTGTTCGATGGGAGCTGGATTTGAAGATGTACCTGCGTCCCGGTTGTAGCTGTCTCTTGTTCATGATAGCCTTAGATCTATAAAATTTTATTTATGAAATTTTCAAAGAGATGATGTATTTACTTCATACCAACTTTATAAACTTTATTCTTAGAAGCTCATGATTTGTACTATCAGTTCTTGGGGATGTATCAGATTCAGATATTTCTTTACTTAATTGCTTTATTAATTGTTATTGGAATTGATTAGTGGTTAACTCGCTTACCTAGTGAGTTGGGTTAGGTGCCATCACGACTAGTTGGATTTTGGGTCGTGACAAAAATCATATACATTTTCAAGTTAAATGATAAAATATTATCCAATTCAAAATCGCACATGGCGCCTTTCATGATAATAACAATAATACTAAGTAAAATAAATATACTTTCAGGAATATCATGTACACCCCCGTTACTACAACCTTTCACAACTTTCTATGGAACCTCTATACCAAAGAACATTATTAAACACTTGGGCTAATACCCGACTAGCATAAATTAAGAAAACAACATGATAGCTACCACGAAATAGGAGTGGTGCCTCACCATATACCTCAGAAAGAGAGTCATTCTAGCCTTGACCGCATGCCACGTATCATACCTCATCCTGAAACATGTAAAGTAAGCGGGATCCTGGAGGGGGGCCCTAAGGGCTAAGTACACCACAACGTTACTCAATAAGTGTCATAGACTCTCTCTACTTAAGTTCTTGGGACAAACTTTATAAAAATAATGCATCAATATTTGATATAAAACGATAAGAAATTTTATCAATTCATGATCCTTGTACTTAGTCAAGTGAAACATATTCTACAATATAAACTTTTAAAACATTTATATCAACCCATGATTTTGGATAAAATCATACAAAATCATTCCATTTGCTATAAGTCATTGAAATCACTTTCGGCTCCTTAGGCCTAACATAAGAAAATCATCCTTACCTTTCACTGGGAGTACTATACCATCACTGACATAAGAAGGTCAACTAGGTTATGTACCTAGCGGCAAGTATCATATACCCTACTTGCTCAGGTCATCTCATCGTAGTGCCGTACGAATCGACGCAGCCATGCTAATAATAGCACAAAATAGTACCCTCTCTAGGGAGAGCACTCTTTCGTAGTCTATACCACAAAATGTTCATCTACGCCTACACCGGCATGTGTAGTTTTATGACGACGAATACAATATATCCGAAGTCAATTTCGATGAACACAAGTAACTCCCAAAATATTTGATACTTCAAAAATAGATTCATAGCATAGTATCCTCAAATGATCTATTTTTATCAAATCATAGCATTAATAGAAAATCTAAGCTATTTGAACAAAATTTAAATAAATAACCTTTTACATGTTAAAGCCTTTAGCAATATAACATCAATCTTTGAAAGATACCACAAGCGCTATTTTATTTATCAATTTTCAAAAGAAATATTTTTCATGAAAATTTATCTTTAGCACTCAAATATGTATACTCTTATCAATACGTAAGTTTTGATAAAAACTTATAACATTTAACTTGAGTGTCATTTTTTCAACAAGATTTAAAATAAAATTTTATAAAACAACATGACACTACATATGCAACGTAATATTTTAGTACATGGAGACATCTGTACTTGTTTGTCCCCACAAGCATGAAAGCCCATTTGCAAACAACCTAAGCATTAACTCGAAACATGCTTTTAGAGAAAATCCCTCAAGAAGAGTAAGTTTTAATCAACTTACCTCGCTTTCGCTTTATTAACATTCACAAGTTTCAATCCCCAATACCGCCAAATTACTACTCATCGTCTTCATTAACCAACATTTCCAAAATATTCAATTTGGTGATTACTTAGTTGAACACTTTTAATTTAGCTAGAAAATGATTCCATAGGTTCATCGTATCCTTTAATTTCATTTCTAAGAACACTCTTCATCTTCCTTATTTTCTCAAAAATACTATTCATGCCATGAACTAGGGTTTATGAATTCAATTATCCAACCATAATAACTTGAAACAAATATTATAACTACTCTCACTGACTCATAAGAAATGAGTTTGAAGCATTAGGATTACCTTCTTGAAGATTTTTCTCAAAAACCCAATGTTTGGAAAATTTGGTGTTCTTGAACAACTTGAAAGATTTGTACGGATTTCAAAGATTGAATGATGTTAATACTAGTATTAATAGGATGTTATTAACTTAAAATATTGATAAAAACTCACCTTGTATTTGTAACGACCCAACCGGTCATTTTGAGCTCTAGCGCGTCATCCAATGGCTTGAGGCCTTAAGTAGCTTCACTTCAGGTATTATGACTTGTACGTGTGGTCGAAATTGAATTTCGGGAAGTTCGGAGTTGATTTGGAAGAAAATTCTCATTTCGGAAGCTTTAAGTTGGAAGAGTTGACTAAGGTTTGAATTTTGAGTAAACAATCTCAGAATCGGGATTTGAAAGTTCCAATAGGTTCGTATGATGATTTCAGACTTGGGCATATGTCCGGATCGGCTTTTGGGTGACCCGGGAGCATTTCAGTGCTTACTATGGAAAGTTAGCATATTGGAAGAATTTCATAAATTTAGGTTGAAGTGTATTTTGATGTTATCGATGTCCGTTTGGGATTCCGAGACTGGAAATAGCTCTGTATGGTGATTCTGGTCTTAGGGGCGCATCCGAATGTGGATTTGGGGGTCTGTAGGTCATTTCGGGGTCATTTGGAAAAATATTGAAATTTGGAGGTTTTTGGGAAGTTTGACCGGAGTGGACATTTTGATATCGGGTTCGGATTCCGATTATGGAAGTTGGGGTAGGTCTGTATTGTCAATTATGACTTGTGTGTAAAATTTGAGGTCAATCGGATTTGATTTGATAGGTTTCAGCGTCGAATGTAGAAGTTTGAAGTTCTAAAGTTTACTAAGATTGAATTGGGGTGTGATTGGTGTTTTTAGCAATGTTTGATGCGATTTGAGGCCTCGAGCAGGTTCATGTCATGTATTGGGACTGGTTGGTAAGATTGGACGGGGTCCCGGGGGCCTCGGGTGAGTTTCAGGGTGGTTTCGGATCGATTCTCCTTGTTTTGTCACTGTTGTGCTGGTGTCTGGTTTCCTCCTTCGCAAACATGAAGGGTCTCATGCGTTCGCGAAGAGGAATTTGGGGTCTACTGGGAATTAGCCATCGCGAACGCGATTAAGGAGACGCGAACGCGAGCTAGAAGATGGGAAGCCTAGGCGAACGCGATGAGGAAGGGAGAGCTGGGGGTTTCCAGGCGTTATGTCTTCGCGAGCGCGGCTAGTGGCCCGTAAACGCGAAGGGTAGTGGTCACAAGTCTTCGCGAACGCGATGGCCTTTACGCGAATGCGAAGAGGAGCCGGCCTGGGCAGACTGGTTTTAAAATGAGGTTTGGGTTATTTTCACCCATTTTCCACACGGCTTGGGTGATTGTTGGAGCTCTTCAAGGGGGTATTTTCATCATCTAATGCAAGGTAAGTGACTCCCACATTATGTTAGTGAAATACTTGGATTATATATAGATTGTAATATGGAAATTTAGTGAAATTTTGGGATTTTGAAGAAAAACCTAGAAATTGGTATTTTTGGAATTTGACCACAAAATTTGACATGGAATTTGGAATAAATTATATATTTGAGTTCGTGGTGTTATGGGTAAATTTTATCTTCGAATATTTTCAGAATCCGGGCACGTGGGCCAAAGGATTGACTTTATTAACTTTTCGCGCAGAGTTGGGAATTTGTTTAAATTGATTGATTATGGGTATTAGAGTATATTTTGATTGGTTTGCACCTTGTTTGACTAGTTTTAGATCGACGGGCATCGGTTTGAGGTGTTAGAGAGGCTTTGGAGCCAGTTATGGAACTTCGGAGAGAGGTAAGTTTCATGTCTAACTCTGTGAGGGGGAACCTACCCCTAGGTGATGTAATTGTTATGTGTTACTTATTGCAGGGGCTACGTATGCACAAGGTGACGAGAGTCTGTACGTAGCTAAATTCATGCTATTGTCCGGGTAGACTTAGGTTCACACCATGCTATAATTGTACTATAGGTGTTATTTTGTTCGTTTAATTCCTTTATTTCGTATTACGACTTGAGACCTGGACTTGCGTAGAGTGATAGACTTGCTTTTGTAGAGATTTGATGGGCTTCATGACTAGCCGTGGAATAATTATACTCCTTATACGAATTTCTCCCGCGCTATGTGTTTTCATTGAATGGTTTTCCTTAAGAATTTATAACTCACACGTCTATTCGTGAGTTCAATGACCTATTAAAGCTTCTTATTCTAATAGGATCGGGTCGTTCGCCTTGGCAGGATTATTTACCACACTCTCATGGGAGTGGAGTGGGTCGTTCGCCTTGGCAGTATAATAGATGCATCTATGGTTTGTGTCGTTCGACCCTCGGCAGTGCACAGATTATGATGGGATCGGGCCGTATGCTTTGTCATTTCTGTAAAATACTCCTATGTAATCGTGCGTAATAATTTACAAGAAGTCAATGTATCTATGAGTCTTCCCGGTCTGAATTATGATGACCTATCTGGTGAGGTCCATTATATATTTATGCTCCGGTTGAGGAGGTGATTTCTAATTGAGAGCTTGAGCCTATCGTAGAGAGGAGGATCGTATCACGTATTTACACTTGTTTATTTTGTTTGTTTACTCTGTCCTATATCTGTTTACTTCTTATTATAACTGTCTTATTGTATCACTAGTAAGTGTCAATATCGACCCCTCGTCACTACTTCTCTGGGGTTTGGCTAGATACTTACTAGGTACGCGTTGATCTACATACTCATGCTACACTTGCTGCACATTTGTGTGCAGGTACATATATATCTGGTGGTCTTTTGGGCACAGAGATGCGGATGTTGCGGGAACTTACTGTGAGCTACATTTCATGTTACGATTCGCATCCTGCAAAGTCTACATTAGAGCTATTTATATTATCCTGTCTAATTTGTATTCCAAACAGATGTTGTATTTTATTACTTTTCCTAGTTGATGCTCATGCATTTGTGACACCGGATTTTGGGGGTTACTAAGGGTGGTTCATCATTGTAATTCGCGTAAATCTCAATATTTACCCTGTAAGTTCTATTTCATACTATTTAATTATATGAAAAAATTTATTTCAAAATACTAAAATAAGTAATTAGGTTAATCATTCACCGTTGGCTTGCCTGACGGCGGTGTTAGGCACCATCACGACCTTTAGTGAATTTTGGGTCATGACAGCTTGGTATCAGAGCATTAGGTTCACTTGGGTCTCACGAGTCATGAGCAAGTCTAGAAGAGTCTTGCGGATCGGTATAGAGACGTCTGTACTTATCTTTGAGAAGCTACAGGGTTGTTAGAAGCACTTCCCTTCTTGATTCCTTCGAGGTTTATGCCTTATTTCCTTCCTATTCATTCTTGTATAGTGTTGAGCACTTGTGTCAATTGGGCATCGAGGAGTTGAAGTGGTACTACAGACGTGGAGCATGATGTTTCTCCATGCACATTCGAGCAAGTTATTATCGTCTTCTTGCGGAAGGATGTTCTATTATTTCAGTTCAGTAGTTGTATTTTTAATGGGATCGAGGCTACGTGAAGATTTCTATGATGTTCAGACGTTGTTATCGTACAGTGTTGGTGTAATGGTGGGGTGTTTGTTTATGTGTCGAGGAAGTGAATGACTTGAAAGGAGAATTTCTCAGAACATAATTTAGAGGTTCAACATTTATTTTCAGCAAAGGAAAGGCAATCGACTATGAATGTTCAGGTTTGGGTTGATGGAGTAATGAGACTTGGTATTTTCGAGCGTGGTGGAATTTTCATCTGTGATGTGGTGTCGTTGTCCTTGTTTGAATGCATTAAGTTCGCCGGTGTTATGGTCTTCTTCAATTTTTCCTTCGAGGCAGGGTGTTGTGAAATGGTGCCTGGGAAGCGATTGTCGGGGATGGCGGTGTGTAACGGTTTCGGAAATTGAATTTGTGTTTCTAATGTTGATGGCTCAGGAAAGATGAACTTCGAGGAGGCTAAGAGTTGGAAGCAATTTATTAGTTCAGGTGCTACAGAGAGGGATTTTGATCTGATGCAACATTTGGGAAGCTAAGAATGAGGAAGGACGTGTGGTAGGTGTCTTGCGGTGGTTGAATTACTAGCAGGTCAAAGTATGAAGAGAGGAAGTTGAGAAGTTGCTTAAAGGAGAGGGCTTAACCAAAGTGGGAGAGTGGAAGAGTAGCATATGGGTTATGTGGTAGGGTAGCCACACGCCTTGAGGAAAGTTTAGAGCAATTTGGGAATTCATGGTAGACAGTGACTAGGTCAACGGATTGTTTTTGGATGCAACATGACTTCGAGTTTGGAATGTATTGTTGTACTTTCAGTTTATGTCAATGGAGAAGGAGGAATCTTGGTGGGTTCCAGGGTTATGTAATCATAGCTTCAAGCTAAGTGGGGGAGCCCCACCGTCTACGATTGGATTGCATGGTTGCCTACTTATGCGGTTTCTAGTTATCGAGGTATTGGTGGGTTATTACGACTAAGGAAAGAAAACATTATGGTAATTCGAGCAAAGGATTTTAGGAATGTGTGCTATATTTGGACTTATCGATTCATGCTCAGGTTTTGGGAAGACTCAGAGTTTATGCTTCGTGTAGATGTGATGTACAAGGAAAATGATTCAGCCGGGTGCTTCTTGAGAGGGTGTTCATGTGCTAGCAGAGCCTTAGTGTTGATTATATTCGGGACCTAGTCAGAGTGGGTGACTCTCAACAACGGTCCTAGTGGATTCAAAATTTAAGTGTGGTGCCTTAGAATTTCGAGTCCGTGGTATGGTTAAGTATCAATCTTTTGCAATAGATTATGAGAGGGACTTGGAGTGTTCTATGTTATCATCGTCTGCGGTGCAGCACTGGAAAAAAATGGGAGAAAAGAACTTCGAATTCATAGAGGGATTATCGGAAGGGGTGTACCAGTTGGAGATGCTATTGTGCGCGTAAGGAAAATTTGAGATGATTCATGAGTAATAAAACGATGTGGTCTCGTAATACGGGTCACTCGGGACGAATGCGGATTTGGTCTGTTATGTTTGAATGGAGCTATTATTATTTCTAAGGCATGTCGAGAATAAATTGGAAGAAGTTGGGTCGGTTAGTAATGGTTGAATCAGTATGATCGTGGCAGCGATCAATTTCTTTAGTGTGACGTTATACATGTAGTTTGTGGTTGTACACTTGAGCTTGAGTGCCACCAAAACTTGGTTGATTTAGGAGGTATTTGATTCGAATGGCTTTATTGTGTATATGGATTCCGGAGGAGTTCTGGCGGTCTAGATCATGACTTGAGGTTTGTATTTTCTGCGGTTTGAGAATTCAGTTATGTGTTGCGTTGGTTCTTCTGAAATGAGCTGAGTGAAAAGTTTTTTAGCCAGCGAAGTGTTTATTTTACTAGTAGTTCAGGAGTTATGATGAGTTCTGGTAATCTCGTATAGCGGCATGATAGGTGCAGTGAGCGGCATGGGGACTGGAAACTCATTCGGTGTTGATAGAATGTTACGAGCTCGGGTGAGCAGGAGTGAATTTAGATGTTCAGAGTAAGCTGACATTTTCTTTAGTGTCACCTGACGATGGTGTTCTATGGAAGAGACTTTGTGTATTGACTTGCAGATTTTTGATTTGTTTTACAGAATTTGAACAGTTGGTGGTATGGATGTGCAGACATTACTACCTGAGTGGAAGGTCGTGGGAGCGTACCCCACGGGAGATTTGTATAAGTGTGACATGTTGGTCACTTGATTATTACAGATTAAAACCAAGTATAGAGGTTATGGTAATATCGCAAATGCGAGAGTTGATGCATGCGAGGCATTCTATTCCTGGGTGTGGACCGTGTGAGTTTGTTCCGAATTTGACGGTTGTTCTTATGTGTCATGAATAGGTCATTGTGGGTCCTTGAAAGGTTATTTGCCCAGCATGGTATGATCAGAATCGGCTTGAGGTCCATTGATGGGTCTAAATATGGATGTGTGCTCTACACCAGGCCGGGTGGGTTCATTTAGCATAGCATTTCTTATGGAGAAGTCTTCAGACATTGGATGTTATTTCCGTTGTCAGTTATTCCATGTAACCCTCTACTATGCCATTTGGGTTGTGAGATGGATTGATTATTCGCACGTGTGATGTGGTCCTGTGTAGCTTGTGGTGTTATATGAGCAGGATGGCTCTCGAGATACAGGCCATTCATCGTACCTTAGTTGTGCTTGGGGTTTATAGCGTGTGGCGCTATCCGTCTCCCCAGGGTTGTATTTTTTTACTTGGTGTGCTCGTGGTCGATATTCGGGTATTTCGTAGGTATGAGCACTTTGGCTTGATGGGTACTTCCTCATTAATTGTCATATGTGGATCGGGTGGCACGCCGCCATGGGCATGTTGTTTGGATCGGGTTGCACGCCACAACGGTATTATGTTTAGATCGGGTTGCACGCCGCAACAGTGAGATGTTGAGTACGGTTCCATATATTTATTCTTGAGAATTTTATTTTCCATTCTCTGAGAAGGGTTCATAGCGTCTATTCGACCGTCTATTTCGTTGCCCTCGCTAGGAAGTTCCTTTCCAGAGTTCATTTTTCCTTATGTATTGCATTCGAGTGGGTAGCTTGCCGGCGCATTATTGGCGTCATATGAGGTTTTGGGCAGTGTTCGAGATGGCTTATTGCCTGAGTAGCTTGTACTGGGTGAGATGAGGTTATTGGACATAGGATCAGTGCAATCAGATTTATATAAGGTACATTAAAGAGAAGATATCGTTGTTCAGTTCAAAATGAGGTAATGGCTCTTGTTAGGAGGAGAGACCCCATAATTTATGGTTTGGGCAGGTGGCTATGAGTTCCTGCGCATCTCTTTCATCGTTGTAGTATTGTGAGGGTTGAGACCGGGTTTATATGTGTTATGAGGTATACTACGGGCATCGGGTCGGTAAATTTGCAGTTGTTGTGCTTGGAGAGGGATTACCATGGGGAAAAGAGTTATGCAGTGCATTGTGTGGTATCATCATGGGTGCTTGATCATGTTCTGGTTCAGCGCGTGGAGATTGATATGGTGTTCGTATGTTAGAATAGTGTATCGGGGAGAATTCCAGATGTTGGAATTTAGTTCTAAAGCTTGTTAGCTAAGGTAGCAGGAAGGATTTTTAGTCTGGCTCAAGCAAAGGTGCTCACATGGGTTGTGGTGGCACAGGTAGGTGCACGAGGTGTTAAACAGTGATTTTGGACAACTCCGGAGGAGTTCTTAGCACGTTAGAGGACGAACGTATGTTTAAGTGGGAGAGAATGTAACGACCAGATCGGTCGTTTTGAGCTCTAGCACATCATCCAACGGTTTGAGGCCTTGAGTAGCTTCACTTCAGGTATTATGACTTGTACGTGTGGTCGAAATTGAATTTCGGAAAGTTCGAAGTTGATTTGGAAGAAAATTCTCATTTTGGAAGCTTTAAGTTGGAAGAGTTGACTAAGGTTTGACTTTTGAGTAAACGACCTCGGAATCAGGATTTGAAAGTTCCAATAGGTTCGTATGATGATTTCAAACTTGGGCATATGTCCGGATCGGGTTTTGGGTGAACCGGGAGCATTTCGGTGCTTATTATAAAAAGTTAGCATATTGAAAGAATTTCATAAATTTGGATTGAAGTGTATTTTGATGTTATCTATGTTCGTTTGGGATTTCGAGCCTGGGAATAGCTCTGTATGGTGATTCTGGTCTTAGGGGCCCGTCCGGGTGTGGATTTGGGGGTCTGTAGGTCATTTCGGGGTCATTTGGCAAAATATTGAAATTTGGAGGTTTTTGGGAAGTTTGACCGGAGTGGACTTTTTGATATCGGGTTCGGATTCCGATTATGGAAGTTGGGGTAGGTCTGTATTGTCAATTATGACTTGTGTGCAAAATTTGAGGTCAATCGGATTTGATTTGATAGGTTTCAGCGTCGAATGTAGAATATTGAAGTTCTAAAGTTTACTAAGATTTAATTGGGGTGCGATTCGTGTTTTTAGTGTTGTTCGATGCAATTTTAGGCCTCGAGCAGGTTCGTGTCATGTATTGGGACTGGTTGGTAAGATTGGACGGGGTCCCGGGGGGCTCGGGTGAGTTTCGGGGTGGCTTCAGATCGACTCTCCTTGTTTTATCATTGTTGTGTTGAAGTCTGGTTTCCTCCTTTGCGAACGTTAAGAGTCTCATGTGTTCGCGAAGAGGAATTTTGGGGCTACTGGGAATTGGCCATCGCGAACGCGATTAAGTAGACGTGAATGCGAGGCAGAAGCTGGGAAGCCTACGCGAACGCGAGCTGGAGGCCGCGAACGCGAAGAGGAAGGGAGAGCTAGGGGTTGTCAGGCGTTAAGCCTTTGCGAACGGAGCTAGTGGCCCGCGAACGCGAAGGGTAGTGGTCATAAGGCTTCGCGAACGCAATGGCCTTTCCACGAACGCGAAGAGGAAGCGGCCTGGGAAGACTGGTTTTAAAACGGGATTTGGGTTCTTTTCACCCATTTTCCACACGGCTTGCAACGGGGTATTTTCATCATCTAATGCAAGGTAAGTGACTCCCACATTATGTTAGTGAAATACTTGGATTTTATATAGATTTTAGCATGGAAATTCATGGAAAATTAGTGGAAATATGGGATTTTGAAGAAAAAAACCTAGAAATTGGTATTTTTGGAATTTGACCACGAAATTGTACATGGAATTTGGAATAAATTATATATTTGAGTTCGCGGTGTTATGGGTAAAGTTTATCTTCGAATATTTTAGGAATCCCGGCACGTGGGCCCGAGGTTTGACTTTTCGAGCGGAGTTAAAAATTTGTTTAAATTGATTGATTATGGGTATTAGAGTATATTTCGATTGGTTTGCACCTTGTTTGACTAGGTTTAGATCGACGGGCATCGGTTTGAGGTATTAGAAAGGCTTTGGAGCTGGTTATGAAATTTCGGAGCGAGGTAAGTCTCCTATCTAACTCTGTGAGGGAGAAACTACCCCTAGGTGATGTAATTGTTATTTGTTACTTATTGCGGGGGCTACGTACGCACAAGGTGACGAGAGTCCGTATGTAGCTAAATTCATGTTATTTTCCGGGTAGACTTAGGTTCACACCATGCTATAATTGTATTGTAGGGGTTATTTTTCTCGTTTAATTCCTTTATTTCGCATTACGACTTGAGACCGGACTTGCGTAGAGTGATAGACTTGCTTTTGTAGAGATTTGACGGGCTTCATGACTAGCCGTGGAATAATTGTACTCCTTATACGAATTTCTCCTGCGCTATGTGTTTTCATTGAAAGGTTTTCCTTAAAAATTTATAACTCACACGTCTATTCGTGAGTTCAATGACCCATTAAAGCTTCTTATTCTAATGGGATCGGGTTGTTCGCCTCGGCAGGATTATGTACCACACTCTCATGGGAGCGGGCTGTTTGCCTCGGTAGTATAATAGATGCATCTATGGTTCGTGTCGTTTGACCCTCGGCAATGCACATATTATGATGGGATCAGGTCGTATGCCTCGGCATTTCTGTAAAATACTCTCATGGAATCGTGCGTAATAATTGACAAGAAGTCAGTATATCTATGATTCTTCTCGATCAGAATTATGATGACCAATCTGGTGAGGTCCATTATATATTTATGCTCCGGTTGAGGAAGTGATTTCTAATTGAGAGCTTGAGCCTATCGTCGAGAGGAGGATCGTATCACGTATTTACACTTGTTTATTTTTTTTTTTTTTACTTTATAAGTTGGTTTTTTACCAACTTATCTCGTCGTTAAGCTTAGATTTGTGCTATGTTTGATTGATAAAATCGTGTGTTTAATGTCGTTTACTTCTATTTTATAGGTTCTATGTGATTTAGAAGTGATCATTAAGAAACCAAGTAAAAACGAGTCGAAAAGAAGTTGAAAAGAAGAAAATCTGGAAAATGGCCTCACATGTTGCAATTGCGACATAAATGTGGGAAATGCGAAGATAGCAACAATCGCAATTGCGATTAAGAAATCGCAAATGCGAAGTCAGCCCATTCAAGCAGTGTTCGCAAATGCGAAAAAAGGGTCGCAAATGCAAAGTCAAATCAGACAGTCAACCTTCGCAAATGCGAAGTCTTTATCGCAAATGCGATAGTCAACAGGAAATCATAGTTCGCAAATGCGAACATAGCTTCGCAGATGTGAAGATCGCGCTTCAGTTCTTGGTACTTATGGAATTTCACATTTTTTGGCCCCAAACCCTTTAATACATGATGTAGCTCATTTGTAAAACATCTTTGGCATATATTTGGCATATCTTTGACACATCTTGACAAGAGAACACAAGTTTTGAAGCTAGGGTTCTTGCACACACACTTGGGTCTTGAAGATTTGAAGCTTTTGGTTGAGAATTCTTTACTCATTTATGTTCATTTCTTCATTTCCTTGCTTTGTATTGTATATCTAAGTGTGTAGTATTTTTTTCAACACTTGAATCTTGTTTATGGGAATATTCAAATTTAAAGTGTGGATTAAATATGTTGTTGTTGTTATAAAAAAAATCAAATTATGGTGGATGTCTACTCTTCCTCCATGATCTTCTCAAATGCTTAATGACATATTCAATGACATATTTCTATGATTAATGACATATTCAATGACATATTTTTCTTCACTTTTTATGCCTATATAAAGGTCTTGTAATAGATAGGAAAATACACACAATTGAAGAAGAAAATCTCTTCCTTCTCTCTATCTCCATTTCTTGTTCATGTTTTACTAAATTGCTTTTATTTTATAACAACATGTCTTGTTCATGTTTTACTAAGTTGCTTTTATTTTATAACACGTTATCAGAACGAATTGCTCATTTCATGATCTTCTACGTCAAGACTATGTAAATTATAAGCAGACAATGAGATCAAGTACAATAAAAAATGTCTTGGATGATAATACAAAGATAAGTTTTACATCCATCTAAACCCATTCATACTTTCATATCTTTGCATTAACTTTATGTGCAGTATTTAGTTAAAATATTTTTTTCAATTGTATCCACTGAAATAAAGAACTGGAAAGGTATGTCTTTATTTGCTACATCTCTTATAGGACAAATATAATATTCCAACGTATATATATATGTTCTGACCTTTTACATACTATGATAGATAATTATTAAGGTAATTTAGTAATAATATTTTTACCATCACATGATGTATTTCATTGAAAGCAAAATTATCAAATATGTAGGCGATTTTACAGTACCTTGCAAATTTGGCATTCGAATATACAATCAATATAAACTCATGATAGTTATAATTTATAATAGTCACAGTTATGCATTAAGCCTTAAATATTTTTGCTGGAAACATAAGGCTCATTCCTCCGTATTGGATTTTTTTGGTGAAGTTCTTATAGTCTTTGAAATATAAGTGGTTATAGGTTATCTGCACATTTCCCCTAATTAATTTATTAAAATGTAAAAGTGATTGTATCATTTGGAAAAAAAAATGGCATATATCCTAACTAGCATTTTTGTTGCAGAGGAACTGTTTCAAGATTGAAATAGTTATATATGTATTCTTGAAAGTTAATTTACTTATGCCTATAATTATGAAGTAATAATATTTTAAAGGCTCGAGTGCGAGTCCTAGTGAATTTTGGCCCATTATACCAAAGATTGAGGGTAAGACAATGGGTTCAAGTCCCAACGCACTATGTTGATGAAAAGACGTTGGATTCAAGTTCCAACGCATTATGGCCTAGCATGCCTTTATATGGGTAAGGCATTGGGTTTGAGTCCTAATGCACCATATTGATAATAATAATAACTAAAGAAAAAATAATGTAATTTTCATGAAAAAGCATGAAGCTTGTCCCACTTGATTTGCTCCATTCTTGAAGTGAATGTGATAGCAGTGCATGATAAGTCTAAATAAAGACAAGTGGTTGACCAATGAATGTGGGCGTGCGAAAGGCCAAAATAATAATAGTTATCACTATGGTAATTATAAAAAGGGAGAAATTCTTTGAAGAGAATGTGACTTGTGATAAACATTGAGATTGCATACTCATTCCGAAAAGTGAATGTGAAAATATATATATGATAAAGATTATGCATAATAATGTACTTGTGCATAGTTGGATAAATACTACAACTCGCCTCTAAGAGAGGTTTGAGACAAAGAAAGATAATGAATATTATTGTGTAGTTACATGAATATATCATTGGTCG
Source organism: Nicotiana tabacum (assembly GCF_000715075.1). Lineage (NCBI taxonomy): Eukaryota > Viridiplantae > Streptophyta > Magnoliopsida > Solanales > Solanaceae > Nicotiana > Nicotiana tabacum. The sequence continues at coordinate 12,600,749 of NC_134091.1, forward strand.
CATGCATATGATACGCCAAAAATATTTTGTCATGCCTTATGAAAGCTATTAAAAGCAAAATTAAAGCAAGAAATTATTTTGCTTGTGATGATTTTGAACATGACAATTATTATGATATGATTCTCTTTGTGAAGGAGACATTTATTATATGGATGGTGTGATAAAAGATCTTGTAGTACAAAAGCAGTTAAGAACTCTGAAAGAACTAATTTGTTACTACCCGGATGAATGAAATTGTTCATGACATTAATATTATAGTAAATCTCAAAAGAAATATTTTGATTTACAAATATATTAGCCAAAGTGGTTGGCATATTGAAACTATAAATGAAGAGAAGATTGAATATCTTTATATTACTATAATCATACCGGGTAAATATGAAAGGTTACCTGACTTTTCTTCTATTTGTACTACACAAGTATAAGCATGATGATGCAATCACAAGCCACAAATAAACTAGAAATTTACTGAAATAAATATTAGTTGGCATGACCGGTTGACCATCTCGGTTCAATTATGATGCGAAAAAATTAATTGAGAATTGCATTGGCATATATTGAAGAAATATAAGATTCTTCAAAAATTCTCTTGTGCTGCTTATTCTCATGATATACCAATTAAGGTTGGGATTGAATCCCTTGATTTATGGAACGAATAAAAGGTGATAAATATATGGGCCCAGTCACCTTCCATGTGGACCGTTTACTATTATATGATTTTAATAGATGCATCTATTCTATGGTCACATGTGCATTTGTTATCAACTTGTAGTTTGGCTTTTGCAAGATTGATTGCTCAAATTATTAGAGCACAGTTCCAGAATATAAATTATGATGATTTATCTTGATAATACTAGTTTAAATCCAAGTTGGTTTAACAGAAATTGTATACCTCCAATTATATCTAAACCATTGGTTATGAGAACAAAATTGCCAAAATAAAATTTGGTATGTGATGTATTATTTAATATACAACAGTACTTGTACGCATCTAGCCAAGTTATGATAAGTTCTCCTTATCACAATCGGTTCAGGGTTAGAAAATAAATAATTTCCATCTAGAAATATGAATGTGCTATATGATTTAATTGTTCCACCACAATGCACAAAGATGGATCCCAAAATAAGGATAGGGATATGGGTTGGTGATCCCAACAATAGGGGGATAAAATGGGCAGCTGAAAAAGTAATGCATGTAATGAATTATTATGAGTACATCGAGATCCTCGTACGAGAAAATGTGAACTTGAAATTCAAGTGATAATTCATTTGCAAAATATTGCCAGGCGTATTTGCTGACCCAAAGCTAAATGTCATATTCAGCTGCTAATGCTCTCCAAATAAAATAAAGTTCATAATGAATAGAGTCCATGGCATGCATAAAGCATAATAGACTAATCGGTTCCAAAGATAAAACTCCTTGAAAAAGGAGAGGAACAAATGTTTAAGATGGTCATAATAAGGAAGCAAGTGCTCTATAAGAGCACCACAACATAACACTTCATAAGACCTCATGGGAGAGGCTCAGGTAGCTGAAAATAATAAGATAACGAGATCTCAATAAGTTATGTCTTTATTGGGTAATAGCAGAACCGATATAAAATGATTGTCGACGATATTGTTAATATAATGTAGCGCTCAATATTATTTATATTGACGAGGATCTTGAGCTCAAATCTGTCATGAAATTTGGACAGATAAATAATTGGCCAAATGAAAAATACGCAATGAAAATTGATTTCACATGAAAAATATGAAGTTGGACGGATAGTCCCAACACCTGAAAGTATAAAGCCAGTGGAGGTATAAATGTATTCTTGTGTTCTTGTGTCACAAGAAGATTTGTAAATATCCTGACATTGATTATATAGAGACATGTTCTCCTGTGGTGGATGTCGCCATTTCAGATTTTAATCTGGCAATACAAGAAAAACGTGATATGCGTATAATGGAAATCATTGAAGGATTTAAATTGTTCTGAAGCATATTAAGGTTTCCAAGAAATTTATTAAATAAATCTTCAAAAATCCTTATACGGATTGAAACAATCAGGGCGCATATGGTATAATCGCCTGAGTGAGTACCTGTTGAAAGAAGGGTACAAGAATGATTCAATTTGTCCTTGTGTCTTTATAAAAAGATCTGGATCTAAATTTGTTATAATTACCGTGTATGTTAAATATCATTGGAACTCCTAGGGAGCTTCCTAAAGCAGTAGAGCTTCCTAAAGTAGTAGACTATTTAAAGAAAGAATTTGAAATGAAAGATCTTGGAAAGATAAAATTTTATCTTGGTCTACAAATTGAGTATATGAAAGATGGAATTTTTGTCCATCAATCAACATACACTAAAATGATTTTAAAGCGATTTTATATGGATAAAGCACATCCATTCCGACCTCATGAAAATAATGAAGAGCTTCTTGGTCCCGACGTACCATATCTTAGTGCAATTAGTGCACTAATGTATCTTTCTAACATTACAAGGTCTGACATAACTTTTTCAGTTAATGTCTTAACAAGATATAGCTCTGCTCCTACAAGGAGACATTGGAATGGAATCAAACACATATTGCGGTATCTAAAAGGGACTACCGGTATGGGATTATTTTATGGCAATGATTGCAGTCCTGATCTTGTTGGTTATGCCGATGCTGGGTATTTATATGACCCACAAAATGTTTGATCTCAAACAGGCTATGTGTTTACATATGGAGGCACTGCTATATCTTGGCGATCGACTAAGCAATCAATCGTGGCTACTTCATCCAATCATGCTAAGATAATTGCTATTCATGAAGCAAGTCGAGAATGTGTATGGTTGAGGTCTATAATACACCTTATTTAAGACAAATGTGGTTTGAAGTGTAAAAAACTACCCACAATTTTGTATGAAGACAATGTAGCATGCATAGCCCAGTTGAAGGGAGGATTCATAAAAGGGGATAGGACAAAGCACATTTCACCAAAGTTATTTTTCACACATGATCTTCAAAAGAATGGTGATATCAATGTGCAACAGATCCGTTCAAGTGATAATATGGTTGATTTATTCACCAAATCTCTACCGACGCCAACCTTCAAGAAACTAGTGTACAAGATTGGGATGCGAAGGCTCAAGGATGTGAATTGATGCTCTCATCAAGGGGAGTTAATACGCGTTGTACTCTTTTTTCCTTACAAGGTTTTGTCTCACTGAGTTTTCCTTGCAAGATTTTTAACGAGGCAACCAAAAGGCATATTTCTAAACATGTGTACTCTTTTTCCTTTACTAGGATTTTTTTTCCCATAGGGTTTTTTCCTAATAAGGTTTTAACGAGGCACATTATCTATGGACATCCAAGGGGGAGTGTTATAAGAAAAATCAAATTATGGTGGATGTCTACTCTTCCTCCATGATCTTCTCAAATGCTTAATGACATATTCAAAGACATATTTCTATGATTAATGACATATTCAATGACATATTTTTCTTCACTTTTTATGCCTATATAAAGGTCTTGTAATAGATAGGAAAATACACACAATTGAAGAAGAAAATCTCTTCCTTCTCTCTATCTCCATTTCTTGTTCATGTTTTACTAAATGATTTTTATTTCACAACAACATGTCTTGTTCATGTTTTACTAAGTTGCTTTTATTTTATAACAGTTGTGCTTATGTATTGAACGATTTTTATTTATTATGAAGTGAGTTGTTGTTTCTTTAATTATTCTTGCTCTTTAATGTTTCCAAAGGGATTAGCTAACCCTAGGACTCGCCTATTTACTTCAAATTAATTTTGAAAAAGATAATTTGGGGTTGGGAAAGATTAATTAACAAGAACTTGAGGCTTTAACCCTCACTTTATATATTCTACCTAGGGATAGGATTGAACTACTTGTAGCCATATTCGGGTATGCTTAATCTCTTAATTATTTTAGGAATAATTCAAATAGAAAGTTTTGTTAGTCTTTGGAAAAAGCTAATATAGAATTATTACCCGAGGCTAATTAACATAAACTCACTCATATTTGTAAAATCGTGAAATACATTGGATCATTACTTGAGTGTATTTCTACGTGCATCCATACTTGTAATCATTGATCATTTTACTTGCTTTCTAGGTCAGTTTACATTTTCACAATTAGTTATAAATATTTTCTCAACCATTTCTAAGTGTTTGGCTTAGCATAATAAGTGATAATTCTCTTACATGCCTAATCGCCTACATATTATTCTATGTGGGATTCGACCCCGACTCATAGTTGGGTAAATTATATTACATGCGACCGTGTCCAATTACTTTTTAGTAGTGGATTTGGATGCCATTAAAATTGGCGCCGTTGTCGGGGAATAATTTGGCGTATTTAGGTTGTTTGAGAAATAAGTGTACGTGCTTTGGTCCAAACTTGTGAATATTTGTGTAATTATTTTTCTTATCTTTGTTTATCTTCTTGTTTGTTTCTTATTTATTTTCTTAGTTTTTAAAAATAAATGGCATCATATAATGAAAATTGGTCGGATGGTAGTTGTTCATACTTTGATGACCCTTGTCCTTATTGTGGAGGACCACACTCTTGGCAAAATTATTTAAATTCTCCCGGGGACGGATTGTGGGCACAATCTCAAACCCATGAGTGGAGTATTTGTGATAAGTGTGGTTATCAAAACGGCCATTGGGATAATTGTGTTTATTTGTCCTTTCCTTCCCCAAACCCCCGCTATGATGATTCTACTTTTTGTGATGACAATTATAGGTATATAGAAGTGGAAGAAGTTGAGCATGGTCAAAATGGAGAGTTCAAGCTTATGATAGAATGCCTACTTGAAGGAGGAAACAAAGAGCAAAATGCCTTGGACTTTTGGAAAATAGCCTCCAAAATGATTTGGCGCTTGAAAGGTTGAACTTGCAAATGGGATAAATGCTTGAAGCTTTAGAGGTCCAAAAAGCCTCGAAAGTAAATGATAGCCAAGAACCTTCCTTAGATGTTGAAGCCGAAATTCCTTCTTTCGCACTTGATCAAAATCAAGAAGAACTTTCAAATGCTCAAAATGAGAAAATGATGCTCATGTTGGAGGCCATTCTTGAAAATGAGAAGAAGCAAAGCTTGGCACTCGAGGACTTAAAACAAGCACTACATCGAAATGATGAGACTATCCGAACTTTGGAAGATCAAATGAAATAATTGATTGAGGCTCATTATGCCTATCAATTTGAAAGTGAGGAAAGAGGTCAAGAAGAGTCCAACTCTAAGGAAGAAAGCGAGCTTTATTTTGAGGAATCAAGAATTGAACATCCGGCAACCAACTTCATACTTGTTGGTGATGCCAAGCAAAATATGGAATTAGAGTCAACCAGTGTAGTTGAAAATATGGTTGAATTTGACTCTAATCTGGGGGACCAAGAGGATGTCAAAATCTAAAAAGAATTGAAATTTAGAGGTTTGATGTCACATTCCAAGCATTTTTCAACATTGGAATTGTGTGGTGATATGGAAATTGAACTACACGAGTCAATGAGGGATTGCGAGGAGGAAAGGCAAAGGCCATACATTTTACAATTTGAAGGAAGAAGAAGGCAAAATGACATTCCTCACATGAAAGCCAAGAAATGCAAAATGAAGAAATTAAAGTTTGGCTTGATCATCTATTTACCACCCCCTCGTTGCTCGTGGTCACAAGCTTGAGTCCAAGTTAGGTGCCCAATTCATATCGTCCAAGTGGCGAGAAAAGTGATAAAGTTGGTTCGTGTCGTGCCACGACGTTAAATGCAGCGCTTGGTGGGAGGAAACCCATCGTTTTCAAAGAATTTAGTCGTTTTTGAAATTTTCTTTTTTAGAATAGCTTAGTATATTATTTTTGACTAATCTTCCAAGTTTTAGAATTTTTGGAGTTGATTTGTGCAGGTCGGGGTGACCGGAAAGCCAAAACCAGTAGCTGCTGAAATTGCAGAAGCTCAGTGTTCGCATTTGCGAACAAAGGTTCGCATTTGCGAAATTTGACCCATCGCAAAACCGAGGACTAGGTCGCAAATGCGAAGAAGGGGTCGCAAATGCGACATCAGGGGCCTTAAACGGGTAACTATGTTCCAGTTTGAACAAAAGCAACAAAAAAGAATTGGGGCTCTCAAACCTTCATCTTCCTCACTCTCCTAACTCTCAAGTTCCACCATTTTCACTCCTAATTGCAAGAATTAAGGTATGAAGGCTTAATATTTATGCTCTTTATGTTCTATTGCATCATCATCTTCTTCTTCTTCTCTCTTGTGCTCTCAAATACTAGGGCTTAAATTAATTCTTCTTTTCTGTGCAAAAATTATTTGAAAAACAACAAGAATCGTGTTGTCATTTCTAGGTGAGGTTGGTTGAGAGTATGAGCTTATTTCTTTGCTTGAAAAATAGGGAAGTCTGAGTACCCATAGCTTTGTTAAAATATAAGTGATTTTGTGTGCTTCATATGTGATCAATGAAAGGCCCGAATAAGATTATTGGACGAATCATTGAAATTTCTTCAACTCGTGGTTGTGTGTGAAGTTTATTGCATGTTTGTGTGCCTAAAAAGTTATTGGGTTATCTAAAAGTGTGCTTTTGTTCGAAAACTTTTGGGGCTTAGGACTGTTCTCTGAGAGAAGCTTGGCTGGGAACGACAAGATCGCAATTGTGATAGCCTCTTCGCATTTGCGAAAAGGTGGTCGCAATTGCGAAAACTGCCAGGCCTGGAAACCTTCGCATTTGTGAAGATGAGCTCGTAATTGCGGACTCTGTAAATCTTTGTTGCCTTTGCAATTGCGAAGTAAATGCCGCAATTGCGACATCAGAGAGCTGTGCTCTACAGATTTGAAAATCTGAAATTTTTTCTAAGGCTGGGGTTCGACTGTCCAATCATTTCTTGACCATATTTGAATCATTTTGCAATATTTTTCATAGCCATACCATGTTTTCACTCCAATACTTTGTTTACAGGTACCGTAAGCTGGAAATGAGCTCTAACTCCGACGAATCCGCGCATGACAACCCTTTGGAAGTAGAGGAGAACTATGACCAACACCGGTTCTTGTCATTGGAATGCCAAGAAATGTACTATGGCGAGTTCATTACAAAGAAAGTGCTCCCAGAAAGTGGTATATTACAGGAAAAGGCCTCGGAACATCTTCCCGAGTTCCATCAGAGGCTTGTAGACATGGGATAGACTTGTTTTGCCCCTCAACCTTGCAGAGCCAATGAGAAATGGGTTAGGGAGTTCTATGCAAATCTTCCAGCTATATCACCTACAGGACCATGACATTGCCCCATTTCGTGTAAACGATTGTGCCTCAGACGAGTGGTTGGTATCCAAATTGTGCCAGGGTGTGGATGTTCCATAGGCAGCTGAAAAGAGAGGGATCGCATCCAAAGAATTCACTGCTGAAGCAAAGATATGGCTAGCCATCATATGCAGTCGCATCTCCCCTGGGTCGAATATACAGAATGTACCAATAATGAGACCTCAAATGATAGCCTCAATTCTTTATGGTATTCTGTGATGACCCAAAATGTCATCTTTAAATTTAATAAGTAATTCTGTGTTCTAAGACCTCGAAAAGCACCATTTATCATTCCTCGACTTGCGTGCGTAGTCCGTATAATTTTTTGAAAAAGTTTTTATGTGAAAATGGATTAAAATGTGAAATAGAGCTTTAAAACTCAACTAAGTTGACTTTAGTCAACATTTTGAGCAAACGGACCTGGATCAGTGTTTTAAAAATTTTGGTAGGTCCGTATCGTGATTTGAGACTTGGGCGTATGCCCGAAATCGAATTCCGAGGTCCCTAGCTCGAGATATGGAATTTTGATGAAAAATTAAAAGCTTGAAAGCTTGAAATCTTAATGAATTTTAAGAAATTACTGATGTTGGATTTATTAACCTCGGGTCTGTATTTTAGTTTCGGAGCCCGGTATAGGTCCACTATAATATTTATGACGTGTCTGCCGAATTTGGTGAGAATCGGAGTTGATTTGACGTGATTCGGACGTCCGGTTGTAAAAATATAAGTTTTAAAGTTTTCTTGAAAACTTCCTTTGATTTGGTGTTCGATTCATAGTTCTAGGTGTTATTTGGGCGATTTGATCGCGCGAGTAAGTTCGTATGATGTTTTAGGACTTGGGTGCATGTTTGGTTTGGAGCCGCGAGGGCTCGGGTTGATTTCGGGTGGTTAACGGACCTTTTTTGGACTTGGAAAAAACTGCAGAAATCGGCTTCTGGTATCCTTCTTAGCGTTCGCAAGAGGTGGCTCGCGTTCACGAAGAAGAAACTGGACGAGGTGAAATTTACTCTTCGCGTTCGCAAAGAGGGGGACACATTCACGAAGGGAAGAGGGCAGTGTTCATCGCGAACGCGTGGAAGCGTTCGCGTTCGCGTAGAAGGCGAGGCCTGGCCGGGCACCAAGCGTTAAAGCTTCGCGTTCGCGTAGGGTGTATCGCGTTCGCGAAGTCCAAATTTGGCAAGGCTTCGCGTTCGCGAAGAGTAAAGTTTTGGCAACACAAAAATGTGCTTCGCGAACGCGAGGCACTGACCAAGTTCGCGAAGGGTAAAAATTCCAGAAACAGAACTTAAGTTCTGGAAATGGGGTTTCGACCCATTTTCAATTCTTTCCCTTTTTTTAGCTCGGGTAAGGCGATTTTTGGACGAATTTCACGGAAAAATATTGGGGTAAGTGTTCCTTATCTGATATTGATTATATTTCATGATTTCATACTCATTTATATCATGAATCCGTGAATTTATGGAAGAAAAATCAGATTTTTATAAAATCTTCCAAAAATGAAGAGTTAAGATTTGAAGGTCCATTTAATATCGGAATTGGACAAATTTGGTATGGTTGAACTCGTATCGGAACGGGTGTTCGGATTTCGTGAGTTTTTCCAGTATTTGAGTCGTAGGTCCCACTGTCGAATATTTTAATAAATTTCGGATTTTTATCCGAAAAAATTTATAAATTCATATGGAATTAATTCCTATGATTTGTATTGAATATATCGAATTATTTGTGAATATATTTGAAGCTTTTGGAGGCAAATTTAAAAGGAAAAGTTGTGGTTGAATAATTGATTGGAATTTGCAAAGCGAGGTAAGTGTCGGGTTTAACCTTGACTTGAGGGAATAGAACCCTTAAATTGTTTGTTATGTGAATTGCACGTAAACGACGTATAGGCGAGGTGACGAGTGTCTATACATCGTCAAATTAATTGTTTGCCTGCTTACTTGAAAAATCATAAATTATTTTTAATCATAAATTAATTATTATAGTAATTATTTCTCTCTTATTCTTTGCAAATATAAATTCTTGAATTCCTGCATTAATTGTTACATGCTATTTGAATTATGTGCCTTAATTGTTATTTGACATTTAGCATAATAAATATTAAACTGTCTATTTGCTCCCTGATTTTCATAATAATTTGCTATTTGTCATTGGTTGCTTCATAATTAAACCATAATTATTGTATGCTTGTTGTCTTATAATTTTATATTAATTATTACATTTATTGGGAAAATTTCTTCTGTAAGAATTGGTAAAAAGTTAATATTGGAGGATCGGGTTGCACGCCGCAACAAACTTATTAAAAGTCAATATTGGAGGATCGGGTTGCACGCCGCAACAGACTTATTAAAAGTCAATATTGGAGGATCGGGTTGCACGCCGCAACAGACTTATTAAAAGTCAATATTAGAGGATCGGGTTGCACGCCGCAACAGACTTATTAAAAGTCAATATTGGAGGATCGGGTTGCACGCCGCAACAGACATATTAAAAGTCAATATTGGAGGATCAGGTTGCACGCCGCAACAGACTTATTAAAAGTCAATATTGGAGGATCGGGTTGCACGCCGCAACAGACTTGTTAAAAAGTTAATATTGGAGGATCGGGTTCCACTTCACAACAGACTTGATTAGAATAAATATGTTGGAGGAGCGGGTTGCACGCCGCAACAAAACTGAATGTGGATATATTGTGAGAGCGGGTTGCACGCTGCAACAGAAATAATGGAAATGATAATTGGTTATGACTGCTGAGTTGCCTTCAATTATTATAAATGAATTACCTGATTTATTCCTATTATTGTTGTTGTTACTAATATTGCGTACAGGTTAATGTAAGTGAACCGCCTTAGCCTCGTCACTACTTCGTCGAGGTAAGGCTCAGCACTTACGAGTACATGGGGTCTATTGTACTGATATTACATTCTGCACTTTTTGTACAGATTTTGGAGTTGGTCCCAGTGGCATACCATAGACTTGCTCGGATTTCAGCTATCAGAGGAGACTTGAGGTATAACTGCATGGATTTCGCAGTTCTGAAGTCCCCGTCTATCGTACTTTAGCTGTGTGTTTATTTCCAGACAGCTTTATTTTATTCAGATCTTTATTTGTATTTATTCTAGAAGCTCGTGCACTTGTGACACCAATTCTGGGATTGTATTTAGACACCGTTATTATTATGGATTATTTCAAAATTGCTTCCGCATTTGCTTCCTTGTTATTAATAAATTTAAAAATTATTTTAAAAATGATAATGTTATTCTAACGTTGGCTGGCCTAGCAAGTGAAATGTTAGGCGCCATCACGGTCCGGAGGTGGGAATTTCGGGTCGTGACAGTTGGTATCAGAGCATTAGGTTACATAGGTCTCACGAGTCATGAGCAAGCTTAGTAGAGTCTGAAGGATCGGTACGGAGACGTATGTACTTATCTCTCAGAGGCTATGAAGTTTAGGGACAATATCACCTCTTTCATTCCTTATCGTGCGACATTGATCTTGCTTGAAACCTATATCTCACATTCCTTTGTATCTACTCGTGTATGACATTGCGCTCTCGGTATCAGTTGTGCGTCGACGGTTCGTGATGCCGCAGATGAACTACGAGGGAGCCAGAGATGCTCAAATATTGCCTCAATGTGTGATTCCTACTGAAGATGCGGATGTATAAAGAGATCACCCAGTGAATAATATAGGGGGTGCAACGTACCTTGGCATCTGGTTGATTTATACGAGTTGTGAAGGTTAATATTGTGGACCATCGGACGAGGTAAACTATGACTTCGCGCTGAGTGGGGGAGTCCACTATCAATGAATGGATTGCGAGTCATGTGTTATATTAGTTTTGGCCTAAAATGTATATATGTGGTACTGAAAGGTTCTCCCAAAATTTATATGTGTTAAGGCCTGAGATCTTGTAGAGAATAAGGTTGGGACTTGCGGTATGTCCGCCTCCAAAATAATCTTGTACTTCAGTACCAAAGGAGTTAGAGAAACAACATTAAATTTATAGAAGGCCTACTCAGCGTGGATGTCACGGTTGCGGATTTTGGGGTGCTTCAGAGGAAGTACAGTGGTTGACGAGATTCTGGACTAAGAATTGTCTGTATGGAGCTCTACTTTTGTGATCATTGTATATAAATAAGGGTAAAGTTTACCCCAAAGAAGAATCGAAGAGTATGTTAAGAAATGGGTCAGCTCAACAGTGTTGAGTCAGCATAACAAAAGAAGAAATTGGCCTTGGGAGAGAGAATTCTCCACAGGTGTCTGTGGTAAGCCTATGAAGAGGGCAGACCAGCCAATACAACACCGCCCACTTGGCTCGGTTCTCAGAAATACTTTTGAAAGAGTTTGTTTCCTGGACTCTCTATAATACATGGCACATAGGGTTTGAATGATTGCGTCAGGTCACCATGATGGTGTCATAATATGCCATCAAGTTCAATAAGTTAGCCTGTCATATTCCTACTTTGCTTCTTACAGCCAGAGAGCGAGTCCACATAATCATTAAAGGACTCAATTATGATCGTAAAATTTTGTATGAATCAGGAGCTACAGGCTGATACTTCATTTCCACTAGTGGTAGAAATTGCCAAGATATTAGAACGTGTTCGGGGTGAGGAGAAAGGAAACTAAGGAGACCAAGACGTCTCGAGGTTCTGGGGGATTCAGTGGATTCTACTATGCGAGTATAAATCATTATGGCGGGGGCTCGGGCAGTCAGCTAGCCCAGTTCGCACATCGGATTAATCGAGGTGCTCCAGTAAGTTCTTTTAATGCACCACTGACATAAGTGTCCTACAATGGTTATTCCAGTTATCTAAACAGACTCAGTATGAGCAGCCAAACTCGCAAATGGGTTGTTATGAATGCGGTGATACTAGGCACATCATGAGAAAATTATCCCAGACTTGGGAGAGACATATTTCATCAAAGCACTCAGGCTACGTGCCCCATTGTAGTTACTACACCACCCACACGACCAGTTAGGGGTGGAGGACAGGTGGGTAGAAGGCGTCCTAGAGGTGGAGGCCCAGCCATTGATACAATTGTTTTATGGTATGGCGGAGGTCGATACATCAGATGGTGTCGTTACAGGCGCGACCTCGATTTAATATAAAGGAATAATTTCCTTAACTTGATTTGGTTCTGAGTATCGAGACGAGTCCTCCTATTGTGCTCTATTTATGAGTGAGCTTCGTAATTCTATAATCTACTTATGTGTTTACTCATGTTAGGAGATTTTATGGAGATAACTACACCTATCATTCCATGTTGGTCACTAATAAGAGTTGTGAGGCTAAAGGTGGCTTTCTATTACTCATATCAATAAGTTTTGATGTAATTTCTGGATAATTAATTATAAATTGTGAATTATATGCCCTACCGGTGTGGGGTTCATTATGTGTTGTGATTTTGTGTAACCGAAATTATTTAAAAGGAGAAAATGAAAATTTTCGATTGGCACGATGTGCATATTACTTGTGATTCAAAACTGAGAACGAGATCCTCGCATTTTAATATAAAATGATATGTTTAAACCGGGCTATGAGCGGCGGTGGAAGTTATATAAGGACGATATCCTTGTGATAAAAATCCTTGTGTTTAAATCCTCCCTTGTGAAATTAAATTTGTACTATAGTACTAATAGGGAGTCATGTCTGCTAGGCTTATTTTAAAATATTTTTATGAAATTCTCTGTGCATACTTGCCAAATTCGTGTTGTAATATTGAGTTGTAACCTACGAGGTAGGTGCCCGCCCAGGTGGAATTAAATATGACTCGTTAATTCGGGTAAACAATTATGAGGTCTTCATGCCTCGCATCTCATTATTAGTATTGTAAAAATTTGAAATGAGATTTTTGTTAACATGAAGTTAATTGACAATTCTGTAATTGATTATGCACAACTATTAAGACCAGATTGACGCAGAAGGGTGTTCCGTTCAGATGGTCAGACGAGTGTGAGTTGAGCTTTCAGAAGCTCAAAACCGCTTTGACTACGGCGCCAGTATTGGTATTACCCACAGGTTCAGGATCGTATACGGTATATTGTGACGCATCTCATATTGGGCTTGGTGCAGTATTAATGCAAAATGGCAAGGTAATTGCATATGCGTCGCGGCAGTTGAAAGTTCACGAGAAGAATTATCATGTTCATGACTTAAAATTGGCAACCATTGTTCATGCGCTAAAGATTTGGAGGCATTACCTCTACGGTGTCTCGTGTGAGGTATTTACCGATCATCGTAGCCTTCAGTATCTGTTCAAACAAAAAGATCTTAATTTGAGGCAGTTTGAGTGGAAAGGCTGTGAGTATGGGCAGTCTTGCGTATATTCCGGTTAGTGAGAGGCCATTAGCTGCAGATGTTCAGACTTTGGCTAATCAGTTCGTGAGGTTAGATATTTCAGACCCCAGTCGGGTTCTATCTTGCACAGCCGCTCGATCTTCTTTATATGAGTGCATCAGAGAGAGGCAGTATGATGATCCACATTTACTTGTCCTTAAGGACATGGTGCGGCACGGTGATGCCAAACAGGTTGTTGTGGGGGAAGATGGAGTTCTGCGAATGCAGGGCCGTATTTGTGTGCCTAATGTGGATGGGTTTCATGAGTTAATTCTTGAAGAGGCACATATTTCCAAGTATTCTATTCATCCAGGTACCGCTAAAATGTATCAAGATTTGCGGCAACATTATTGGTGGAGGAGAATGAAAAAGGATATAGTTGCACATGTAGCTCGGTGTCTGAATTGTCGGCAAGTTAAGTACGAGCATCAGAGACCTGGTGGTTTGCTTCAGAAGTTAGAAATTCCTGAGTGGGAGTGGGAGCGTATCACTATGGATTTTATTGTTGAGCTCCCACGGACTCAGAGAAAATTTGACGCAGTTTGGGTCATTGTGGACAGGTTGACCAAGTCAACACATTTCATTCCAGTGGCAGTTACCTATTCTTTAGAGAGGTTAGCTGAAATTTACATTCGTGAGATTGTCTGCCTTCATGGTGTGCCCGTGTCTATTATTTCAGATCGAGGTACGCAGTTTACCTCACATTTCTGGAGGGCTATACAGCGTGAGTTAGGCACGCGGGTGGAGTTGAGTACAGCATTTCATCCACAGACAGACGGACAGTCAGAGCGCACTATTCAGATATTGGAAGATATGTTTCGCGCTTGTGTTATAGACTTTGGAGGTTCTTGGGATCATTTCTTACCATTTGCGGAGTTTACTTATAATAATAGCAACCAGTCGAGCATTCAGATGGCTCCATATGAGGCATTATATGGAAGGTGATGTCGATCGCCAGTTGGTTAGTTTGAACCGGGAGAGGCTCGGTTGTTGGGTACCGATTTGGTACAAGATGCCTTGGATAAGGTCAAGATTATTCAGGATCGACTTCGCACTGCTCAGAATAGGCAAAAGAGTTATGCCGACCGTAAAGTTTGTGATATTGCATTCATGGTTGGAGAACGAATATTGCTCCGGGTTTCACCTATGAAAGGTGTAATCAGGTACTTCTTTCTAACTCCGTTCGAGGACGAATGTTTGTTTTAGAGGTGGAGAATGTGATGACCCAAAATATCATCTTTAAATTTAATAAGTAATTTTGTATTCTAAGACCTCGAAAAGTACCATTTATCATTCCTCGACTTGCGTGCGCAGTCCGTAAAATTTTCCAAAAATGTTTTTATGTGAAAAATGGATTAAAATGTGAAATAGAGCTTTAAAACTCAACTAAGTTGACTTTGGTCAACATTTTGAGTAAACGGACCCGGATCAGTGTTTTGACAATTCCGGTAGGTCCGTATCATGATTTGGGACTTGGGCGTATGCCCGAAATCGAATTTCGAGGCCCCTAGCTCGAGATATGGAATTTTGATGAAAAATTAAAAGCTTGAAAGCTTAATGAGTTTTAAGAAATTTCTGATGTTGGATTTATTGACCTCGGGTCCGTATTTTAGTTCTGGAGCCCGGTATAGGTCCACTATAATATTTATGATGCGTCTGCCGAATTTGGTGAGAATCGGAGTTGATTTGACATGATTCGGACGTCCGGTTGAAAAAATATAAGTTTTAAAGTTTTCTTGAAAACTTCCATTGATTTGGTGTCTGATTCGTAGTTTTAGGTGTTATTTTGGCGATTTGATCACGCGAGCAAGTTCATATGATGTTTTAGGACTTGGGTGCATGTTTGGTTTGGAGCCCCGGGGGCTCGGGTTGATTTTGGGTGGTTAACGGACCATTTTTGGACTTTGGAAAAACTACAGAAATCTGCTTCTGGTATCCTTCTTCGCGTTCGCGAGAGGTGGCTCGCATTCACGAAGAATAAACTGGAGGAGGTAAAATTTACTCTTCGTGTTCATGAAGAGGGGGACGCGTTCACGAAGGGAAGAGGGCAGTGTTCATCGCGAACGCATGGAAGCGTTCGCATTCGCGTAGAAGGCGAGGCATGGCCGGGCACCAAGCGTTAAAGCTTCGCGTTCGCGTAGGGTGTATCGCGTTCGCGAAGGCCAAATTTGGCAAGGCTTCGCGTTCGCGAAGAGTAAAGTTTTGGCAGCACAAAAATGTGCTTCGCGAACGCGAGGCACTGACCGCGTTCGCGGAGGATAAAAATCCCAGAAACAGAACTTAAGTTCTCGAAATGGGGTTTCGACCCATTTTCAATTCTTTCCCATTTTTGAGCTCGGGTAAGGCGATTTTTGGGCGAATTTCACGGGAAAACATTGGGGTAAGTGTTCCTTATCCTATATTGATTATATTTCATGATTTCATACTCATTTATATCATGAATCCGTGAATTTATGGAAGAAAAATCAGATTTTTATAAAATCTTCCAAAAATGAAGATTTAAGATTTGAAGGTCCATTTGATATCGGAATTGGACAAATTTGATATGTCTGAACTCGTATCAGAACGGGTGTTCGGATTTTGTAAGTTTTTTCGGGATTTGAGATGTGGGTCCCACTGTCGAATATTTTAATAAATTTTGGTTTTTTATCCGGAAAATTTATAAATTCATATGGAATTAATTCCTATGATTCGTATTGAATATATCGAATTGTTTTTGAATAGATTTGAAGCTTTGGGAGGTAAATTTAAAAGGAAAAGTTGTGGTTGAATAATTGATTGAAATTTGCAAAGCGAGGTAAGTGTCGGGTTTAACCTTGACTTGAGAGAATAGAACCCTTAAATTGTTTGTTATGTGAATTGCATGTAAACGACGTATAGGCGAGGTGACGAGTGTCTATACGTCGTCAAATTAATTGTTTGCCTGCTTACTTGAAAATTCATAAATTGTTTTTAATCATAAATTAATTATTATAGTAATTGTTTCTCTCTTATTCTTTGCAAATATAAATTCTTGAATTCCTGCATTAATTGTTACATGCTATTTGAATTATGTGCCTTAATTGTTATTTGACATTTAGCATAATATATATTAAACTGCCTATTTGCTCCCTGATTTTCATAATAATTTGCTATTTGTCATTGGTTGCTTCATAATTAAACTATAATTATTGTATGCTTGTTGTCTTGTAATTTTATATTAATTGTTACATTTATTGGAAAAATTTCTTCTATAAGAATTGGTAAAAAGTTAATATTGGAGGATCGGGTTGCACGCCGCAACAGACTTATTAAAAGTCAATATTGGAGGATCGGGTTGCACGCCGCAACAAACTTATTAAAAGTCAATATTGGAGGATCGGGTTGCACGCTGCAACAGACTTATTAAAAGTCAATATTGGAGGATCGGGTTGCACGCCGCAATAGACTTGTTAAAAAGTTAATATTAGAGGATCGGATTGCACACCGCAACAGACTTGATTAAAATGAATATATTAGAGGAGCGGGTTGCACGCCGCAACAAAACTGAATGTGGATATATTATGAGAGCGGGTTTCACGTTGCAACAGAAATAATGGAAATGATAATTGGTTATGACTGCTGAGTTGCCTTCAATTATTATAAATGAATTACCTGATTTATTCCTATTATTGCTGTTGTTACTAATATTGCGTACAGGTTAATGTAAGTGACCGCCTTAGCCTCGTCACTACTTCATCGAGGTTAGGCTCAGCACTTACTAGTATATGGGGTCGGTTGTACTGATACTACACTCTGCACTTCTTGTGCAGATTTTGGAGTTTGTCCCAGCGGCGTATCATAGACTTACTCGAATTTCAGCTATCAGAGGAGACTTGAGGTATAACTGCATGGCGTTCGCAGTTCTGAAGTCCCCGTCTATCGTACTTTAGCTGTGTGTTTATTTCCAGACAGCTTTATTTTATTCAGACCTTTATTTGTATTTATTCTAGAAGCTCGTGCACTTATGACACCAATTCTGGGATGGTATTTAGACCCCGTTATTATTATGGATTATTTCAAAATTGTTTCCGTATTTGCTTCCTTGTTATTAATAAATTTAAAAATTATTTTAAAAATAATAATGTTATTCTAACGTTGGCTTGCCTAGCAAGTGAAATATTAGGCGCCATCACGGTCCGGAGGTGGGAATTTCGGGTCGTGACATATTCAGCTCAATGTTGGTGAGATTTTCATCAATGAAATGAGGGAGTATCGGATTCAGAATGGTCCATCATTGATATTCCTATCTCTTATCACTGAGTTGTGCCAACTTGCTAGGGTTCAGGAGGATCCGGGAGACAACTGGATAGATCTGGGAAAGCCTATTAATCCATTGAAGAAAAGAGGAGAGGGTGTCGCCTCAAAAGCAAAAAGAGAAAGTTGGGATCTTCTTCTCAGATCGACCAGGGTAGCCAGCCATCACCTTTTGCAGGAGGACCATTTGCTATGCTTTCTGAGGAAATGCGGCTGATTTGCAACCTAGTAGTTGGCCTTCCACAGGGACCTGGGGAGACATCTGAGGTACCCTCTGTATGCATTTCAAAGAAAGAATTTGAAAAGCATTTTGATGATCAGAAGAAGCAGGAGGATCACCTTAAGAAGCTGGAGAAGGCATATACTGATTTGGCTACGGCGCACGGTACTTTGAGCACTTCTCATGACAAACTGGCAAATGCATACACCACGATGAAGAAAAGGGAAAAGAAGAGAGATAAATTCTTCACCCGCATGTGGAAGGGTGTGAAGGGTTTGTGGAAAGTTCTAAAGCCTCCAAAGCCAGTGCCATCGACCGAGCCGGAAGATGATGATGATGCTCTAGTTCATTGGTCCGAAGAAGAAGAAGAGGAGGAGGATGCGACTAAGTCTGACAGCGAGGAGAGCACTTGATGCAGTATTCAGGGATCACTTTCCACCATTTTACTCTATTTTGTTTAGTTGCATTGGGGACATTGCAACATTTCTAGTTAGGGGTGGCTTCTTGTATAATTGTGGATATGGTAGATTGATATTTTATTTTCATGTGATGTTATTTTGTTTTCATGTGATGTGTTATATTAGTATGTTTACTAGCTTCTTGAATTTTTGTTTTTATATATAGTAAGTTTTATTGACTTGATGTTTATTAGCCTCTTGATTTTTTTTAAATAGTATATTTTATTTTGGTGGCGATATCCTTGCTTTTCTTTTTACCACGGTTCATTTTCCGAGGATGCCAATTTTATTTTTGAATCGGGTAATTTTTGGTAAATTTTTGTATCGACTTTTCCCGATGATGGATAGCTAGGCGACTTTCTTAAGGGAATTAGTCTTGTAGTATAGATATAGTTTTTGTTAATTTAGGAAGAATAAGTGGTATGAGTTGGGGTTTGTGCCCATTGTCGAATTTGTGTCTTCCTTGGTACCAACGTGATTTAAACCTCGGCATATGAATTCTTGATCTTTAAAAAAAATGATTGAAGTAAAGATCATTGTCATGACTTTTAGACTCAATTTTTGGCTCTTTGATTCACTAAATAGTTTCTTAGGCTATATGTGACTTCTTTGAGTTCATTGGTTTCAATTGGATTTTGGATTTGTATTCCGCTTGAGTTTTCATGTGCCATGTGTGGTGAGGTTTATTGTGAGTTCTTTTGCATTATTTTTAGTCTAGAACTTTCCCGGAATGTGCTTCAAGGCTAAATCCTAGACTAACTTGGGTTGAAAAATGATGTTAGGCATTCCTTGGACCGCTATTGTGCCTTAAATTTCCTACCCTTGTATATTTTTTCTAGTCAACCCCTTTTGAGCCTTTAAACTTTTTCGTTGGCAACCATGTTACAAGCTTTAACCCTTCATTCTTTATTGATTTATCTTTTGGCATCCTCCCTCCCTAAGTACTTTGAAAATATAAACATAGGCTAAAAGCCTAAGTTTGGGGGTGAAGGTTGGAAAAGTTGTGATGTGGAAGTTGCTTAAAAGGTGAAAGGTAATAATTTAAAAAAAGAGAGAAAAGGAGTAATATTTGAGAAAAGAGAAGGAAAAATAAGGAATTGTGAATAAATGAAAGACTAGGTGATGAAATAAAAAACGAAGAAAGGGTGAAAAAGTTCTTGAAGAAAGTGTATTTTGATTGTTGAAAAATTGTAGTGCTTAGGGAGTTTTTGAGTCACTCTAACCAAAATTGTGCTCTACCTTAATCAAAAGCCTAAACTACAACCCTTTAAGTCCTAATTGATTTTGAACCAAGTTTGTCTACATTAGTGGATAAATACATGAAGGGCAAGCCTATGGTACTACTTGTGTACATTTGAACATTTTTGTGAGAGAGAGTCAATTTTTTTTCCATTTGATATCCCATTTATGTTTTGAATTGCAATTTATGAGTGTGGGATTCTCTCATAAGTATGAGGGCACATGAGATGTGAGTTGTGAATTTAATCCCATTTTTAATTGGGAGGAATGAACGAGGGAAGTTAATTGTGATAGAGATGCAAATATTGAAGTTTTAGTGTGATGACTTGATTGCTACTTTGAGTTACATAGTGTTTGAGCACTTGATTTTTTTTTTTTTGGTATTTCATATGCTTTGGATTAATTTTTGGTATCAATCGAAGTCATGTGTTTGTGCTTATAGTAGACCTTTTCGACTTGGCATGATATTGATGTACTATTGAGTTAAATACTTGGAAGAAGATTTTGTCGCTTTCATTGCTTGAGGACAAGCAATAGTTTAGGTTTGGGGGTTTGATAAGTTGGTATTTTACCAACTTATCTCATCTTTAAGCGTAGATTTGTGCTATGTTTGATTGATAAAATCGTGTGTTTAATGTCGTTTACTTCTATTTTATAGGTTCTATGTGATTTAGAAGTGATCATGAAGAAACCAAGTGAAAACGAGTCAAAAAGAAGTTGAAAAGAAGAAAATCTGGAAAATAGCCTCACATGTCGCAATTGCGACATAAATGTGGGAAATGCGAAGATAGCAGCAATGCAAAGTCCACCCAGTCAAGCAGTGTTCGCAAATGCGAAATAAGGGTCGCAAATGTGAAGTCAAACCAGACGGTCAACCTTTGCAAATGCGAAGTCTTTATCGCAAATGCGATAGTCAACAGGAAAGTCATAGTTCGCAAATGCGAACATAGCTTCGCAAATGCGAAGATCGCGCTTCAGTTCTTGGTACTTATGTAATTTCACTTATTTTGGCCCCAAACCCTTTAATACATGACGTATCTCATTTGTAAAACATCTTTGGCATATCTTTGACACATCTTGACAAGAGAACACAAGTTTTGAAGCTAGAGTTCTTGCACACACACTTGGGTCTGAAGAATTGAAGTTTTTGGTTGAGAATTTCTTACCCATTTATGTTTATTTCTTCATTTTCTTGCTTTGTATTGTATATCTAAGTGTGTAGTAATTTTTTTAACACTTGAATCTTGTTTATGGGAATATTCAAATTTAAAGTGTGGATTAAATATCTTGTTATGCTTATGTATTGAACGATTTTTATTTATTATGAAGTGAGTTATTATTTCTTTAATTATTCTTGTTCTTTAATGTTACCAAAGGGATTAGCTAACCCTAGGACTCGCCCATTTACTTCGAATTAACTTGAGGAAAGATAATTTGGGATTGAAAAAGATTAATTAACAAGAACTTGAGGCTTTAACCCTCACTTTATAGATTCCACCTAGGGATAGGATTGAACTACTTGTAGCCATATTCGGGTGTGCTTAATCTCTTAATTGTTTTAGGAATAATTCAATTATGAAGTCTTGCTAGTCTTTGGAAGAAGCTAATATAGAATTATTACCCGAGGCTAATTAACATAAACTCGTTCATATTTGTAAAATCGTGAAATACATTGGATTGTTACTTGAGTGTAATTCCACGTGCATCCATACTTGTAGCCATTGATCATTTTACTTGCTTCCTAGGTCAGTTTACATTTTCGCAATTAGTTATAAATATTTTCTCAACCATTTCTAAGTGTTTGTCTTAGCATAATAAGTGATAATTCTCTTATACGCCTAATCGCCTACATATTATTTTCTGTGGGATTCGACCCCGACTCATAATTGGGTAAATTATATTGCATGCGACCGTGTCCATTTACTTTTTAGTAGTGGATTTGTACGTCATCATTACTCTGCCCCATATCTGTTTACTTCTTATTATAATTGTCTTATTGAACCACTAGTAAGTGTCGATGTCGACCCCTCGTCACCACTTCTCTGGGGTTAGGCTAGATACTTACTGGGTACGCGTTGATTTACATACTCATGCTACACTTGCTACACATTTTTGTGCAGGTACGTATATGTCTGGTGGTCTTTTGGGCGCAGAGACATGGATGTTGCGGGGAATCTACCGTGAGCTGTATTTCATGTTATGATCCACAGTGTGCAGAGTCTTCATCAGAGCTATTTATATTATCCTGTCTAATTTGTATTCCAGATAGATGTTGTATTTTATTACATTTCCTAGTTGATGCTCATGCATTTGTGACACCGGATTTTGGGAGTTCCTAAGGGTGGTTTATCATTGTAATTCGCGTAAATCTTATTATTTACCCTGTAAGTTTTATTTCATACTAATTAATTATATGAGAATTTTTATTTCAAAATACTAAAATGAGTAATTAGTTTAATCATTCACCATTGGCTTGTCTAACGGCGGTGTTAGACGCCATCACGATCTTTAGTGGATTTTGGGTCGTGACAGTATTCTTAAGTTGTCCCAAAGGTCGAATCCACCATGAAAGCACCAAATCATAGCTCCAAAATACCCTCTCATCTGACCTTGTACTTATAGGCCCAAATTTCTGGGTTTTGGATGCGGCCCTGGATGCTTTGCATCCCCACTTCACTCCTCTTCGAAGCCCGGACACGGACGCGGACCTGGACGCTATGGCAGTACTTCACTGTCAGCCTTTGGTAATGTGATCATACCTTTTTGTAGGAGCGTCCAAATGACAAACAGTTTGAAGCGTTAGAAACTAGACTCGAAGATCTTTCATTTGATAGGTTGTCCATTATATAACTCTTTGTATATATGTAGATACTCTTGTTCAAATTTACCTCTTGTGCGTACTCATTTGGAACATTAGTCTCTCATGTAATTTCCAATTTGAATTAGACTTAGGGTTCTCCTTAGACCCCACATCGCTTATAATATGACTCGTACACTTATTATCATATCCAATTAATATCCATCATATTAATAGTCCTCATTTGCACATAAAATAATATAATTAGCACACATCAACTTTCTTAATAGCGCTTTAGTACTTCGAAATTTTTCGGAGTGCTACAATAACTCAACTAAATCAATTATAACACGCAACATTATCAATCCAATTAATGAGAAGATTTATCAGATGCTAAATACAAAAAAATAGAGCATTCTTCAGAGTTTCAGTCTCTCTCTTTTTCGTGATATAGTTCAAGGTTTTTTTCTAATATTGTTCCAGGTTCTGCTCGGAATTGATACAAGTATCTACAGAAATATTTTGAAATTCGGTTTTCTAGATGGAAAGTTTAACAGTGCTAATTAGTCATTCTGGCAAGTGGAACATTTAGAATTGTTATGTCGATTATTCGATTTGGTTATGGGATATTGATAAAGGAGTATGCGTCGTATAATAATTTGGTTGCTTCAATTTCGAAGCAACTTGGCATAGATTTGAGCTCCAAGTCAATTAAAATTGAATACAAAGTGGAAAAAAATTGCACGCCTATGAAAATACACAATGACATGGGTTATATGGTGTATGTAAAGTTGAAAAATGAGAACAGAGAATTCGGAATGTATCCATTGTGTATAACTACATTGGATAAAGATATTATAGATGGAGGAACTTTATTTCAAAGAGACCTAATGCAACTTGACGCAACCGATGGGGTGAATAAATTTGATATAGTTGATACACTTGCACTTGCATCTTTAAACTCAGGTGAACCAATTGAGGTTTTCGAACCGAAAAGGGATTTGATTATTTCAAATACTAATCATAAAGAGGTGATGGTTGGACAAGTATTTAAGGATAAGGCCACATTGAAGGCGGTGATGGAGCACTACGCAATTGCTGAAAGGTTTCAATTCTGTATTGATAGGTCAAATGCTATCAGGTTTGAGTGTTATTACTTACAACCTCTTCACCTATATGTTGTATTCAACTTTATGTATATGTATTTGTAATAGTTTTATAGTGTATTCATGGAAGCATATTATTATACAGCATATATTATGTTGTATTCATAATATATGCTTTCTTTCATATTTTGAAATTTGACTTTTTGTATATGAATACATCATGTATTTATGCCGGATACAACCTATAATAGTAACCTACTGCCTGCATATTTCATAATAAACCTAGTGCTTGTATTCTGTTGTATCTAACAGTTGTATTCAATATATTCAAGTTTATTTTGAATTCACAGTATTTTATTTATTCCTAATACATGGTATTAGTACTGTATTAAGTATATTTTATGGTTGTAATCGTTGATTTTATATTTGTATTGAGAGTATATTACTGTATTTCACAAATAATATTATTCACTTTTTATATTCTGTTCAATAAATACCTGTTTGAATTCAATGTATTTCAAATATTTTTTTTCTTGTATTCATGTATAATGGATGTAATCCATGTATTCAATGGCAGATACATGTTTTGTATAAAATATCCAAAACTAATATTTCTCCGTTTAATGTAGGTTGTACCATCGACTGAACACTTGCACATGGTGAATGATGAAGGAAGGCATTACGCCGTTTGCCTCTTAAAGAAAAATTACAGTTGTGGGCAGTTCCAAGTTGATGAGTTACCATGCTCACATGTTTGGGCTGTCTTGAAAAGCATGTTCCTAATGTCGGAAGATTACTGCTCAGACTATTACAAACCAAAGTCTGTTGTAATGACATACGAGGTACCCGTCTATCCTCTACCTGACTGAAGTGAATCGAATATACCAGCACATATATCAGAGGAAGTTGTCTTACCACCCAAATGGAAAAGACCTCCCAGGAGGCCGAAGAAGAAGCACAATAAGCCGTTAAGTGAATTGCTTCAAAAGAAAAATCAACATTCGTGTAGTATATATGGGCAGGGTGGACATAATAAGCGTACTTGTAGAAATGCTCTACGTAGGAATTAGTTGGTGTTCTGATTTTAATTCGTGCAATCACTGTTTTTTGATTTGTTCAAGTTATACATTCAATATTGATTTCTTGGTGTATTGGATTGTTACTGGATGAATTTTTTAAGTTTAGATTACTAAATTGAATGTTGCTATGGTTAGTGGTATCTTAAAAAAAGATTATGTGTGTGTGTGTGTGTGTGTATATATATATATATATGTGTGTGTGTGTGTGTGTGTGTGTGTGTGTGTGTGTGTGTGTGTGTGTGTGTGTGTGTGTGTGTTATAATTCTATTTAAAATGAGGATAGCTGGACATGTATAAATATAATACAGAAGTGTATAAAAAATTTGAATACATATGTAATTTAATTCAAAATACCTTTGAATACATAACACAACTATGTACATGATTATACTAATACATAAATACAGCAGAATACAAATAGAAAATAAAATAGAATATAATAATTGAATCTAGTTAAGTTTGAAATATAGAATAGACACAACCAGAAAAATAGTGAAACAACCACTGAATTAAACTCAATATAGCAGTAATATGTATTAGCAGCAGAATACATAATGCAACTATGTACATGATCATACTAATACATAAATACAGCAGAATGCATGTATTAACAGCATAACTTACATACTATTAATATAACTTTTGAATACATAATACAACTATGTACATGATTATACTAATACATATTACTGCTATATTGAGTTTAATTCAGTATTGTTTTCACTATTTTTCTAGTTGAATTCTGAATACATGTATTAACAGTATAACTTACATATTATTAACATAACTACGTTTTATTACATTATTGACAGAACTTTTGAAAAAATATTAAAGTTAAAAATGAGTATTGAATCATGAGAATTTAAATACATAGGCATATAAAAAAATAAATTGAAAGTATTCCGAGTGACAGTTGCATTAAGACAAAAAGACATTCATGTATTCAAAATCAAAAAGGTTGCATAAAACCATGATCAATTCAGCAATAAGCTGAAAATACAATTTGTATAACAGAAAACTATTCTAAAACTATCTTCACAGAAGTATCTGATTCTGTGATTTGCCTAACAATTTTTGCGGGTGCTTCATTGTCGCTTATCGCATCAGCGTCTAACTTTCGCATAGCATAGTCCCAAAGGAGGGCACCATATCTTTGACGGAGTAAATTAACATCAAAGGTTATTTGTGGAACCAATTCACAAGTGCTCAAATACTCTGCATATGCTGCGACATACAAACCACAATCTTGCTAATACATTTGAGAAGGGAATTGAATGCCTCCTTACCCCATGGGTAATCACAATATCTCCCGCTCTCGACCAAATCAAAATGTAGTCTTGGAATGGTGGTGCAGTTCTTCTCAGTGGATAATATGAATATATGTATGAAATACAATACATCTATTTTAATGGCATCTCCATCGTTGTCAAAACCCCAATTCTTGTCATCAAAGCATTTCAACAAATCTTTCTTCTTGACATTCTTTGCACCGCCAAAGTATGTATCCAGAATCATGTTAGGCATCTTTGTGTTAAACTCAAAATCGTTAGCGTCACTAACACAATTGAGACCAGTAACTACCACAAACTCCCTGATTAAAAAGCATAATGTTGTACCATTCACATGTATTAAAAATGAATCAATAGGACTTTCTTCCAGCTGCATAACCATGAAGCACCTGAAAAACTGATGTTGAACCTCACAGTGCTTCATATCAAGGAATCCTCCAAAACAAGTAGTACCAAATAGTTTGTACTGATATGGAGTAAGCTTTTATTTGAGGTCGGAGATTATGTCGGTGTTAGTATAGGAACCGATATGCGGCGATAAAATAGGCGGGTGTTTAACAAAGAGTTTTATTTCCTGCATACAAAAAACAACTAAAAAGCTAAAATATATGGTTGAAAATACAGATGAATACAGTTAGGTTGAATACATAACTCATTCATAAATACAATATAGTACACTGATAATTACAACAAAAACTGTGAGTTATTTTACTGTATTGTTATTTTAAATATAGATGGATACAGTTAGGTTAAAAATACAGATGAATACAGTTAGATTGAATGCATAACTAATTGATGAATAATATCAAAATGATAGAACTAACAATGTATTTAAAAATATTATTGTATGAACTCAAATACATATAAATACATCTAAATACAATAGTCAAAAATCACTGTACAAAATAAAAATCAGTGTATTCCTTATATCGAATACATCTAAATACATCTAAATACAAGAAGAGAAAATCACTGTACAAACTAAAAATCAATGTAAGCGGACTTGAATACATATAAATACATCTACAATTACCTTGTCGTTCTGTGTTTCCGAGCTACTTCCTTTAGCAACCTCTTTTCCCTTGCTCCCAGAAGCATCATCCATAAGTATATTTCTCTTTTCCACATCAGGAAGTGTTGATTTTTTCGAAGATTTCTCATCTTGACCTTGTTTCATAGGGTCATTGCGTATTTTTGTTCCCTTTCGGCTTCAATGATTGCTGATGAACCTGCAAATACAGGTTCCTCTTAAGTGATTTGCAAATCGAAAGATGACCCTTCGAAATTCAGTGCTTTAGTGGGTATACCGCGGGTAACCCTCTTCGGAGTTGTTGAATCAGCCATTGAAGAGGAAATTTAAAGTATTCTGCAGAAAACCTAACAATGGTGAATATTTTTAAAAAAAATGTTGAAGAGAAAAAGAAGAAGCTTTAACCGGCCAAAAATCCAAAAACTTTAACACTTACCACAACTTTTTGGAGGAAAAAGAAGTTGAAAATTGAGAGAGACAATGGCGTTGTGAGAGAACTATAAAGCTTGGGGAAGACAATGGAGAGAATCGTGGTTCAACAATGGGAAAACAAACTTGATGTGAGAGAGAGATCGTGGAGAGAGAAATGAGATATATTGTGCAGTGATTTTGGGAGAGAATAACTGAAAGAATGAGAGAGAAAAATATTAGACAGCGTATTTAATGCCTTAACGGTAGTGTATACTATAAATACATATTTTGCTATAAAAAATAAAAGGTAGGTATATAAAATCATATTTTAAAAAGGTTTTTATTTATAATAAATAAGGTGTAAACATTTGCTATAGAAGGTAAAATTTCCAAAGTTTTATGGTGGTTAGTTGTGTGAGGCCTCTTTTTATCCCACAAATTTATGGACTCATATCTTACACTTTTGGGTCCACAAAATTGTGAGACAAAAAAGAAGCCTCGCACAACTAGTATCAATTATGTGAGACACAAAATAAAATGACCTCCTGTGAATGACTAATGCATTCAATCACGAATGAAGAGCAACGATTCTCAACGAAGAACGACTTCCCGTGATACTTGAGCAAATTAGAGTGACTTTTTCGTTAAACAGATAGATCAGCGGCTTTTGGTGCATTAAAGAAAAAGTTAAGTGCATATCCATAAAGTTAAGTGCATATCCTAAAGAAGATCATTTTGCAAAGTTGTGTCGTAGCAACCAACAACCCAGAAAGGATGCTTCCTATTTTACTGCTAAATTGCTAATACAGTATTCAAATCAGACTAAATCTTTGAGTATAGGCCCTAATAGAGAAGTAAGAGCTTCTCCGTAAACGTCAACACATCTACAGATCAAGTAATCAACTTGGCGCGAAGCCTAAATTTTCAGGTTCACACAAGGTTAAAAGAAGTGCAGTAATTAAATTCTGATCTAAGATCAAATCACATTAGGGATACAAGAATCGAAACAGTTCAACGCCATCTGAGTGCAAATATTCATCATTTCGAAGTCAATGCTATGTTAAGAACAAAGGAAAAATAGTATACACATAATTGGTATGTTTCAAGTGATAAATCAAGCCTCAAATTTGCTCTTGCAAAGATTGCCAACAGTTGCAGGCTGCAACTCCCTTTTGACATTCCTTATTTGTTAATGTTCCTGCACCAGTAGATACTCTAAATTTAGCTTTAAAAAAGTCAATTTGAGATTTGACCAGCATCCATCACAGTGGGAATAATGAGGCTTCTCTAAGACTCATCAAATATCACATACAGCTGGTGTAGGATCCAAAGATTGTACCTATTCTTGATATGATAATTCATATGCTTGCAGGGTCAAAAGACTTGAGAAAGAAGAAGCATCTCCAATTTGTTAGTGGAAAGCTTTTTGCAAATACATGAGAAATTCTAGAGACACTTTCAGGTCATGAATTACTCATTAGAAAAAAAAAATCAGAAATTGGTTTTGCTTGAAAGAAGCTGTGAGACAATTTTTCAAAATAAACTTAATGGAAACACAACTTCAAAAAAACAACAACTATGCATCAATCCAAACCAAACGAGTAGGGGGAATATGACTCCTTTATATCCATTCTGCTCCACCAAGGCCTATTTCATTCCACTGCTTAATAATTCATCCTTTAGGACCTTTTTTATAGGTATACCCTACCAATAGTTATTCTTCTCTTCTTCATCATTTGGAGTTTCCTGTCTTAGTTTTAGTGTTTTTTTTTTTTTAATTTCTTTGGCCAATATAGTTTTTCAATTAATTTTTTACCTCCATATTTCTAGCTAATTTAGAAGAAAATCTACGAGTGAACTGAAATCTTTTGATGAAGTAGGATACAACTGAAACTTGGTAGTCCAAATAACAAGTTCAGAACCAATATATGCATATATATATTTTTAGAAAGCTTAGAGAATAACTAATTTGAACTGGGAAAAAGGTATATCAAGCACAAACTCTACGCTTTAAGAGCAAGAAGGACAATGGTGGGATATCCCATGGGATTGGTTATCCCACCTTCTATATGGGATAACTAATCCCACCATTTTAGTGTAAAAGGTATCCCGCTATTAGCTAATACTCCAAACCAAACATGGAATAAAGTTAATCCCAAACTTTATCCCGGAATTATGATCCTTATCCCATGTACCAAACAACCCTAAGAGCAAGAAGAAATGCTCAAGTAGTAGCAAATGCTCTCAATGATTAAATTCCATAAATTTTCTAACGCAGAGGAAGAAATTTTAACTGCATCAGTGACCAATTCCCACAGACAAAACTCCCCTAGAACCAACATTGGTAACCAACAAAAGGGCATAACTCAGCTGAAAATCTAGATTGTATTAGTGTAAACAACAGTATAAGCAAACTTGCCAAACTAAGTACAAGAAGTAGCTAGCAGCTGAAATGGAAAAACTTAAAGAACTATCAAAAGCCAGAAGCTTTCATTATCCAAGAAAATAATCATGAATATCAAAGTACTTAATTTTCTTTGGTACATCGCATCTCTTGTATTTAGAGAATTTCTATCTGTAATAAAATAACATGACATCTCTTGTATACCTCCAAATTCCCTTCTTATTTAGAGGGAAACAGATCGCATTTCTTTTATAAAAAACGAATCTTTATTTCGAACTAATCCTAAAACAACATGAATTTCCAGTTAATGGAGCCACAAACCATACCTCCAAATCCAGCAATTTCAATCAGCATGAAATCCAATTCTTATGTGTGCTAATGAGAGCTGACAAAAGCCCAGCTGATGACAACAACAGCGGCCCAGAAATCAGCCCTTTACCATCTCTAATATCAGCCAAAGCCATTAATCCATCAGCAAAATCTTGAATTACTGATAACCTCTTCATTAACTTCTTCATTCTCAGTTTCCTTATTTTTTCCTCTTCCTCATTATACTCAATTCCCCTAATTATCGAAACCTCAATAGTCGAAACCAAACACGCCTCATCTTCACTAATCTTCTTTAATTCCTTAACCTTCAAACTAACACTTCCAATATAACCAATAAACTCACACCAAGCACTAATCTTCTGTAAATTACTCAAATATTTCTTATCAATTAACCCTGCTTTACCTAACCAAACAAATTGCTCAACAAAATAGTACAATCCTTCGCCCCCGTAAGCTAAAATCGAGAGAATTAATTCTTCTTTTGAACTGATATTAGCTGAACGGAGTGCGTTAACGTCTTGTACGAATTTCCCCAAGCGAAATGCTTTACGGCTAACACCGACGCTTGATTCGAAGGATTTTAAACGGCGAGATAACGGAAGGGATTCGGGGATAACGGAGGCGGCGATGATGACTTTGGAAGCGTAACGGGAGATTTTGAGTAATTTGTCAACGCCGTCACGTTTGGAGAGGTAAGCTTCTAGATGGATCAGGAAATCTCTGTTTTTGGGTTCCATTGAGATCGGAATCGGAGAGGCCGAGGATTTTTTGGGATCGGTGAATTGGGGAATTTTGCCGGGAAAGTGTTGAACGGGTCATGCCCAGTGACCCATAACTATATCCACGCCCATTGTTACGTCAGTGCTGACTGCTGACCTAATTTTTGTAGCTTTGAATTGCGTGCCAATTATCCTGATGAGTTGTTAATTTAAAGGAAAAGTCTATTTTATTAGTAGATGGCACGTGCATTGGATCTTCATTTTAGTTATATGATGATTCTCCAACGAATGATTTTTCCAATTTCGAATGCGAATTTTGGTCTTCAATTTTTTGTTGTATGTATTCTTTACACGAATTTATTATTCGTCGCTATATTTTTCAAAGAATTACCAACTGCAACTATATTTGAATTTTAGGCAAATTCACCTATAGTACTGAAATAAAAGATTAATTATTTTGAACAGAAACAACAACAACAATTCAGTATAATCCCACTAGTGGAGTCTGGGGAAGTTAGTGTGTACGCAGACCTTACCCCTACCCTGGGGTAGAGAGGCTGTTTCCGATAGACTCTCGACTCCCTCCCTCCAAAAACACCCCACCTTGCTCTTGGGTGACTCGAACTCACAACTCTTGGTTGGAAGTGGAAGGTGCTCACCACTAGAGCAACCTCTTGGTTTGAACTGAAACAAGAGCATAACAAGTTCTCAGATCTTAGTTGGTTAGAGTGCTCACTTAGTAAGTAGAGGTCTTGAGTTTGACTTTCAATAAGAGCATTTTATTTTTTTGTATTTCTGTATTTCGCTTTGGTTGTATTTGTTCGCAACGAACATCAGGTTGTATTCGTACAAGCTGGTAATAATTGAACAATAGTTATAGAGACTAGAGAGTAATTAGACAAACTATATTTATGTACGATAATTAGGGTCTAAATTTTAATGCTTTATGAAAAGAATTCGTCTGCGCGCACTCAGTGGGCGTTTGGACATAAGAATTGTAAAATTCCAAAAAAAAAAAAGTGAAATATTTTTTCAAGTGAAAATGGTATTTGAAAATTTGTGTTTGGACATGAATATAATTTTGGGTTGTTTTTGAAGTTTTGTGAATGATTTGTGTGAAAATTTTGAAAAATAGATTTTTGGAGCTTTTCAAATTTTCGAAAAATTTCAAAATTCATCTTCAAGTGAAAACTGAAAATTTTATGACCAAATACTAATTTCGAAAAAAAATAAAAATTCTTCTGTCCAAACGGGCTCTCAGTTCCTTTGTGTTGCTTCAAGAGAACAATACTAGTCATCTACCTCAAGAAAGCAGGGAGCAAAAGTAAAGGTAGCACATTAATGAATGGGATTTTTACTTTCCTATACACTATTTGAAACCTTATTACCCTCTCTACTCAAGTTTCAATTTAATTACATGGTCATATACAATTTACCAATTATATTCAAATAAGTTTTAAATTAGTATTCCTTTATATTAGGAATTGAATAAGGAGTATCAGTTATTTTCTTATCCCTTTATACTTGCCCACTCTCTCTCTCTCTTCGTCTCTTTACTCTCCTTCTCTGTTTTTTTCCCCAATTTTCTTTCATTTGATGTTCTCTGTTTTTTTATGCTTTCTTGTTGTATAGAGTTTTAATGGAATTCATCAACGGATTTCAATCGTTTTAACTTAGCAATTTTCTTTCATGTTGCACAATTGGTGTTCAAATTGAAATTGTAAATCAATAAATTTTGAAGGTATTTGACTCTCCACCATTGACAGCCATTAAAAAGCTTTGAAGTTTTAAAATCGAATTTGGATTTTCAAACATCATTATTTGTTTGGATTGGGTGTTGTCGCAAACAATTAGAAATATTGTTTGGAGTTTATATCTCAATTTTGAGGGGATTTTGATGAAGATTAGACTTAATTTTGGCTGAATTTTAGATTGAAACTCGTCGAAGAAGAAGAAGAAGAAGAACGCATGGCATACAGTGTTCTTACGAAATTGTAGTAAAGTTGTATTATAATTGTATGTAAATTGTATTCTATTTTAGTTATTTATTTTTTTTGAATGTTGTATGAAAGTAGGAAAATAGTTGTATAATGTATGAATCATTGTATAAAATTTATATTTAAGTTATCAATACTATCTTTTTACATAAAGTTGTTGGTTTGTATTAAAATTATATTAAGAGAGTAATTTTTGTTTGGAATTTTAGAGAGGAAGAAGCACACACCACAGACAAAATATATACAAATCATATACAAAATATATACAAAAGATATATTGTATAAAAATTATATTTAAGTTGTATGATATTGTAGTTGTATTTAACTGGGTAGAAATAATATATGAAAGTTGTAGATAAGTTGTAAATAAATTGTATAATATATAATTAGTTGTATAAAAAAAATTACTATGTATGTTATTGTAGATATTCAAATTTGCATTAAATTTGTACGAAAATTATTTTTAATTTGTATGTTGATATACCATATATTGTTCTTAAAGAAAGAGATTTTATGTGTTAGTTTGAATATAAATATGCAATGAAATTTAGATTCAGTAGAAGTTCTCTTTTAGATTGTGCTGATTAATAATACTGAAACCTGATCGATCAAAGAAAGATGCAAATGTATTAGACAAGTAACTATCTAGAAGGTACCCCAACTTGAGATTCCACGAGGCTCTAAAAGAGAGGAAGGAGGAGTTACGTCTTGAGCTGCACCTGTCACAAGCAAAAGATGACGCCAATTGCAAGCAATATAGAATCATTGAACATCTTATTGATGTAACACAAAATATCATTAATGTGCAAGCTAAAAAATCTGTTGCACTCGACGTGCAACCTTACATTAGAACTGGATAAAGCTTTATGTGTTGCTAACCCCTCAACTTTACTCTCTGCCCAGTTTTAATAAAAGGAGACAGTTTGATTTTTAAAAAAATTGCCAAAACATAAAACCAAGACCCAAAAAAAGAAAGATGACAATTTCAGCAATATCTCATGGCTTTGACGAATATATCACGAAATAATTATCAAATAGAAATCCCTAAATATAAGTTCGATATGGAGAGAATAGGGGAGAGATGAGAGAAAAAAGAAAAAAGGTATAACTAAATCCCTTGATTGAAGGCACTAATAATGGATTGGGAGCCTTTTAAGGTGGAATGTATATAATTTATAATTAATCCTTGTTTAGGACGGGTGATATACAAAACAAGAACAATATTTGTAAATAAGTTTCAGATATTATATAAGAACAAAAAAATCCCTTAATGAATTACTCTATTCATTAAAAAAATCCACTTGCCCAAAAATAACCCGAACCAATAGAGAAATTTCAATTAATTAGGCCTTTCGTTACAATCATATATTACCCCAAGGGCATCATATCCTTATTGTTGGCCCAAGTGAAGTTTTGTTTTGATGATTGACAAAGGAACTCAAGCATGAACCAGGTCCATCCACAGTGTACACAGACACGGGCAGATTCGAGCATAACGGATGCACGTGTGGGAGATAAGCTTAACTTGTTATATATTGAAAAGGTTGCATAATTGATAAGGAGAAGGACTCCTTACTCGAAGAGAACTTCCAAGATAAGGGAGGAGTTAGAAGTTGAAGATAACTAGAACTCTTCCACCAAGGAAGAGTAGCATTAGAACTCTAGTTATTTCCCATTCTACTAACTCTATATATTGCAGGATGTTCTCATTTTACATACACGCACAAACATTGAAGTTAAACGTGAGTTGAAAAAAAATAGCAAGGAATTTTGCAAACAATTCTTGTGTGATTCAAGTGTGCGAACCTGAAGCTACATGAACCAGATAGAAGAACCAGTTCCAAGCATCTGTCTTTTATACTGGTTCAATTGTAATAGGTGTTTTCAAGTTGTACCTTTCAACTTTATCTAAAAGCAATTGTATTAGGTATTCTGAGTATTCAAGTTAGAATTAACTTAAAATTGTCGCAACAGTTAGAGGTTGGCTGCCACAACGGGATTAGAGTTAATCCTTAGGTTTACAAAGAGTTTTGTAAATGCTGTTTTGGCTCAGTGATTTAATGAAGTGTTGGAAAAAATTATTACACCCTATATTTTCGTACGTAAAACTTCATCGTGAGCAAACTAATGTAGGACCAAAAATGAGATCATCTTTAAAAATATATAAATTAAGTTAATCATATTACCTCGGAGGTTAAAAATATTGAAGATCATGAACAACAAGTACAAAGAGGGTTGGAAGGTTCAGAAGCTAAAGGAATTAAAGAAAATAATATTTTGTCAAAAGTCGACAAGTTGGGAATGTTATAACATGTACTTTTGGGGTGAGACCAGGGTATTTAACATGATAAAGAGGTTATGTTATTAGTTATGTTAGTCGTATAATAGTCGTGTGTTATGTTTTGAAATCAAGCGAGTGGTGGAACAAAAGTTGATAAAAGTCATCACAAGTTACGTTCATAAGTTTTACTGAAACTTTGAGTCAAATGTAACCGCGACTTTCTCCTAATATACTTAGAGTTATGAGGTGTTCTACCCATCAAATTAAAGATATATTAGTCTATTTTCTAACTCATTAAATAGTTTGTCAATACGATATCAGAGTAGAGAGATATGGGTGTTTTTGCAAGACTGTGCAGATTGTCACCTACTTGCTTAAACGAGAATCCAAAAATGGGCCAGTTCGGGTCGTCCAAAGAGGCATTTTTAAAGGCCTATCTCCTTCATATATTAGACTAATAATATGGCATAATAACCAGACATAAGCTCTACAAAAATCCTCCCAAAAATTTTCCACAAACCCTAATTGATTTTCTCTCCCTTTCACATTCTAATTGGAGGTAAAAAATTAGAGTTTGAAGAACTAAGATAGGAGCTGAGTTATCCAACAAATAAGGTAAGTTTACTTCTCTCTTTCATCCATTTTTTTCTACTTTAAATTCATAGTAAGTCGTTCTATATTTGTAAGAACTCACGGGACGGTGATCGAAAGCCGTGAGTTCGAGTTATTCACTTGTAGCGGACTGTTTTGTATTGTTGTTGGGATGCGTGTTTTACTATTATTTTGTGGAGTTTTGGAGAAAGAAGGGTGTGTAGAAACACCATATAAATGCAGGTTGGTGGGCTGGTTGTTCGTCGTAATATTTTTGGGTTATTTGACACAACTACGGTGATCGTTTTGTGTATGAAGAGATTGGGGTATGTTGGGCTGTTTTGTAATATTTTGTAGTGTATATAAGGTTGGAAAATAATCTATATATGTTGTTATTGTTGTTTTTTGGTGTTGTTGGCGTTATCTTGAATTTGGAGGAAATAAGGTTGTGATAAGGTATGTTAAGGCTAAACCTTTCCTTCATTTTGGCATGATCTCGTAACTACATATGTTTGATAATGAGGCATAAAGAGAAGTTCATACTCCCGAATTTATATACATTATCCTAGTCTCATAAGTTACAGTATTCTCCCTTATCGGGACTTTATATTCAATTGAGTATTGTCTTCTTCTAGTCAAGAGAGCAGATAGTCTATATATATACAATATTACAGTATGTTTACCACCATCGAGCTATAATCGGTGGACATGCACCTATTGGGCAACTTCTGATCAGATGGTAAGTTATATACCAAGCCTACTGTGGTCGAGCGCCTATGAGCGAGCCTAGGATGCCGAGATATAGAGCCTAGTATGGCCGAGCGCCTATGAGCGAGCCTACTATGGTCGAGCAGTTACACGTACCGAGTCTTATAGGGCCGAACATTTATTTTACTTACTATATTGAAGGAGTTGAGTCAGTATCAACAGGTAAGTATATCTCCAGATCATCTTTGACTCCCAGTTACTTTCAGTTATTATATTATCAGTTCAGTTTCAGCTTTCAATTATGTTTTTGCCTTACATACTCGGTATATTATTTCATACTGACGTCTCTTTTCTAGGGACACTGCGTTTCATGCGTGCAGTTTCAGATAGACAGACAGGTAGACCTCCTCAGTAGGTTTTTCTCGAATTAAGCCTAATCGGTAAGCTCCACGTCCTTCGGAGTTGCCGGGTCTAGGGTTTTGTGTACATCTTCTGTATGTATGTATATATGTTATGGGTAGGTCAGGGCCCTGTTCTGATCACAATACATCCATCAGTAGAGGCTTGTAGACATATCCTGTCAGCTAGTGCAATATGTTGAGCTTGTAGACTTGGTATGTATAATTTGTTGGTTTGTCAGTTATAGTAGTCATGACGGCCTTGTCGGCTCAGCTTTATATTGATGTTTAGTCAACGCTAGTTTCCGTTTAGTTTTATATTTTGCTTCGTAAAATGTCTTTCAATGTGGCCCCATGGCCAAATTATGACATTATATGTTCAGAGTCCCTTAGTCGCAAGTTTGTACGCTAGGTTAGGTGAGGCACCGGGTGCCGGTCTCGCCCTCCCAGGTTCGGGGCGTGATAAAACTCCTACTGAGTAGTAGATCGTGATTTTTTTTATCTTTTGAGCCGGGTGTTTTCCACGTAAAAATACTTATGTTCTTTACTTTCCGCATTTACTATTTTCGCAACAGTAGTATAAGGAACACTTAGAAGAACCAGGTCCTTCTATAATCAGTACAACGCGAAAATTGGACACCACACAAATCATCCCCTCTTGTGTTGCATTGAAGTATAAAACATCAATTGGGATCAGAGCAGGTTATCCTTAAAGAGGCTAATACCTTAGGAGAAGATCGAGATGAGTGCACCACCTGGAAACTGGGAAGGGCAATCCACTGCTAGTCCACCACTCTTTAATGGCCAGTACTATTCTTGGTGGAAAAATAGGATGAGAGATAACATTGTAAGATAGGACTATGATCTATGGGACATTGTCACCGATGGTCCACTGGCTACCTTAAAGATAAATGATGAAGGAGTGGAGGTGCCAAAGACAAGAGCGGATTGCACTACTGAGGACTTGAAGAAATGGGAAAAGAATGCTAAAGCCAAGAAATGGCTTGTTTGTGGACTTGGTCCATATGAGTACAGCAGAATCCAAAGTTGTACCACTGCTAAAGAAATCTGGGACACTCTGCAAGTGGCTCATGAAGGAACACCTCAGGTGAAGAGATCCATAGGAACTCTACTGTATTCTCAATATGAGAACTTTACTACGAAGGAAGGAGAAATTATTCAAGAGATGTACACAAGGTTCACTACATTGACAAATGAAATAAAGTCTCTTGAAAGGATTATTCCTGAAGAAGATAGAGTTGAGAAGATATTGACAAGGGTTCTGCCTATTACTTGGGAGAGCAAAATGACTGTCATTCAGGAATCAAAGAACATTTTCACTCTCCCACTAGATGAATTAATTGGAAATCTTACTGCCTATGAACTTAGGAGACAACCATGAAAATGGATGTACTTAAGAAGGAAAGGATCCTGACACTCAGAATCACTGAAGGTTCTGATCTAGAAGATGAAAATATGTCTATGATCACCAAGGACTTCAAGAAGTACTCGAGGAGAGGAAAGGGTCCTTCACGAAGTGGAAGCTATAGTAAATCAAAATTTCCTGAGAAGCAAACCAATGATGGATGCTACAAGTGTGGAAAGACTAATCACCACATCAAGAATTATCCTCAATGGGAAATTGAATGGAAGAAGGAAAGAGTTGAACAAAGAAACAAGAAAAAGGAACATGTTCAGCCCAAGAAAAGCAAAGGATCAACCAAGGCTATGGTCGCTGCTTGGGGAGAAAGCTCAGATGATGATGATAGGGATGAACAAGCACTTATGGCCATTGGAGAATCTGATGAATAAACTGAGATAAGTGTAATTCATCTCAAAGACAAGATTAAATTATTGTCTAAAGAAAGATTATTTGAGTTACTTCTAGAACTAATTGATGAATCTGAGGATGTAAACAATGAAAAGGAACAATTGTCTAAAGAATGTATGATTTTGAAGGCTAAGTGCAAAAAACTGGAACTTAGGGTTAGTGAGACTGTAAGTGAAAATACTGTATTGAAGAACTAGGTTCATGCACTTTATTCAACTGTTCTAGAACTTAGATCTAAAACTGAAATTAGGAATAGGTAAAAAGACTGTTGATCACACACAACTCACTCTAGAAGAAAATGTAGGGAAAATGAAAGATGAGTTGTATAAAAGGGATGAGCAGGTGAGAATCCTAAAGGAGGATCTAAGCAAGGTCAAGCATGAGCTAGGCAGAACTTGTAAATGGAACAGGTCTTCCGATGCACTTTCATGGCTACACGAACACCATAGTAGCAACAAAAGAGGACTTGGCTTTGGGAACCTCGCACCTAAATGGGATCCCAAAAGTAAGTACCTCACACTTCTTGAGAACAAGATTTGCACACACTGTGGCAAAATAGGTCACTATAAAAGTGAATGCACTGCAAAAGAAAAGGCTAGGCAAAAGAAGAAAGAATTTGTTCAAGGGAAGAATAGGCTACCGAGTTGGGCTAAAAAGAATTTGATTCATCATTTTGCCTAGAGAAAAGGACCCAAACTAGTTTGGGTTCCTAAGACTAACCCCTGATTTCCTTTTGCAGGTCCAAGTGAAGGGGAGCAGTCAAATATGGTACATAGATAGTGGCTTTTCAAAGCACATGACAGGAAACAAGAACCAGTTCCTTTCACTTGAGGACCTTAAAGGAGGTAATGTCTCCTTTGGAAATGGGAAGAAATGTGAGATCATTGGGGTTGCAAAGGTAGGTAAGACTGATTCTCACTCTATTGAGAAGGTCTACTTGATAGATGGACTGAAGTACAGTCTAATAAGTGTATCACAATTGTGTGATATAGGTAACATAGTAGCATTCACATCTACCAAATGCTTTGTGATTAATCTTACCACTGGCAAGATAGTTTTGCACGAAAAAAGAGTGAACAACATATATGTTGTAGATCTGTCCATACTTTTAGAAAATGAACTCATTTGCTTAAGTATGTTGGATAATTATCCCCTCCTTTGGCACAAGAGACTTAGACATGCCAGTCTAAGTCAACTAAACAAACTAGTCTCTAAGGATTTGATTATAGGACTACCTAACATTAAGTTCAAGGAGGATAAAATTTGTGAGGCTTGTGCAAGGAGGAAGCAGGTAAGATCCTCTTTTAAAAGCAAGAAAGTGGTAAGCACCACCAGGACAATGGAACTGGTCCATATGGATCTTTGTGGACCAATAAGAACATTAAACAGAGGTGGTAAGAGATATATGATGGTGCTTGTTGATGATTATTCTAGGTTTACTTGGACATTATTTTTTACATCTAAAGATGAAGCATTCAACATGTTTACTTCTTTTGTTAGAAAAACTCAGAAACAACTAGGTAATCAACTTGCATCAATTAAGTCTGATTATGGTACTGAATTTGAGAATGCTAAATTTGCTGAATTTTGTGATAAGCATAGCATAGATCATAAAGTTTTTGCTCCTAGGACTCCACAACAAAATGGAGTAGTTGAAAGAAAGAATAGGACACTTTAAGATATAGCTAGGATTATGCTTCTTTCTAGTAAACTGCCCCATAGTTTCTGGGCAGAAGCTGTGAACACTGCATGTTACATCATAAACAGGTGCATGACTAGACCTCTTGTAGAGAAGACTCCTTGTGAGTTACTTAAAGGGAGAAATCCAAACATATCCCATCTTAGGGCATTTGGATGCAAGTGCTTTGTGCAAAATAATGGTAAAGACTCCCTACGTAAGTTTGATCCCAGAAGTGATGAGGGGGGTATTCTTGGGATATTGTTCACATAGTAAAGATTATAAGATTTATAACAAAAGAACTATGAGTGTAGAAGAAAGTGTACATGTGATTTTTGATAAAACTAACATTCTTTCTGAGAGGCAGGAACATGATGATGAAGCAGTTGGGCTGGTGAGAAATTCAAATGAAACCACAGCACAGACTGAAGCTGCACCAGAAGTAGGAACAGGTGATGAAACATGTCCTTCTACCCAGGGCAGCTTGACAGGGAGAACTGAACAAAGAGAAAGTGATCCTCAAACCTCAAGGGAACCTGTCCATGAACCTGTTCCTCAACAACAAAATATTGAAGGAACATCTAAGGGAAACCAACTGGATGTGAAACCTTACAAGTATCAAAGTTCTCATCCCATTGAGAACATAATCACGGATCCAACCTCTGGAATCAAAACCAGATCTTCTTTGAAGAATCTTTGTGCTTTTGATGCTTTTTTTTATCTCTGATTGAACCTAAAAATATTGTTGA
Organism: Nicotiana tabacum; assembly: GCF_000715075.1. Lineage (NCBI taxonomy): Eukaryota > Viridiplantae > Streptophyta > Magnoliopsida > Solanales > Solanaceae > Nicotiana > Nicotiana tabacum. The sequence continues at coordinate 12,641,964 of NC_134091.1, forward strand.
GGCTTTGTAGGATGTAGACTGGGTGAATGCAATGCAAGATTAAATCAACCAATTTGAGAGAAGTCAAGTTTGGCATTTGGTATCAAAACCCACGGACAGATCAGTAATTGGCACAAAGTGGGTCTTCAGAAACAAACTTGATAAAGATGGAACAATTACAAGGAACAAGGCAAGATTGGTGGTTCAAGGATATAGTCAAGAGGAGGGCATAGACTATGATGAGACTTTTTCTCTAGTTGCAAGATTGGAGGCAATTAGACTCCTTATAGCTTTTGCTGCTTATATGGAATTCACTCGCCATCAAATGGATGTCAAGAGTGCCTTCCTCAATGGTTATCTAAAGGAAGAAGTGTTTGTCAAGCAACCCCCGGGCTTTGAAAGCAAGGAATGTCCTGATCACGTGTACAAGCTTGACAAGGCACTTTATGGGCTCAAACAGGCTCCAAGAGCATGGTATGAAAGATTATCAAAATTCTTGCTTGAGCATGGATACAAGAGAGGTAAAATTGAAAATACTTTATTATTGAAAGAAAAAGGTAAAGATCTCCTGGTAGTTCAGATATATGTTGATGATATAATCTTTGGAGCAACTACTGATAAGTTAAGTAAAGAATTTGCTAAACTAATGGGGAGTGAATTTGAAATGAGTATGATGGGTGAGCTTAATTTCCTTTTAGGCTTACAAATTAAACAAAATTAAAATGGAATTATGATCCATCAGCAGAAGTATGTGAAAGAGTTGCTTAAAAGGTTTAAAATGGAAGATTCCAAAGAAATTGACATTCCTATAGCAACAACTACAAAATTGGATATAGATGAACCTAGTTCATCTGTTGATCAGAAGTTGTATAGGGGAATGATTAGCTCTTTGTTGTATCTCACTGCTAGCAGGCCTGATATTATTTTTAGTGTAGGCCTTTGTGCTAGATTTCAGGCAAGTCCAAAGGAGTCTCACTTGACTACTGTCAAGGGGATCTTGAGATACCTAAAAGGCACCACTAACCTTTGTCTATGGTATCTAAAAGGTAGTAATTTCAACTTAGTGGAATATGATGATGCTGATTATACAGGTTTTCTTGTGGATAGAAAGAGCATCTCAGGTATGGCACATTTTCTTGGCTCATGTCTTGTGTCTTGGGCCACCAAAAAGTAAAATTTTGTGGCCTTATCTACTGGTGAAGTTGAGTATGTTGTTGTTACCTCATGTTGTTCTCAATTGTTATCGATCAAACAGCAATTAATGGACTTTATAATTGATGTAGGTTGTATCCCCATCTTTTGTGATAACACCAGTGCAATTAGTATGACTAAAAACCTGATTCATCACAAGAGAACAAAGCACATAGATGTTAGGCATCATTTTTTAAGGGACAATTATGAAAAAGGTTTGATCACTGTAGAATTTTGTGCTACTGACAAGCAAATAGCTGACATCTTCACAAAATCTCTAAGTAGAGATCACTTTGAAAGGAACAGGTTAGAATTAGGGATGATTAAGATCACCTAAAAGGAACCAACTCTAACTCAAAAAATTAGTTAGAAAAATTGTGAATTTTTGTAAATAATTAGATTAGATTTTGCTCAGTCTCATACTTTTATCAGTATACTCTTATGCCATGTGCTAAAATGACTCATTAATCTCTAATGATATTATCTCTATTTTCTTGAAAAATTCAGACTTACACAAGAGATTTCTCAATGAAAACCTGGTTCATCAAGATTACTTGGTACGTATTCTCCACTCTGCATATTTTGAAATAACTATATTTGAATTATGATCAAGAGGAAAGTCCCAGTCAATCCTAAACTCCTTGACCTTATCAATTACGAAATGAACCAATTTCATTCAAACAAGAGTCCAAAATGCAATAAGTGCCTAGATTCTAGGGACACTCTTCAACGTCTTTTCAAACTATATTTCAGTTTGATTAGACTTCTGAAAAGGTTGTCGTTAGCCAATTAAACACCCACATCTTAAATTGATTAGGCCTTGGTGTTTCTTCACTTTTAATTCTCAAGCCGTCAAAATTCTCTCCATCTTCTCACATCTTCCAAACACACTCAAACTCATTTTTTTCTTATCTAAGCACAGAAATGGCTAACCCTTCTAAGAATCCCTCATCACCACCCAGGGAAATCACACTCACACCATCAATCACACCTTCAACCACGCCCACCTCTAAGAAAAGCATAGTCAAGATGATTGCTCGCAAGGTTTTTGCGGGAAGAGAACAAATCAAGAAAATTAATGAAAAATTGAAAGCAAGTCGAGAGGAAAAACCCCAAAAATCTGACGAATCGTTCAAATCTGCTACTGGGGGGAGAGATACTGTTTTGTCTGAAAGAGAACAGGTAACTTCTTCTGGCCCAAATATTACTACTGAAATCATCTTTGAGGTCGCTAAAAATTTGGAGAATAGATTCATTTTGGTGGGAACTGTAGTTGGGGTTGAGATATCTGAATCTAAAAAATATGTGGTAAAGATAAAATGAGAAAAGAAAAGGAGAGTAAGGGTATTCAAGGTGTTGTGAGGGGTATGGTAAAAGGAGTGGCTGAAGGTTCACCCACTGCTACTAGTCTAACTGAAGAAACATAACAGGTAACTTCTGGCCCAAATATTACTACTGAAATCATCTTTGAGGTCGCTGAAAATTTGGAGAATAGATTCATTTTGGTAGGAACTGTGGCTGGGGTTGAGACGTCTGAATTTGAAAAATATGTGGTAAAGATAAAACGAGAAAAGAAAAAGAGAGTAAGGGTATCCAAGGTGTTGTAAGGGGTATGGTAAAAGGAGTGGCTGAAGGTTCACCCACTGCTACTAGTCTGACTGAAGAAACAGGAAAAATGGTAGTGTGGAGTGAGGAATATGCTGGAGAAGAAGATAGTGTAAAAGAAAAGGGGGGAAGTGGGCATGGAGAAGGTGTTGAGGGGTTGGTTCGATTAGGGAAGGATGTTCAAGAACTTGTTCCATTTGACCAGGAAACCCTCACAGACCTTCTGAAAAGGGTGTCTGACAGTTACAATCCCAAAAAGAAAAGGAGTTCAGGAGTCAAGGTTCCTGGCACTGCTAGGGCAAACAAGAAGAGAAAGGTTGCCTCTTCTATCCCTGTAGAGATTCCTCCTACAAGAGGAAGAGCTACAAGTAGTCAGAAGAAGCAGAGTGAGGCTGAACTGGAAAAAGCCTTAGAAGAAAGTAAGAGAAAAGCTGCTGCTAAAGGAAAAAGAAAGGTGGTTGAGCCTGTTGAGGTTGTTGAAAAATACTAGATGGACCTGGTCCTTCGGGATGAAGAGGAGACAGAGGAAATGGAGGTTGTGACTCCAAAGGCAAAGGAAGCCAAGACTTCCACAAAAAAGTCTGTTTCAAGACTTCGAGTTTGTGAACAAAGTTGTGTTGCCTAGGCAGGAAAGGAGGTACATTGCAACATTCATGGACCTGGTCCTTATGGAATGTTTGGACAGTGGGAGGTAAATTAACTGGCCTGGTTTCATTATCCAGTTTCTTGATAGGGTTCTAAATGGCACTAAAACTCACGCCATACCTTATGGCTTTATTCTCATGGTTGTACTTACACACTTCAAGGTATCCATCAAGAAATGGGAAGTTGGTGCAAGCAAGGGTCATTTTGGGGGAAACTGTCACGACCCAATTTTCCCTCCGTGTGACGTCATGACGGCACCTAGTCTCTACAACTAGGTAAGCCTAACATTTTTGCGGATACTGAAATAAAAATATAAATTTAACCAACTATTCAAAAATACACAATAATCCCAAAATCCGGAACATCGTGAATCACATACTACAGAAGGAAAATCTAGTGTCTCTATACATCAAAGTCTAACAAAGGAAAAATACAGAAGATAACGGACATGAGAAAGAGTAGAAGGGGACTTTGAGGTTTGGGACGCGATAGATATACCTTGAAGTCTCCAAAGTGGTCCCGGCTCACTGATAGTGCAGCTGATAAGGAGCACCTGGATATGCACACGAAAAACATAGGCAGAAGAGTAGCATGAGTACACCACAATCGGTACCCAGTAAGTGCCAAGCCTAACCTCGGTCAAGTAGTGATGAGGCCAGGTCAGGGCCCTACTGGTATATATATAATAAAACAATATAGAATGAAATACCGCAGTAAAATAAAGATTGAAATTTAACAAGAATGAAATCATAGAAGACAATAGTTCAGTACACAAAGATAACAATAGGGGATCTCTCGAGATACCGTCTCGTAGTCCCAAACGTAAATGTGCAGTACAAGGGGATCTCCCGGAATACCATTCCGTAGTCCCAAAGTAAATATGCAGTACATGGGATCTCCCAGAATACCGTTCCGTAGTCCCAAAGTAAATATGCAGTACATGGGGATCCCCCGAAATACCATTCTGTAGTCCCAAAGTAAATATGCAGTACAAGGGGATCTCCCGGAATGTCGTTCCGTAGTCCCAAAGTAAATATGCAGCGCAAATAATAGAAATACAACTACATCGCGAAATCTTATAATTTAGACTAAGCACCAGTCAAGGAAAAGGCAGGAAATTCACTAAGCATGTTGCACAGAGTTCACATAAGCAATAAAGACACGTAGACATGTTGTATTAGACTAAACAGGATAGCTACACATATTAGAATAACTCAATTAAAAGGAAAATAAGTTATTGCTCAGTAAGAAAATCGGGTTTTTTCACAACTAGCCCGTGTACGTGCTCGTCACCTCATGTAAACGGCGCTCATATATCAAAAACAGTACAAATCCTACAGGGAGTTCCCCCACACAAAGTTAGACAAGCCACTTACCTCGAGCCAAGCTCAATCAATCGGTCACAATGCCTTTCCCACGAATATCCGGCTCTGAATGGTCCAAATCTAGCCAAAAATAATTACATATCATAAATACAACTATAATAGACTAATCTAATTAATGAAATCAATATTTTAACAAAAAATCTGAAATTCGCCCTAAAATATCGATCCGGGCCCACATCTCGAAATCGAGTAAAAGTCACAAAATATGAACACCTATTCACTCATGAGTTCACTCGTACTAAAATTATCCAAATTCGATGTCTAAATCCTAATCAAAACTCAGAAATTCGGTTAGGGAACTTTTCCCCCATTTCCCCAACTTTTCAACCCAAATCCGAAATTAAATGAAGAAAACAACTATAGATTAATAAAATACAACCAAAAATGAGTAAGAAATTGTTACCCCAAAGATCTCTCTGTAAATCCCTCAAAGAATCGCCAATTTCCGAGCTCCCAAATCCAAAAATGGAGAAATGAATCAAACCCTCGAAACTCTCTCTTTTCTGCCAGCGAACCCGCTCATGCGACCTCATCATCGCACCTGCGGCACCGCACCTGCGGGAAAAGCATCGCAGGTGCGAAAGTCACTTATGAAGGCTGGGTCCGTATCTACGGCAATGGGGCCGCACCTGCGTGAGCGCGCCTACGGATACCTGCCCGCTTCTGCGGTCCTTCGCCGCATCTGCGATTCCCCTCTTGCATTTGCGGGCATCGTAGATGCGGAACTAACCTCGCACTTGCGATCCCAGCCTGAGCTTCCCAAATCCACTTCTGCGCTTGCTTCTTCGCATTTGCGAGCCCGCACCTGCAGTATCCCCACCGCAGGTGCGAAAACACCAGATGTCTGAAACTTCAGCAATGGCCTAAGTCCAAATTTCAACCCATTAAGCATTCGAAACACACCCGAGGCCCCCGGAACCTCAACCAAATATATCAACAAGTCCTAAAACACCATACGAACTTAGTCGAGTCCTCAAACCACATCAAACAATGCTAAAATCATGAATCACCCTCAAATTCAAACTTAAAGAACTTGAAACTTTCAAACTTCTACAACCGGCGCCGAAACCTATCAAACCACGTCCGAATGGCCTTAAATTTTGCACACAAGTCATATTCACCTTACGAACCTACTCCAACTTTCGGAATCGGAATCCGACCCTGATATCAAAAAGTCTACTACCGATCAAAATCTCCAAAAAATTCGATTTTCGCCATTTCAAGCCTAAATAAGCTACGGACCTCTAAAACACAATCCGGACATGCCCCTAAGTCCAAAATTACCTAACTGAGCTAACGGAACCGACAGAATTTCATTCTGGAGTCGTCTTCACACAGTTCCGACTACGGTCCAAATCCTAAGGCTTAAACATACATTTAGGGACTAAGTATCCCAAAACACTCCAAAAACCAAAACGAAACCTCCCGATAAGTCACAATAGTAGAAATAGATATGGGAGAAGCAGTAAATAGGGGATCGGGGCTATTACTCTCAAAACGACCGGCCGAGTCGTTACAAAAATACTATAACTGCTTGTGACTATGAAGTCCAAACCACTCCCAAAGAACCTGGTTCATCCAAAAAAGTACCAGTGAATATCAAAGTGCGAGCTTTGGGGTAAGAAAGTGGGGCTAAAGATGTTAAAATTGATAGGGTGAAGAAGAGGTTAGCAGAAGTGGAGATTGAGAGAGATGCTCTCAGAGCTGAGCTGACAAAAGAAAAGAAGAAGAATGATGGCATTCTTCAAGATATGCTGAAACTACTTCAAGCCAAAAATCAAGAACCTGGTCCTTCCCAGCCTTTAGCCTTCCTAGCCCAGTATAGATCAACCAGTGACCCAGTTCGGGATTTTTTTTGTTTCTTTTACTCATGATCCAGTGTTTTTATTTCTTTTTATGGTTGTGGATAACTAAGTATCAATGATAATCGACTGTTTTTGTGCTCTAACTATTTGTTGATGCTTCTTAGATGGCTAATATCATTAGATTGGTAAATGATACTTGACTCCATGATTGTATTTGAAGTAGCCCCAGTGGCCATGAGTAATTTCTATTAAAATCTGGTTATCTAATGAGTATAATTATGCATCTTTTTGATGATGCCAAAAGGGGAAGATAGGTTTGTGCCTTTTACTTTGGACTGCGATATTTATAACCTAATGAACCTAGTCCTTGATGATTAGTGTCTTTAAAATGAAAAGTGTTCTAACATTGTATTGATGTTGAGCTAAGTTGACACAGGGCCTATGCTTATGAAAAGCACAGAGTTTGTCATCATCAAAAAGGGGAAATTTGTTGGCCCAAGTAAAGTTTTGTTTTGATGATTGACAAAGGAACTCAAGCATGAACTAGGTCCATCCACAGTGTACACAGACACGGGCAGATTCGAGCATAAGGGATGCACGTGAGGAAGATAAGCTTAACTTGTTATATCTGATATCTCCTGATCGAAAAGTTTGCATAATTGATAAGGAGAAGGACTCCTTACTCGAAGAGAACTTATCCAAGATAAGGGAGGAGTTAGAAGTTGAAGATAACTAGAACTCTTCCACCAAGGAAGAGTAGCATTAGAACTCTAGTTATTTCTCATTCTACTAACTCTATATATTGCAGGATGTTCTCATTTTACATACACGCACAAACGTTGAAGTTAAACGTGAGTTGAGAGCAAAATAGCAAGGCATTTTGCAAATAATTCTTGTGTGATTTAAGTGTTCGAACCTGAAGCTACATGAACCAAATAGAATAACCAGTTCCAAGCGTCTGTCTTTTATACTGGTTCAATTATAGTAGGTATTTTCAAGTTGTACCTTTCAGCTTTATCTAGACGCAATTGTATTAGGTATTCTGAGTATTCAAGTTAGAGTTAGCTTGAAATTGTCGCAACAGTTAGAGGCTGGCTGCCAAAACGGGATTAGAGTTAATCCTTAGGTTTATAAAGAGTTTTGTAAATGTTGTTTTGGCTCAGTGATTTAGTGAAGTGTTGGAAAAAATTCTACTGAGTAGTAGGTTGTGATTTTTTCACCTTTTGAGCCGTGTGTTTTTCACGTAAAAATATTTGTGTTCTTTACTTTTCGCATTTACTATTTCCGCAACAGTAGTATAAGGAACACTTAGAAAAACCTTACTACTATTTTTGTTTCTTTTACTTTGATTATCATTACTATTTTGTTGCCGATACTTTTTTTCTTTAGTATTTTTATCATAATATTTTTTTTTACTCTTGTACTTTTCAAACATATTTTGAAAATGCTTTTATTGAGGCGAAGGTCTATTAGAAACAATCTCTCTATCACACACAAGGTAGGGATACCCACCTTCTCCATACTCCACTTATGGAATTACACTTGATACGTTGAGTTGGCACAACGTAGGTTGGTCTAGACATATCTTTCTCTATCAGTGCTCATTGTTTGAGTAGAAAAAAGATTGTTGTGATTTTTAAAAAGTATTAAGAATGGATTAATTACATGAATCTCCTACCTGGCTCGAAAAGACTAAGGCCTACGCCCTAATAGGAGAGGCAAAGATACCATAGTGTGCCAAGTGGCAACATAATAAAAAGTCACTTGACAATTTTAGGACAAAGTTAGTTATGTTAGGTAAAAATTAGTTTCCTTTTGAATTTAAATTTTAAAAAATAAAATTATGCATTATTTATTATTAATAGTTAGTTACTCTTTTTGAGTTTGAATTTAAATATAGAAGAAAAGTCTAATTTGAATTTGAAATAATTACAACTTAGTAAAAAAATATAAAAATCAAAACTTTATATTGAAAATAAAATAGAAGAAAAGTCTAATTGCTTATCCTATATAATCTATCTATATATAATAGAAGAAGCAATTAAAGACACCATAGTAAGCTAAGTCACAACATAAGAAAAAAAAACTTCGTAATTTTAGGACAAAGTTAGTTAGGTTAGGTAATAGTTAGTTTCTTTTTGAATTTATATTTTAATAAAATTAAATTATGCAATATTTATCATAAAGTCTAATTCTTATTCCATATCTATCTATATATAATAGGAGAGGCGAAGACACCATAGTATGCCAAGTGGCAACATAATAAATAGTCACTTGGCAATTTTAGGACAAAGTTAATTAAGTTAGGTAAAAATTAGTTTCTTTTTGAATTTAAACTTTAAAAAATCTTCTATATATAATAGGAGAGGCAAAGACACCATAGTATGTCAAGTGGCAACATAATAAAAAGCCACTTTGTAATTTTAGGACAAAATTAGTTAGGTTAGGTAAAAATTAGTTTCTTTTTGAATTTAAATTTTGAAAAATGAAATTATGCATTATTTATTATTAATAGTTAGTTACTCTTTTTGAGTTTGAATTTAAATATACAAGAAAAGTCTAATTTGAATTTGAAATAATTACAAGCAACATAGTAAAAAAATATAAAAATCAAAAATTTATATTGAAAATAAAATAGAAGAAAAGTCTAATTGCTTATCCCATATAATCTATCTATATATAATAGGAGAATCAATTAAAGACACCATAGTAAGCTAAGTTGCAACATAAGAAAAAAACAACTTCTCAATTTTAGGACAAAGTTAGTTAGGTTAGGTAATAGTTAGTTTCTTTTTGAGTTTATATTTTAATAAAATTAAATTATGTATTATTTATCATAAAGTCTAATTCTTATTTCATATAATATAGAAAAAAATTCTAAAAATATTGATATATTTTATACAAAATAATAAAAGAACATATATTATGGACGAAGTAAAAAATATAAAAATTAAAACTTTATACTGAAAATAAAATAGAAGAAAAGTATAATTGCTTATACTATATAATGTAAAAAAATCCAAATATTGATACATTTTATACAAAATAATAATAATAAAATATATATTTTAGACGAAGTAAGAAATATATATTATCTATGTTATATTAAAGGAGGTATCTATATATTATATATTATATTATCTATACATAATAAAAGGAGAGGCAAAGATATCATATTAAATCAAGTGACAGCAAAATAAAAAATCACTTAGAAATTTTAGGACAAAAAAATTGTTTTCGTAAGATTAAGCCAAATATCAAGATACTTCAAAATATTCTCCGCGCAACGCGCGGGTATAAATACTAGTAATGATAATAAAGAGATGGTGGAGCAGATAAGGTGCTCTAATCTAGAACCATATTCTCCCAATGAGAAAAATCGTTTAACTGACTACTAATCTTGTACCCCAATTCTCGACCTTCATGCTCTCCTGTATAGGGTCATATGCTTGAGGTGGATCATTGAGTTGAAAGGACCCAAAGGTGACCCAAGTTATTGAGTTTAACTGGATCACATGCTTGAGTGAAGGCCCGGCCCATGTCCACTTTGAGAGTTTTTAGCCCAATATTAACTGGGTAAACAACGACTACATAGCCGTTGCACCCAAAAATTTGGTCCCCAATTTAAGTCCTTTTTGTGGTGGTGGGCTTTGGATTCTTTTCCGTAACGTCTTTTAACCAACTCCCACTTTTGAAACCGATTGAATGTGACTCTTTGCCTGAATAAGACAACAGACTTTCCAACTGCCTGCTGCTAGTTTCTTCTTTCCAAACTCCGTTAATTTGAAATTCCAGTTTTACCCTCCCTCTCAAATTATCTTTTTGTTGTTTTATTTGTCAAGAATATAACTGATTTTATTTTGAATAGATTTCATCAAATGGAAATATACTAATTTCAACATAAAACACTAACAAAAAATGAAGTGCAATACAGATTTACAACTGTATTCCATCATGATTAAAATGATGGCCTAAGAAGCAAATTTGAGCTTTATTTTACATACTCCAATCAAAGGTGCATCCAGAATTTGAATAATAAGGGATCCAGCTTTAAGTTATTTATCATTGCACTCACTGTACGATTAAATTACAAGTTCAAAGTAATACTTGTTGAGATTTTAGTAAGTTTTTACATATAAATTCATACTCCGAGTCGAAAGTTATAGGTTTAGTTGAACCCGTAGGCGAAATGCTAAATTTTTACCTGACTTGCAATATTACTAATTCAACAACAACAACAACAAAGTCAGTGTAATCCTACAAATAGGTTATGAGAAAAATAATTTGTATGCAGACCTTACCCAATCTTTAAGAAGACAGAGAGATTGTTTCCAGTAATGCAATATTACTAATTTGAATCTAGTAATTTCATAATGGTTTTTACTCAATTAAATTCATTTCTTCCTCGGATATAAAAAAAAAATGATAAGACAAAAGCAAACTACTAACTTACCTCTAAAGTTAACAATATAATAGTATAAATAAACAATTTTCATACAAAAAGCGAGCATTCCATTTTTAATGTTTTCCTTTTTCTTTCCTAATCCTTAGAAATAAATTTTAAGAAAAAAAATGCATTTGAAAATTTGAAATACTATAGAAGTACTAATAATGGCAAAATCGAGACATCACCAAAATTTAACATTTCCGTCAAAAGTCCAAAACGGTAGAGAGCAACCGACACGTCAACAGTATCACCGAACGTAAAGTCCAAACAGTTTTCGTTTTAAAACGTCCAAAAAAGACCCCGTCCGTTTATCAGTCGTTTTCTTCGTTTCTCTCTAATTGTCTCTCTTTACACTCCACTCTCCCACCATTTCCATATTCTCCATTTTTCACACTCCATCTCTAAGCCTTGAATCTCACTATTCCAAAATGTCGTCTTCACCGGAGCTCCGGTCACCGGCGAAAACTAACGGTGATACGAGGAAAATACTTGGGCCGGGCGGAAACCGGGTCAGAGATTTAGAAGAGCAGAAGAGGAAAAAGGAAGGAGTAAAAAAACCCGAGAGGCCTAAGAAGTCAACAGTTTCACAGACAGTTGTGCGGGTGCGGAGCAATGGGTCAGTTGATAGTTCTTCCTCGGAGTCATCAACTATAAAAGCTGTGAATTCAAAGAGAGGAGTTGAAAGGAATGGTGTGAAAAAACCCGCTAAAGTTGTTGCTCAAGGAGTTGAAGCAGCTGAGGCTTTGGCCCCTTTGGTTCTAGTTCCGCTTAAGCGTTGCGATTGGATAACACCTAACTCGGGTAAATTTTAATATTTAACCCCGTTTCTGCTATTCCATTTTTCTTTGTGTATGTCATTATGTGTGTGAGAGAAGTGAAAAGTTGTCTGCTTTACGTATTTTCGAGTTGAAATTTAATGAATTTTGTTCAGTTGCAACGTGCGAAACTAAGTTACAAGTTTATAAGTTTATAGTGATAATTACATAGCAGGATAGCTCGAAGTTTAATGAGGATCGTTTGCTGGTTGGTTTTTATTCATAGTGCTTCAATGTAAGAAATTGGATCGCGTAAATTAGCAAGTAGGGATAAGTGGGAGATTTAGAACAAGGCGAATCATTGAGCAATGATTTCGACTATTAGGAATATACCAAGTAAGCAGCGCAAACCTTGAGATATACATTAAGGTTGGGGAGAAATGTCAATTAAGTTTGGTGATTTTATCAAAAAGAGACTAATTTACCCAACATTTTCTATTTATCCACACCCAAATCGAAAATTAAAGAACTTTCTCATGACTAAGAAAGTTATAGAACAAGGAAGTTGCACCAAAGTTGCAGAATTTGGTGCAACATGTCCGCAATAGATGTAGATGATAGTTTGGCTATTGTTGATTTTATTAGCTCATTGCATAGTTTGTAATGGCCTTTTTCTTTTGGTTGTAACTTCTCCCAGCATTCTCTTTATGCTGATTTAACAATGAAAGTTACTCTTTACCTATTAAAAAAAGATAAGGAAGTTACAGAACATCAACTCTAATCGTTAGGATTTTATCTATATAGGTAATACCGTAATAGTGACTGATCTAAATGAGGAGAAAAAGGCTTGATCCTTGTAATGAAGTGAAGATGCAATATCCTTTGCAAGCTCAAGTGTTGTGAGTATCAAAAGGTAAGCAAGTCTAAGGACAGTTGACCTTGAACTTCTGCTATAAATTTTCTTCCATGAGGCTGTTCCACGTGAGTTGATGCACTGTGACCACAGACGTTGGAGGAGCAAGGCAAAGACCCTGCAGTTTTCCCTCCTCCACACTAGGGTATTAATGACTCTAATTGCCAACCCGTAGCTCTTTGGCAGAGGGATGCCTTTATAATGCTATAAAAATGGATTAAGTTCTTAAAACAATGATCAAAGCAAGAGCGGAGTGCGAGGAAAAGGCTTTTGCTTTGAAACTTTTACAATCCCACATTATGTATGGGCTGCAATATCCTTATATGGTCTTTGGATATACTCATCACTTGAGCTAGTTTTTGCTTTTGAGTTAGGCCCAAGGTCAATTTTCTTTATATGTATTAGTGGCAGACCCATCGTAATCTTGGGATTTCTAATGTTTGACTACCTATGCTATGTCACTTCATGCTCTAGATGTCCAGACTTGGGCGGGTCCCGTACAAGTAGGTGCTAGAATCCCTCATAGGTTAAGTACTGGGCAATCTTTACTGCTTGACCTATCTTTTAGGGTTGAGTTAGGACAAGGTTCCTTTTCTTACAGAAATATTGTGACCTTAGCTAAAATAAAAAGTTTGGCCTCTCGTACTCTAACGTAGGGAGCACAATCTTTTGGAAATCATATTTCCCTTTTCCTTTTAGAAGGAAAATAGTGTGGCATCCGACTCTTGGTAGACACAAATATAGTTGATAAATCCATGTTCTGTTTTTAATCTTTTGTTTTTGGTTTTTGGTAGATAGGTTATAGTAGTGTTGCTTGTTAGTTGATTTCATCTTCTAGCCTTGGCTGATGGTTTTTGGATTCAAGCATCAACAATTCCGAGGTTATCTACTTTGACGACCCTCTACTTTCTTATATTTGCAAATATCTCCTTCTAACTTTTCTACTATAAAAGGCATTAACTATAAATGTTCTTGCTCACTGATAGTGATGAAGAACAAATAGAAGCTGAAAATGGATGAGAACATGGGCGTTACCTACAAATATAATTCTACGGGCTATACTGATAATGCTAAGTTGAGATTTGGCAGACGCAGATCACTAAATGATGCTTCTCTACCTCCGACATTGAGGTTAGGGGTTCGAATCACCAGGACAGAAAAGTGAGAAAATGGTGTTGTTGACTCACGGGTAAAAGGGGGTTTTGGGGGTCGGTTTGCCATATTAAAAAATATAAAATTAGATGGTCGAGGAAGTTTGTGTATGACATGGTCATGACTCAGAAGGTTTAGTATATTTCCATATTAGAGGTCAATGTGCTTCACCATTAATAAGCATTTCGAAGGGGTTTTGGGGGTCGGTTTGCCATATCAAAATATATAGAATCAGATGGTCGAGGAAGTTTGTGTATGACATGGTCATGACTCAGAAGGTTTACTGTTATTTCCAGATTAGAGGTCAATGTGCTTCACCATTAATAGGCATTTCAGAGGGGCATATGTATTATCTGTCAATGCTAATTTTGCAATTTGGCAATAGAATCATGTTGCTAGAAGAATTTATTTGGAAAAAGGAACTTTTCGCAACAAACATTTCATATCTTTCCAAAAGTTCCGAATCACGTTTTGACTTTGGAAGTTTTGGTTATGCATGGAAAATCCAGGGAATCGACATCCCCCAAACCATTAGACTTCCGGAGAAGAGGAGTCCGATCGCCATTAAAACCCTTCTCGGAAACCGAGGAAATATCCTACCCAATTCCGATACCGGGTAGGATTCACCAGCCGCTAGACATAGCACATAAGACAACAGTAGTATGAATGGGACAGAAACTATTTGACCTCTTTCAGGAAAGGGCCTTACACACGGGGACACTGGCTGATCCCGCCGAGAGGAGCAAAGGAAGGTCTCTTTCGCCTACGAGCATAAGAAAGGAGTCTCGTACAAAGAGTTGGAAAGAAGGCTTTTACCTTATTTTAGGTGGGTTAGTGCGTATCTATTCGGGCGGAGGCGAACAATGAAAAGACAAAAAGGAACGAATGATGCCAACCAACTCGACAAAGACATTCAGATATGAAAAAGATAAAGAAAGACGTGTTAAGCTTGTGTTTTCCCAGCCGACTCGCACACGACCGTCTTTTTTTCGATTGAAGAGTCGGACTCCCTGACATTGCCTTTGCATCGCAAGGAGGAAGAAGGGTCTATGCTGAAAGATAAAAGGGTGCTGCATGTATAAGTCCAAAAGAGCTATGATGACTCTCGAAATGGAATTGGAAGAGCAAGACGGGCTAGGGCTGGCACATTAACAGGATATTCAATTTGTGATAACGATGGCAGATAAACTCTTACTTGTCCCCAACGCTAAAGTACCGGGCATTTTCAGGGACTAGCCCGCTTCCACTTTTTTTTTTTCGAAAAGACAAGG
Organism: Nicotiana tabacum; assembly: GCF_000715075.1. NCBI lineage: Eukaryota > Viridiplantae > Streptophyta > Magnoliopsida > Solanales > Solanaceae > Nicotiana > Nicotiana tabacum. The sequence continues at coordinate 12,657,112 of NC_134091.1, forward strand.
AGGATTAAGAAGGCCATCATTAAGGAAAACAAGGCAATAGCTTCGGTTAAAGCAAATCCCAAAATAGCATAACCTAATAATTGTTTTGCCAATGAATGATTTCTCGCAATAGAATTAAGGTATGTCAAATTTCCCTAAATTCCTTTTCACTTTATATAACAGAAGTTGAAGGAATGTTTTTCATATCGGCCAATACCAATTAGTTAGGATTAGTTTTGGTACTATTACCTTGTCAAACAAAAAAGGATTGAGTTTTAGTATGTTTACTTTAAGTGCACGTCTTTCTAAGAGTCTTTTAATCCTCTTAGAGGTTTTTACGCTAGTAGAAAATATAGAAATTTTTTGGCACTTCTTATTTTTATGGTGTATAATTTAATATTAAGATGAGCTTAAATGGAGCGACATGGACTATGATGATTCATATAGCCAACCCCAACTTGCTTAAACTGTGGCACAATTGTTGTTGTTGTTGTTGTTTAGTCTGAAAAGGACATCAAGGGATGCGCTTCGCTCATGGCAAGGCATGGGGCCAAGCAAACCATCAAAGAACAGATCAGACATTATTCGTTTCGGTTAATGAGAACCTTACATGGATTGAAATTGTATATTACTAGAAGTGTACCTATCTATATATTGGAACTCTCTTGTAGATAGACAGCCCAACCTAAGGTGGTAGTGAATCTAGTGAGACATTAAGGATTTTTTAGTAGTTTTAAGACGCTTAATATGAGTTGTCTTGGCCATAATTTGTGCATGTAGGTAATTGGAAACAATTTCTTCTCTCGTTCGTTTTTCTTACTATGTGATAGATCTTATCTGCAAATATTTTTTTTGGCAAGACCTTCCAATTGAATAATGATTGTAGCTATTAATTGGTCTATTTAGATTCACATATTTCCTCTGCAAGCAAGCAGTGGAAGCTTAATGGAGCTAATTAGTGAATACTTGAAGTTGTCCAACTTTCTGAAATGGAGAATGACTAAAACAGTTAAGACTGCAAAACTACTGTATCATGTCCTCTAGTTTTGTCGAGACGCTATTGCAGTAATTCTTAAGGAGATTATTTTGTTGGACCAAATAACCAACCAGCAGTAACCTAATTCTGTTATTCTCTGTTTTGCAGAACCCCTGTATATTTCTTTCCATGATGAAGAATATGGAAACCCAGTTTATGATGATACAAAGCTATATGAACTACTTGCCCTGTCACAAGCATTGGCAGAAATGACCTGGCCTGCAATCCTTAATAAGAGACATATATTCAGGTTCACCATTAAAGATCATCTCTCCAAGCTTCAAAAGTAAATGTCCATATGTGTGAAATAGCTTATATTGCATCTTTCAGGAAGATGTTTGACAACTTTGATCCATCATCTCTTGCAAATGTTAATGAGAAAAAGTTGCGGTCACTAACAGAAAGTGGAAAATCATTGCTATCTGAACCTAAGATACGTGCAATTGTAGAGAACGCAAAGCATTTCCAGAAGGTAAAGAGAACTTTTACCATATACCTTTAGATCTGGAATGGCAAAACTGATCTTGAACACCTCTGCTCTTTCAAATATAAAGGTTTTTTGGCCTGCTTCTCAACTCCCATAGCGGGGTGAAATCTATGTGAACGGATTCATGATTTAACGTATATGTAACTTCATTCAAGTGATTATTATTTTATGTATTTAGAAGGAATAACAAGTCAACTTTTACTATATAGTCCAAAAACACACCAAGAGTAAATGAAACTTTAGTGGTGTAAATTTTTCACTAAAACAAATAATAAAATATCTTTGTATGAACATGTCAACTATTCCTCGATCCGTTGCCTATCTGGTGCTTACTCACTGGTGCTGCTGTCAAATATCTTCCTGTCTTGCAGATTCAGCAGGAGTTTGGTTCCTTCAGCAACTACTGCTGGCGATTTGTAAATCACAAACCAATAAAAAGTGGATTTCGCTACGCGCGTCAAGTACCGGCTAAAACACCAAAATCAGAACTTATGAGTAAGGACTTGATGAAAAGAGGCTTTCTTTGCGTGGGACCAACAGTTGTGTATTCATTCATGCAAGTTGCGGGTATAGTTAATGATCATCTCATTACATGCTTCAGATACAATGAATGTAACAACAATAATGTCAAACAGCAGTCACAAACCAAGTTAGTAAAAATAGACATACAAGGGGACCCTGCTGAGAACACTCAATTTGTTATATGAGTCATGGCCATTTGAGTTTGACATAGCTGATATCCTCTGTGGATTTGTATTACTAATATTCTTGACATACATTTAACACAGGAGTCTAGTTACATGAGTGTTAGTGTGATTTATAGTCTTTCCAGCTTTGCCAAGTGTGTATTTAGAAACTTTCTCTAACTTTTGTATTTTTCATTTATGAAGGGATTGAAGGTTGTATTTGTATCTATACTACTATGATGTCTGCTTATTTCCAAGATTTGATGATACTAGTAAATATTTCTTCATAAAGCTTCCCATTTTTGCTCAGCCATTTATTTTCAGAGAATTGCAATAAGCTTGGGGCAGATTGGCCCTCATGTCTATCTCGCGCATGCATTTTCCACAGGGGCAAGTGCATAGATAACATTCTCAAGGATGCTATTTAGATATTAGTCGTACTATTTATTTTGTCCTGAAATTTTAAACCAAAAATCTTAACTTCAGGACACTTTTGTCCCAAAAAATTGAACTAAAAAATTAAAATTCAAGATATACTGGCTAATTCCTAGCAGCCCGTTAGAATGGCTACCTGATGTCATTTCTATGAAAAACTCACCATGTTTTACTTTCGGCTCAATTCTTGTGCGCATGAGCCCAACTTCTTTACTAACTTTACTAACTTTTTAGTTTTTACTAGCTCACCGAAAAGATAATTATTTATAAAGTGGACAAAAATATTTAATTTTAACCAATGAGGCCTTCAGAGATATTATTCACTTTTTCCCCAACATTACTACCCCTTATGCTGTCAATTAAATCCATCAACTTTGCATTGATATATATATATACTAATCTTAGGGTACGCGTTTTGTGCGTGTACCTATATCAATAAATATATAATTTTTAAAAGTACATAAATATTTTTAAAATTATTGACGGAGCTAGCTTAATGAGATTAACATTCGTTATTTTTAGGAATTTATAATTTTTAATATTTATTCAATAACTCAAATAAATTATTTAATAATATTTATGTAATTTTTAAAAAATATATATTTATTGATATAGGTACGTGCAAATGATAGAAGATACAAATTATTTTCGATCTTTTTTCCTATTCGAACAATATATTATTCTCTTTGTCAATTTGTGTAATATTTAAAAATTATATTTAATAATTAAAATATATATATAGTTAGGTACCAAATCTCTTACTTTTAGTAGTATATATTATTACAATTACAAGTTCCCCAATATAAGAAGAATGAATGTGAAATATATTTCTATTGAAATTGCCGTCGAATATACAAAGAAAAGAATTTTCCCAAATAATTTATACTTTAAAGTCCTTAATATTAGGACATTTTACATAATTCAAATAAGGAAAGATTTAATAATACAATAACAACAACAACAACAACAACCCAGTATAATCTCATTAGTGGGGTCTGGGGAGGGTAGTGTGTACGCAGACCTTACCCCTACCCTGGGTAGAGAGGTTGTTTCCGATAGACCATCGGCTCCCTCTCTCCAAGAACTCTCACCTTGCTCTTGGGAAGTCCTATATATATTAGGATAATAACTAAATTACAATTTTGTCTAATGAAAAATTTATTTTTAAAAGTTAAAAAAGGCGAACAACATTCGCGAACGGTTTTCGTACTTTTAATATATATATATATATATATATATATATATATATATATATATATATATATATATATATATATAATTGATGTTGTTTGAAAACTGTTTGACATAACCACATGTTTGAGAATATTGTCTGTCCTATCTTGATATTGCTAAATAGGGGCAAAAGGGCAAAATATATAGGAGCAAGCAAGACATGTGGAAAAAAACCGCGTATGAGAAAAATAATGATAAGGCAACTGTAGGAGAACATGTGTTATACAGTAATACAGAACCCCACATTCAGACATCAAGTCGTGGTCTTGTACATTAAATCGGTTAAGCAACCATTTGTTTAATCTTTTCTTCTTTGTCTGTCCTAATGTTGATAACAAACGTGTGCATGAACATGCCATGATTTTTAGATAGTAGTTTACTAATGGGGCCATAGAGGAGAACAAAGAAAATTCAAAGAATTTTGATTTGATAGTCAAAGACTTCAAACTTATTGACATCCATCTTGTTATAGACAATCATTACGGAGAGACGATGGTATGGTCTAAGGAGCCGGAACCAAAATAATGAGTTTTTGGATTCAAGACATAAAAATAGATGGAAAATAAATTTAGTGACCAAAATACATATACCGCATTTTTCAAGGGTGTTATACCTTAAAGATCGTTTGTCCGTTAAGGTATAGCGCCTTTTAAAAGGGCGTTATATGTGAATATGAAAAAATGGGTAAGTATAACGCTGTTTATTAAGACGTTATAGTATAGCGCCTTAATAAATTGCGCTATACCTACATAATAAATCGTCCCCTTCCCTTCCCCACCAAACCAGAACTCCCCCCCCCCCCCAAAAAAAAACTTAAAAAAACGGTCGATCCCCCCATTAACGATCAAAAAATCTTGAGTGGACCCCACTCGTCCCACAAAAAGTAAAGATCTTCGGTCCCACATCCTAGCTAAGACGTTTTCTCGTTGTGGGTTGCTCGTTTCGGCTCTAAATCGCCAAATCTTCAACTTTCCTAAAACCTTAAATCGAGGTATTCCGACTTAGTTTTTGTTGAAACTCGTATAAAAACTACATATTAGTTGTTTTTAATGTGTTGTATGTTGTTTTGCGACTATTTTGCGATTTAACTCTTTTGTTATTTTTATCTGGACTATGATATCAGTGTGCTAAAAAATTAATAAAAATAGAGAAATTATTATTAGTTGTTAAAAAAAATATTAATAAGTTACTTTTTACTATGGTATATGTATTTTCGTGAATGTTTTGTGATTAAATTTATTTGTTCTTTTTATCTGGTTTAGATTATTTATTTGCTTAAAGACTAGTAAAATAGATAAATTGTTACTTTAGTTCCCTCTAGCGGTATCTTGTGGCCTAATGTAGTGCTTATATTTGTAATGTAGTGCCCTTTTAGTATAGTAAAATGTAGTGCCCTTTAGCATAGTATCCTTGTAGTTATTGAAATTAATCATTTAAGTATCTATTATACTCAAAAATACGTCAAAATAGCTTATAGTTCAAACACAAACTCTGTCTAATTCTTAGTTAACGATCGTAAGAAAATAACATGAGAAAACAATAAAAATTCAGGATATCTTGGTACTATTGGGCCTCAAATATCGAGCTCAGAACCTATATGTGAATATTTAATAATTAAATCTTGTATCTTTATGAAAATAAATTATTTAATTTTATTATAGTCAAAAATAAGTGAGTCATAAACAAAAATATATAATAATAAAACTAATATATAAATTAATAAAACTACTAACATATAAATAATAAACTAACATTTAAAATAACAGACATGTTGAGTGATAAATCGAGAAAAGTTTTTCATCATGAGCACAAGAATTCAGGATATCTTGGTGCTACTAGGCCTCAAATATCTAGCCCGGAACCCGTATGTAAATATTTAATAATTAAATCTTGTATAATTATGAAAATAAATTATTTAATTTTATTATAGTCAAAAATAAGTTAGTCATAAACAAAAATATATAATAATAAAACTAACATATAAATTAATAAAACTACTAACATATAAATAATAAACTAACATTTAAAATAACAGACATGTTGAGTGATAAATCGAGAAAATTTTCTCATCATGAACACAAGAATTCGGGATATCTTGGTGCTACTGGGTGCTCAAGAATCGAGAAAATAACAAACATTGTCACGACCCAAAATCCATAAAGGTCGTAATGGCGCCGGACTCCACTGTCAGGCAAGCCAACAATAAATACTTAATTAGGTTCTCATTTTATTACTTTTGAAATCATATTTTCCTTCAATTAAATAGCACAAGATGGAGTTTACAAAGTAAATAATAATATTTTCAACAATTTCAATATAAGACAACCCATAATCACCCCAAAACCCGATGTCACAAGTGCATGAGCATCAACTAGGAAGATAAAATAACATACAACACCTCTCCAGAATACAAATTAGACAAGAAAATACATAAGAAACTTTGAAGGGGACTCTGCTGGTTGATGATCGTAAATGGGAATACAGCTCACCTAAGTCTCCGCATTTAACCACACCTCTGTGCCCGGGACGCTGCTAGTCATATATGCACCTTTACAAAAATGTGCAGCAAGTATAGTATGAGTACGTACATCAACGTGTACCCAGTAAGTATCCCGCCTAATTCCGAAGAAGTAGTGACGAGGGGTCGACTTCGACACTTACTAGTGGTCCAATAGTATCAGGTACTATAAAGAAGTGAATGAATATGAGCCAGAGTAAATAAATGAAACAAACAAGTATAAAATACGTAGTACAATTTTCCTCTTTACAATTTACTCAAGCTCTCAACTAGCAAGTTCCCTCCATAACCGGAGCATATATATATATATATATATATATATATATATATATATATATATATATATATATATATATATATATATATATATATTGGATTTCATCAAAGAGGTTGTCATAATCCAAATCAGGGAAAAACCCTCAGATACATTGGCTTCTTGCCAAACGTTACGCACGATTCCATGAGGATAATATATATCTAGAAAATGCCGAGGCGTACGACCCGATCCAACATAAAAGTAAATTGTGCGCTGCCGAGGGTCGAACGACGCGAACCATAGATGCATCTATTAACCTGCCGAGGTGAACGACCCGCTCCCATGAGAGTGTGGTATATAAATCCTGCCGAGGCGAACGGCCCGATCCCATAGGAGTGGTAGAAGGAACTACCCCGCTCGCGGATCATACGTGCGACGCAATCAAATATAAATTTAACATTAAAATCATATCGCTTTCTTGATTCTTTTCAAAATAAGGGAAATTCAGCTTGTAGCTTTTTAAGAAAATTACTCCGCTCGCGAAATATACATGCGATGCGGTTACACATAAATTTCTTAAACTATTATAGCATTACTCAATCCTTTTCGAAATTACGAAGTTCAAATGAAACCTTTTAAATCTTAAGTTCTTTAATTTTAACTCCTTTCAAAATATTTAATAAGCAGACTAAATCTCGCTCCTTCTCAAGACAAACAATAAACATAAATCAATAACAATATCAACAAGGCATGATGTGAGCCTAAAACTACCCGGGCGTAGGCATAGCTAGTAGTTATGTACGGACTCTCGTCACCTCGTGCGTACGTGGCCCCCACAAATAGAAGCACACAATAATTTAGTTCAGCTATTGGGTTAATTCCCCCTTACAAGGTTAGAAAGGAGACTTATCTCGCTCCGTAGTTCCATAACCGGCTTCCGATCCCTTTAAACAACTCGAAACGATGCAAAACACCCCAAAACTAGCCAATAATGATGTACCCAAATACTCAATATAATCAAAGTTATAACAATTTCTAACCCCGATCGAAAAGTCGGATTCCAAAAATATTCGAAGATAACTTTACCCATAATCTCAAGAACTCAAATTCGCATACCATAGATCACGTCGTAAGTTAGTCGATGTAAATCCAAGAAGAGATTATCTTTGAGATGATAAGAAGTTAATCCTATTGGTCTTAAACGATACAAGGGTGTATAAGAGTGGTTAACAAATATTAAAAGTTAAACGAATCAAGGATGTTGTAACCCGTATTTTCGGGTAACACTAGAGGTGATTAACTGTCCCAAGAGGTCTTGTTTTAATGTATTTGAATCATATAATATCCGCATCATAAGTTTTGAAGTCAAGCGAGTTATGAAACAAAAGTCGATAAAAGTTGTCGCAACTTAGGTTTATAATTTTACTTAAACTTTAGGTCAAATGTTACTGTATTTTTCTCCCAATGTGCTTGGAATTATGGGGTGATCTACCTATCAAATTGAAGATCTATGAGTCTAGTTTCCAACGCATTAAACCGTTCGTTGATACGATCTCGGAATAGAGAGATATTCGCGTTTTCGCGAGAGTGCGCCAAGCTGCTCTCTATGGGGCCCACAAAGGCGGTTTAAGACATATGGACATATATAAGATACCTCAACCCCGTTTTAAGTCATTATTTTTCAGTATATTCAGACCTTATAACCCTAAAAACAGTCTCTCAAGGTTCTCTCATGATCCAAGACCCAAACAAAGGGCAAACAACACAAATCAAATGTCGGGAATCCCGTGGCGCTAGTAAGTTTCTTGTTCTTCTTGTTGTTGCTGATTTTTGTGTTGTTCCAGCTCGTGTGGGAGGTTGTTTTAAGTGTTTTATGTCCTGTAAATACACCTTCAAGTTTTTAATATCAATCCTAGGTGATTTCAAGTCTTCTAAAGTAATTCTAGTGCCGAAAAACCCGAATTAATTGCTAGTTTCGCTTCCTTGTTCTTGTGGCAGAATTGAAGGGATATTTCGTGGAAAATTAAGGTCAAATTGGAGTTGTTCTTTCTGTTTAAAGGTAAGGAACCTCATATATATTTAAGATTATCCAAGTTGCAGCTAAGTCGTTGAAGCTAGAACTTGTGAAATATATATCGAAAAGTTTGGTAGTAATGTTGTTGGTTGGTGGACTGTTTTGGAGGCTCAATATGATTATTAATGATGTTGTTTGGGCTGTTTGGTGATTGTATTGACTTGTGGGAAGTCATATAAATAGGGGAGGTGTTGTCCGTTTCATCGTAAAATAGGTTGTGGTCGATACATAATAGTTACGACGCTTAAACGATAATGATAGTGTCATTTGTCTTATTGTAGACTAAGGAGTCGTGATATTTGCATAGCTTGAGGTTGGGCAGTATATACAAGGTATGTGAGGCTATCCCCTTCATTCTTTTGCACGACTCCGATTGTACATAATGTAATGAACGAGCTCCCAAAGATACTCTACTCTTAGAAGCTAGCAGTACTTACATTGCTGCCCTTCTTATGAAACGATTGGTATTGATGTTACTTCTCTTATTCTTATATTATCAATGTTGTTGGTAGTTCCTGATTCTTATAAGTTTCTTGATGAAGAGTTAATCCTAATAACATGTACGAAGGATACCGACCTTACGTCACTTCGAAAGGTTCAAAATGTGATTCCAATGAGTCCAGCATGCATCATATATATATGTATCTATTTTACTCTACCGAGCCACGCTATAGTTGTATATCTATTTTACTCTACCGAGCCGCGCTATAGTTGGCCGGGTATGGCACCTATTGTGCAACCACTGATCAGTTGGGTTTTACCGAGCTCCACGTGGCCGGGTACGATTCTACCGAGAGCCCTATGATGGCCGGGTACGTTTTACCGAGCCTATTATGGCCGGGTACGATATGATGATGGTGATGCCCACAAAGGCGTATGTTTTAAAAGTTTATGTATATATATGTATGTATCATGTATTTCATGTCAGTAGCCCTCAGAGATACCCAGATGTCACAGGTTGTATATTCTCTATCCATGTTTACATTACTGTTCTTACTTATGCTTTCTTGCCTCACATACTCAGTACTTTATTCGTACTGACGTCCTTTTTATTTGTGGACGCTGCATGTCGTGCTGCAGGTCCTGATAGACAGGTAGACGTAGCTCCCCCACCACAGTAGGCTGTCCAGTTCAGCGGTTATTGGCGAGATCCCTTCTCCGGACTTGCCGTGGTCTTGGTATGCATTTTTGTTATAGACCTTATGGGTATGTCGGGGCCCTGTTCCGGCAATGTTGTAGCACTTATGTTCTTTTAGAGGCTCATAGACAGGTGTCGACTTATGTATGGTTTAGAATGCCTTTTCGGCTGATTTTTGTTGTATAGTCTTTCATGGCATCATGATAGCTCGTACCTTATATATAGTTTCTTGACAGTCTTGTCGTCCCATGTTATGTATGTTCATGACATTATCTTTCATTGTTGGATGTTCATGATCCATGTCTACTATTTATATTGATCTTGTCGGCCCTTAAAGATAATAAGGAAGGTTAGATAAAATGTACGTTGGTGCTCGGCAAGTATGGCCCGGGTGCTAGTCATGACCCTCCAGTTGGGTCGTGACAAACTTGGTATCAGAGCAAGTCTGTCCTAGGGGTTGTCTATGAGCCGTGTCTAGTAGAGTTTTTATTATGGATGTGTAGCGCGCCACATTTATAATCAGGAGGCTACGTGACATCTAGGGTTGTTACCTTCTTCCTGAATCTAGATCGTGCGTAGAGTTGAGTAGTAAGTGTTCATATCTAATATTCACCTTGTTTTCTTTCAGCGATGCCTTCGACTAGGAAGCAAGCGATTAGTAAACGGCTTGATACAGCTGTGGGAGAGGGTAACATTCAGGTGCCTCCAGCCAGAGCAGGCCAAAGTGAGGCTCAGAGTGAGATGCCGTCTCATACCTCTCTGTCTCCTCCCGAGGATATTAGGAGGCACCCAGTACATCTAGTTCCTCCGTCTGGCACTATAGACCATGATATGCGCAGTGCGGTGCAATTGTTGTCTAGCTTGGTAGCTGCTCAGGCTCAGAGGCAGAATACCGGTGCTGCTGATAAACTGGTTAGTGCGAGAGTTCGTGATTTTATTAATCTAGACCCTCCAGTGTTTACCGGATCAGACCCCAAGGAGGACCCACAAATATTTATTGATCAGATTCATCGTACATTGCGGGTTATGCATGCTAGTGATACGGAGGCAGTAGAGTTGGCTTCTTATCGGTTACGGGATTTAGCGGTTTTCTGGTATGATAGTTGGGAGAGATCTAGGGGTCCGAACGCTCCTCCAGCCGTGTGGAAGGAATTTTCTGAGGCCTTTCTTCGTCACTACTTGCCAGTTGAGATACGACGAGCTAGAGCTGATAAGTTCTTGAACCTTCGACAGGGTAATATGAGTGTACGAGAGTATAGTATACAGTTTGATTCTTTAGCAAGGTATGCTCCCATATGGTGTCAGAGATGAGTGATAGGGTGCATCTGTTCGTGAACGGGTTGGGACCACATCTGATAAATGAGTGCACAACAGCCTCCTTGGTAGAGGGCATGGATATTTCCCGTATTCAGGCTTATGCCCAGACCCTAGAGGATCGTAAGCGCCAGCAAAGGGCAGATAGGGAGCAGGATAGGGGCCAGCATAAGAGGGCAAGATTTGCAGGGTATTCTGATGAGTTCAGAGGCAGTATCAGGCCCCAATCTTCGAGGAGTTCGGCGCCACCTGTAGCTAGTGCTCCTCCACAGTTTCAGAGGCCTCGGTATGATCAATTTACCTATTCTGGTTCAGGTCAGAGTTCGAGGGCATCAGGCTCACAATTTCATAGAGATACTAGTCAGACGAGAACCCCAATACCTCGTTGTGATCAGTGCGGCAAGGCCCACTTTGGACTGTGCCGTCGAGGTTCCGATGCGTGCTATTCTTGTGGACAGCGTGGCCATATGATGCGGGATTGTCCTAACAGAGGAGGTGGTGGTATGGCTCAACTGACTGGATCTGTGTCTGGTTCTTCCTCATCAGTTCGACCTCCAGCACAAGGTTTTCAACAGTCGACAGGTCGTGGTAGAGGTAGAGGTTCAGTGCCGAGTTCGAGTGGTGCTCAAAATTGAACCTATGCTCTAATAGGTCGACAAGATCTCGAGTCATCTCCGGATGTTGTTACAGGTATATTGTCTGTGTTTTCTTATGATGTATATGCGCTAATTGATCCAGGATCTACCTTATCATATGTTACACCCTTTGTGGCTAATAAGTTTGGCATTGAACCTGAATTGATAAGTAAACCACTTGCGGTATCCACTCCGATAGGAGATTCTGTGATTGCTAGAAGGGTTTATAAAGGTTGCACTGTGATGATTTGTAGTCGTCAAACCTCGGCAAATTTATTTGAGTTAGAAATGGTTGATTTCGATGTGATAATGGGAATGGACTGGTTGGCCTCATGCTATGCAAATATTGACTGTCGTACGAAGATGGTTAGGTTTCAGTTTCCTTGTGAACCCGCCATTGAATGGAAGGGGAACATTGCTACGCCGAAAGGTAGGTTTATTTCCTATCTTAAGGCAAGGAAGATGATCTCAAAAGGTTACATTTATCATCTTGTTCGCGTTAGGGATGCGGAGGCGAAGCCGCCTACTCTACAATTAATCCCCGTGGTCAATGAATTTCCAGATATTTTCCCAGATGAACTCCCAGGCCTTCCTCCTGAAAGGGAGATTGAGTTTAGCATTGATGCATTGCCTGACACTCAACCGAACTCTATCCCTCCATATAGGATGGCCCCGGCAGAGTTGCGAGAGTTGAAGGCACAGTTGAAGGACTTGCTGGATAAGGGTTTCATTAGGCCTAGCACTTCACCTTGGGGTGCGCCAGTCTTGTTCGTGCGGAAGAAAGATGGGTCGTTAAGGATGTGTATCGATTATCGACAGTTGAATAAGTTTACAATAAAGAACAAGTATCCACTTCCAAGAATTGATGACCTGTTTGACCAACTCCAGGGTGCCAAGTATTTCTCCAAGATTGACTTGCGTTCAGGGTATCATCAGGTGAGGGTTAAGGAGAAGGATATTCCAAAGACGGCCTTCCGGACAAGATATGGGCATTTTGAGTTCTTGGTGATGTCGTTCGGGCTAACAAATGCCCCAGCAGCTTTTATGGATCTCATGAATAGTGTATTCAGGCCCTATCTTGATGTGTTCGTGATCGTATTCATTGATGACATTCTGGTGTATTCTCGTTCGGAGGCGGAACATGCGGGCCACTTGCGGATAGTATTACAGACCCTTCAGGATCATAAGTTATATGCTAAGCTCTCTAAATGTGAATTCTGGCTGAACTCAGTAGCATTCCTTGGCCATGTGATATCTGATGAGGTTATTAGTGTCGACACTCAGAAGATCGATGCAGTGAAGAATTGGCCGAGACCTACAACACCGTCAGAAGTCCGCAGCTTCCTGGGGCTAGCAGGATATTATAGGCGGTTTGTAGAAGGGTTTTCCTCTATATCAGCACCATTGACTAAGTTAACACAGAAAGCTACCAAGTTCCAGTGGTCTGATGCTTGTGAACATAGTTTTCAGGAGCTAAAGAATCGATTGACATCCGCGCCAGTGCTCACTCTCCCAGAAGGAACAGAAGGTTATGTGGTATATTGTGATGCCTCAGGTATAGGTTTGGGGTGCGTATTGATGCAACGTGGGAAGGTGATTGCTTATGCATCAAGACAATTGAAGAAGCATGAAAAGAATTACCCGACTCATGATTTGGAATTGGCTGCAGTAATATATGCTTTGAAGATATGGCGGCACTACTTATACGGCGTCCATGTTGACATCTACACAGATCACAAGAGTTTACAATACATCTTCAAGCAGAAGGAGTTGAATTTGAGGCAGCGTAGGTGGCTTGAATTATTGAAAGACTACGATGTCGAGATATTGTACCATCCCGATAAAGCTAATGTTGTGGCAGACGCTCTCAGCCGTAAGTCAATGGGAAGCTTAATACATATTGAGGCAGGTAGACAAGGGTTGACCAAAGAGCTTCACCAGCTGGCCAATATGAGAATCAGATTATTGGACTATGATGACGGAGGTGTTACTGTACAGAATACAGCAGAATCATCTTTGGTAGTCGAGGTAAAAGCACGGCAATATGAAGATCCTACCTTAGTAAGATTGAGAGAGGGAATTCAGCAGTGTAAGATTACAGCTTTCAAGATCGGAGGAGATGGGACACTGAGATACCAGGGCCGATTATGTGTACCTAGTGTGGCAGGGTTGCGAGAGAAGATTATGATTGAGATTCACCAGTCCCGATATTCTATCCATCCTGGCTCGACAAAGATGTATCATGACGTTAAGGAGCAGTATTGGTGGGATAACATGAAGAAGTCTATTGCAGAATTTGTAGCCCAGTGTCCTAATTGTCAACAAGTAAAGATCGAGCATCAGAAACCTAGTGGATTGATTCAGAATATAGAGATTCCGACCTGGAAATGGGAGGTGATTAATATGGACTTCATTATTGGATTACCTCTCTCTTATCATAAGTTTGACTCCATCTGGGTGATAGTTGATCGACTTACAAAATCTGCCCATTTTCTGCCAGTTAAGACAACTTACACGGCTGAAGATTATGCGAAGTTGTATATCAAGGAGATTGTTAGGCTTCATGGTGTGCCGGTATCTATTATATCAGACCGAGGAGCTCAATTTACGGCTAACTTTTGGAGGTCTTTTCAGAAGGGTTTAGGCACACAAGTAAATCTCAGCACTGCATTCCATCCGCAGACTGACGGACAGGCTGAACGTACCATCCAGACGCTTGAAGATATGCTACGAGCATGTGTTCTAGATTTCAAGGGGAATTGGGATGACCATCTGGCACTTATAGAATTTGCCTACAATAATAGCTACCATTCCAGTATTAAAATGGCCCCGTATGAGGTACTGTACGGGAGGAGATGTAGATCACCAGTTGGATGGTTCGAAGTCGGTGAGACAGAATTATATGGGCCAGATTTGATTCACCAAGCCATTGAGAAGGTGAAAGTGATACAAGAGCGACTGAGGACGGCACAAAGCAGGCAAAAGTCTTATTCCGACGTCCAACGTCGTGATCTGGAATTTGAGGTTGGTGATTGGGTTTTCCTGAAGATCTCGCCGATGAAGGGTGTTATGCATTTTGGGAAGAAGGGTAAGTTGAGTCCGCGGTATATTGGGCCGTACAAAATTCTTTGACGAATTGGACAGGTTGCTTACGAGTTAGAATTGCCATCTGAATTGGAATTTGTCCACCCGGTATTCCATGTATCTATGTTGAGGAAATGTATTGGAGACCCTTCTCGGGTCGTCCCTATCAAAGATGTACAAGTTACAAAGGATCTATCATATGATAAAGTGCCAGTGGCTATATTAGATCGACAAGTCCGCAAGCTGAGAACAAAGGATGTAGCTTCCGTGAAAGTATTATGGAGGAACAAGAATATAGAAGAAATGACATGGGAAGCAGAAGAGGAGATGAAGTCTAAATACCCTTACCTATTCCAGAGTGAAGATAACGAGGATGCCGGGGGAAAGAAGGACGCATTATAAGGTGAAACGGCTCTATGAGGTAAGCAATAGCTTGTGAATACTCTTTTTTTAATACAAAATGGTGATATGCAGATAATGTACATATCCATAATGCTTTGTATAGTCTTGTAAGGCCATAGGTTGGGTTTAACTGCTTGCAAGTTTGGCTAGTGTCCATTTTATGGGGGAAACTCAGCCGGAAATCTCCGTCGGAATCCACGATGAGTTAGACACCCCATAAACCCTTACATTCGAGGACGAATGTTCCTAAGGGGGAGAGGGTGTTACAACCCAAATTCGCATACCATAGATCACGTCGTAAGTTAATCGATGTAAATCCAAGAAGAGATTATCTTTGAGATGATAAGAAGTTAATCCTATTGGTCTTAAACGATACAAGGGTGTATAAGAGTGTTTAACAAATATTAGAAGTTAAACGAATCAAGGATGTTGTAAACCGTATTTTCGGGTAACACTAGAGGTGATTAACTGTCCCAAGAGGTCTTGTTTTAATGTATTTGAATCATATAATATCCGCATCATAAGTCTTGAAGTCAAGCGAGTTATGAAACAAAAGTCGATAAAAGTTGTCGCAACTTAGGTTTATAATTTTACTTAAACTTTAGGTCAAATGTTACTGTATTTTTCTCCCAGTGTGCTTGGAATTATGGGGTGATCTACCTATCAAATTGAAGATCTATGAGTCTAGTTTCCAACGTATTAAACCGTTCATTGATACGATCTCGGAATAGAGAGATATTCGCGTTTTTGCGAGAGTGCGCCAAGCTGCTCTCTATGGGGCCCACAAAGGCGGTTTAAGACATATGGACATATATAAGATACCTAAACCCCGTTTTAAGTCATTATTTTTCAGTATATTCAGACCTTATAACCCTAAAAACAGTCTCTCAAGGTTCTCTCATGATCCAAGACCCAAACAAAGGGCAAACAACACAAATCAAATGTCGGGAATCCCGTGGCGCTAGTAAGTTTCTTGTTCTTCTTGTTGTTGCTGATTTTTGTGTTGTTTCAGCTCGTGTGGGGGGTTGTTTTAAGTGTTTTATGTCCTGTAAATGTACCTTCAAGTTTTTAATATCAACCCTAGGTGATTTCAAGTCTTCTAAAGTAATTCTAGTGCCGAAAAACCCGAATTAATTGCTAGTTTCGCTTCCTTGTTCTTGTGGCAGAATTGAAGGGATATTTCGTGGAAAATTAAGGTCAAACTGGAGTTGTTCTTTCTGTTTAAAGGTAAGGAACCTCTTACTCTATATATATTTAAGATTATCCAAGTTGCAGCTAAGTCGTTGAAGCTAGAACTTGTGAAATATATATCGAAAAGCTTGGTAGTAATGTTGTTGGTTGGTGGACTATTTTGGAGGCTCAATATGATTATTAATGATGTTGTTTGGGCTGTTTGGTGATTGTATTGACTTGTGGGAAGTCATATAAATAGGGGAGGTGCTGTCCGTTTCATCGTAAAATAGGTTGTGGTCGATACATAATAGTTACGACGCTTAAACGATAATGATAGTGTCATTTGTCTTATTGTAGACTAAGGAGTCGTGATATTTGCATAGCTTGAGGTTGGGCAGTATATACAAGGTATGTGAGGCTATCCCCTTCATTCTTTTGCACGACTCCGATTGTACATAATGTAATGAACGAGCTCCCAAAGATACTCTACTCTTAGAAGCTAGCAGTACTTACATTGCTGCCCTTCTTATGAAACGATTGGTATTGATGTTACTTCTCTTATTCTTATATTATCAATATTGTTGGTAGTTCCTGATTCTTATAAGTTTCTTGATGAAGAGTTAATCCTAATAACGTGTACGAAGGATACCGACCTTACGTCACTCTGAAAGGTTCAAAATGTGATTCCAATGAGTCCAGCATGCATCATATATATATATATCTATTTTACTCTACCGAGCCGCGCTATAGTTGGCCGGGTATGGCACCTATTGTGCAACCACTGATCAGTTGGGTTTTACCGAGCTCCACGTGGACGGGTACGATTCTACCGAGCCCTATGATGGTCGGGTACGTTTTACCGAGCCTATTATGGCCGGGTACGATATGATGATGGTGATGCCCACAAAGGCGTATGTTTTAAAAGTTTATGTATATATATGTATGTATCATGTATTTCATGTCAGTAGCCCTCAGAGGTACCCAGATGTCACAGGTTGTATATTCTCTATCCATGTTTACATTACTGTTCTTACTTATGCTTTCTTGCCTCACATACTCAGTACTTTATTCGTACTGACGTCCTTTTTATTTGTGGACGCTGCATGTCGTGCTGCAGGTCCTGATAGACAGGTAGACGTAGCTCCCCCACCACAGTAGGCTGTCCAGTTCAGCGGTTATTGGCGAGATCCCTTCTCCGGACTTGCCGTGGTCTTGGTATGCATTTTTGTTATAGACCTTATGGGTATGTCGGGGCCCTGTTCCGGCAATGTTGTAGCACTTATGTTCTTTTAGAGGCTCATAGACAGGTGTCGACTTATGTATGGTTTAGAATGCCTTTTCGGCTGATTTTTGTTGTATAGTCTTTCATGGCATCATGATAGCTCGTACCTTATATATAGTTTCTTGACAGTCTTGTCGTCCCATGTTATGTATGTTCATGACATTATCTTTCATTGTTGGATGTTCATGATCCATGTCTACTATTTATATTGATCTTGTCGGCCCTTAAAGATAATAAGGAAGGTTAGATAAAATGTACGTTGGTGCTCGGCAAGTATGGCCCGGGTGCTAGTCATGACCCTCCAGTTGGGTCGTGACATCCATGCCCAATTTCGTGGTAAAAATCTAGGTTTTCTACCAAAATCTCACAATTTCTACTAATTTGCATGTCTAAATTCATATATAAACCATGTATTTAACTTGCAATAGGTGGGAATTAACTTACTTCCAAGTTGTTAGGTGAATGCTCCTCTCAAGAAGCTCTAACGATCGTCTAAGAATGAAGAAATGAGCAAAAATGCTCAAATCCCCGCTTAAAACACTCACTGCCCGGCGATCATCGCCCCCGCAGCTTCACACCCGCGACAAAGTCCTTCGCGCCTGCGGTGGATTTCTCGCACCTGTGGCGTTGCACCCGCGGCAAAATTCTTCGCGCCTGCGGTTTCGTGCCTGCGATGGATTTTTCGCACCTGCGGCTTCGCACCCGCGGCCCTTTTTGCGCAGGTGCGATCACACCAGTTATCAGATGCCTCAACTCTTCTTCAAATTTCAAATTCGATCTATTAACCACCCGGAATCTGTCCGAGTCAGTCAGGACCTTAACCGATTATACCAACACGTCCCAAAATACATTAAAAACTTAGTCGAGCCTTCAAATCACTTCAAACAACGTCGAATTCATGAATCGCATCCCATTCCAAGCCTAATGAACTTTAGAATTTCAAACTTCTACATTCGATACCGAAACCTATCAAACCACGTCCAATTGGCCTCAAATTTTGCACACAAGTCATCTTTGATATTACGGACCTACTCCAACTTTCGAAATTGAATTCCGACCCCGATATCAAAAAGTTCACTCCCAGTCAAACTTCTCAAAATTATCCAAATTTTCAACTTTCGCCAAATGATCTACGGACCTCCAAATACTTCCGGTCACGCTCCCAATACCGGAATTACCATACGGAGCTATTCCCAGACTCAAAATTCCAAACGGACATTGATAACATTGAAATGCACTTCAACCCAAATTTGTGAAATTCTTCCAAAATACTAACCTCCACAATAGGTGCTGAAACGCTCCCGGGGTATCCAGAACCCAATCCGAACATACGCCCAAGTCCGAAATCATCATACGAACCTGTTGTAACCTTCAAATCCCAATTCGGAGGTTGTTCACTCGAAAATATAATCTTAGTCAATTCTTCCAATTTAAAGCTTTCGAAATGAGAATTTGTTTTCCAATTCAACTCTGAACTTCCCGAAATTCAATCCCGACCACGCGTACAAGTCACAATACCTGAAGTAAAGCTGCTCATGGCCTCAAACCGCCAAATGCCACACTAGAGCTCAAAACGACCGGTCGGGTCGTTACAGACATGTTGAGTGATATCTTGGTCTCGGGGTTAAAGTGTTGCAGTGCGGCTATGTACCTGGGTAAAAATGTAAATGACTTATCCCAGTTACCATAAACAATTTCAAACGCACGTTTGCGCACGAGAAATGCCTTTCTTTTGGTAATGGTGCACCCATATTCCTGGTGGACGGATATAATACACTCTTTGATCTTGTATTTTATGGACGCTTCAATGTGTGGAATCAAGACAAGAGAAATCAAGTCAACATCCAAGTTGAAGTGATTCCCACTGAATGTGTCCATTTCACAATTGTGGGTGCCAATGTATTTACCCACAACCCATATATTTGTTTTCTCCTTCTTCGCACGCAACATCCAATTACAACTCGTAAACCATCTACGGCAAACAACCTTGTATACATCCGGAGTTGACTCACATACCGTCATCTCACGACACGCTTTTACGCTGTACATTTTTACCGCCCTACTTAGGCGCGCTTTATCAGGAAAAAGCATGCCCTTTGACAACACCGTTGGTCTAGACTCATCCCACATTGATGTCTGAATTTCGTCAGTATCCCGTGTGAGGGCATCCACATCCGGCATACTTGGCAAATGATCAAGGTAGGGAATCTCCCTTGAATGAAACGGCATATGAGACTCGTACACTCTTAGTCTAATGGGGGGTGGAACATGATCTTTCGTCAAATCAGGTCCAGCATTCTCTTCCTTCTCATTATCACCCCCATCAGGGAAGGGTGTGTCATCTCCGGACTCATCGACATTGTTGTCATAATCACTGTTCTCTTCCTGACTTTGTGCATCTGCCAGATCCTGATTAAATATGTCATCTTCGGGCAATTGAGTTAGGACAGGACATTCAAGTTGCTCGTTTTCACTGCACACCAACAAAATAATGAGTTATTCAAATTGACAAATACTTTACATATAGTTATATCACTTCACTTGACAAGAGGGGTTGCTCTGATGGTAAGCAACCTCCACTTCCAACCAAGAGGTTGTGAGTTCGAGTCACCCCAAGAGCAAGGTGGGGAGTTCTTGGAGGGAAGGATGCCGAGGGTCTATTGGAAACAGCCTCTCTACCTCATGGTAAGGGTAAGGTCTGCATACGCACTACCCTCCCCAAACCTCACTAGTGGGATTATATTGGGTTGTTGTTGTTATTGTTGTTGCTGTTGTTGTTGTATATCACTTCACTTACAAATCGCAATGTGTTGACATCCCATGATGGATATCATCCTATTGGTGATGACTCCCGGATGGACCACCATGATCCAACACACCAGAACTACGCATATTCTAACTGGGCTTTGGTTCTTAACTTGTAAAATTTATATCTAGTCGGTACCCACTGTGGAATATATGAGCGTTAATATAAATTCAATACAGCAAAAAAAAATATCGTAACACAAAGGAAAATTAAAGTTTACTACTCATCTCGTGGATCATGTAAAGTAAGAGAGAAATTATTTTCTCGCTTCTCATTCGCCGGTGGAGATAAGTTTAGATCATGTCAAACTCTTTCAGCCGGAACCTGTTCGGCTAAAACTGCTCCAAAATAACCACCCGATGACTGAGAGATATCCCTACTTTGCGCAACCTTATTATTGAGAACGTATTCATCCTTGACGTACATTTCCAACATTTTTATCAAAAGAAATTCCCGGTATTCTTTCGGAGTCCTCAAAAATTACTCAGAGTTTCATCATCCTCGATGTTAAACTCAGCATAACAAGCAACCCCATGCGGAGTGACAGAATACGGATATCTTCCGGTTACTAAGGTTCACCGAACGTTTGCTCACACTCATTTTTTTTTTTTTACATAACAACGATATCAATATATCATACTCCATTATAAGTGGCAACTTAACATGACACTGTGGAGATTAACTATAGCTTACTAAGTTATTCGCCACCACAACCTCACCCCCTAAATATAATGAAACCCTAAATTTTTGCTCTTCAGACATTGTGACAAAATGCAAAACAACTTAACGAAGAAAAATTTAACAAGACTTGAGAATTTTTCTGAATGGATTTTTACAAAATCCTTAACGTATTTAAATAAGGCAATGCCCAATCCGGGGGTCGAATTTTTTGAGGTATATCGCCTTAAATAAGGGCGCTATACTCATTTGAATTATTTTTATGTCAGTTAAACGCAGAATAATTATTGATGGACCCACAAAATATATATAGCGCCTTAATAAACGGCGTTATACTTACCCGTCTTTTCATATTCAAGTATAACGCTCTTTTAAAGGGCGCTACACCTTAACGGGCAAACGACCGTTAAGGTATAACGGGCAAACGACCGTTAAAGGGGCGCTATATGTATTTTGGTCACTAAGTTTTTTTTCCACTTATTTTTGTGTCTTGAGTCCAAATACTCATTATTTTGATTTCGGACTCTATAGTCTAATTGTCAACAAAGTGGAGATAAAAACTTTTTCAAAATTTTGTTGCAACTTCTTGTCATTTGACTGTCTTAGTGGGGTAGAGTTATCATAACTTATCAAGGCATGAGATAGAAAGAGATAACAAATAGCCGATAGAATAGTCGAAATGTACTCTAAGACACTACCGTTATCTCTTAGGGGACATCTGATATAACTAAAACGGTATAGACACGATTTGCATAGCCCTTCGCATCATGCTATAGGGCAACTAAAATAAGCAAAGACTTCTCTGTTAGGATCAGGAACCCGGGTAGTACAGAATTTAATCAAATAATGGTATAATGACAATAACAAAGACAATGAAAATTAGTAACGGCAATTAAAGCAGATAAAGAAGACATCAATTTAACGCGGTTCGGTCAAAGTGACATGCGTCTACAAGCGAAAAGGAACAATTTTACTATACGAATAAGAGTACAAAAGAGAGTACAAAATTAGAGTAAATTATCTAATTAATCCCAAATACCCTAAGAGAATAACATCACAAGATTACTCCGAAAAAGGGTTCACACAAGTGCTTCCCAACACTTAACTCTCATACAAAACATTTTAATAAATGAGGAAAGGGATAAACAAGAAATGAAAACAAGTCTTGTTGGTGTGTCTAAAATGAATTAATGGTCTTCCCTTTTATAGGTAAAAAAGTTTTGGCCTCTTAGGTGTAAAAAAAAGAGATACAACTTGTGCAAATGATGTCCACCACACAATGCAATATTTTTAGGTCCCAAAGAATATTGCCAACAAAGTTACACTTTGCAAAGATGTTTATGCTTATGTGAGATGGACTCCATTAGCCAAAATATTGGCCATATTACATTCTCCAATATAAGGGCAGCCCGGTGCACTAAGTTCCCGCTATGTGCGGGGCCCGGGGAACGGTCGAACCACAAGGGCCTATTGTACGCAGCATTATACTCTGCATTTCTGCAAGAGGCTATTTCTGCAGCTCAAACCCGTGACCTCCAGGTTACATAGCAGCAACTTTACCAGTTACGCCAAGGCTCTCCTCCCTTCAAATGAGAACAAAATATAAAACTCAGAAACAAAGACAAGGCCATAATGTTGTGGAGAAAACAGGTTGCGTATGGACCTTGATGAGCTTAGTAGTTTAATCTGGACATAAAAGCATCAAAGAGATGAAGAATAGTACATCAATTTGATTTCAAATTGAAGCTAGATCATAAAAGAAGAATCCAGTTGCACAGCAACAAACACATCTACTATAATCAAGAAAAAATTGTGGATAGTTCAGGTTTGTGGAGAGCTCCTGCTAGTCTACAACGACGAAAACGATTCTCAACCACAAGGAGATAGAAACCACCAACTACACCTAAAATGCTTGTGAAAAGACCCAAATAAACTTTAAGAGGCCTTCTCAGATTAAGAAAATAAAGATAAAAATGTTGTATAATAAGGTAAACAGCAACAGCAACAGAGAAAATCAAATCCAACCTAAGATGCATTGCAATGCAAGATCTACTTTTGGCCAACTTCATCTCTGTAACAGAAATTGCAGATGATATATGAACATTCATTGGACTGCAGAGTGCTTCATCAGATAGCAAACCCGGATAATCTCAATCTGTATCCACGCGAAGCAATTCATTTTAGTCAAGAAAATCACATGCTGTATCCACGCGAAGCAATTCATTTTAGTCAAGAAAATCACATGCGACCGCTCCCACTTCCGAGAGTGAGCTCCAGATCATCTAAACCAACCTCATGAATCTTTTCTCCTTCCCATGCCGCCCTCACTGATACATTCTCAAAGTCAAACTCTATGCTCTTACCCTTATCGATGATCATATCATTAGAAGGAATTCTCTGAGCTGCAGGTTTAATAAGATTAAAAGTCGGAGAAGTAGGGACACCGTTGGTTGCATACTTTTGAAAGCTCATCCACTGGCCAGAATCAATAGTGGACGAATCAGATTCATCGCATTCTGGTATAGTGGCAGGAGTGAATCGCTGACCCCGAGTCGGGCTTGTCGGGGCTGAAGCAGCAAAGAAAGGGATATTTAAAGCAGACATTGATTCTCTGGCCAAAGTCTCCAAATTGAACGTCTGCTTAGGGAGTCTAGTAGGTGATGAAAGAGGTGGTGTTACAGGGGCGCTGTTTGATATTCGTAATGGAGGTAGTGACGAAGGAATGGAATTATGGAGAAATGCGAAAGGGTGTGATGACATGTTAGCATCGCCACGAGATGGACTTGGGAAAGACGAGGACGTTGGACTGGGTTGATAAGATGGAATTGGGCTAGCAAAGTATGAAGACGGAGGACTTGGATGTCGTGAAGAACTTGGCGTAATGTTGGCTGAAGTGCCTCCAATCTCCATTGGAGCTGGCCTGCTGCATCCCTGAAACATAGTAACAGAAAAAAAAAATCAATCAAATTAGCGAACATAAATGATTAAAGGCTAGCTAAGAAATTACTACTAACACTTGACATGTATGAAGAGATACTAATTCCCGGACACAATTGTACTCACCTAAATTGTTGTCTTATTTCTTTGAGTTCAAGACCAAGAATCACACAGTTAAGATAGATAAACAACAACAACAAAAAAAAAATATTCCAGTGTAATCTCACAAGTGAGGTCTGTCAAGGGTAGTGTGTAGGCAGACTTTACCGCTGCCTTTAAGAAGGCAGAGCGGTTGTTTCCTGTAGAAACTAAGCTCAGAAGGCATAAAGACAGAAGAAGTTCCATGAATGTGAGTTTCAAAAACCAATTTGCTGACACAGAAGGCTCTTCAATTTGCGATAAGAAGAAAATTTCATCACATTACAGCTTGGAATCTGGCAAAGTATTTCATAAGAAAGCACCTCAACCAAATGCATTAAATCCACCTTAGACTCTCAAAATAGAGGACCCTGCTTATCCATTTCTATATTAAGAGCACTTAATTCTCAAGGTAAATTCTTCCTTTTTTGCCCTCTTGTGTTTCAGAAACAATCTCCAATCTCTAACAAATTATTTTACAGGATCATACTAATTTCTTTAAACAGCCAATGTTTGAGAACATGAACAGATTACAATTATAAGAAAAACAAAGGAATTGAGCAAATCCAGCTGGGTAGCAACTTGAAATCCTAATTCCTAGCTAAGAATAAAAATGCATCAAAAAGGAAAGATTAAAACAGAAAATCAGTAGCTGCTCAAATTCAATTTCCCAGATCAGAAACCCTTTAAAACAGTCAAAAATCCACTAAAAATAGACTAAAAAGCCAATCTTGATCCTAATAAAGCAACCTCATTTTCCAAATCTATAGATCTAATCAAAATCCAAGCAAAAACCCACCACCCCATTAAGTCAAAGTAAGCAAAAACTAAGACAAACACAAAGAGAAAGCAAACAAAAGAGGAAAGTAAATTTTAAAAAAAAAATAAAAAAAAATGTAACCTTGCGATAAGTAGTGCCATCAGGTTCAACGATCCAACCAGCTTCAGCACAAAGAGCTTTAAGAACTTCATTATTATCACAGTGTTTAGGCAAATTATAATTCCCCTGTGCTCTTAATCCTGCATATATTTTAGCTGCTATTGCTCTTCTCCTCCTCTCTCTCCTCCTATTATTCTCTCTTTCTCTCCAAGATGGCTTCCTCCTCCCACTACTACTACTTCCCACGGCAGCTCCACCGCCTCCGCCACCGGCAGAAGATGTCGCCGGCGACCCTCCACCTTCCCACATCATTTTCCCTTAAAATTCTTGATTTTTTTTCCCCTCTCAAAATCAAGAAAATGGGCTCTTTTTTCTGTTTCTTTTGTGTGATATATAATTATGAATCAGGAGGAGAAATGGGGGCTGGTCCCAGGTGTTTATGTTCAGACAGCAGGTGGGTTTTGCATAGTGTGTGTGTGTGTGTGTTGTATAGGTACTTAGGCTGCCACCCTATAAAGCATTTTTTGGGGGACTACTACTCACGAGAAATACGCTCTCAAAGTTTTATAGAAGAATCTGAGTTGGTTTTCTACTCTTTTTCTCTCACTCTGTGTGTGTGTTTGTTTTTTTGTATAGGCACTGCTTTATATATATAGCTTTTTCCATATATAATGATAGTAATATAATAATTGAGGAGATAAAGTTTGTTACCGGCTTGAGAAGACTCATGTGTAAGCGTTTACACTCTATACTCCAAAGCTTTTGACTACTCTTTTAGATTTTCTTTCTTAATTGATTAAGAGTCTTAGTTTTAACCGTTATTAAGATAGAGTTAAAATTCAATTTTTACACTAGAGATGGTGATAAAATGAAATCTAGCAATCTAATGAGGTAGGATGGTATACTTGCTCTTTTATTATTAGTTTTATCATAATAATTTTAATATTTAGAACCTATTTGGATTAGATGATTGTAAATAGTTGATAAGTTTGAAATGCTAAAAAGTATTTTTAAGTGCTGAAACTAATTTTTTTAAATAATTATATTTATGTGTTTAGATAGAAGTAATGAAATTGATAATAAGCAATTGATGTATTTGGTAAAAAAGGGTCGATAAGCTGTTCTTTTGGAAAAATAGCTAAAATAACCTTAATATTTTTACAAAAGATTATAAATTAAAAAATATATATAAAGAAAAGGACGAACAACGAATATGGAACGAAGAGAAAGTTAGAAAATTTATTATTGGGAAAGTATTTTATGAATTAAAAAATATTATTAAAGATAAATTAGTAAAAGTCTTAGTCAATCTAAAAGTGCTTATAAGCTAATAAGTCATAAATATAGTATTAGTTTATTAGCACTTGGCTTATAAGTATTTTGGGTGTTTAACAAATGCGTAAATAAGTTAAAAAGTGTTTATAAGCCAGTTTGACCAGCTTATAAGCTTAGCCAAACATCATAAAAAATAATTTTTACTTGTATAAACTGGCATATTAAATAAATTTTATTACACTGTAGGTGTGCATAAATATAAGTCGTTTAGGTTGAAGATTAAAGTAGTGATAATGATATTTTGAAATTTTGGGTATTGAAATCTCAACTTAAAACAAATCAGAGTAAATGGGTTTCATTATTACTTACACGTAAATGGACAATCACATATAATTGGAAGTAAAGATAAGAGTGTGTCTTCCTTTATTTATTGGCAATAAAATTTCTCAAAGATGTAGAGGTGGGATGAGTTATCAACGGAAGATGAAACAAAATAGAAATTTGAGAAATAGACCTTAGCATTAGAGACTTAGGATTCGTTTGGTTTGAAGACAAGTTATGGTGAAATTAGTCCTATCGATATTAGTTATATTGGAATTAGTCATATCGAGATTAGTTATATTGGAATTAGTTATGCTGGGATTAATTATCATTGTATTATTTTCTATTGATTGTTTGGTGTGTTATATTAATGTGGGATTGTCAATTTTAGTGATTTATCCTAGGATTACTATTCTACTCTCTGACATGTATAAGTTATTCCAGTACTATTTTTAATCCCGGAATAACTTATTTCAGGATTAGTAACCAAATAAAGGATAAGGAGATACTCTAAATTTTTATCCCAAGATTATTTTTACTTATCCATCATACCAAACAACTTCTTAAAAGTTAGAATGTTCCACATAATATCGAACAAGTAAATTAACTGAAATATAGTGGGCGTTTGGACATAAGAATTATAAAAAAAATAATTTTTTTTCAAGTAAAAATAGTATTTCAAAATTAGAGTTGTGTTTGAACATGAATATAATTTTGGGTTGTTTTTGACTTTTTTTGAGTTATCTAAGTGAAAATTTTGAAAAACAGCTTTTTGAAATTTTTTAAATTTTCAAAAAAATTCAAAATTTATCTTCAAGTGAAAAATAAAAACTTTATAATCAAACATTGATTTAGAAAAAAAATAAAAAATAATTTATAAAAAAATAAAAAAAATTCTTATGTCCAAACGGGCTCTAATATAAGGAGCAATATTATCTCATTTGCTTTAAAAGGTTGATTTGGGAGTATTCACTGTGTTCTTTAATAATTTTTTAAAAAAAAAAGGGGGCGAGGATTCAGATCAGGTGATTAGAGAGAGAAGCAATAGGTACAAAACACTCTGATTTTACTGAAATCTCTGTCTCAAGAATCAAAACCCTACTTAAGCATCATGTATTTGTGTTGTATTATGTACTAAAGTAATAGTAAAAATTTTGGACGAACATATAGTACTCCTTTGTGATTGTGGGGGACAATTATTTTTCTTTTTTAACTTTTATAAAAACTTTATTGATGGTAAAAAAGCAATTTTGCAACAGAGATGTCTCCTCGGTTATTGAAGCAGTCAATAAGCCAATAAATAACTGCCACATCAGTAATTGTAGTCCCCACTCCCAGTTGCTCAGCTCAATTATTAGCTGATCAGATCAGTCAATCGTTACATCGGACTCAAAATTTATTTTATCCTTTCTATTTCGAATTGAAAAGACTAAAAAAGGCTCATATTAAAACAGTAGGACATTACATTTGATCCATATTCTCCGTCTCTGACTCAAATATTATAAACAAATTTAACTTATTTATTCGATTAATATTTGAAGACCAATAAAACGGAAAGAAATATTTCCTAGGTAGCAAAGCTACTTTAGTGGATCGTCTCTGTAAAAAATTACATTAATATCTTAAACATTCACTAAAAACACCATCTTAGTCCAAAGGCCGAAAAAGGTATTCTTCGGGATCTAATTTCCAGAGTTTAATAGAAGTAAAACCTAAGATTAGCCTGCCTTGGCCATGTTATGTCATTATTCTCGGATAATTTTAGCAATTACACATTTGGCCGGTCAGTCAAAAATAATTAAATTCACTAGCCAAATATATAAAAATATACACTGGTTATACATATATTACATATTAATATACAAAATATATACATTATACCAACTATTATTTTTTGAAACAGCTATATAATATAATTTGCCTATTTTGACATCAAACCCATGATAAAACAAGACTAGTAGACTACCTACAGCACAAAACACACAGCCCTAGTAATAACTCAAGAAATCTAATAAAAAAAACTGTTTTCCTTTTTTTGGGATCATGTCTACCTTGGAAAAAGCAGCTGAACTGATAAGACAATTATCATGCTTGAATCTCCCATAGAATAAAAATTTCAGATTGTACACAAGTTAATCCAAAACATAGGTCTACACCATTGGTCTTACGCAATAAACTTGTCCAAAAACAAAATGCATAAGTTTACACTTAGCATACAGAAATTTTTCTGGTCCTGAGTTACATATATTTTAAGACATTTGAACCCATTCTGTTGCAGAAAGACCACCTGAAATGATTTTGCACCCAAACTTTACAGAATCCCAGAGTTCTCAAACTTCCAGCATTCAGCTTCTTCAATCAATTGATTCAGAAGTAAAGATGTTACATGCAGCGAGGAAAGAACGTTTGCCCAACATAGCCTCCATGCATTGCCCTTCTAACGTTGGACTCGAACAACTTTGGGTTGTCTCTTAATACAGCAGCTGCATCATGATTGAGGGGATCCTCGTGATTCGGCTCCTGCAGAATATCACAAGTTCTAACTGCTAAATACTTTAAATGAGTGACAAGTGAAGTATCTTTACATCGATATTAAGAAAAATACCGTGAACAGATGATATAAGCCATAGATAATGGTGTTAATGTTCAGCACAGGTTTCCAGTCTTCTCGAAGAATGTTGAGACACACATTTCCTTCTAAGTCAATATTAGGGTGGTAAACCTGCAAAAAAAAAAAAAAAAATGTATTACGGTGATAACGATAAACTGTCCAAGTCTCCAACACATTCTAGTAAGAAAATAAACAAGATAAGTATAGGGATCTTTACACTAATAGCCGGATATTCCATTGTTTATTTTTTCTAGACATATACATTGATTATACACAATCATACACATATACTGCATATATTATACCTCCACCGACTATTTTTAGTTTAAGTAGTTGGGTGGGCGGCCATTTGGGTTAATTCTTCATAAGTATAACCAATACCCACCTTTGTCTTGCACTTAACCTTTGGGGCTTCATGAGGATACATTGGAGAAATACTGAAAGAGAAGGTAAATGTGCCACCCCTGTAGACAGGCAACAAAGAACAAATAATCAATAACATCACCACATAAAGCTAATTAAATTCACCAACGTGCCCTGTTAATAAGAAAGCAGAAAGGCGTGAAGAAAGTTGAACTAGCAAGACAGTAATTACTTCTTAAAAGTAAGAAACTTGAAGAACGAATGGTCTACAAATAGTTGCACATCTTTTTGATAGGTAAGTTTGTAACAAAATTACTTACATATAATATCCTTCATCAGGCCGAATGGTGACTTCAAAGTTCATGAGGTCGTCTTTTCCATTGGGAAATGATATGCTACATGTTTTGGGTAGATTTAGCTCACTTATATCTACAAGATAAAAAGGGTTACTCATCATAATCTGAGATGAACGATAGAAGATAGCAGAAAGTACGAGCTAGAGAAAATAAATGCATAGAAGAAGTTAGGACAAAGAGATACATCATACAAGTAGTTAAAAAATTCCTTTCAGACAGCTGCTAGCAAGTGAGATTTTTCAAGAAATTCTCCAATTCCTAAGAGGATTCATTCAGAGAAACGAAATAGAAGCAAATAAATTATCGTGCTATAGTCTCACATCAAGCAACAAAATCTCTCTCTTTGTCTCTCCCCCACCCCTCTATGCTTGAGTGCACGTGTAATAGTTGTAGCACACAGAAGACAGCAGTATGATTGAGCACTCGGATATACAAAAGGTTGAAAATCATCACCTGTCTCCAAGGCTGCACCAGGAGAAACAAAGCAGTAGAAGAATGACAAAAAATGGCTTTAACAGTTTAACCTCTGCAGTAATATATGGGAAATTTCTAGATAACCATGATCGAAAGGGATCCTTGGTGTAACCGGTAAAGTTGCTGCAATATGACCAGGAGGTTACGGGTTCAAACCATGGAAACAACCTCTTGCAGAAATGCAGGGTAAGGTTGCATACAATAGACCCTTGTAGTCCGGCCCTTCTCCCGACCCCGCGCATAGCGGGAGCTTAGTGCACCGGGCTGCCCTTTTTTTTAATCTGGATAACCATGATCAATGTACGTGATATTAAGACGGCATCTTAAAATTTTGCAGTGTGTTTAGCTGCTAAAGAGTGAGAAGAGAGAAGAAACTATGCCTATTCACTTGACAATTTCTAAAAGAAAACTTTGAGGTGGGCAACACGATATCTTTGTAGACTTAATTCAACTTCTCAAAGATTTTATACCTACTTCAGATTTTCAAAATTTTATATTTATTTCAAATCAAAATATGGAAAAACAGGGAAAGCAATTTTTTTGCAAAAAACGAGGGATCAGCTTATGTGGAAGGTGTTACTTGTGCAAGGTAAATGGCGAGACAGTGATTTAACTTCTATTACATTGCAAATTTGTATGGTGAATTTGGTGTGTTTCTTAACTTGTATGGGATTCAATGGGCGATGCCAGCACATGTGAAACAAATGCTAAGCAGCTGGCAAAGTCAGAGGACGAATAAAGTGAGGAAGAAGAATTGGAGGTCCTTTCCTTTATGTATAGTCTGGAATGTTTGGTTCAAAGGGAACAGAAGATGTTCTGAGGAGAAGGAAGAGAACATTGTGTAGCTGAAGAATAGAAGCATTCTAAGTTTAGAAATTTGCTGATTTTTCTAATAATGATCTTGATGTAATGCTGGAGTTTCTGGAGTCCTCCTATCTAGCTCTGTTGTACTTTGTCTCTGTACCAGCTTGGTACTGAAATTATGTCAATAATACCTTTACTTATCAAAAAAAAAAAAAGGAAGAAAAAATGGCGAAGGCACAGGCACATCCACCCCCATCTTTATTACTGTCCAGTTCTTCTATTTGTACCAATCCTCCTCGACCTCCAACCTTTTGCCTGTTTGATCAGGGAGGTACCTCATGAATGTGGTAAGAGGGTGTGACACAGTGGATTTGATTCTAAAAGTTTGGCAAGTAATAGGATGGGCCTGTAATATTGTTGCCATTTTACACGGTCTTGAATTAAGATGGAGAAGAACAGCATGAGGCATAGTGGGAAGAGGATCAATGGAGAAAACACGAGGACGACAGATCCAATCCCACTTGAACAAAAAATCAAGCAAAATCAACTGAAGACGTAAGAACTCAGCGTTGTTTCCATGAAGGCATGAACTGATAGCCACTTACACTCCCTCCCTGCCTGAGAGATTTTTCAAGTACTTCAAACACATAGCTCTTCATTGTGCATATACTTCCCGCAGTTCTTGAGACAGTTATATGGGAGAAAAACGATTTAGTTTCCAAGAAAATATACATCACAAACATAAACCTTTTCAACAAGTCTTAACACTTAAGAACCTAAATCTTACTTTCTCCTTATTGGGTGCCAAAACCTTAGAATTAATTCGATCCTACCTGGATTTTTACTCTAAAACCATCACTTGGAACAAAGCAGACCCATAAAGTTTCTATTACATGGCCTGGAGGAATAATGCCATAAGAATGCGGAGATCCAAGATCGCTCATAGGTACACAGGGTTTTGGAGCTCCTCCAACAAAAAAACAATGTACTACATTTGGCAACAAGAGGAATCGGAAAGAAGAAAGGAAACTGCTTGATTTTTATTTTATTGCCATCAGTCCAGTTATGACTTGATGTGCAAGTGAAAGTCATACTCAAAATCTTGGAGATATATTACTTCCTCCATTCAGTCCAACTTCAGGTTGGTAAAAAGAGTTGATGTGGTCTCAACCAACCGAAAAGGAAAATGTAATCTAAGCCTTTTTTTTAAAGTAAATGTACACTAACCCGTGTCATGTAATTTACCCTCTTTCTTGCCTTCCACTTTTCAGTCCAACCAAGACAATCTAAGACTACTTCAGCGTATCTAGTTATCAAGTTGTCATGCAAGAAGCACTTAGTAAAATTATCTCACAAGATGCAAAATGGTTAAATCACTAGTTAACCTGTTCAAAACTCAGGATATCTCACCAATAGAGGGCTATATAACAAATCAGATCTAAGATGACCAATTTGTCGTACAGAAAGCACTCACTAGAAACAACTTGCAAGATGCTAAATGGCTAAAGCACTAGTACACTTAAAAGATGATGGAATTAGAAAAAGAAACCACCTTTGTGAAGACGCAACTCTCCTGCACTTTGCTTCTTGACTGGTGGCTTTCCATTTGCATTCTCAGCTTGTTCTCTCTGCTTTTCTTTTACTTTAAACAACTTAATCATGATCCCTGCAAGAGAAAAACATATAACATAACCGGAGCATGAAAGACCATTCAAAGTGCATGAAACTATTTTCCCTTTTTTTTTCCTTTTCTAACAACAATAACAACTTACAAACACATAAAATTTGCTGCAGTTATATCAATGAAGACTGGAATATCATTTCTTTCCGTAACTTATAAAGATTTCAGGCGCACCTTCTAGATTGTGAAAATGGGTCTTCTGAGCAATATTTACCTTGAAGCAAAAGAATAAAGAATGGTTCATTTTTTGTATTCTTAACTCACAAGGTCACCTATTTATCCCCTGGTAATTGGTAAAATCATTAATCATACTACTCCTATTCAGTAAGAATTATCCTATTGATTTTAGCGCAGGTAGGCTTGACAGAAAGACCTGTAACCAACTCTGGTCTATGAAAAAATGTCACATATACAAACAACTAGGCCTCAACCCCAAGCAAGTCGGGGTCGGCTATACGAATCCTTACTGACCACGTTGTCCCATTAAAGCTCATCTTACCAATATCATACAAAATAAAAAAATGTCAAAAATCAAAAGAAAAATTAAGTTATATCGAACATCTTCATATTTGGGTGCACATAAAGCATAATTTTTTAACAAATAGTAAAACAACAGTTGACCCATAAGAAAACTAACCAACATCTAAAGATTTTAAAACCTAGCAGAACAAACTATGACCCAAGTCAAAGACTCAAACTTTAACCTAATCAATAAGCAAATAGTCTTCGGAAAGTAAAATTGAAACAAACCCATAAAAGAATAACTATAATACAAGAAGAACAAACAGGAAAAACAATCAGCTCAGATAAAAAACACAAGCAAGAAGCAGAATTCATTGATTAAAAAAAAACTTGAAAACTCAGTTGAAATAATCAGCAAAATAAAGGGTTTCAAAAGATAAAAGCAACTGACAGTAAAACTGATCGATTACGCGATCTGGGAAACAATCAAAACCTCAGACAATCACTGAATCTACAAAAGGGTGTACAACTATAAGTACATAAAAATAAAGATTATGTAAAAAAAAAAAAAAAATGAAACCTGCTTAGGTGAGAAGGCACAAAGAAGCTGAAGAAAGAAGAGGATTTTTGTGATCTCAGGTTAGCGTGAGAGCCAGCAAATGGGTTCTGTTCTTCTCTCTTATCGAATTGATGAGAGAGAATCTGAAGAAAGAAATACCTCTGGACGCTAGTCCACCTTTTTATATTTCACTCTTTTTTTTTTTTTTTTTTTTTATATTTCACTCTTGAACCACAATATAATTACCTCTTCTTCAATAATCAATGCATTTAACTTTTTCCATTTTATTTTTGCTTTGAAAAAAGGGATATATTACCTTTTTCATAAATTTATATTTAAAATAATTTATTTCCTCTTTCTCAATTTATGTGACAATATTAGTATTTTGAGAGTCAAATGAATTATTCTTTGACCGTAATTTTTTATATGTCGTTTAGATATTTTGAATTATTAATTAGTAACTTATAGTACTTTTTACGTAGTTTCCTAATATATAAATTTTATTTCGAAAAACTTAAAGATTCTATGTTCATATACACAATCAAAATTAATAAGTTTGAATCTCAAAAAGCAAAAAAATCATATAAATTGGGACAAAGGGAGTATATACCTAAAACATTTGTTGTTCTGTCAGCTAACTAATCTTTCACTTCAATTGAAATAAGTACGAGCTTTAACATTTAATTCGTCGAGCTTATTCAATTAACAATGAAAAATGAATAAATTAAATAACAAAATGCGAGAACGTTATAAATTTACCCCTTAACTTTTGATTGTGTTTTAAAATTACTTTCAAGTTAGAGCTTTTTAGGTGTCCAGGGCAAAAATTAACCTTTTTTCCTAATTGCAGGATAATATTAGACCTAAAATTTTAACAAATGATGAAGTTAATCAATTTCAGACAGTATAATAGTATAAATAAGGAGTGAATTGAGAGAGGACAAATATAAAGTTTTAGTGCGACAGTATAACAATAACAACAAACTCAGTGTAATTCTACAAGTAAGATCTGGGGATGGTAGTATTTACGCAAACCTGACTCCTACCTTCAAGAAGGCAAAGAGGTTGTTTTCGGTAGACCATCGGCTTAGGAAAAGGTAAAAAGGAAGGGCAACAACAAGCACACCAATTAGAAAGCCAAAGCGAAAATACAAAACTAACATTAGGTACTACAATCAAAAAAACCAAAACGGAAACAACAACAAGTAATAACAGAAGTCAAGGAATACGGGAATATACAAATGGCACTAAGTCATGTACTAATGAATAAAAGATCAAGTTTCACTTCGACAAGTACAATTTTTTTAGGGAACTTTGCATAACTGTCACGATTTAAAAGAAATATAATATTTTTTTAAGCATGAAACCCAATATTACAGTCGTGGCAGGAAAATATTTATATCTGTAGCACGCAGCTCCATTAAAATAGGAATATTAATTATTAATCCGTAAACATAAGCAATTTGAATGGAAAGTCAATAATTCTTTATACAAAAATCATGCCTTTTTCTCTTTATGTATTAGCTTTTCTTCTTTTTCTTCATCTTCTTAATTTTGTTTTATGCCGAATCCAATATATTTTCTAAATTTGTTCCATTCGTTTTCTTTTTAATTATCTTTCTTAAGTTTTTCTCTTCCTTCTTTCTTCCTTTCTTAACATAAAGATCTTACTTCGATAATAATATATGTTAATATATACAAAATATATATATATATATATATAAAATATATATAAAATACACAAAAAATATACATAAAAATATATTTTCAATTAAGATGACACTTAGACATGTGAAATATACATAAAAATATATATCTTACATTTAATTAAGATGGCATATAAATATACAAAAAAATATACATAAAAAATATATCCTGAATTAAAATGGCACTTGACATATAAAATATATTTGAAATATATATTAAAAATACATCTTAAAATAAGATGGCACTTCACAAATAAATATACAAAAATTATATACATAAAAATACATTTTGAATTAAAGTGATACTTGTTATACAAAGTATAAAAGACATATAAATCAATACATCTTGAATTTAGGTGGCATTTACATATGCATCAGATTTTCAAAAATGGAGTGAAAAAAATAAATGTTGGAAAGGGAGAATGGAGATAGACAAAAAAAATACTTCATGTGATTAGTGAGTCAGTTAACTTATTAAATGTTGAGCTTGATTTTTATAATACGCTAATAATGAAAAAAAGTACTCTTTATGAAATGAATAATAAATGATGTTATTTTTTAAAATAATTGTTAAAAAATAATCAAACGTTTATTTAAGAGAGAATTCGATTCTAATGGATCGGTTAGATGTAATAAGAAGTACGGCGAGTATTCCTTGGTGTAACTAGAGGATGGCACGTGTAATTTCTAATTTTTAAATATTAAATAACGGCTGGGTAACTTGAATATATCAAGTGAAACGGAGGATATATGTAGTTTATTTCCGACAGTAGAGGAGTAAATTTAACCCTTTTCGGTTTCCCTAATTTGTTTTTATCTTTTGTTTTGTTGCTAATTTTCAAGGTTTGTTTCAGAGGGTCAGTTATGTATTAATCGAATCTCATTGCATCAACAAAAACAACACAACATAGGCAGGTCGCATTGGTTTCCCCACTGTATACATACACTGCATCAAACAGTATGTGAATTGCAAATTTGCAATTAACTCCCTAAATTCTGGAGGTTAGCACATCTTACCCCTTAAGAATTTAGTTGATATATATACAAATTCTTTGGGGGAAAATGGAGTAATAAAAGGAGAATGGTAGTTGAGTTTCAAGCTAAATATGAATTATTCTTATAATATAATTATTGAGTCAATTGCATGTTTATAATAATTCAAATGGCTCAATCATTAACCAATAGGAAAGGAAAATGACATTGTATAGCCGCTCTCAAAATAATAGCCGAAAAATATATTTTTTTTATATACATATACATTTTGCATGTTAAATATAAAAATTATATATTTTTTTGGCTACCGAATATAAATAGCTTCTCGTAGGGTTAAAACTGATAATACCAAAAATAAGAAGGTAAATATGTAGAAAATCTATAACTTAATCTAGAGCCATGACGTCAAAGAAAGACTCAAAGCAAGTATATAAGTTATTTACTTCACTATATCCATTTTCTATAGGTTGTATGTGATCTCCAGTTTGAATGTGTCATCGCAAATGACAATATTTCTTGACGTGAGTACTACTTTTAGTAAAAGTCTAACTTTATAACCTAAGCTCCAATTATCGATTGGAACCAAAACGAGAAGAATACAGTGGTGGACTGTTCGATTACACCAAATCATATTAATTGTCATGATTAAGTCATAAACTAAGGATTAGTACAACACCGGTGTGGTGTGAGTACGTGAATAAGTATCTCATTCTCAAGGACCCTTTTTCATTTTCTTTATAACTTATATACGTTGTTCTCATGAAGGAAAATGATAAAATATGCAAAATCATATACTGGTTGGGTTCTACCATTTTTGTCAATATTGTGTGCACTATTTTCTTTTTATATATCTTTTCATTCTTCTATAGTTCAAAGAATAACGCAAATTTACAAAGGGAAAAGAATGGACAACCAGAGACTTTTAAAAGGTTTAACCCAAAAGCAATATAGAGTTTCGGCTGAATTCTTTTATCAATTTTGGATAAAATTGGTTACTTGAGAAGAAAAAAAAAAAGGAGAACTATTCAAACTATCACTTCATAAACAATTTCAACCAAAACTAGCCCAAAAATAAATTATTTACCAGAAAGGACACAAATGTCATTTAATTCAAACAATTTTCAATTAATGTAAGCTTTTAAAGCATACAATAAGCTAAAGTGACTTTCAGAGCATCATAATTCGATTTACAAATCACTATTAAATATTAGTTTGTTGATTGGGGCGAAAGATTAAACTGAAAATGCCATGGGCATCCATTGAAGCTTGTTTAAGCTTGAATTCAAAATTTTGAATTTCGAAATCAGAATTTATTTCGAGTGGGTATTGTTGAAATATATTGGGTACATCTTAATGAGTGTGAAACTCTATTTTTGGATGATTTGATGGAGATTTTAGGTGGTTCGAATTGAAATTTGAACGAAATTTGAAGTACACAAGAAGAACATGGAAGAAGATGATATGTGTATCTCACTGCGTATCTCCGTGTATCTTTTGTGTATCACTTATGTATCATATATGTATCTTTTATGTATCATATATGTATCTCTTGTGTATCTCATGTATATCCATGTATATATGTATGTGAGGTACATGTTTGATTCATATGCCGTAGATAAATTTGTAAACTCGATTTCAACTACGAATTTTGACTCAAAACTAGTCCAAATTACCTCCAATCTTCCTCAAATTTTGTATATTGACGCATCTATACGTTTTCAATGAATTATAACCATTGAAAAAGGTCTCCTTTTGCTTAGAATTTTAGGATCTTGAATAATGTTTTTGTTTGTGTTTCATCTTTGCTATCTCATCCATGAAATTTTCTTTCCGTCTTGCGTCTAATGTTGATGATCACGCTTAAAAATATGGAAGGAGATCTTTGCGTGTGATTCTTGAAAAAAAATAATACTTATTTATCTAGATTTTTTAATTTTTATATACGCTTGATTAGTTTTGATTATGTGATTAATGGCTAAGGTTTTGCAAAACTAAATTGCGTTTCATGAGGCCCAGTAGTTGGGTGTGTAATGGACTAGCTATGACTTATGAACTGACCCGAGAGGGATGGCCTGCTTAGATCAGACCTAATGTCTCTCAAGACATGAGATTCCAATTTTCAAATGTCTCAACTCTCAACTAATAAATTCCAATGTTCGTCTTTGGCAAATCTGTAAAATCAGCTTATTTTGAGAAGTGTTTTGCAAAAAAATATTTTTGGAGAAAAACAGTTTGTGTTTGGCTAATCAATTTAAAAAGCACTTTTGAACAATAATTTGTGTTTGGCCAAACTTTTCAAAAAGTATTTTTAAGTGTCAAATTTTAAATAAGTACATGAAGATATTTGCTTAATAGTTAATATTATATAAGTAGATAATTGATCACAAATATTTATTATTAAATATAATAATTAAGTTTTTTTATTTAATTTAAGTACAATATAAAAATAAAATTAAAAAATACTTTAGTCTTTCAAGATAATTTAAATATATAAAAAAATCATTCAATAAATATGAAAACTCATCCCAAAAGTCATTGTATATTACTTAATAGTTTAAAATTTTAAATTAAGGTTAATTTGGTATATATAATATTTTGCGAGGGTACTTTTGGTAAGATAAAAAGTCAAAACTGCTTCTGCTTCTGGGGAGAGGCTATTTTTTCTACATCTTAAAAATTATTTCTGCTTCTAGCCGAAAGCACCCCCAAAAAAAAAAGTTTGGTCAAGCACCTAAAAATGAGTGAAGACATACCTTTTTGGAGAAAAAAAATACTTTTAGTTTTGGGAAAACTTGGCCAAATAAGCTATTAATCAATACCAAGTTTCTCAACAACAACAAAAAAAACAAATCAGCTAAGAATGCAATGCATCAAATGAAAGTCATATTCAAATGAATGTGTATTTTGAAAGAACTGTAGAACTACAACAGCGTTACATAGATGTTTTAATGATGGTAAATAACTTACTTCTATTTGAAGGAAAACAACTTCAAAGAAAGAAGACTTCCAATAAAGAAGAAATCAAGATTCCACTGAAGATCTAAAAGCAAGGATCAAGGAATCAATTTGTGCCATTTTCGTTCTATACATGATTTACTATGTTTTGTCAATTTTTTGTTGAAATCTTTGTCTTTAATTTTTGAGTTTTTTGATTTGCGTTTCTATCAAAGTTTAATTCTTTTTGTAGGCATAGTAGTTGTTTGGTTGTGGTGGGGGTGGGAGGAGATTTGTTTTTTGATATTTTTGCTGAAGATTTGTTTTGTGATAGAAATTGAGTTGAAGGAAATGCAAAGAATAGGCACCGTGTCAAAACTCAAAAGCAAGAAAAGTACTATTATCGTGACAGAGTTGTTGGTATATAACAACACCAACATACTTTGTATCAAAGATTTTAAATACTTGTAAGAGAATTCTCTTGCAATCCAAGAGGACTGGACGTAGAATTCACATGGAATCTGAACTAGTATAAAACATCGGGTGTTATTTATTTTCTGTTATTTATTTTTCTGTATTTTGTTTATATCTCTCGCATCAAGAATCCAGTCGACTAGTTAGAAAAAAAATTAGTCAGCTACATTATAAAAAATAAAAAAATTACAATTCACCCCCTTTTGTACTTTCACATAGTACATTTCCTCAGTAGTAATTTATGCATATACCGTCTTTAGTTTTATACCAGCTTATATAGTTCCCCCAGCCTTGCTCAGTTGGTAAAAATATCTCCACCCACGATCATTAGATCTTGGGTTTGAGTCATGCTGGAAGGGAAGTGTAGAAACACCGTAGATCCTCCTAACGGAGGGGTTTAAAAAAAAGAAACTATATAGTACTATTTTACTTGGTAGGTTTATCCAATGGGAATAGGACAACCGGAATTAAATTCACCTTTTATGCAATAAAATCTTACTGGTTTATTTTATAAGTTTTGGTGGCAACCTCAATGTCAATATTGACTGATGGTTCATCAGAGTTGAGGAACCAAAAATTAAACAATTATCTTTAAAGGGCACGCGATTTTTCCTGGTAAGAGCAATAAGAATCACAAATTACGGTAGTGGTATCTAAAATTCTTTCGGACGATATGTATGTGTTCAATACTCGCCATCTTATTTTCCTTTTGGCAGTTTCTTAATAATAATAATAAAGCAATAGAAATTAGAAGGACTTTGCTGGACACTTCTATTGCGAATCTTTTGGCGAGCAGATTTAATCAGAATGGGTCTAATTCTCATGTCAACAATATGTAATTTGATTTTGTCTCATGGTCATTGACTCGTGGTTCTTGTTCGACCAGATTTTGTCACTCATTACCGAATTGCGTCGTCATGTATCTTGAAAAATCATTTCGAGATCATGTAGTATATACCTGACGGATTCAATCGAACTCATAACTTTCGATGTGAAGCAAAAATTTATATGTAAAATCTACTAAAATTGCAACAAATAGTAGATTTGAACCCATAGCTTTAAAATATACTGAGTTCAACGCTAAAAATCTTATAAGGTAAACCCATAAAATTTAAATCATGGATCTGCTTATGTCTATTTGCTCATATAGCAACCTGCACTCTAAAGGTATTTATATCCATGAATTATAAAATGTTTAGATATACACGACATACACCAGAAAGGCAGAAACAATTATACGTGAATCATAATAGTTCCCAAAAGTGTAGTTCTCTTAGTCAACATAAGTTATGATCCGAAGAAACCAGAAAATGAAAGAAATGACGTCTAATTAACTAAATTATAAGAATAATCTTTCAGCTGCCAAAGTATAATTTTTGGAAAAAAATACGAAAATGAGACAATATGCATATTGACTTTTTACATTGTTAGACAATTTAAACACCACTAAAAATATAAATCATTTTATTATATATATGAATTAATCAGCTACAATCGTTTTAAATTATACCTACAATTTCTAAAAGATCATTACAATAACAGCAGCAAAAAATTCAGTATAATCCCACAAGTGAGGTCTGATGAGAGTAGTGTCTACGCAAACCTTACCCCACCTTAAAGGTAGAGAGGTTGTAAACGATCATTACATATAACTTAAATTATATATGTTACATTAAAGTTGATTCCATAAACTCATATTAAAGTTGATTCCATAAACTTATATTACTTCCAAGGCCTACAACAGAAACTAAATAGATTTCAAGTATTCTTGGGCATCTTAATTTTTTGATCAATACAAAATAAATAAATCATAGTTCGTCTATTCTGCCCAAAAAAAAAGAAGGAAAAGTAAAACACATACTCATACATGAACTCATACTAAATGTGCTTTCTTCTCTACTTACTCCCCCTATGATTGGTCTCATGTCACCGCTGAATTACTTAAAACCCTTCTCCTGTCTCTTTGTAATTCTTAAATGTACCGTCTCTGGTCCAAATAACCGTATCTTTTGGATCGGGGTTTCCAATACCCATCATCTCCTTTTTCTGTCTGCTTTTCACATGTTTTTTGTTTTGTTTCCCATACCGTGTTCTGGTGGTAGGTATTCGTATTGAGATTTTATTAAATTCAAATTCGTATGGAAAAATCTCATATTTAGGGTAATGTTCTCTAATAAAAGTGATTTTATACTTAAAAATCTCTAATTAAGGATAAAAATTACTTATCACTTCGTCACAATCCTGATTGGTTGCTTTCCGTGTTACTTTCTAAGTCGCTTAATTTTCCATTTTTGCCTAAAATTTACTCATAAAAATACATAATAGGCCTATGGGCAAGATTTTAAAGTTGAAAAAAATATTTGAAGATTCGTAAATAAAACTTATTTTTACATTTGAAATATTGCTTAAATAAGTTATTTAAAGTTCAATATTCGCAAATTCTGATAGTCAAACCACCTATTGCAAACACTAAGGTTTACATTGAAATACAATTAATATGAAGATGGAAAATATTTGGTTAAAGCCGGAAGAAAAGAATATTTGGAGTTAATCGAAGAAGACATTCAAAAATTGAAGTTGTATTTGTACATGGATTACACTAGCACGAAAACTTAAAATATTATGAGTAAAAGTCATTGTTTCATTTAAATTCTCTTTAAATGTGTTATTTTAATATTTCACTTGTATTTCAAGTACAAATGACCAAACTTACAAATTCTAATAAATGAGTTTAAATTATATACTATGAAATTTTCGTACACTATCAATACAATTTAATATGTCATAGCAAATTACTTACTCCCGCCGTTTCAATTTAAATGACATACTTTCCTTATTAGTTTGTTCAAAAAAGAATGACATATTTTTATATTTAAAAATAATTTTAACTTTAAATTTTTCATTTTACTCATTTTACTTAATGATAAGTTTTTAGAGCCACACAAATGCATGACCCACTAAGCTTTTACCCCTTAAGCTTTTAGGACCACGTGTTTCAAAAGTATTCTTTTTTTTTTCGTTCTTAAATTTTGTGTCAAGTCAAACTATATCATTTATATTGAAACTAAGTGAAGTCATACTATATCGAGTACTAACAAATAAAAATACATTTAGTAATATAATTACCAATAATTACCTTTTTAAGTTGCATGAGAAAAATTCTTTTGCATAAACCTTAAGCTCATTTTGAATAGTACTTCACGTGAAGTCTTCGGCCAACTACGTATGTCCAAATGGGCCGTCCTCTCATTCCCATTTCCATTAGAAAACAACCCCATTACAGTCCAACTTCGCCACTCCATTTAACGGTCCATTTGCGCTACTCCATTTCAGCTTCTTTTATACATCTTTCACTATTATTTTAAGCTTATTTTCTGCAAAAATGAAATCTATGAATCTTGTCGATTCATGGGCTGCTCAAGTCTGTTCAGTTTTCAATCAAACCATACCCAATAAAACCTTCACTGGATTCATGAAAATTCCTGTGAAAAACCCAAGTTTTTTGAAACAGAAAAGACCATTTTCTGCTCTAAGTGTGTCAGCTATTGCTACCAAAGAAGATGAGAAAGTTAAGGAAGTTGAAACACAAAAGGAGCAATTCAATTTCAAAACTTACGTAGCTGAAAAGGCTATTTCTGTAAATAAAGCTTTAGATGAGGCTGTTATAGTAAAAGACCCACCTGTGATCCACGAAGCAATGCGCTATTCACTTCTCGCCGGCGGCAAAAGAGTCCGACCGATGCTCTGCCTCGCCGCCTGCGAGCTCGTCGGCGGCGACCAATCCAACGCCATGCCGGCTGCTTGCGCCGTCGAGATGATCCACACTATGTCCCTCATTCACGACGATTTACCTTGTATGGATAACGACGATCTCCGCCGTGGAAAGCCGACGAACCACAAAGTCTACGGCGAGGACGTGGCGGTCCTCGCCGGAGACTCGCTCCTCGCTTTCGCCTTCGAGTACATCGCCACCGCTACCGCCGGAGTTTCACCGTCGAGGATCCTCGCCGCCATCGGCGAACTGGCGAAATCCATCGGAACTGAAGGGTTAGTAGCTGGACAAGTAGCGGATATAGCTTGTACTGGTAACCCTAATGTTGGACTCGACACACTCGAATTCATTCACATACACAAAACGGCGGCG
Organism: Nicotiana tabacum; assembly: GCF_000715075.1. Classification (NCBI taxonomy): domain Eukaryota; kingdom Viridiplantae; phylum Streptophyta; class Magnoliopsida; order Solanales; family Solanaceae; genus Nicotiana; species Nicotiana tabacum. The sequence goes on from NC_134091.1 coordinate 12,701,440, forward strand.
CTTCTAGAAGCTTCCGTAGTTCTCGGAGCAATCCTCGGCGGCGGAACAGATGAAGAAGTGGAGAAATTGAGGATATTCGCGAGATGTATTGGATTATTGTTTCAAGTAGTAGATGATATACTCGATGTTACAAAGTCGTCGGAGGTGCTCGGAAAAACCGCCGGAAAAGATTTGGCAGTAGATAAAACGACGTATCCAAAACTGCTGGGATTGGAAAAGGCTAAGGAATTTGCGGCGGAGCTCAACCGAGATGCTAAACAACAGCTGGTGGAATTTGATCCACACAAAGCTGCTCCCTTGATTGCTTTGGCGGATTACATTGCTTATCGTGAAAATTAGGAAATTAAATTTTACTTATATTTTTCTTCGAGTTATACGGTGTAATGCGCGAATCAAGCGTTTCCGTTAATTAACTGTAGCTTCTTCATTTTCAGTTTTTCACCCTGTGGTTTGAATCTTGAATCTACATGTGAAAGTCAAGGTGATTTATTATTGAACTAATTTCTGTCCTTAGAGGCTGGAATGGTTCATTTTGACACCATTTTTTTTATTTTTTTCTGTTGGTAAGTACAAATTTGTGGAAATTCATTACGGTTAAATACATATTCGCATTAGTTGTTAAAAAGAAAGGTAAGAATTCAAGTAATATAACCATAAATGTGTGTGTGGAAAACATTTACATTTTGTATTTATGAAAGTTTAACCATTACATTAGTGGATACAACCATAACAAATCACGGTTGTTTGTTTTCATTGAATTAGAATTAGCTAAAATTCTATTGGGGAATGTTACGATTTTGGTTTGACCAAACACATAGTGTTGATAAGGTTTTACCAATACATTAGTGGAATGCTACGATTTTCTTGTTTATGTCAAAGTTTTGGAGTGATTCGGTACTTCTTCTGATCTTTAAAACAAGAATAACAAGATTTTTATTAAAAGAGTCCTCTGACGAACCACATGGGGTGCTTTGAGCCACGTTTTTTCAATTTGGTTTCCTCAGAAAGTGAAACAACGGTTCGTGCTCCTTGACTGTATCTGCATGTACAAAGAAGTAAATGGTTGATATGAAGATATGAATCACTTAATAAAACAAAGACATGACTTTAGATACAAAACCGAATTTTTAAGGAGTTAAGCACATGTTAAACTTAGATAATCCAATGTTAGATAAACATAATCCTAAGAGGATTGTCAAGCTGGCACTTGAATACCCTAATTAGTCTTGAAGTAAATGACATTGCGGAAAAGAAATAAATAAGTTACGGGATCAACTGTCGGACAAGCTAAGCACAAAGAGAATATAAAATATAAAAAGAACAAAATATCGCCGTTGCCGGGGATCGAACCCGGGTCACCCGCGTGACAGGCGGGAATACTTACCACTATACTACAACGACCTTGTTGCTTACCCTTTCCTCCAAATATAATATATTCTGTACAAATATTACATAGTTCAGTGCTAAGTAGTACGTCTAATGCACTTGGTTGAGAAATACAAAAATCGGCTTCAGCCGATATACACGAATTATATGAATCTCCACAGTTTTGGTTTTCCGTATTACTATTAGATTATGCTCTTGCTACAGTAGGCATTTGAAACTAGTACATATATTCAGTACCATATTTATCTCACAACTACTCAAATTGTATATCCAGAAATGCATACTTGTGAAAATACCAGCTTCTACTTTGAATGTGAATCTCTTCTTCAGGCTTGCATACAAATTTATCTGCGCAAACACCTTAGTTACCTTGAAATTTTCATTCTACTTAATTTTGCATGTAAACAAACATTGCACCAACTCCGTGGAATTGACATGCACGACAGTCAACTTGTAAGCCATTTAAAGGTTCAAATCCCACCGGAGACAAGCCATAAAGATTTTCCTTAAATCCATAATCTTGGTGTAAATACCTGCCTTATATTGGAGCGCCGAGGAGGAAAGAAAAACAGAAATTGATGAAAAAAATGATCATATATATCTTACAAATCTTTTCCACTTAGCAAAACTGAAGGCCACTAGAATGAAGGGGAGAAATAAATTCGCTACATTCCGCTAAATATCGACCACTTGTCTGAAGACGGTTGATTCATCGAAAATTACAGAGCCTAACAAGGACACTGGAACTGAGCAACTCTGGCTACTATTACAAAGGCTCAACTATGAATAACCTTCAATCTTGAAAACTTACTTTTCCAGTAGAAAATGAATACATAGAGATTTTTCCTCTTCTTGGCTATCAAGGAGTATTCAAGAACTCAGAGAAGTTTGACTTGAATATATGTACTCAATGGAGAACACGAGTTGAACTTTTATAGCAAACAACCATCGGTTTTGAGCATATAATGCAAGCTATCCATCATTCCCATTGTTTTGTCATTGGCTGTCGCAATGAGATCTCTGCATTTTGGGGTACCAAACAGTTATACTCAGAGTAACCTGCTTCTGGAGGAGAAAGTTTCAAGCGAAATTAATCTCGAACAAGATTATGAAACATTAGACGAGCAGATGAAAGTTATCTTCTACTTATTTTTTTACTCATAAGTAAACTGCCAAACTAAATTCAGAAAACAACAAAGCACCCCCAACTGTAAAAACAACAACAACAACAACCCAGTAAAATCCCACTAATGGGGTCTGGGGAGGGTAGTGTGTACGCAGACCTTACCCCTACCCCGAAGGAGTAGAGAGGCTGTTTCCGAAAGACCCTCGGCTCAAAAAAAAAAAAAAAAAGAAGACAAAAGGACAAAAAGGGGGCAATATTAGTATCACAACAACAATCATATGATAAATAGGAACACCATGAAATTCAGAAGAAAGATGCAAAGCAAAGGGAGACAATATTAGTAAATATTAGTATCACCACAACAATCATATGAAAAATAGGAACACCATGAAATCTAGAAGAAAGATGCAAAGCAAAAGCGATAGCTAGTAAATAGGGCATGCACTGAAAAGCGAAATAGTAAGCCACAACATTGCCACTAGCTATCTTAGCCCAAAAACCTACATGGCTAGTCCCACAATGGTACGAAGTAAGGCACGACTCAACTGCCTCCTAGCCTACAACCATAATACTCGACCTCCACATCTTCCTATCAAGTGTCATGTCCTCGGAAATCTGAAGCCTCGCCATATCCTGCCTGATCACCTCTCCCCAATACTTCTTAGGCCGCCCTCTACCTCTTCTCGTGCCCTCCACAACCAGCTGCTCACACCTCCGTACTGGAGCATCTGGGCTTCTCCTCTGAACATGTCCGAACCATCTAAGCCTCGCTTCCCGCAACTTGTCATCAATAGGAGCCACATGCACCTTCTCCCGAATATCATCATTCCTAATCTTATCCATCCTAGTGTGCCCGCACATCCACCGCAACATCCTCATTTCTGCTACTTTCATCTTCTGGATATGTGAGTTTTTAACGGGCCAACACTCATACCCATACATCATGGTCTTTCTAACCACCGCTTTATAAAACTTACCTTTGAGTATCGGTGGCACTCTCTTGTCACACAGGACTCTAGATGCTAACCTCCACTTCATCCATCTTACCCCAATACGGTGTGTGACATCCTCGTCGATCTCCCCTCCCCCCCTGGATAACCGAACCAAGGTACTTGAAGCTGCCTCTACTCGGGATGACCTGCGAATCAAGCCTCACATCCACGCCCACTTCCCCTGGCTCAGCGCTGAACTTACACTCCAGGTATTGCATCTTCGTCCTGCTCAGCTTGAAACCCTTAGACTCAAGAGCCTGTCTCCAAACCTCCAGCCTCTCGTTAACACCGGCTCGCGACTCATCAATCAGAACTATGTCATCGGCGAATAGCATGCACCATGGAACATCCCTTTGAATTTGGTGTGTTAACGCGTCCATCACCAGGGAGAATAAGAACGGACTGAGCGCAGAACCTTGGTGTAACCCCATTACAACCGGAAAATGCTCAGAGTCGCCTCCTACTGTCCTAACCCGAGTCTTAGCCCCATCATACATGTCCTTAATCGCCATAATGTAGGGAACCGACACACCTTTTGCCTCCAGGCATCTCCAGAGAATTTCTCTAGGAACCTTGTCATACGCTTTCTCTAGGTCAATAAACACCATGTGCAGATCCTTCTTCCTCTCTCTGTATAGTTCCACCAACCTTCTAACAAGGTGTATAGCTTCTGTAGTCGAACGACCCGGCATGAACCCGAACTGGTTGTCGGATACAGACACTGTCATCCTCACCCTCGCTTCAACCACCCTCTCCCACACTTTCATGGTATGACTCAGTAATTTGATACCCCTATAATTGTTACAACTCTGGATATCATCTTTGTTCTTATACAATGGAACCACCGTACTCCGCCTCCACTCATCTGGCATCCTTTTCCCCTTAAAAATAATATTAAACAACCTAGTCAACCACTCCAAATCTGCTCTCTCCACACACTTCCAAAATTCCACCGGAATCTCGTCTGGCCCGGTCGCTCTGCCCCTGCTCATCTTACGCATAGCTCCCACGACCTCCTCAACCTCGATTCGCCTGCAGTACCCAAAGTCTAGGTGACTCTCGGAATGCTCCAATTCGCCTAGCACAATATCCCGATCCCCTTCTTCATTAAGAAGTTTATGAAAGAAAGTCTGTCATCTCCTCTTAATTTGGGCATCTTCCATCAATACTCTACCATCTTCGTCCTTGATGTATCTCACTTGGTCCAAATCCCGAGCCTTCCTCTCTCTGGTGGGCACAAAGGAGACCGGTGGTGGAATGAAGTGGTCCAAGGTAAAGTGGAAGCAAAGAAGGCGACGTACCTGAAGTTAGTGGGAAGCATAGGTGAGGAGGAGAGGCGAGTGTGCATGGAGAGGTATAAGGCAGCTAGGAAGGAGGCTAAACTTAAAAACAGAAGGAAAAAATATCAAAAGCCTTCCCAGTCAAATTAAAAGAGAAAAAGAAGCAAGTAATTGGTAGGCTGAACTTAAATAATACCAATGATGTACGAACTCAAGCCACCTGGTACTTCCTGAAGTCTATAAATCTCTACTTTTAAGCAATCACCAATCATAAAACTGTCCGAATGCATCGATCTGTTGCACAGTTCATGAATCCTATATAAGCAAATAATACACGAAGAAGCATCATCGAACAAGTATTGCTCAGGGGAAAAGTGATCAGGTAATAAAAGCAAAATTTTGACGCGTCTTAAAAATTCTACAGGAAGCTACACCGGAAGGATAAAACCACATACAGAGGGATACCTTCAGGATACCATATCACTGGACTAAAACTTCCGAATAAGAGGTGTTTCAATCCAGAAGCATTATTTTTCTGTTTCCTTAGTAACAAAATATCTTGAATCCTGAAAATGAAGAGGTTCATTCCCCCAAGAAGTCCAGCCAGCTATCATTTCTCTAGCAAATAGTTCAATGCAATGAGCAGGCCTAGACCCCGGCACATAATCCAGAAGCAGCTCTAATTCATGTGGGCAATGGTAGGAGGAAAATTATCAGAAGCTATCAGACAGCAAATCCAGCAGTAAATGAGAGAAAATATCAATAACATGAAGGAAAGAAAGGCACAAAGAGAAACTACATTATTCAAAAGGAAAAAGAAAAATTCAAATGGGAACCCGAAAAGGTTACCTCCAATGGGGGGTTTCCTTGAATAATCACCAGGAACACTGACGAATACTCGATTATCTGGTATAGGATTCAGTCTTGTTATATTGTCAGAATCAGTCTCCTACAAAAACACAGGGAAGTGAAGAAAAGAGTTGCTTTAACAACGGCACCTCTAAGGCATAGGAAAAGCTAACCTTTCCCTCACAGTATCCTAGGAGAAGGCATTCATATGGCCGATGATGAAAGAGGTCCAATTCACCGGTCATCATCCCATTTGCTTTAACCTGTAACATATATCAACTTAGATACCTTAACACATATATTCAGTCAATATACACTGTTCAGGCTCCTCTCTCTCTGGGGGTAGAAGACATCTTAAGGGTCTACATAACAGCTGTGTAAGAAATGATACCTTCAACCAGTAAAAGTTAGCTGCATATTTTACTCCCCATTTCGGAAACAAATCATTCTCCACAAAACCTCGCAACTTTTCCCTGTTGGTAACCCACAATGCAACAAGAGATCCAGAGGTATGACAAAGTTGCTTGACGGGGAGAGATAAGTAGTATCGGTTAGGCAAAGTTGGGTACCTGCAACCACATGGAATTGCATATTGAATCGAAGCAATCTACAACACAGACCTTTACGCCTAATAGTTTGAGCTTCTAATATACAAAGCAGATTTAAATTGACCCATTCTAATCACTTATAGGAATTCACACTTATAATATCGGTTTTGTTCAACTACCATCCTATGTCTACCCCACCCCAAAATTTGAAGAGAATTTTCCCTGTAGGGTGTACAGGATATGCCTTGTTTCTACAACTGACATTCTTCGCGAAAAAACTTTGCAGAGAGTGGAAACCTCGAAAAATAAATGCAAGCCAAGGCTAGCAAATAATCTAGAAGCAAGAGAGACAAATCTCGGGAAGGATTAACAAACACCTCAGTTTCTGGTGAGCGCTGCCATTTTCCCAAGGGGGATCTATAACTATGAGATTGAAGCCACAATCAGAATCAGCTGAAAGAAGAAAACAACACTCGGAGTTTAAGCAGCAGCTCCAGAATTCTAATTTATGCAATAACCATGAAAACTAGTATGGAGTAATATATATGGCAAGAAATGAGGAAATCTGCCTTTAAGCTGGGTACTTCCCAATACATTGTAGGTCCATACAAATGGAATTTAATAAGCATTAGCTCTGGACAGTACGTCCACCCTCAAACACAAGAAGAAAGGATCTTGGTTCATTACCTGGGATTAAGTTCTCAATCTGCCGCAAATCAGACTTCAAGGCAACAAGAACAATAAAGCCAAAAAGTCAGATTTGTAAACAATGCAGATAACTCAGATTCAAAGAAACAAAAACCAGAAGAAAAAGTATTGAAAGCCAAAGTAAACCCAAATGATTCTGGATTAGAAATTTTCATGAGAGAAAAGAAAGAGGCTTTCTCAGAAACAACTAAAGAAGCATCCGCGGTGTATCATACCATATAGAAACAACTCCTTATGGGAATAATATACTTGTGATTGAAAAGCTCCGCTTCTATATCACAGCTTCCCTCATTAGCGACTAGATTATTAAATACAGGGGTCACACTTTGCTCAATGCTCTGAGCAAGAACTGAACCTGGAAACCACGCAAGACAACTAGAACACATAAGCATGCTAGGACCGCAAGAAATATGCTAACAAATTACAAAAATTTTATATCGAATTGCATAAAGGGCGCCTTGGTGCAACAATAGAGATGCTCCATTGATGACCAGTAGGTCAGGGGATCAAGGGGCGGAAACAGCCTCTTTTGCAAAATCGCAAGGCGAAAACTGACAGTATCTGCCCACCCTTAAGCACTTTTGTATTGAAAAAAAACTCTTGTAACTAAAGCAAACCTCCATTGTGGAAAGTTTTATCATCTTGATAATAATTGAGAACAATCTCATACAATGGAGCTTGCCAAACACTTCCGAGCTCCATAAACGAAAGCTCACTACTTTCCTCTGACAACTCTTTACATTCCCCCACAGCACATCCATCGTTCCTCAAATTCCTCAAAACTTTCAAAAGATCAGTAGCTTCAATCAAGGCTTCATGCGCTTTCAACAATAACGGCTTCACCTCCTTCAACACAAATAAAAATAAACAAAATTTACTGCTCACAATCTCACACTCAATGCACAGAAAATAAGCAGCTGCATATTATACATACAAGTTAAGATTTTTGAAAATGTAAAAATGTTAATGGTACCTGATGACGACGATCGGCGATTTGTTCGCGTTCATTGAGAGATTGAGGCTTCTTCTTCTGTTTACGTTTTCGTTTTCTAGAATCTTCGGAAGCTTTTGGAACTTGTGTTGAGTTCGAGGAATCGAAGAAGCGAGAGTAGTACGTAGAAGGAGAAACCCTAAACCGGGTGTATGAACGGTTGAGAATTCGAACCGGGTCGATAAAGAAGGCATTTGAGGTTAACTGATAAATGCCGGATTCTGAAAACAATTGCAGTTGATTGTTTTTCATCTTCAGATTTTGGGAATGTTTTTTGGTTTTCGGCTTCGGAAGTGACAGTGGCTGGTTTGTTCATCGGGCATTAGGGCTGATGCCGGCGGGAAGCGGGAAAGTTTTATTTGCATTATGGTCCCCGTTTTTCCTCCTATTTCCGACTAAGTCCCCAAAAAGGTTCTCCTTTCACTTCCGGACCCCATCTTTTCCTTTTTACTTTCTTTCTTTCTAAATTTGGTTTCAAGTAATGGCACTGTACTTTTTACATTTTTTTAAATGAAGAGAAAAACTGTTTTCATCTTAACAATTCAAACCAATGTAAGCTAATATTGTTCTTTAGACTGATTCGATATCTTATCAACTAACTATCTCATTTTTTTTTTAACATTTTAAATAATTAATTTATACAATTTTCTAATGAACTCCATAAAACTATAATTCAATCATTTCACCCTTTAAATTTTTTTAAAATAAAAATAAAAATTTAAAACCATACATGTCAAATTATATCCATCGTAGTCACTCATACTCTTTCTTTGACTTTACTCTGTATTTTGCAAGGAGCTCATTTGAAAAAAATACATACTTATCCGCACATGATATTATCACTAAACCAATAACTTATCTGAATAATTATAAATTAAACAAAAAGTATTATTATTTAATTATTGATTAGTGATGACATTAATATATATATATATATATATATATATATATATATAACACATATTTTACTTACTGATTTGGTGTAAACATTGAGTTATAAATAATCTTTTTACTCATTTTGCTCCAATCTTTTCTTGTCTTTTTTACCTTTCTGGTTTCATTTTACCTTTCTGGTTTCACGAGGTCAAGGTGGAAAGGACAAATTGGGTGAAGGCATAAGCTATAGTCGAAGAAGATTAGGTCTAATATAAGTATTCGGTTAGCACAATTGGTCAATGAACCTTTATTTTTTGGACCTTATTCCTTTGGAAGTTCAGAGTTCATTCCATTCATCAACAACATTGTACATAGCAAAGGTTTCACAACTTTTCATTCTTTACTACTTTTGTCTTTTGAGGTTAGTAATACTGAACTATAAATAAGGTGAATTTAGAATTTAAATTTTATAAGTTCAAATTTATAATTCTATCATATCTCATCTAATTTAATGAGTTTAAAATTTATTATTTATATATATTTTATAATTTTTGAACAAAAATACATAATATGAACGAAAGCTATAAGTTTACTTGAACTCATAGCTTCTGCAATGGATTTGCCTCTCACTATAATTATATTATTTTTTTTGATGATTTGGAATCCGTTATGTTTCCATCAAAGTACATAAAATAATAATGGACGAACATCAATTGTAGAAGAATATAAATTTATGTAGGGACAAATAGATAATAGGAAAGGCATAAATAGCATAAAGATTATGTTATGATTTGTGACACCAACATTAAAGCAAACTTTGAACTTTGAAGTGAGCTTGAAAAGGGGGATAGTTACAATACATGGTCAATTCAACACAACTGTCCTACTTAAAAAATTGAATCTTTCACTTATAATCAATCACCAACTTCTTTATTTTTCAATGATTCTTTTAGGTTAATTGGTGTCAAGAAGCAATGAATTTCCTATAATTTATTCATTGATGACATAGAGCAATTAATAGTTACTTTGGGACACAAGTGATTTCATTGGTTGTGTTGTGTCATCACTCTAATATGACTCACTTGTTCTTGATTTATGTGAAGAAGTGTTTTCCTATCCCCACTCCCACCCACACTCACCACCCACCCCTTTCTACTTTGAAAAATGCAGAACTATTGACACCGTTAATTATTGTTTTAGCAGCTTATTAATTAAAGAATAAAGAAGAAGAAAAAGGTAAGTATGGTTTAAACTTTAAAGGATATATATATATAAGTTTGTAAGTATTATTTTGCCTGTTTTAGATATGTCCTTTGTTTCTTTTGAATTTGGTTGATACTTACATTTGAATAAATAAATTGTTGACGCGAATAAAAAAATTAGTCAGCCGTCTCAAAATAGGTACTAATATCAAATGAAGAGAATAAATAAATCATCATCGACCCATACAAAACTTTTTGTTTTATTTTTTCTTGAACTAAAAGTGAGACCGTAAATAATACTAGGAAAGTAAACTACTGTAGAATATATTAGAGCTTTTGATTGGATTAATTGAAAAGCAATATTTAAGTGAAATAGCATGGATTGTAGTTAGTACTCCTGAGTCCTGACACTCTTTCCCTCGAAAAAGGGCAGGAAACATTTATAATTTTGTTCCCTTTTGGGCATAAAATATTACTTCACTATTTTAAATACCGAACTTAATATTTGTAAGTATTTACTATTTGTAAATATTAGTTTGACGATTATTTAGGGTATACTGTCTCTGTCACACTCCTTAGATGCGGTTTTTTTCTGAATTTTGCGTGAACGCGAGATACTTTACTCAATGAGTTGTCCTTTTTTCCTTTTACAATTTTTATTTATAAAAAGTTGAACTTTAGTATTTAAAATGTTGATAACAATGATATATTAATTTGACTTTAATTTCAAGTGATATAATGATTTGTTAACTCACAAGTCTTCAATTTTTACGGAATTATTTTTGTAAATGACATTAACATCTAAACATTAATTCAGCTAGATAGGAATGGCTCTCTAAAAGTAAATATAAAAACGTTACTACACGAGAATAGATATGATAATACGTTTAATCCATAAAATTGAAGTAAAGGCTGCTACACCAAATTGGCTGTATTGCCATCAGTTAGTAATGACAAAATAATTAAAAGAAAACAGTTATTCACTTATATCATTCACTAAAAATTGGTTGAATAATAAATTTTTTAAAATACCGGCAGGAAGCGGAAAAGTTTTCTTTGCATTATGGTCCCCGTTTTTCCTCCTATTTCCGACAAAGTCCCAAAAAAGGTTCTGCTTTCACTTCCGGACCCCATCATTTCCTTTTTACTTTCTTTCTTTTCTAAATTTGGTTTCAAGTAATGGCAATGTCTCCTCCCAACAGAACATGCATTTTTTTTTTCTTTTGTCCGAAACTAATTACATTTTTTTAATGAGAAAAACGTTTTCATCTTATTAATTCAAACTAATGTAAACTTAGTCTTTAGACTAATATGATATCTTTTCAACTAGCTATCTCAAATACTTTTTTTACATTTTAAACAATTAATTTATACAATTTTCTAATAACTTCATAAAAATATAATTCAATCATTTCACCCTTTAATTAAAAAATAATTCACCTTTAAATAAAACAATACATGTCAAATTAAATCCATCGTAGTCGGTCATGTTCTTGAGAAAAATACAGGAATTCAATCAATTTTGTGTGAATTTGTAATTAGGGTTCTAGTTGGGAAAATCGAAGAGAGAAGAAATTTATTTCATAGAAAAGAAAGAATCAGAAAACTGTCTATCTAGAGAGTTCTACTCCTTTTATATACATTGGGCCAAATACCTGAAAAATAAAAGACTAGCCGAGCCCAAAATACAAAATAGCATAAATAGCTAAGTTGATCCAGTTAGGCCATCTTCCATCATTTATGTTTGGGCCTTGTGTGTATCGTCAATTATTCCACCATCCCTCCCCCCCCCAAGTTGGAGGATGGGAGAACCCCAAACTTGGGTAAGATAGTATGATATAGAATCCCAATAAGTGGTTGTTACGACCCGACCGATCGTTTTAAGCATTTGCGTTTCGTTCAACTATTTGAAGCTTTGAGTAGCTCCATATGATGTATTATAAACATGTGTGTATCGTCGTTTTTGGTTTTCACGTGTTTCGGAATATGTTCGAAAGAATGAATTTCATGTTGGAAGCTTTAAGTTGAAAGAGTTGACCAGTATTCGACCTCGAATCGTAGTTTTGATGATTCATTTAGGTCCATATGATGATTTTGGACCCGGACATATGCCCGAAATTTTATCTGGATATTCCTAAAAGTTTTCAACGCCAATCGGAGAAAGTTGGAAATTTGAAGATTTTGAATGTTCGTAGGTTTGATCTCGGTATTGGATTCGGCTTGTTCGAGGTAAGTAACACTTCTAAACTTGGAGATGAGGGTATGAACCCTGATTATACATGTTATGTGATTTGTTTGGAGGTGACGCACATGCTAGGTGACATACGTGTGGGCCTACACCGTAGAATTAAGACTCAGTCGATTCCGTAGAGCTGTGTAGTCAATTAACTTGTATTTTCCATGTATTTTTCATGTGTTAGAGAAACTGAGTTGTGACTCATGTTAGAAATCATACTTAGGCAATGTTGGTATTATTGGGACCCACTAAAGTCATTTCTGCTGTCAAATTATATGTTTAATTTATAATTTCATACTCAGTCATATTCATTCATTGCATATCATATCTTAGTCTCTGTTGTTATTTACCGATACATCATATCATCATTTTGGGCTAGTTTCATGGCATTATGAGCCCGAGAGACTGGAGAGATTGATGACTGAGTGAGGCCGATGACCTGATTGTGAGTGATGGTTATGAGATAGAGCTGCACGCCGCAACATATTTTTATTTATTTATTCCTGGATCTGGCTTATTATAGCGCTTGGACTGAAAAAGCCCCTTCGGAGTCTGCACATCCACAGTGAGTGCAGTGGATATTATATTTGGGATGGAGTTCCCTGGGCATGGAGTTGCCTTATACATTTACATTTGGGATGGAGTTCCAAGGGCATAAAATTGCCATATATATTCACATTTGGGATGGAGTTCCTTAGGCATGGAATTGCCCTATATACATTTATATTGAGGGACGGATCTTCCCTAGGCTAGACTTTCCTCGTGTAGTACTGAGTGATTGAGTACTCTGAGAGTGTGAGTACATGAGTTCATCATTGAGATGCATTGCATTCAACATGCGTACTTGAGATACAGGCATAGAGATGTATTTCCTCATGCTACCCGGTTTTGGTGACATTCATGATTTCACCTGTATATTGACATGTAGGCATAGAGATGTATGTTCTTCATGCTATTTGAAAATGAAATATCCTATTTATTGTTGAAAAGTTTTTGGAAAAATAAACTTATACATATATTTTTGAGGTTTTCGGTGAAAGATCTGGGATCTACTGTCATACTTGAAAATCATGCCTATTTTCCGTAACATTTACTTATACTATTTTTATTATATTGATACAAGTTGTTCTTGGCTATTGGTGTTGGACTCTGACCGTTTTTCCAAGCTCATCACTGCTTTCAACCTAAGGTTAGGTTTGTTACTTATTGAGTACATGGGGCCAGTTGTACTCATACTATACTTATACACCTTGCGTGCAAATTTTGGGATGTTGATGTTGTTGTGTATGGCGTGAGATAGAATTGAGGATGTACCTGCGATCCGGTCACAGCTGCCTCTTGTTCTTGGTAGCTCTAGAATTATTAATTTATTCATATATATTTTAAATAGATGATGTATTTTTATTTCACACCATCTTTGTAATTTCTGGATCTTAGAAGCCCGTGATTTATAGTACCAATCCTTGGGAGTGTATTAAAGTCGGATATATTATCATTTATTTTCTAAGTAAATCACATTAAATTGGATTGTTGTTAATTGGCTTACCTAACAGGTTGGGTTAGGTGCCATCATGACTAGTTGGATTTGGGTCGCGACAGTAGCTTAGTGAATATGGCAGTCAATTGTGCAGATGTGGAAACATGGTGCAGAGAGATGAGCCCCTCAATAAGCTTAGTCCGAATGAAATGGCAATCCACCTGAATATGTTTGGTGCGCTCATAAAAAATAGGGTTCTTGGCAATGTGGATTGCAACTTGATTACCACAAAATACATGAACAATAGTAGTAGTAGGAATGCCAAAGTCAGATAGGAGCCTAACCACCCAAGAAAGTTCAGCAACAACCTTTGAAATAGCTCGATATTCAGATTCGGTGGAAGAAAGAGAGACAACAAGATGTTTCTTAGCCTTCCATCTACCAAGACAACCCCCCAAAAAGATGCAAAAACTAGTAAAAAATCTTTGAGTATTAGGGAAAGAATCCCAATCACTATCACAATAAGCAGCCAAAGAAAAGCTAGGAGAATTACTGAAGAAGACACCAAAATCAGCAGTGCCTTTAAGATACCTGAGAAGACGTAGAGCAACATGCATGTATGGAAACCGAGGAGTTTGAAGAAACAAACTTAAGTGTTGGACTACAAAGCACAAGTCATGCCTTGTGTGTGTCAAGAAGTTGAGCTTTCCAACCAAACTTCTATAAGATTCAGGTGAAGGAAGAAGGTCACCACAATCAGCCTTCAACTTAGTCGACAGATCCAAAGGGGAAATCATAGGGGATACTAGTTCACAATCATAGTCATACAACAGATCTCTAATAAACTTTTTTTGATGAAGCAGAAAACCAGAAGAAGAGTAAGAGACCTCTATTCCCAGGAAATAGTTGAAAACACCCAAATTTTTTATTTTAAACTGAAAGTCCAGAAAAGCTTTCAAGAAGATATCTCATCAAAGTCATTACCGGTGAGAATAATGTCATCTACATACATAACAATCAATATAATAGAAGATCCATACATTTTGACAAAAAGAGAATAATCATTCAAGGAGTAGGAATATCCTATGCAACATAAAGCATGAGATAATTTGGCATACCACTGCCTAGAGGCTTGCCTAAGTCCATATAAGGCTTTTTGCAATTTGCACACCAAAGAGGAAGAAGGCAGAGAAGCAGAACTAGTAACTAAACCGGGGGGGGGGGGAGTTTCATGTACACTTCCTCATCAAGGTCACCATGCAAAAATGCATTATTGACATACAATTGAAACATGGACCAATTCTATTTGATAGCTACTGCAACAAGACATTTGACTGTAGAAAATTTGATGACAGGAGAAAAAGTCTCATTGAAATCAACCCATTCAACTTGTGTGTCACCTCTAATAACCAACCTAGCCTTATACCTCTCCACTGAGCCATATGCCCTATATTTGATTTTGGTAAAACCATTTGTAACCAATGGGTATCTTGCCTTGAGGCAATTTAACAATAGACCAAGTGTGATTGGCCTTAAGTGTTTCCTTTCTCATGGCCTCTTGCCATGTTGCAATAGAGGCAACTTAGTTGTAAAAGGAAGGTTCAGTAATAGTAGTATCAGTTAGGGAATGAAAATAAGTAGATAAAGAAGCATTAGGGCCACATAATGATGGGGAAGTTGGCAAACATAAGGCTGAAGGCGAGCATGTGGATGGTGATCCCTAGAGGATATTCTAAGTGATGGAACATGAAGAGGAACAATTGGTGAAGAAGTGAAAGGAGAAGATGAGGGTAGATGAGGGTAAGGGTTAGTGGATAATGGGGAAGAAGACTCAAGAATAGGTGTTGGAGATGAGGGTGGAGGAAAAGATGAAAATTCTTCTGAAACAGGAAGAAAATTAGGAAGAGGAGGAGAAATAAATTTAGCACAAGTAAAAGGAAGACAGACTCATGAAAGACAACATCCCTGAAGATCAATATTAGTTTAGTGGTAAAGTTATAAAGTTTGTAGCCTTTCTTACCCAAAGAATAAGCAATGAAAACACGAGGATCAACCTTAGGCTGAAACTTGTCTCTATTACATTTGGGAACAGTGTGGTAGTAGAGGCAACCAAATGACATGAGATGTTCATAAAGAGGCAAGCCATATAATAGTTCAAAGGGTGATTTATTGTTTAAAAGTTTGGAAGGGAATCTGTTTATCTAATATGTGGCTGTCAAAACACATTCACCCTAGAACTTTAAAGGTAATTTGGATTGAAAAAGGAAAGCCCTTGAGGTTTCCAGTAAATATATATGCTTCTTCTCCACCGCTCTATTTTGTTGTGGTATGTGGGGGCATGGAGTTTGATCTGTGATCCCATGGTCAAGGAAGAATTGAGTGGTTGTGTGGCTGGAACCCAACTCATAGGCATTATCACTTTTAAAAGCTTTAATGGAAATTTTGATCAAAGGAAAATCATTGCTCGTGGACCTCATAAGGTAAGTCCAAGTAGCTCTAGTGAAATCATCAACTAAGGTAAGAAAATACTTGAAACCATTGTAAGTTGGACTATGATAGGGTCCCCAAGTGTCTATATGAATAAGTTGGAAATGAGAGGAGGTTTTAATAGAGTTATTGTAATGACCCGGCCGGTCATTTTGAGAGAATTAGCCCCGAACCCCTATTTACTGTTCCTCTATTTTATTTTTGGGTTTTGTGACTTGCCGGGAGGATTTATTTTTGGTTTCGGAGTGAAATGGGACACATAGTCCCTGAAATAGAAGTTTAAGTTGTAGGAATTGACCGTAGTTCTAATTATGTGAAGAGGACTCCGAAATAGAATTTTGACGGTTTTAATAGCTCCGTAGAGTGATTTTGGTCCTAGGAGGGTGTTCGGATGTTGAATTAGAGGTCCATAGGCCATTTTAGCATCAATTGGCGAAAGTTGAAAAATTGATAAATTTTGGAATGTTTGACCGGGAGTGGACTTTTTGATATCGGGGTCGGATTCTGATTCCGGAAGTTAGAATAGGTCCGTAATTTCAATTATGACTTGTGTGCAAAATTTGAGGTCAATCAGACTTGATTTGGTAGGTTTCGGCGTCGGGTGTAGAAGTTTAAAACTTTGAAGTTTATTAGACTTGAATCGATGTGTAATTCATATTTTTAGCATTGTTTGATGTGATTCAAAGGCTCGACTAAGTCCGCATGATATTTTAGGACTTGTTGGTAGGTTTGGTTGAGGTCCCGGAATCCGCCCGAGGCCTCCTTTTGCTCACAGAAGCGCCCTTTTGCTCGTAGAAGCGAGATTTTGGACTTAAGTAAAGTCCGCACATGCGATGGTTTTTCCCCAGGTGCGGTGGAGCCCTCGCAAAAGCAAAATCGCTTGGCAGAAAAGGAAAAATTCCGAGGGTTTATTTCATTCTTCATTTTTGGATATTTTGAGCTCGGGTTTGGCGATTTTTGAGAGCATTTTCGAGGAATTTCTTAAGGTAAGTCCCTTGTAATTATTTTTGGTCAATAATCTTGTTTCCCTATTATTTTTTCCACCTAGATTGTATGTGTTCAAGGTGGAATGTGGGAGCTGAGGCTAGAGATTTGGAAAGTGTAATTTGGGGATTTGAGGGGCGGCTTGGTGTCGGATTTTGGTATTTTGGTATTTTGGTATGGGTGAACTCGATATTCAATGTGTATTCTTATTTTGTGACTTTTACCCGATTCCGAGACGTGGACCCGGGTCGACTGCTTGGGCCGGATTTTTGATTCTTTGCTAAAGTCATTATTTTATTATTTAAATTAGTTTCTTGTAGTTGTATTAATGTCATGTAATTGCTTTTAGTTAGATTTGGGCCATTCGGAGTCGGAAAGTCGAGGGAAAGGCATTTTTACCCATTGATTGAGCGACATTTAATGTAAGTGACTTGTCTAACCTTGTGTGGGCGAAATCCCCTTAGGATTTGGTACTTTTGTAACAATTTATGATATGTGAGCGTCGTGTACGCGAGGTGACGAGTGCGTACACAGGCTGATTATGAAAAATTCGGTTCTTGCTGATTTGTCATCTTTTAAAATACATTAACTGAGTTATCTTCTTTTAAAATACATTAACTGAGCTGCCTTAGCATATGTAGTGATCATGTTTAGTATAGCATCGCATGTCTACGTGCCTTAACTCTTACTTGCAATTTGTGCAACATGCTTAGTTGAATTACATGCTTTCCTTGATTTGAATTAAATCTTTAACTGTAAGATTCTTGCTGAAAATTTGTGTTTTCCTTTGATTACCTGCTGCATATTTATTTTGGGACTACGAGGCGATTTCTCGGGAGATCCCCATGTACTGCATATTTACTTTGGGACTACGAGGCGGTTCCTCTGGAGATCTCCTTGTACTGCATATTTACTTTGGGACTATGAGGCGGTTCCTCGGGAGATCTCTTGTACTGCATATTTACTTTGAGACTATGAGGCGTTTACTCGGGAGATCCCCATGTACTGCATATTTACTTTGGGACTACGAGGCGGTTCTTTGGGAGATCCCCATGTACTGCATATTTACTTTGGGACTACGAGGCGGTTCCTCGGGAGATCCCCCTATACTGCATCTTTACATTTAGGACTACGAGACGGTACCTCGGGAGTGCCCCTGCTGTGTACCTCTATTTATTGTGCTGATATTTTCTGAAACTTCTTATTGTTTAAATTCTCAGTAATTTCAAAATATTATTATATCATCTGCTTTATTTTATTTTGAACTAGTAGGGCCCTAACCTGACATCGTCACTACTCTATCGAGGTTAGACTTGGTATTTACTGGGTATCGTTGTGGCGTACTCATACTACACTCTGCACATCTTTTTGTGCAAATTCAGGTTCTTCCCACCAGACTAGCTACCAGTGAGCCGGACCGTACGTGGAGACTTCTAGGTATATTTGCGAGTGTCCGCAGACCTCGGAGTCCCCCTCTATCCTTACTATGTTGTATTCCTTATCTTTATTTAGACTCTGATGTATATAGACACTTAGTATTTGCTCTTAAAAGCTTGTGACTTGTTTCCACCCGGTTTTGGGAGTTGTAATTATTGAATGACATTTTATATTCATTTAACATGTGTTGAGATGGGAGTTCAGTTTATTACTCATTGATTTTGCAAATTATTAGGCTTACCTAGTCTTAGAGACTAGGTGTCATCACGACATCCTACGGAGGGGAAAATAGGGTCATGACAAGTTATCTGGGAATGCAAGTCTAGAATATCTAGCCAAGGGACAAACAGAACAAACAAAAGGATGAGTAGCAGAAAACTTGCATGGGATAGCAGAAATATCTTTCATTCTAACAAAAGGAATATGTCCTAATATGTTATGCCATAAAATATCCATTTTATTAACAACTGAATAATTTGTACAATGAGAATCAGAAGTTGCAGAAAGCAATGGGGAATGGTATTTACAAATGATAGAAGAAGAGTTATCAGAAACAGAAGCAGACAAAGCAGGCACATGTGAAGACTCATTTGGTCCAAGCTTGTAAATCCCAAGTTTCACCTTATCAACTTCCACTGGGCTCTTCAGTGAAGGGCCCCGAAGAAGACAACAATGTTTAGTGAACAACGTGTCACATTCTAAATAAGATACAAGTTTGTAGAAAGAAATGAGATTGTAGTGAAAGCTAGGGATGTACAATATATGATGAAGGATAAAAAAGAGAAAATGTATTGAACCAGTGGAAGTTACTTTAAATTTATAGCCACTTGGAAGAGTGACTAGGTAGGGCACAACATAGGGTTTAATATCAAAGAGTAGATCTTTGTTAGAAGTCATGTGGTTAGTTGTCCCAGAATCTATAATCCAATTGTAATCATTAACCCTAGTTAACATACAAGTACCATAACTAATTCCTACAGATTCAGAAGGTGGAATTATACCAGCAAAATTTGCAGAAGCCATGAGTTTGGACTGAGGGCCTTGTTCTGATACATGACGTTGTTATAACAGAAGCATCAGTTGTGTATATTGTTCTTTTTTGAGACTAGGAATCAGAAAGGCAGACTTAGAAGAATGCTCAGATGGAGAATTGGAATCAGGAATGACAAGAGCCTATTGAACCTCAATATTAGCAACCACTTTCTTCCCATTTAGTAAATTTGAAGTCGGAAGGGAAACCATGAAACTTATAGCATTTTTAATGGTGTGACCAGGCTTCTTGCAGTATCTACACAACAGATTAGATTTATTTGGATCAAAATTAATTTTCTGAAATAACTTACGTGGAGGATTGACAGGTTTGCTGACAGGGTTATTGATATTTGCATTGAAAGAGGCTGCTTGAGCCTGAAACTAAGAGGAATGACTGATTTGCCTTTGCTTTTCATCTTGGAGGAGGATATTGTAGACACTATCAAGAGAAGGTAGAGGATGCATCATGAGCAAGTTGCTCCTCACACAAACATACACATCATTAATAGCATGTTTGGCCAAACTGGAGAAATCAACTTATATCGATAAGTGCTTTTTTCAAAAGTGCTTTTGAAAAAAGTACTTTTGGAGAGAAGCAGTTTGTGTTTGGCTAATCACTTTGAAAAGCACTTTTGAGCAATAATTTGTGTTTGGCCAAGCTTTTCAGAAAGTGCCTTTAAGTATCAAATTACGAATAAGGACATGAATAAATTTACTTAATAGCTAATATTATAAGTAAATAAATAATCTTAAAAATTTATTATTACATGCAATAATTAAATCTTTTTATTTTATTTAAGTAAAATATGAAAATAAAATTTAAAAGTACTTAATTCTTTTAATATAAGTTAAATATATTAAAAATTATTCAACAAATATAAAAACATTCACCCTTAAAGTCACTATATATTAGAAAGTTATCCTAAAAATAATAAAAAATATTTATATATTAATATCCTAAGTATTAGGTTTAACGGTTATTTTATTATATATTATATTTTGTTAAGGGTATTTTTGGTAAGAAGAAAAAACTGCTTCTGCTTTTGGGAAGAAGCTACTTTTTTCTGCTTCTCAGAAAGTGCTTATGCTTCTTCCCAAAAGCACCCCCCCTCCCAAAAAAAAAAGCTTGGCCAAACACCTCAAAGTATGAGAAAAAAGTATTTTTGAGAAAGAAAAAAAAATACTTTTGGCCTCTTGAGAAGCTTGGCCAAACAGGCTACAAGTCTCATAAGGAACTGATGCACCTTGTCCTCCTCTTTTCCTTTTTGAAGATCAAACTTGGCAGGACAAGAGCATATGCTTGCATGATTAGTGCACATATAGCCTAACTCATCCCACAATTTCTTCAGTTTGTTAAAATATGAGGCTATATCTAAGGACCCTTGGAAGGTTGAGGCAAGTTCCTTTTCTAACTCAAACACCTTAGTCTCATCGACTGAACCATATCTTTTATTAAGCTAAGTCCAAATACTCTCTACAGTCTCAGAATATTGGACACTTTCATCTATGTCAAGGAAAAGTGAACTGGTCAACCAAGAGATGACCATGTTGTTGCACCTATTCCATTGTTAAAGCTGAGGGGAATCCTCAGCAGGTTTAGGACAATTTCCATCGACTTCTATCCGAGAGGAATACAATCATATTCCTATGCCAGAACACTGATGCATTAGCAGGTGTAGTACTTGTTTCTACCATGATGAACAACACAGACAAATACAAAAAAATACGAGCCAAACTATTGAGCAGAAAAATTAACATGTAATCAATGAGAAATGAGATATGATGCTCTCAATCCTCAGAGATATATGAAAAGACAAAGGAAAGGTTACTAGCATTTTCACAACCGGAAAAGGTACGACCCTCAATTAAACGACAACAAAACAACAGGAAAACCCTAGATTTAGCCGTAAACTTCGTGATTCTCCAAAAATCTTCAAACAAAAGTAATTCGAGTATAATACAGTAGAAAACTCCTAAGATGCACGAGAATAGCCCGCTGGGAAGATGAAAAACATCAAAATAGCGAGAAAAAATCCATCAAAGATAAAAAAAATGCGAGAAACTCCGCGAACATTATAACTCTGGCGGAACTCGACGAAATTACTACTGATCGAACGAGAAAGAGGAACTAGCAGATACTCTACTCTGATACCATGAGAAAATTAAAGGAATCCAATCAATTTTGTGTGAATTTGTAATTAGAGTTCTAGTTGGGAAAACCGAAGAGAGAGAAGAAATTCATTTCATTGAAAAGAAAGAATCAGAAATCTGTCTATCTAGAGAGTTCTACTCCTTTTATATACATTGGGCCAAATATCCGAAAAATAAAAGACTAGCCTAGCCCAAAATACAAAATAACATAAATAGCTAAGTTGATCAAGTTGGGCCATCTTCCGTCACTTCTGTTTAGGCCTTGTGTGTATCAGCAATTATTTCAACAGTTATTTCTCTGTCTTTTGCTCTGTTTTAGAAATACAAAACTACCTATTCACACGTAATGCTTTCACTAAATCAATAATTATAAATTAAACAAAAAATATTTATCACTTAATTATTGGTTAGTGCTAATATATACAGTATACATAACACATATTTTGCTTACCGATAATGGTGTAAACACAGAGTTAATATTAATATTTTCACTCATTTTGTTCCAATATTTTCTTGTCTTTTTAACCTTGTTTCACGAGGTCAAGGTGGAAAGGACAAATTGGGTGAAGGCATAAGCTAAGGGATAAGCTATAGTCGAAGAAGATTAGGTCTAATATAAGTATTCGGTTAGCACAATTGGTCAATGAACCTTTATTTTTTTGGACCTTATTCTTTTGGAAGTTCAAAGTCTATTCCATTCATCAACAACATTGTATATAGCAAAGGGTTCACATTTCACTTAAATGACAACTTTTTCTTCTTTTACTACTTTTATCTTTTGAGGTTAGTAATACCAAACTATAATTAGAGATGAATCCAAGATTTAAATTTTATGGGTTCGAATTCGTAATTTTATCACAGTTTATCTAATTTAATGAGTTTAAAGTTTATTCTTTTGTATATATTTAATAATATTTTGGACAAAAATACAGGGTATTAACGAAAGCTATGAGTTCATAGCTTATATACTGGATACGCCTCTTACTATAATTATATTATAATCCGTTTTGTTTCCGTCAAAGTACATAAAATAATAATGGACCGACATCAATTATAGAAGAATACAAATTTATGTAGGGACAAATAGATAATAGGAAAGGCATAAACAGCATAGAGATTATGTTATGATTTATGGCACAAACATTAAAACAAACTTTGAAGTGAGCTTGAAAGGGTGGAATGGGGGATAGGTACAATACATGGTCAGTTCAAAACAACTGTCCTACTTAAAAAGTTGAATCTTTCACTTATAATCAATCACCAACCTTTTATTTTTCAATGATCCTTTTAGATTAATTGGTGCCATGAAACAATGAATTTCCTATCATTGTTTTTGGATTTCGAAGGCTGTGTTAAGTCATTTTAGTATGACTCATCACACCCCCACCAACTTTTTTACTTTGAAAAAATGCAAAGCATTTGACACCGTTAATTATTGTTTTTGCAGGATGTACATAAATATTCTTGTTTCCCTTTTTCCGTTTGGCTTTATCTGGTAATGTATATTTGAAGAGACATCTTCTTTTTATATTTTTCTTAGATTTTTGAAATAAGATTGGATCTACAATTAATAGTGAGAAAGTGAAAGATAGAAAATACGAGGGTCTTTGGATTGACACACTATATTTAAGTAGGATTTTAGTAACGCAGCGTGAATTGTAAGCAGTAATTTTGACATACTTCCTTAAAAAGGGCTAGCAAACATTTCTATTTTGTTCCCATTTACGCACCAAATATTATTTGAGTAGTTCCAATACTAAATTTTAATACTTGAAATTTCGGTGACTCATTGAAATATTAATTTGACTTAAGTATTTGAAATACTTAGAGAGAGAAACAATGATTTTCAATTACAAGTCATCTTTTCACAATCTTTTTTTTGTTTTCAAGTGAAGTTCATATTCAAATAATTTCAACTTTCAATTTTTTTTTCCTATTTAAACTTTAAATTCCAACTTTTTATTTTTATTTTAATCAAATATCGTCAAAACGCTTGCATTCTTAACTTCAATTTTTCCAATTTCTTGACAAATTATATAATCACAAAAAGTAGAGTTCTTGTTTAAATAGTTTATCATAGCATTGCGATGCACATATTCTTATTTTATATTTATTCGTGCATAGAACAATACATAGATTTTGCATAATCTGATTCGAGTATTATTTAATACCACAAATCACACATTGCATTAGTTATGTGATGGTTATTTGTTTCTTATAAGGCCAATCAAATATTGTAATATCTTATACGATATTTTATATAAGCGATTAAATAGAATTGGAGTAAAGGAATGGCATCAGCAAATGCATAAGCACATTGCGCAATAAAAGTGAATAAATCCAAGACAGTTTTCTCAATACTAAATTAAAGATGAAAGGAACCTTCTTAGAACTACCCGCCAGTTCTTATTCAGATTACTGTACTAGTAGGGTCCACACGGCCAACTCCTCTGGCCCCAGTTTAGATGATCAAACCATTCACAGTCCTCCACGTAGTGAAACCCTTTTGCACCCAAAAGGCCAAAACCAAAGTCCAAGGTTCAAAGCCAAAAGCTTTACAAACTCAGTTGTGCTGTAAGCTTTGAGAGTAGTACTGTAGTAGCAAGTGTTAAGTTAACTGTGAGGGTGGAGAATTAACTGACCATGGTTACACTAACAAATCCCACTTTAACTACCTCTATATAAACCTCACTCTTTTTTTGAGTGATAGTTATAAGCAATATCAAATAGAAAGTTTAGAGAGAGAGAGAAAAAAAGACATCAAAAAAGGTTAGAACTTTGAAAATTTTGTTTTCTTTTTAGTAGCAAATATTTTTTTGTTACTCAATTATGTAGCTTTCTCCTTTTGTTTTTCCACTTAAAACTTCCATATTGATGGATAATGTTGCTTGTTCATCGTTAAAGTATTATTTATTATTGAGTGTTCAATTCTGAATTTGCTTTCTCTTGCCTTAATTCTTCAAGGTTTTTTCTAAATTTTCTGTTTTGATCTGAATTTGCCCAAATTCGTTGGGTTGTTGATGGATTAAAAAGCCATATTGATGGATAATGTTGCTAATTGTTTTTTTGTTATTGAGTTTTCAATTCTGAATTTGCTTTAGTTTATGCTTAATTTTTTAAGATTCTTTTTAATTTTCCGTTTTGAGCTGTTTTTA
Organism: Nicotiana tabacum; assembly: GCF_000715075.1. Taxonomy (NCBI): domain Eukaryota; kingdom Viridiplantae; phylum Streptophyta; class Magnoliopsida; order Solanales; family Solanaceae; genus Nicotiana; species Nicotiana tabacum. Next base: position 12,726,357 of record NC_134091.1, read on the forward strand.
CCCTCTTTTTGATCATTTAATTGCATATGTTATTGGGTTTCTTTGGTTTTTGTTTCTATGATGATCGTGCTATTGTAGCATTAAGTAAGAACAATTTGTTATTTTTCTACTGATAATTTGTTATTGATAATTGTTTTGATGGTTATTCAATCATGTATATATGAAAGTTAGAGAAAAAAAGGAACTAAGTGTGTTGAATATGGTATCCAAATAGATATTTTGTAGGTCTTTTTCAAGTCAAGACTTAGTCAATGGGCTAATCTTTGGTGCAATTTTAGTTATCATTTGAAGTTAATGAAAGTTACATCTGAAAGTGAACAGACTCATTTCTTAATTGGTGAAATTTCCATGTCTAGCAATCTTTCCATTAAGAGTTATCATCATCAGATTCCCAATTTTGTTCAAACATTTTTAGATATATCTGGTAACTTAACTGGATGGGCTGATTGAACTCTGGTTGTCGCTTGTCAATTTGAGCTTTTGGTTCATTTTCTTTTTACATGGTACCCATGAACATGTTTGGTAATCAATAATTGATCATTTTTTCAGCTCAGTGTCTTCATAATACCTTTTCGGATCTTCTATATTAACCGTTACCCTTAAGTTATAATGTTAATCTATTTTAGATTATGAGACAGATTCGATATGTACCCGAGATTATCTGTAAAAAAAAAAAAAAAAAAAAAAATTCAAAATTAAAGGGTCGTTAGAAGTTGTATCTGATAAATCTATTGAATAATCTTTTGGATTTTGTTCTCTTTTATGGTTGTCGTTATATATAGAAAGAGCTCTTGGTGATGTGGTATCTGTCATTGTTTGTGCCTTTTGTCTCATTAACTCTCTGTCTCTGAGTCAACAGAGAAGGAGTTGATCAGAGCGCTAGCTTTTCCGGCTTTGATCTATTTCATTGTTTACCATGTGTCCTCTGGCTCCGGCAGCTCCACCCCCAGGTCTTATCGGTTCCTGTTGGAGTGATGACCAAATCATTTTGTCCCTGGACCAAATCAACTGTGGATCACTCATCCCTGATGATGTGATTGTCGACAATCCTTATCAGTACGATCCTTCAAATTTGCCAGGTAAACATCAAGTTTAACGACAATATTTATGTTATCAATTTACTCTCCACTTATCAATGAAATGATGTTCTTAAAATCTGTCTTAATAACCCGCTATCCTGTTTGCAAAAGAATTTGTTTTATCATCTAAGCCGTGTTCAAATGGCTGTATCCAATTAGGAAATCTGAAATCACCCTCCGCTTATCAATGAAATGATGTTCATAGAATCTATCTAAATAATCCGCTATCCTATTTGCAAAAGAAAATTGTTTTATCATCTAAACCGTTTTCAAATGGTTGTATCCAATTAGGAAATCTAAAACTTGATTTGCTTTTAATGGAAGGGGGGTTGGATCTTAACGCCCCATTTAATTTTTATTCCTTGATAGAGCTTGTTGAAAAAAGGATAAAGCGCCTTGGAGTGAAGTAGATTGCAAAATACCAGATCGTGATCTTTAATATCCTAAGCGCCCCAACTCATCATCGCCCTATTAAATATTGAGCAATATGATGCATCATTATGGATATAATTTATGAATCTAAGAAAGCCACCCTTCTATTTCAAGAAGATGAGTAAATAAATTAAAGTCATAGAACGACAACCTTCTAGGTGTAAATCTAAATATCTTCCGACACATGTTTCTGTCTCTCTTCTATAGATTCTTGGTTTTTTAATTCCTCGTAGTTGACTAAATTATCTATGTTCCCCAAGAATAGAGCTGGAGTATGGTTTTGGTGATTGCATTTAATAATCAATTTACTTTGAGGCAGCTTGAATCTCTTTTCTTACTAACCATTCATGGTACACGTAGATGGAGCATGGTTTCTAGTAAGCTCAAATGAGAAAAAAGAGACGAAACATGGATTCTGGAAAGCAAAAGGTGAATCCTGTGAAATATTTGCAAATTCTGCTATCTATGGTTGGAGAACCACTTTTGAATTTGTTGAAGCCCAAGTCCCTATTGGACAGAAAACTGTCTGGATGATGCAAGAGTACAAAATAACACAGAAAGAGCAGCGTGATCACATTAAGTCAAAGGTAATCTTTATTGCCATCTTTCCTCTATTCCAATACCTGATAATTTGTTGCTTCAGTCTTGTCAAACACGCAACTGAATTGCTGGTTTGGTTGGATATTTTGCAGGAGTCTGCACTTTGTAGAGTTTTCAGTTGCAGTGATGAGAACATAAATAATGAGAGAAAGCCAGAGAATATAAACAAAGTCAATAATGAGACAAAGCCAGAGCACAGAAACGATGATCTTGACACTCTCTTACTCAGCTTGATGCCATCAATTACCCCACACACTAGCAGTAACGATGGGCAACGTTCAATAGGTGAACCCCAGGTTGGTGCTGCTTCTTCCCCTTTTTCACTTGTCACTACAGTGTTGCTAATATCCAGATAGTTTTGACATAGTTTTCTTGTTAAATGTATTCTGTATGTCGGTGTAGCTTGTCTGTGGGGCAAAATAAAGCCATTAGAATGTTCTGAATGAGCTTGAGTTCAACTGTTGATGGTTCGTATTTCCTGCTTCATTCTTCTTTATGGTTAAAAAATTCTGAGATCAGTTTGAATAATCAGGATACTACACCTAGATGATTGTTGGTATGACGATGATATGTAGAGCTTAAAGAAAAAAGTGAGGTTTCATATAGCCGTCCTCAACTTGTTTGGGACTGAGGCGTAGTAGTAGTATTTGTTGTCTTGTACACCTAGATGATTGTTGCACAATAATCTGCGATAAGCATCATTTTAATTGCACATTTGGTGATAGAACGAGTTTCTGGTACGCATACCAGGTTATTGACATCGGATTTCCAACCTTATGATTAGATCACTTGAAACATTGTTCCATTTAGCATTCTTTGACATTACATTCTCTTTGTTCTAGTGGTATTTTTCCACAGTGCACTTCTCTTGCCCTGGTAATTTGTTTCTATGCTGTTAGATGTTACCAAGACCATCTAGTCACTTTTACAGGTAAAGAACCAGACAGAAGGGATTGGGCCAGATCTCTTTGATGATGATATAGTAGCTGAGTTGGATTGCATTTTTAGAGAGGATTACTTGGAACTGAACGACCTTGTTGGTGTAGCATCACATTCGTCTAGTTCAGAGAATTCAAGTCGCCAGAGCTTGGCATCTGATGAATATTTTGACTCTATGGCATTTTTACGGGATCTCGATGATGAGAAGAACCAAGATTTGCATGGAAAAGGTTCAACTAGCAATTATCGAATAATGATGTACCGAAGAGAAAATGATGTGGTTATGCAGCCTACACCTTTAGGTATGTTATCGTCTTTGCCCTCGCATGTTCCTTTTGGTTATGACTTTAGTATATTTCTGTATATCTTATCTATATTTCAACTTTTAGACCTTTAGGAAGACAACATCGCCTGTGCTTCTACTTGTCTGCTTAGTAAAAGTTGTGTCGATGGCTGTACATGGTGGTCGAAAACACTGGTCCTCTTTTGATATTTTTCCAATTCTCAAGAACTATTTCGAGAAAAAACAAATTGTTACCCAAGATATCGAGGCAATAATACTGTAGGGAGCTCGAGCTCATGTATGATGCATCCGGATGCTTCATGTTTATTACTATGAGTTAATTTTTCAGTTATTAGCTCGTGTTGATCTATAGTAGTCTAGAAACATCCACTCCTCTAAGAATCATATGATAAATTGGTTCACCATACCTTACCTCCACCTTGTTAAGGTAGAGAGGCTGTTTCCGAGAAACCTTCGACTCAGAGAAAGCATAGTCACTGCTTTGGCCTTGGAATTGCACAAACAGAAGATGGATTTGAAAATTATAGATGACTATTACAAATGTAATTTAAGAATAACCTCTACAAAATCCTGACGCCTCAGATAAAGAAGCTACATTAAGGAATATGCATGATTCAGAAAATCAAATCCTGATCTTTATATCAACATGGGATTGGATTTGATTTATTAACCATCTCAAATAAGATGACATCTATAAAAATAATGCATTAGGGTGCATGTAACTATTTGCAATGTCCGTTGTGCTTGAGCTTGACATCACATCTTTCTTGTGATCACTAACTGAATGTGCCACCCTTTTGTTTGTAATAAACACATTCAGCTCTGCTGACTCTTGAAACCTACTGGCAGAATCTCTTATTAGTGGGAGCGCGGCTGTAGCCAAAGACACTCAACCAGGTCCTTCTAACAAAGCCAAATTCCCCAGTAAGTCATCCCCAGAACAGGATGTTAAGAGGCTGAAGGCAGAGTGTACAAATGATGAAGGTCCATCACACTCTTATAGAGCGACGGCATCTTCCAGCAGCAGCAGCAGCAGTAGCCATGAACCTGTAGCAACAAGGGAAGAGAAAAGAAAGAAGAAGCTCAAGAAGTTCCTCTGTTTCATGCCTTTCTAGAACAGAAAGAAGCAGCAGCCTAGAAAAAGTATCTCCTTTAGTAATTCTAAAACAACTTGGCTACAGCTTTAACTTAGGCCCTTCCCCCCCCCCCCCCCCGCACAACACACACACACACACACAAAAAAAAAAAAAGGAAAAGAAAATCAAAAAAAAAAAGGAAAGAAAGGGGAAGGTTGGGGGTGGTGATGGTGGTGAGACATTTTAAGCTATTGAATATTGATATTTTGTGCAGTTAGCTAAATTTTAAACTTGATGTTGAGTTTAAGATTTAGAATAGGATTTTGATTCTGCAGAGAGTCTAGAACTGATGTTCTCTTTAGTACAGTTGTAATATTAAGAGAGAAAAAATGTACTTTTTATATTTTCGTAATTCTTCAAATGATTACTGGATCATTCGTTGCTAATAACAAAACTTTATTATGACTGGCTATTTTGGATGACTCTCATTTCTTAGAAAATAAATAAGTGCAATGGAAAAGAAAAAAAAGAATAAAAAGATATCAAGTAGCCAAAGTTTCAAACAAACTACATTTGGAGATCAGAGCTGCAATCACTGATTTGTAACTTCACTTTGGTAGTGGATTCAGGTTTTATCAAATACCTTTGCTTTTCACGTGCTATCTCTTGAGAAGGTATAACTGAAAAACAAAACAGAAGTTGACGCAACTGAACACGTACTGGGCATGTGCACAGAGTTATTTATTGGGGATTAGTCGGTATTTATTCTCTTTTGAAAATTTAAACTAAAAATCTTAACTTCATGACATTTTTGTCCTGAAAAATTGAACTGATTTAAAATACACTGACTAATTTCTAAATAACAGCTCTTTAGAATAATTAACGGGTGTCATTTTTACACACGTACGCCATAAAAATCCAGTTTAGAACCCCGGGAACTGGGAAAGTGTGGCTGTGCACTATGGGCCGGATCCAAGCACCCTGAATAAAATTGATAGGCCTATTTGGCAAGAAGTTGATTTGATTAAGGAAACATTACGCGACATATCAAATATTTATACTATATTTATCATTCGTAACTATACTTTCAGCAAATTTACTATTCATAGCTATAGTTAAATCTTATAGCAAATTTATAAAATAAGAGAATAATTGTTTTGAACTATACACCAAATCCTTGTTATACATTTTTGGGAGATCAAAATCATCTTACACACTCAACCTTTCCAAAGTGTATCTAACCCACACCACTTTTTACGGCCGGCACTAGTTTTACCCCTAAAAGAGGCAAGTGAATGTAACATTTTTGCGTCTGAACCATTTTTAAAACGCCACATGTACGGCCTTTTTATTTTTCAAACATTTTTTGAGTCATTTCTTGTTTTTTCTATTTTTAATTAACATATCTCTAATTAATTTGGTCCTTTTCCACACCCTACCACTCCACTGTTTTCTTTTACCCTGGACGCCCACCTTTATCTCCTCGATAGGTTAAACTCTAAAACAATTTGCTAGATTCAAATTCTAAATTAATTATTCAATCTCCTCCAAGTTTGGCCGAATCGTTTCTGGATTTGCTAATATCAGTGACTGATTTCTCCACTTGTTTTCATAATTTTTTTCTTTCTTGCCCAATTTTCTTATGTAATTTCTTTTTGGAGTGTAAATTGCACAAAGAAATCGTTTCCAGATTGTTTGCGCGAATTTCTTATGCAATGGGTTGTAAAATTGCATAAGAAATTATTTTTCTTGTGAAGAAATCGTTTCCAGCTCTCTGATGTAGTGTAATGTCCGCACAAATTGTTTACCCGAAAAACAAATAGAGTTGAATTTGTACGTAGTTTTAAGGATATGTGGTATAGCTTAATACAAATCGTAAGGATAAATAGAAATATCAAATATGGATTGCAAAGAATGTAAAATAAACAAGGTTGGAAAGAAAATAATTTTTAGAAATAAGCAAGATGAATCAATTTATGAAGTTTAAAAGAATAACTCTTGAATATAGGAAAATATGGTGCTTGAATTACAATGTAAGCAAAAAACTGTCCTTTACAGAAATGTAGTCATCCTCTTTATAGTGGAGGATTCTACTTTTAGATATAATTAAAAATACATAGTGAAAAACCCATGATAAATTAGTTTTTCCATAATTCCTGCCAGGATTCTCTCCTCTAGTGGGATTGCAACGGCTCTTGTCTATGAGCTCGATATTGACTCAAGTTTCCGGTTTTGACTCGAGCTCTCGATCTTGACTCGAGCTCGATTCTGACTCGGATCACTGTATTGATTCGGGGTCAGTGTTGGTCGGTCTCTGAATCATAAGCTCGATAACTTTACTTTGCATCACAGTTCGACTTGGATTTGAGCTTGATAATAACATCGAGCTTGATATTGATCGGTCCTTCGGGCTCGAAGCTTGGTGACCAGATTTCGGACCTCAACCTGATACTATGAAGACGCTTCTCCGATCCAATGTATTACCATTTAAACTAGTTCGTACGAAGGACTAACCGGTTTTACCGTATACAGATAGTCCCCTTGTTTCTCGAGAAGGATGTAGCGAGAAACGACATGATTTCACAACGGTTCGATCAGATATAAGCTGACGTTCGCATTGGGCTCGATCACGCACGTGATAGTTGTCCCGTCAGTTTAGTTTTTCAAGGCATTTAATGCATGTCAGACGGTGGTCGGCCACTGATAATATTGAACCGCCATTTCTTCAATCTATAAATAACCATTCCTTTCACCATTTATCACTTTTACGTCTTCAATCCTCCAAATTATTTAAGTTCCTTTTCGTCTCTTCTGAGTTTGCTCATAGATCTGTGATTCTTTTCTGCAAAATTATTCTTAAAAACTACCAAATCTTTATCACTTTCCTTAAATCCAAAGATGGCGAAGTCATCAAAAATAGTCCCCCAAAAAAAAAGCTTCTTCTTCCCAATCTGCCGCCGACAAAACACTGGTGGATCCACGGCCTGAGGAGTGCGTTCCGGCGGCGTGTGTTCTTACCTCCGATTTCAAACTCGATAAATGTTTGCCGATTCTCGGTTGATGTGAGCCCGTATCGAGATATATTTGTTCGATAATCGGGGGTATATCGAGCAGATAAAAAAAGATTGTAACTAGGGAACAAAGAAGTGGTAGTACCGTCTTCCGAAGAGGATATTACTACTCACGTGAAAGGGTTTTTAAGTGTGTATACTTACCCTTTCACGTTAGGTCCCCTCGATCTTGTTATCATAGATTTTTGTCGTAAATACCTAATAACCCAAGGCCAGATTCATCCTTCTTTTTGGCGGATTGTTATTTTGATCCGATACTTCGTGAACAAAATCGAGGGGACGCCTTTCACCCTCGATCATCTCATCTGATTATACCGTCCTCGCCTTTTTCGAGGAGAATTAATGAAACTTCAGCGTCGAGCTACCAAGTCTCTGTTCTCGAGCATATACGAGGATAGGGATCGAGGCTGGATGGGCAGATTCATCCGAGTAAGGACTTCGGGCCTAATTCCTACTAAAAATATGCCTTTTCCCGAGGAATGGAACATGAAGCGTAAGTGTAATTTTATTGTTATCTCCAACAATTTTGCCTTTCCATTCTTTTTCTCACTAATATCCCCCCTTTTGTGATACAGCGGTTCCCTGGATGCCCAGCGCAGTTCCCGATCTCAAGAACTAGGTACGGGATCTGGCTTCGACCTCCACATACGCCGAACTCTCATGGCGTGACTTGTCAAAGGGCCGATGGGAGGCCAAGAATCATGGTAAACCCCTTTCTCGTATTTAGAACAAGATGATTTCTATACACTTTTAATAAATTTTCCCGTATGTAAGTGTGGGCAAAGATGCAGTCTTGAGGCCCTCGTCCGTCGATGAAGAGGCTTCGGCCTCTGTTCCAAAGCCGATGAAGGAAAATAAGAGGAAAAGGGCCTCCGTCCCCGAAGATCCAAAACTGAAGAAGAGGACGACTCGTAAGCCGAAGAAAAATACTATTCCTTTGACTGTAGAATGAGTTTTGCGTCTAAGGGATGAAGACGAATAAGAAGAAGAAGAAGAAGAAGACGGGTCCGCGCTGGCGGCCTGAATGAAGAAAAGCATTGATGCCCAAAAGGCGGCTGAATCGACGGTGATTCGTAAGTCTCTGCCTCGAACCGAGGAGATATCGGAGGAAGGTTCACGCAAAGTCCCCGAGTTATTAGAGATCGAGGATGCTTCCTACCGGAATCAAATGCTGGGTACATCGAAAGGGGTCGGTCCTGAATTTCTCCTAACTGAGGAGAACGCCCCAAGCGAGTCGCCTGGGGCAATAGTAATCGGGGATTCGCACACTCTTCCTGCCTTTTCCGGAGGGGCTATTCGGGAAGCCCAAGCTTTGGGGGCCCTCGAGATGAGTCGGTCTCATGAAGGGGAGGACCATTTCCGTGATCTGTTTACTGGGGTTGAGGACGATGTTGGCCCTAGTGATGTGTCGGGCCTTCTCTGTGAAGTGCAACTAGCTCTGAATTGGGTAAGTTCTTATCTCTCTTTGTTGCTATTATTTTTCATGTTTTGGTATTCTTTCCTAACTTCTTTTCTTTCTTCTTCGCAAGCAGTGGTGTTCCATCGTGAAGCATATTCTCGGTCTCGAGCTGAGCTGCATCGGTTCGAGACCGATCTTTAACGGGTCACGGAGGAGAGGAACTCCCTTAAACTCCTCTCAAGACAAAGGGGAGAGGAAATCAATGACCTCCGAGCTGAGTTGGCCAAGGCTCACCAAGATCAGACCGATCTGTCTGAGAAGGTAATGATACTCTTAAAAGCCTACGAGCTTGATACCGGAACGATGGCTATTTTTTCGGTCTCACAACTGCAGCAGAAAATTGAGATGATCGGAAACTCCGCGAGGAGGTTGATGTGATAAAAGCGGAGTCCTTGAGGTGGAAAGAAGGTATAGACCGCTTTGCTATAGAGAAAGAAGAATACCTTTGAGCTCAATTGTCATCAGTCGAAACCCAGCTTCAAAGTATGAAGGAGAAAAGCTCGGTTCAAGTAAGAAGAATAGAGGAGCTTGAGTCTCAGTTGGATTCCGAACTCGCTAAGGCTGAATCCGATATCGGAAAGATAAAGGCTGATGCGGATGCATTCGTGGCCGTTTACCGGGCCGATGCTGAAGCTACTCATGTACAAGCAAAAGAGGCAGCCGAGACCGCCAACACTCAAGCACATTGGGTTGCAGATCTTGCTAAGTGCCGATCTCGGAGGGAGACCCTCGAAGAGATCCACGCTCGAGGTTTCGACCTCACTGAAGAGATAAAAAGGGCTAAGGGCTCGAAGCCGATGCTGAAGCCTTGGTTTCTGATGATGATGATAATGATGATGGGAGCAAGAGCGAGTCAGAGAGCGGGGAGGATCCCGATGGAGAAGAGACCGCCCCCCGGGGATAACCATGAAACTTAGTCCCTTAGCTTCTATTTGGGATGTTGCAAACAATTATGTAGATAATCATGTAAATATATACAAATAGCTTTTCTTTTCCCGTCTTGCCTCGATTTTATTTTCTGTCTTGCGAACATTTCATTTTATTCATACCTTATGAATGTTTTCATAAGGCTTTAGGCAATTTGATCGAATTCGAACTTTGTATCCTTTATATCCGAGTGAGAATTTTCGAACTCAAAGTGATGTAGCCCGTAGGCTTAGTGATTTCGAATTTGAAATATTGTAGCCCTTAGGCTAAGTAGTTGAGTGAGTGATTTCGAACTCGAAGTAATGTAGCTCATAGGCTTAATAGTCGAGTGAGTCATTTCTCGAACTCAAAATAAGAGTATCCCGCAGGCTTGGTAGTCGAGTGAGTGCTTCCTCGAACTCGAAGTAACATAGCCCGTTGTCTTAATGGTTGAGTGAGTGCTTTCTCGAATGCGAAGTAATGTAGCCCATAGGCTTAATGGTTGAGTGAGTGATTTCTTGAACTCAAAATAAGAGTAGCCCATAGGCTTGGTAGTCGAGTGAGTGATTTCGAACTCGAAGTAATGTGTCACGTAGGCTTAATATTCGAGTGAGTGATTTCTCGAACTCAAAATAAGAGTAGCCCGTAGGCTTGGTAGTCAAGTGAGTGCTAGCTCGAACTCGAAGTAACATAGCCTGTAGGCTTAATGGTTAAGTGAGTGCTTTCTCGAGCTCGAAGTAATGTAGCCCGTAGGATTAATGGTTGAGTGAGTGATTTCTCAAATTCAAAATAAGAGTAGCATGTAGGCTTGGTAGTCGAGTGATTGCTTGCTCGAACATGAAATAACATATCCCCTTGGCTTAATGGTTGAGTGAGTGCTTGCTCAAACTTAAAGTAATGTAGCCCATAGGTAGGGGTGTTCATAAAAACCCGAAAAACCGAACCAAATCGAAAACCAAACCAAACCGACCAAAAAAACCGATTTTTTTAGGTTTGGTTTGGTTTTGGTTTTAAATTTTAAAAACCGATCAAATTTGGTTTGGTTTTGATTTTAATAAAAAAAACCCGAACCAAACCGACTATAAAAGTAGCTATTTAAATTTATTATTACACCTATATATATGTATATTTTTATATAAAGTTTCTAAAATTTTATGGTATATATTAGTCATTTATATTTTTAGTCTAGTTCTTTGCTATTATAATAATCTAATTCTTTGTCTTCTAGTTTGATTGATAGTTTTCTTTTATTAAGTACAAGAATTTATTTCATGTTAAAAATAATTGATTTTTAATTGAGTACTTAAGTTATTCATCACTATTTGAGTCAATTATCATCAATATATCTTGGTAAAGGATAGATTTTTCTAAGAGCAATTGATTTGATAGCGTTACGTTGAAAATGTACTCGCCGGAATATGCGTTTGGTAGTGTATGTCTCATATTTAAGAAAAAAATGACAAATAACCGAAAAAACCAAAAAAACGACAAAAACCGAATCGATAAAAAGCCGACTTAGTTGGTTTGGTTTGGTTCCAATGTTTGAAAACCGATTTACTTGGTTTGGTTTTTTTTAGGGAAAAACCGACCCAAACCGAACCATGAACACCCCTACCCATAGGCTTAATGGTTGAGTGAGTGATTTCTCGAACTCAAAATAAGAGTAGCCCGTAGGCTTGGTAGTCGAGTGGGTGCTTGCTCGAACTCGAGGTAACATAGCTCGTAGGTTTAATGGTTGAGTGAGTGATTTGTCTCGAACTCAAAATAAGAGTAGCCCGTAGGCTTGGTAGTCGAGCGAGTGCTTGCTCGAACTCGAAGTAACATAGCCCATAGGCTTAATGGTTGAGTGAGTGCTTTCTCGAACTCAAAATAAGAGTAGCCCGGAGGCTTCGTAGATTTTTGGTTGGCAGTGCCCGATTTAAGGGGTAGTGGTCGGCCCTTAAGCCTGTTTGCATAATAAATCTCGAAATAGGGGAATTTTTCTTGGATATAAGATATGGGTAAAGAATAATGTTTTCTTTGTAATTCATTATGCATGTGTTCATATTGTGTCAGGGCTCGGGCCAACTACATGAGCATAGTTCGTTTTGACCATTTGGCTCTTACAATTTTCCCATTGGAACCCTGTTGTTATGAAGTAACTTTCTTGTATCAAACTTGATATGTTTGAGGGGTAATGCCCCCCAGTATTCGAGGTCGATTGTAAAGAGGTCTCGGATACTATTGAATTGTTCTAAGTTAACACGATCAATGGTTGCCTCATTAAAAACCTTGCCTAAAAACCCATTTGGGATAAAAACGGTCTAAGGGAAAAAGAGTGCAACGCGTGCTTTCAGACCTAGGTCTTTGTGTTGAATGATCCATCATTATTCCTGATCGAATTCCTGCGAGGGTTAGTTTTGAAATATAAATGAATATGGGAGGGTCGTACCTTAGCAGTAGTGTCATTTTAGGTGCGACATATTCCAATTGCTTGATAGTTGTTTGTCGTTTATAATGTCGAGCTTGTATGATCCTTTTCTGACATTTTCGAGAACTTGATACAGTCCTTCCCAGTTCGGTCCTAGTTTTACTTCGTTTGGATTTCGGATACTGAGGGTGAATTTCCTTAGCACTAAGTCCCCGAGTTTTAAATGGCGAAGCTTGGTTCTTCGATTGTAGTATCTTTCGATTTGCTGCTTTTGGGCGGACAATTGGACGAGAGCAGCTTCTCATTTTTCATCCAATAATTCGAGGATAGTGTTCATAGCCTCGTTATTCGACTCTTCTATTGTATATCGGAACCTGGCACTGGGTTCCTCGACTTCGACTGGAATCAAGGCTTTAGATCCATATACTAAGGAGAGCGGGGTTGCCACCGTACTAGATTTTGATGTTGTTCGATATGCCCAAAGAACTTCGGGTATGATTTCTCTCCATTTTCCCTTAGCGTCGTTCAACCTCTTCTTTAGGTTTTGAATGATACTTTTGTTCGTCGATTCAGCCTGTCCGTTCCCACTGGGGTGATATGATGTTGATAATATCCTTTTTATTTTGTGGTCTTTGAGGAATTTTGTCACTTTGCTGTCGACAAATTGTTTCCTATTGTCACACACTATTTCGGTTGGTATCTCGAATCGACATACGATATGATCCCAGATAAAGTCTATAACCTCTTTCTCTCTTACTTTCACGAACGCCTGTGCTTCAACCCAGTTAGAGAAATAGTCAGTCATAAATAAAATGAACTTAGTTTTACCTGGGGCCGATGGCAGAGGGCCGATGATATCCATTCCCCATTTCATGAATGGCTATGGGGATAGGACTGAGTAAAATTGCTCTCCGGGCTGATGGATCATTGGTGCAAACCTTTGACATTTGTCACATTTTCGAATAAACTCCTTTGCATCTTTGTCCACATCAATCCAATAGTACCCTGCCCTGATTATTTTTCGGACTAATGAATCGGCATCAGAGTGATTTCCACAAGTACCCTCGTGCACCTCACGCAGGACGTAGTTGGTGTCTCCTTGACCTAAGCATACTGCCAATGGTCCATCGAAAGTCCTTCGGTATAACGTTCCATCTGCAAATAATGTGAATCGAGCAACTTTGGTTCGTAGGCACTTGATCGAGAGTTGAACGACAGTCCCTGAGCTTACCTCGCTTTTCTCGACTGATATCCCAAATTTGTAAGTGCATCAGCCTCACTATTTTGTTCTCGTGGAACATGTTGTAAAGTCCATTCTTTGAAATGGTGCAAAGTGACCCGCAGTTTGTCCAAATACCTTTGCATCTTATCTTCTCGAACTTCGAAAGTTTTGTTTACTTGATTTACCACCAGCAAAGAGTCACACTTGGATTCAATGATGTCTGCTCCCAAGCTTTTAGCTAGCTCGAGACCTGCAATCATGGCCTCATACTCGGCCTCGTTGTTAGTTAATCTAGTAGTTTTGATAGATTGCCTAATAGTGTTACCCATGGGTGGCTTTAAAACGATGCCTAGCCCGGACCCCTTTACGTTCGAAGCCCCATCCGTAAAAAGGGTCCATATCCACAACGACGTACCTGATTTCAATAAGAATTCTTTTTCAACTTCGGGTACGAGGGTCGGCGTGAAATCATCCATGAAGTCTGCTAAAATTTGATACTTGATGGTCGTCCAATAGGCCTGATAGTTCGGGCTTATGCAAAGTATTACGGAGTGGGTAAGTAGTCAATACACATATGGGGTGACTTTGAAAGTATGGTCTTAACTTTCTAGAGGCATTTATCAGTGCAAGTGCTAATTTTCCTAAGTGTGGATATCTAGTCTCTGCTTCTCCTAAGGTTTGACTTACATAATAAACGGGAAATTGCGTATCTTGCTCTTCTCGAACTAGGACACCACTTACTGCGATTTTTGATACTTCCAAGTACAAGCAAAGTTTTTCGTCTGCTTTTGGGTATGAAGCAGTGGTGGGATCGACATATATTACTTTAACTCCTCTAACGATTGTTGGCGTTCTGGGGTCCAAGCGAAATTGTTCTTCTTTTTGAGTATAGAGAAAAATTTGTGATTCTGATCTGACGACCTCGAAATGAATCGGCGTGAGGCAGAAATCCGCCTCGTTAGCCTCTGCACGGCTTTTACACTGTCCACGAAGGCGATGTCTTCGATGGCCTTGATTTTATCGGGGTTAATCTCGATCCCCCGATTTGATACCATAAAGCCGAGGAACTTGCCCGAACGGACCCCAAAATCAAATTTCTCGGGGTTGAGCTTCATGTTATATTTCCTTAAAATCTCAAATGTTTCCTGCAAATGAGTCAAATGGTCCTCTGAGCATAGGGACTTAACTAGCATGTCATCAATATAAACTTCCATTGATTTACTTCTTTGTTTCCCAAACATTTTATTTACTAGGCATTGATAAATAGCTCCTGCATTTTTTATCCCGAAGGGCAACACATTATAACAGTATGTTCCATACTTGGTGACAAATGAAGTCTTTTCCTGATCTTCCGGGTTCATTTGGATTTGATTATACCCGAAATAGGCATCGAGAAAAGTAAGGACCTCGTGGCCGGCCGTGGCATCGATCATGCGATCGATGTTAGGCAGTGGAAAAGAATCTTTGGGGCATGCCTTGTTTAAATCCTTATAATCTACACACATTCTAAGATTGTTCCCATTTTTAGGGACTACAACTACATTGGCTAGCCATTCGTGATATTTTACCTCCCGAATGGACCCTATTTTGAGAAGTTTAGTTACCTCGTCCTTTATTAACGCATATTTTACCTCGGACTGGGGTCTTCTCTTTTGCTTCACTGGTTTGAACTTAGGGTCCAGGCTTAGCCGATGCGTCGTTATATCCGGTGGGATCCCTGTTATATCTAAATGTGACCAAGCGAAACCGTCTATGTTATCGATAAGAAATTGAATAAGCCTTTTCTTGAGTTCAGGGGTTAATCCTATTCCCAGGTATACCTTTCGTTCGGGCAAATGCTAGATTAGTACGACTTGCTCCAGTTATTCAATCGTTGATTGGGTAGCGTCGGAATCATCAGGAACCACGAAGGATCGAGGGTTCCTTTGATCATCATCTACCTCGATTTTCTGATTTTTTGAAGCTGATGTCTGTGATTGCTATTTGGTATCTTGTTCCCCTTTTGAGTCTGATCCCTTTATTGACGAGGGTGAGTATATCAGAATTGCTTCTTCGACGACAAACATTTCTCTCGTGGCCGGTTGTTCTCCGTACACTGTTATGACTCCCCCCGATGTTGGGAATTTAAGAACCTGGTGTAGGGTAGAAGGTACATCTCTCATGTTGTGGATCCATGGCCTTCCAAAAAGGGTGTTGTACCTCATATCACTTTCGATTACGTGGAACTTCATTTCCTGGATGGTCCCGGCCACGTTTATCGGCAGAATTATCTTGCCTTTGGTGGTTTCACATGCCATATTGAATCTGTTCATAATCAGGGTTGCGAGTATGACCTGGTCCTGTAGACCGAGCTGTTCTACAACCATCAATCTAATGATGTTGGCCGAGCTACCTGGATCAATTAACACATACTTAACTGTAGTTTTATTCATAAGTACGGATATTACCAATGCATCGTTATGAGGTTGTATGACTCTTTCTGCATCTTCATCATTGAAGGACAAAGTTCCTATAAGTATGCAATCCTGAGTTCGAGATCGCTTTTTCCTCACAATCGATGTCTTAGTGCATTTAAGCATCGACCCTTGAGGGGTATCGCCGCCACCGATGATCATGTGGATGACGTGTTGTGGTTCTTCTTGTTCGTTTTGTTTGCCGAAATCCCTGTTTTTGAAATGGTTCTTCGCCCATAAAAATTCTCAAGGATGCCCTTTATTGAATAACTGGGCTATCTCCTCTCTTAGTTGTCTACAATCTTCCGTTCTGTGGCCATGAGCGCCATGATATTCACACATTTTATTGGGATTCCTCTGGGGCAGGATCAATATGCATGGGTTGAGGCCATTTAGTGTCTTTGATGCGTCCGATAGCCAACATGATGTCGGATGCATCAATGTTGAAGTTGTACTCCGATAACCGTGGTACTTCTTAGATTCGGTAGACCTGTCGAACCTACTGCTGTCCATCAGCCCCCGAGACCCTTGACCTCGATCGCTTCTTTTGTTGCTTTGTTTGGGGTTACATTTCGATTCATTGATTCTGTTGTTTCCATTATACGGTCGGTATCGGTCCCTGATCGGACCTTGTTCTCGATTGATATCCCTTCGAGCAGCGGGTTCAGTCCCCAACTGATCATCTTCAACTCTAATTTTTTGATTGGTACCAATTGTGCACGACGGCCCAAGTGATAGCTGGGTACTCGATCAGGTTATGCTTCAACCGCCGTGAAGCCATCGATCTTCGTTCGTTCAAACCTTGAGTGAAATCCTGAACAACCCAATTGTTTGTGACTGATGGCAGATCCATCCGTTCCATTTGAAAACGAGATACGAACTCCCTTAGCATCTCGTTATCCTTTTGTCTTACCTTGAAAAGGTCTGATTTGCTTGTTGCGACTTTTATGGCACCGGCGTGTGCCTTTATAAAATAATCTGCTAACATGACAAATGAGTCGATGGAATTCGGTGGTAGGTTGTGATACCAAATCATCACTTCCTTCGAGAGTGTCTCTCCGATTTTTTTGACAACACATATTCGATTTCATCGTCTTCTAAATTATTGCCCTTGATGGAACACGTGTAAGAGGTGACGTGTTCGTTGGGGTCGGTCGTTCCGTTATATTTGGGAATTTCGGGCATACGGAATATTTTGGGGTTGCGCTCAAGGGAAAAGGCTTTTGCGCAATCTTTTTGGAATCCAACCCTTTTATCATTGGTAGAGCCCCCGGGATCTGATCGACCATGGAGTTATATATTTCTACTTTTTTATCGTTGGCTTCGACTCCCTTTGTGAGCTCCTCGAGTATTTTAGCAATTTCGGGAGTAGTCCCCGATTCTTGCTCATTTGACCTCACTATGTTTGGCTCCGTTCTGTGGGCAATTTCTCGAGGTGGATCGGGCTCCGGCCTACTCGGTATCTGGGTTTGGATCTGCAACTGAGCTATCACTACCTATTGAGCTTGCAATATTTCAAAAATCATACGCAAGCTGGCGATGTTTTCCTCAATGTTATGGGTGTCTCGGGCTGCAGGTCGGGTACCACCTTGAATGCTATGTTCAGGTTCATAACGTTGGTTTACCTCAAGGACCATATGCGAATTAAAGTCTAGTGGTACTTCGACTCGAGTTTTAACGACATCGATAAGCGGCCTTCCGGCCTTGGGCATCAAGTTGTTGGTTTAATCTTGAAGGCCGGCTTCGTTGTCGATAGGTAAAGCCATTAATCAAGGGTTTGTTCTTGCTAATCTGAATCCAAAGATACTCTCGAAGACAAGCATAAAACGGTGTGTGTTGCAGGTTTGTATCAAATAACCACTGTTATCCTTAGCCCCACGGTGGGCGCCAAACTGTTTACCCGCAAAACAGATAGAGTTGAATTTGTACTTAGTTCTAAGGAGATGTGGTTTAACTTAATACAAATCGTAAGGATAAATAGAAATATCAAATATGGATTGCAAAGAATGCAAAATAAACAAGGTTGGAAAAAGATGATTTTTAGGAATAAGCAAGATGAATCAATTTATGAAGCTTAAAAGAATAACTCTTGAATATAGAAAAATATGGTGCCTAAATTACAATGTAAGCAAAAAACTGTTCTTTACAGAAATGTAGCCTCCTCTTTATAGTGGAGGATTCTAATTTTAGATATAATTAAAAATACATAGTGGGAGACCCGTGATAATTTAGCTTTTCCATAATTTCTGTCAGGATTCTCTCCTCTAGTGGGTTTGCAACGGCTCTTGTCACTGAGCTCGATATTGACTCGAGTTTCTGGTCTTGACTTGAGCTCGATTATGACTCGGATCCCTGTATTGATTCGGGGTCAGTGTTGGTCGGTCTCTGAATCATAAGCTCGATAACTTTACTTTGCATCACAGTTCGACTTGGATTTTAGCTTGATAATAACATCGAGCTCGACATTGATCGGTCCTTCGGGCTCGAAGCTTGGTGACCTGAATTCTGACCTCAACCTGATACTATGAAAATGCTTCTCCGATCCAATGTATTACCATTTAAACCAGTTCGTACGAAGGACTAACCGATTTTTACCGTATACAGATAGTCCCCTGAATTCTTATTTTTTTTTAAAAAAAATGGTGTGAAGAGAGAGAGTTATGGTGATGTGGGTTTTGTTCTAAAAAATAATGTTGGTGGTAGTGGTTGCTATTACTGTGGTGGCAATGGTCATTTTAAGGAGGAAAAAACTGAAATGGAGAAGATGATTAAAAATGGGGTTGGGGAAGATGAGAGACGGGTTGCGCAAGGGTTCTTTTACCTTTTCCTTTTTTTTTAGAAAAGATAATTAGTTAGGGTGTAAATTAAGTATTTTATTTTGTTTTCTTGAATTCTGACATGTGTCACCACCTTATTGGCGGATGATATCACACTTATTTTGAAAATCCGGTAAAGAAAAAAGTGGTGTGTGTTAGATATACTTTGGAAAAGTTGAGTGTGTAAGATGATTTTTGTCACGCCCCAAAACCGTGGAGCGCGACTGACGCTCAACCGAGTGAACCTGACCGAGCAAGCCTGTTAGATTTTTTCTACCCAAACTCATTCATGAATTAAGAGAAATACATATTTTCCTTAATTAAACAATAAAGTGGTCATGTCTATAATTACCAATTTCTTACCATAAGTTTTACCATTTTTAAAGTCTCAAATGGACAAGTAATACAACCACAACATAGCATAGTTTGTCTTTTCCAGCACCAATACACAACCCACACTATCTCTATGGAGCCTCTATAGATAAAGAAGAGTACAATGATAATGCCGGCAACAAGGCCCCGGCTATACCTCAACCATAATAGATAAAGATCAAAAGATACATGACCCCGAGATGAAGTGGAGCTCACCAAGTCAGCTGGGAAGAAGGTGTACTGCTATCACTGATCAATGTCTCCTGCTGTGGAACCACCTGCATCTATTTAAAGATGCAGTGCCCCCGGTAAAAGGGACGTTAGTACCGTCGAATAGTACTAGTATGAAAACTAAACACCAATTTAAGAATTTAGAAATACAAGATAATTATGATGAACCAGTGCGGCAATAGAATAATATAGATAATTGTATCAACCATAGCAAGCTTATTAAAAGCTATCAACAACATTTATAGGATTTAAGATGAGATCATATATAACTATCTTCATCAAATAAAGCGGACCCGTCACCTCACCCGATGTATGCAGGTGGAGGTGTACGTACAATACCACAACTCTAATCAAGCGGCCCTACCGCCTCACCTCAATGTATGCGGGTGGATGTATAACCACAATACTAAGAACTTACACAAAGCGGCTATGCCGCCTCACCCCAATGTATGCGGGTGGAAATGCATCAAAGATACTAATACCAACACAAAGCGGCTATGCCGCCTCACCCTAATGTATGCGGGTGGTGGTGCCATAACAATACCAAAACCATACACAAAGCGGTCGTACCGCCTCACCCCAATGTAAGCGGGTGGAGGTGTATCACAATCACAATCTCTACACAACTTGGCATAATACCTTTCATATAAATCACGATTAGAAATTATAACATGTGGATACGTAATCCATAGTTTGGGACACATTCTCAATTTATAATGCACTATGATAAGAGCATTTGAAATACGAATTGAACATATATCTTCATCACAAAACTTATCGGAGTATTCGATTTATAATCAACATCTCATAACTTACAAGGATAATGAGAATTCCAACTCTCAAAGAAGAGTTTAGCCAACATACCTCAATTGAGCTTCCTTAAACTCTAAAACGTTTCAGAATTCTTAGCAACTTCAATCTATTTTAGAAATATAACAAATTGAACTACAATTAGGAAGATGATCATGTTTCTAGCTCATTTGAGCATTTTATCAAACACAAGGTGTGGATAAGGTTTCAAGGTCCCTTTTATGGAGGATTCCATCATCCCACAACCGAATCTTTACCATGCTTAGTTAAACAATCTTCCTACACCCCTTGATATCACATGCATGTAAAATAATCAACTATCATGCCCAAACATTATCTTGCTAATTACCCATGTTCAGATGATTTCGAAATTAGGGTTTAGGGTGTAGAATCTTACCTCTAGGATGAAGACCTAGTGAGCTTGCCTTCTTAATCTTTCAAAACTTGAGCAAGAATTGAAGAACAAATATTGGAGAACCCCTTCTCACTATAGGGCACCCTCCCTCACTCTAAAATGTCAGATAATAGCTCAAAAATGATCCAAAGAGTGTATTTAACGAAATAGGGCCGGATTTTAAAAACCCAAAATGGAGTTCCGGAACAAGGTATGTTATCGCATAACCGATATGCGAACCGTATATGCGGTCACTATGTGATCCGCATAACCGTGTATACGGTCACTATGCAGTCCGCATAACTGTTATGCGGTCGCATAATGCACCGCATAACTGTTATGCGGTCGCATAGCCGACTGCATAATTGCTTCCAATTGGTCCAATTAACTACGGTCGCATAATGGACCACAGAAATGCACTTTTCCGCCAAAAAAATTTCTTTACTTTTCGGTGCATTGTTCAACCCAAAAAGTCCGAGCACAATCCACAAACACGTAAACCTAGTCCGACACCATGAAATATTATTTTCTTTGCAAAATTTACCGGGCTTACCACCTAAGTACTTCGAAAAATTTCGGGGTGTTACAATTTTGATTCCCAAAAAGTGTGTAACATGGATTTGGTATATAGTTCAGGTGGCTACTTATATATTTTGCCGAACTAAAATAAGAGAGTAATAAGCTCTCGTAGATCAGTTGGTTAGAGTGCCCTCTTAGTTAGCGTAAGTCTTGAGTTCGGCTCTCAATAAGAATAGTAGATACAAGTTGTATCCTTTGTATACACCCTTGTATTTATACAATTGATATATATTGTATTCGTTGCACGAATGAATACAAGTGCGTGAACAAATGCAGTTGATATACATTATATTCGTTGCGCGAACGAATATAGTTAACACATGTTGTATTCGTTGCGCATTTGAATACAAGTGATACAAGTTATTAACATTCAAATAGTAGCTACAGATAGTAATTAAGTAAATTATAGTTACTAGGCTCTAAACTATAGTGGTTTATGAAAAATCTTCTTCATTGAATCCACTATGAAGTGTGAATGGTTGATTCTCCTATGTATATTATAGCGCAGGTTACACATTTGTCCGGTGGCTAAAAATAATTATATTTGGTAGCCAAATATATGAAAATTATACAATAATTACGTGAATATATATTTTGTTAGGCCATTATTTTTGAAGCGAGTGTACAATGCGGTTTCCTTAGATTATATGCTCTAGATTATAGTATGGCTGTCCAACGGGATGGGACGTCCCGTCCCGTCCCGTCCCGTCCCGTCCCACTTAATTTTAAACAGGATGGCCCCATGTTAAATAGGACACGAGATGGGACGGGATGGCCATTTCGTCCCGTTTATCCCGTCCTATTTTGTCCCGTTTCGTCCCGTCCCGTCCCGTCTGTCCCGTCCCGCGTCCTTTTTTTTTTATATAATTATAGCCGTTGGGCAACGGCTATAATTGCAAAAATAGCCGTTCCCAACGGCCAAAAACGGCCATATTTGGCCCCCACTCCCACCAAAACACCCCCTACCCCCAAACTTTTAATATAATCCCTAAGTTTATTAAATTATACTTTGGCCCTATTTTCTACTATAAATACCCCAATCTTTCTTCATTTCTTCCCACAAAAATAAATTATTCTCTCTCAAATCCCTTTCATTCTATCTATATTATTCTCTCAATTTTCTCGTAATCAAGTGATAAGTTTCAAGTATTTGAACAAATATTTGGAGTAACTTTCAAGTTTCAAATTAATTTATCAAGTATTTGGAGCAATAGTTTGGGCAATTTCTTCAAGTTTCAATATTTAATTACGGTGCACTCGTTCCATCTCCTAATTTTAATATATATTTTTTGCGCATTATTTTAGTGCTTAATTTTTGTGTTTACTTTACGTGTTCTATTTTCGTATTTCATTTGTGTTTTTAATTTTTGTGTTAAATTTTTAAATTTAATTTCGTATTTAAATTATGACACCTAAAAATGTATTTGGCGTATTTAAAAAAACTAGTAAAAAAAGTAGTAAAGGTGAAAGTAGTAGTAATCCTAATCCTAGTCCTAATCCTAGCCCTTCTCCTATAATTAGAAAACATATAGATGAAATGACTCATGTTGATGAAACTTCATTTTTCCAATCCCCCGCATGTTATAATATTAATTTCGGAGAACAACTAGATCATGAAACTTTACAAAGACAATTTGGCAAGGATATTTTTATTGAGGACGAAGAAAATGAGGATGAAGAAAATGAGGAAGAAGAATTAGATGAAATACCCACTAGTCTCGCAACACAAGCTCCAACTCAGAGTCAATCTCGATCTGGAGCTTTACCCCCTGTACCTCCTGTAAGGGGTAAGCCTAAGGGTGAACGTCCCAAAATATCACTTGTATGGAAATTTTTTAAACATGATAAAGTCAATCAACGTGCTACATGTGAAATATGTAAGCAACGATTTGTGCACACCAAAAGTGGTGGGACGGGGTTTTTATCTAGGCATTTAGGTAGGGACCACAAAGCTTTATGGATACAAGTTAAAATAGAAGCCGGGCAAAAACTGGATCCTAGCACTGGTACTAGCACTCCTAGTATATCTGATGGGGGTTTTAATTTTTTACAACAGCAGCTTGACCCTGCTTCTGGTATGATTTTACGCCCATATAGCAAAGATAGAGATCGTAAGATCTTAGCAAAAATGGTAGCTGTATGTGGCATACCTTTTACTTTTCCTTCTCACCCTACTTTTGTTCATTATATACAAGAAACTTATAATCCTTCTTTTCAAGGTTTTCCTAAGACTACAGTTAGAAATGATGTTTTTAAATTTCAAATCGAATATCTTCAGTATATTCGTTGTGTATTTTTTCACTTAGATTGTAAAGTGCTATCACATCTGATATAGGTCGCAGTCCTAATAGTTGTGATTATTTAACTGTTACATGTCATTGGGTTGATCATCACTTGAACATGCAAAAACATATTATTGGTTATAAATTTGTTCATTCAAAACACACTGGAGCATATATTGCAACTACTGTTCTACAAATACTTAATTTTTATGAACTCATTGATAAAGTTTTAACTATCACCTTAGATAATGCTTCTGCTAACACAACTGCAGCAACTAGCTTAAGAACTAGATTTTGTCCAATTAATCCGATAATTTTTCATGTTAGATGTGCATGCCATATTTTTAACTTGGTTGTAAAAGATGGTATTAATTTATTTTCTGATGCTTGTAGTAAAGTACAACATGCTTGCGGCTATATTTTTCGGGCCAATAAAGCGAGTAGAATTCGTGTATTTGCTCAACAATGTGCTAGTGCTAACCTTCCATATAGAAAAGTTCCAAAAGATGTTTGTACTAGGTGGAATTCTACTTATGAAATGTTTAAAGTTGCTTATGATTATCGGGTGCCTATACAAAAGGTATTTAATATGTATAATGGTATCTCCGCTGATCAAATTATTGATTCTGATTGGGATCAGATCAAAGAGCTTACTAAATTTTTAGAAAAATTTTATTATGCTACAAAATAATTTTCTGGTATATATTATCCTACTATTACACAAATATTATGGTATATTTGTGGAATTTTTGTTGTATTTAGTAAGTATAAAACTAATCCAACTTATGCACCGGCCATTAATGAAATGATTACAAAATTTAAAAAGTATTTTTTTTTCTATTCCCTAAGTTTATTTAATTTCTACTATACTTAACCCATCTTTAAAATTAAGAGGTGCAAATGGACTTGTTCGTAAAATTTATGAGAATTTAGCAATTCAAGAAAATAAACAACCATCTCTCGAAGAATGCCAAGCAAACATATATTCTTATGTTAGATCAATATTTGATAAATATAAATCTATGGAAACAACAGGTGGTGAAACTGCCCCTTCTACTTCTAAGTCTAGAGTAGAAGTTCTATGGGAAGATATGGATGATATAACATATTTTGATTCCTCTATTGATGGTGAACTTGATTCTTATCTTAATCAAGGATTGGAAAGTATTAAAGACGAAAAAGGCAACGAACAACTTTTGGCATGGTGAAAGGAGCGTGACAAGGCTTTTCCAACACTTTCCATAATGACCCGAGATATCCTTGCTATTCAAGCATCATCAGTAGCATCGGAGAGTGCTTTTAGCGCGGCAAAATTTCAAATCGGAGATCATAGACATTCATTAGCGGAGGACAGCCTAGAGATTTCCGTATTATTCAGAGATTGAATTAATTCAGAAAGAAGAAATCTTGGTTTTGAAAAATTAACCACTAGGAAAGAAGAAGAATACAATGAGATACTTAGCACTGGGAGCGATGACGGCATGGAACTCATGGAACATCAATCAACATTGCCAATTCCAGAACAATATCCGAGAGAAATTATAGATAAGTTACAACGAAGTTATATAGGAGCTTACAAATATTAGTATGATAATTTTTTATTGGCTACTAAGAGGCCTAGTTCAAAGTTCAAACAGAACCCTTCCTAGAAGGTGGCTGCATAGATTAGGTGCTCTTCAAAAGAATTATATTTGTATGTGAGATTTGAAAATTCTATTAATAAAATAAAAGGCTCTAAGCGTTGAATTTGTTTTATGAATTCTCTTACACTCTTACTTAGTTACTTAATGGATTGAAATTATATTAAATAAATTATAACTCTATTATATATTTATAATTGCTAGAATATTTTATTACAAGTATTTTGTTTTAATATTTTATAATTCTTTACTTAGTTTCCTAATTTTTGTTTAATTTTTAAATTTATTGAATAAGTTAAAAAAACTAGATGTTGCAAACTTTAAAAACTTAGTCATTGCCAAAAGAATATCCGTTGTCAAACTCTATACTTAAATAATTTTTTAAAAAATGGCACTTAAGGCCCGCGAACCCGTCCTGTCCCATCTCGTTTGTTAGCGGGATGGGCCTACCGTCCGTCCCGTTCTGTTCCGTCCCGTCCCATCCCGTCCCGTTTGTTAGCGGGACGGGATGGGCCTACCGTTTCGTCCCGTTTGTCCTATCCCATTTCATCCCGTCCCGCCACCGTCCTGGCTAAATGTCGTCCCGTCCCGTCCTGTCCTGTTAATTTTATCCCGTCCCGTTCTGTCCCGTCCCGTTAGACAGCCATAGATTATAGTATATATTTGCAATATCTAAGTGAGAGATATTTGATAAAATGGTCACCACGTGACTTGAATCTACCCGATTTGATCCGATAAACAATGTTAGTACTTTGAGAAGGATGGCTCATCTCGATGTAAAAACACTATATCTGTTTAGAAGAATATTGATTGGTGATAGTTTCATAAGTAGCCTTAATTTCGTTTTGCTTTAAAACTTTGTAGGAGCTTTTGCCAAAAAAAATTCAACTATTTACAAAAATTGTTTTCTTAATCAAACACAAGAAGAAACGTTATTCAAAAAATTTCAACCAAACATCAAGAAAGAAAAGTTTTATGTTTTTGCTAAAACTGAAAAACTATTATTTCTTGTTGGTTGATTAAACCAACTTTTTCTTTTTTATAATTATTATTCTCCTACAATAATAATCTTATTCAAAATAAGTAGAAGAATTAGGGACGCAAGACCAAAAAAGGCCAAAAAACAACAAAACTGTTATAAGAAAAATCAAATTATGGTGGATGTCTACTCTTCCTCCATGATCTTCTCAAATGCTTAATGACATATTCAATGACATATTTCTATACTTAATGACATATTCAATGACATATTTTTCTTCACTTTTCATGCCTATATAAAAGCTTTGTAATAGATAGGAAAATACACACAATTGAAGAAGAAAATCTCTTCCTTCTCTCTATCTCCATTTCTTGTTCATGTTTTACTAAATTGCTTTTATTTCATAACAACATGTCTTGTTCATGTTTTACTAAGTTGCTTTTATTTTATAATACGTTATCAGCACGAATTGCTCATTTCATAATCTTCTATGTCAAGACTATGTAAGTTATAAGCAGGCAATGAGATCAAGTACAATGAAAAATGTCTTGGATGATAATACAAAGATAAGTTTTGCATCCATCTAAAACCATTCATATTTTCATATCTTTGCATTAACTTTCTGTGCAGTGTTTAGTAAAAATATTTTTTTCAATTGTATCCAGTGAAATAAAGAACTGGAAAGGTATGTCTTTATTTGCTACATCTCTTATAGGACAAAGATAATATTCTAACGTATATATATGTTCTGACCTTTTACATATTATGATAGATAATTATTAAGGTAATTTAGTAATAATTTTTTTACCATCACATGATGTATTTCATTGAAAGCAAAATTATCAAATATGTAGGCGATTTTACAGTACCTTGCAAATTTGGCATTCGAATATACAATCAATATAAACTCAATATAGTTATAATTTATAATAGTCACAGTTATGCATTAAGCCTTAAATATTTTTGCTGGAAACATAAGGCTCATTCCTCCGTATTGGATTTTTTTGGTAAAGTTTTTATAGTCTTTAAAATATAAGTGGTTATAGGTTATCTGCACCTTTTCCCTAATTAATTTATTAAAATGTAAAAGTGATTGTATCATTTGAAAACAAAATGGCATATATCCTAACTAGCATTTTTGTTGTAGAGGAATTGTTTCAAGATTGAAATAGTTATATATGTCTTCTTGAAAGTTAATTTACTTATGCCTATAATTATGAAGTAATAATATTTTAAAGGCTCGAGTGCGAGTCCTAGTGAATTTTGGCCCATTATGCCAAAGTTTGAGGGTAAGACAATGGGTTCATGTCCCAACGCACTATGTTGATGAAAAGATGTTGGATTCAAATTCCAATGCATTATGGCCTAGCATGCCTTTATATGGGTAAGGCATTGGGTTTGAGTCCTAATGCACCATATTGATAATAATAATAACTAAAGAAAAAATAATGTAATTTTCATGAAAAAGCATGAAGCTTGTCCCACTTGATTTGCTCCATTCTTGAAGTGAATGTGATAGCAGTGCATAATAAGTTTAAATAAAGACAAGTGGTTGACCAATGAATGTGGGCATGCGAAAGGCCAAAATAATAATAGTTATCACTATGGTAATTATAAAAGGGAGAAATTCTTTGAAGAGAATGTGACTTGTGATAAATATTGAGATTGCATACTCATTCCTGAAAGTGAATGTGAAAATATATATATATGATAAAGATTATGCATAATAATATACTTGTGCATAGTTGGATAAATACTACAACTCACCTCTAAGAGAGGTTTGAGACAAAGAAAGATAATGAATATTATTGTGTGGTTACATAAATATATCATTGGTCGCATGCATATGATACGCCAAAATATATTTTGTCATGCCTTATGAAAGTTATTAAAAGCAAAATTAAAGCAAAATTAAAGCAAAAAAATTATTTTGCTTGTGATGATTTTGAACATTACAATTGTTATGATATGATTCTCTTTGTGAAGGAGACATTCATTATATGGATGGTGTGACAAAAGATCTTGTAGTACAAAAACAGTTAAGAGTTCTGAAAGAACTAATTTGTTACTACCCGGATGAATAAAATTGTTCATAACATTAATATTGTAGTAAGTCTCAAAAGAAATATTTTGATTTACAAATATATTAGCCAAAGTGGTTGGCATATTGAGACTATAAATGAAAAGAAGATTGAATATCTTTATATTACTATAATCATACCGGATAAATATGAAAGGTTACCTGACTTTTCTTTTATTTGTACTACACAAGTATAAGCATGATGATGTAATCACAAGCCACAAGTAAACTAGAGGTTTACTGAAATAAATATTAGTTGGCATGACCGGTTGACCATCTCGGTTCAATTATGATGCGAAAAAATTAATTGAGAATTACATTGGCATATATTGAAGAAATATAAGATTCTTCAAGAATTCTCTTGTGCTGCTTATTCTCATGATATACCAGTTAAGGTTAGGGATTGAATCCCTTGATTTCTGAAACGAATAAAATGTGATAAATATATGGGCCCAGTCACATTCCATGTGGACCGTTTACTATTATATGATTTTCATAGATGCATCTATTTTATGGTCACATGTGCATTTGTTATCAACTTGTAGTTTGGCTTTTGCAAGATTGATTGCTCAAATTATTAGAGCACAGTTCCAGAATATAAATTATGATGATTTATCTTGATAATACTGGTTTAAATCCAAGTTGGTTTAGTAGAAATTGTATGCCTCCAATTATATCTAAACCATTGGTTATGAGAACAAAATTGCCAAAATAAAATTTGGTATTTGATGTATTATTTAATATACAACAGCACTTGTAAGCATCTAGCCAAGTTATGATAAGTTCTCCCTATCACAATCGGTTCAGGGTCAGGAACCAAATAATTTTCATCTAGAAATATGAATGTGCTATATGATTTAATTGTTCTACCACAGTACACAAAGATGGATCCCCAAATAAGGCTAGGGATATGTGTTGGTGATCCCAACAATAGGGGGAGAAAATGGGCAGCTAAAAAAGTAATGCATGTAATGAATTATTATGAGTACATCGAGATCCTCGTACGAGAAAATGTGAACTTGAAGTTCAAGTGATAATTCATTTGCAAAATATTGCCGGGCGTATTTGCTGACCCAAAGCTAAATGTCATATCAGCTGCTAATGCTCCAAATAAAATAAAGTCTATAATGAATAGAGTTCATGGCATGCATAAAGCATAACAGACTAATCGGTTCCAAAGATAAAACTCCTTGAAGAAGGAGAGGAGCAAATGTTCAAGATGGTCATAATAAGGAGGCAAGTGCTCTAGAAGAGCACCACGACATAACACTTCATAAGACCTCATGGGAGAGGCTCAGGTACCTGAAAATAATAAGATAAAGAGATCTCAATAAGTTATGCCTTTATTGAATAATAGTAGAACCGATATAAAATGATCGTCGACGATATTGTTAATATAATGTAGCGCTCAATATTATTAATATTGACGAGGATCTTGAGCTCAAATCTGTCATGAAATTTGGACAGATAAATAATTGGCCAAATGAAAAATACGCAATGAAAATTGATTTCACCTGAAAAATATGAAGTTGGACGGATAGTCCCACCACCTGAAAGTATAAAGCAGTTGAGGTATAAATGTGTTCTTGTGCGAAAAAAAAGAAGAAGGTCAAGTCGATAGAGATAAAGACGACTTGTGTCACAAGAAGATTTGCAAATATCCTGGCATTGATTATATAGAGATATGTTCTCCTGTGGTGGATGTCGTCATTTCAGGTTTTAATCTGGCAATACAAAAAAAATGTGATATGCGTATAATGGAAATCATTGAAGGATTTAAATTGTTCTGAAGCATATTAAGGTTTCCAAGTAATTTATTAAATAAAGCTTCAAAAATCCTTATACGGATTGAAACAATTAGGGCACATGTGGTATAATCGCCTGAGTGAGTACCTGTTGAAAGAAGGGTACAGGAATGATTCAATTTGTCCTTGTGTCTTTATAAAAAGATCTGGATCTAAATTTGTTATAATCACCGTGTATGTTGATGATTTAAATATAATTGAAACTCCTAGGGAGCTTCCTAAAGCAGTAGACTATCTAAAGAAAGAATTTGTAATGAAATCTTGGAAAGACAAAATTTTGTCTTGGTCTACAAATTGAGTATATGAAAGATGGAATTTTTGTCCATCAATCAACATACACTAAAATGATTTTAAAGCAATTTTATATGGATAAAGCACACCTATTTCGACCTCATAAAAATAATGAAGAGCTTCTTGGTCCCGACGTACCATATCTTAGTGCAATTGGTGCACTAATGTATCTTTCTAACATTACAAGGTCTGACATAACTTTTTCAGTTAATGTCTTAACAAGATATAACTCTGCTCCTACAAGGAGACATTGGAATGGAATCAAACACATATTGCGGTATCTAAAAGGGACTATCGGTATGGGATTATTTTATGGAAATGATTGCAGTCCCGATCTTATTGGTTATGCCGATGCTGGGTATTTATATGACCCACAAAAGGTTCGATCTCAAACAGGCTATGTGTTTACATATGGAGGCACTGCCATATCTTGAAGATCGATTAAGCAATCAATCGTGACTACTTCATCTAATCATGATGAGATAATTGCTATTCATGAAGCAAGTCGAGAATGTGTATGGTTGAGGTCTATAATACACCTTATTCGAGACAAATATGGTTTGAAGTGTGACAAACTACCCACAATTTTGTATGAAGACAATGCAACATGCATATCCCAGTTGAAGGGAGGATTCATAAAATGGGATAGGACAAAGCACATTTTACCAAAGTTATTTTTTACACATGATCTTCAAAAGAATGGTGATATCAATGTGCAACAGATCCGTTCAAGTAATAATATGGCTGATTTGTTCACCAAATCTCTACCGACGTCAACCTTCAAGAAACTAGTGTACAGGATTGGGATGCGAAGGCTCAAGGATGTGAATTGATGCTCTCATCAGGGGGAGTTAATACGCGTTGTACTCTTTTTTCCTTACAAGGTTTTGTCCCACTGGGTTTTCCTTGCAAGGTTTTTAACGAGGCAACCAAAAGGCGTATTTCTAAATATGTGTACTCTTTTTCCCTCGCTAGGATTTTTTTTTCCCATAGATTTTTTTTTTAATAAGGTTTTAACGAGGTACATTATCTATGGACATCCAAGGGGGAGTGTTATAAGAAAAATCAAATTATGGTGGATGTCTACTCTTCCTCCATGATCTTCTCAAATGCTTAATGACATATTCAATGACATATTTCTATGCTTAATGACATATTCAATGACATATTTTTCTTCACTTTTCATGCCTATATAAAGGCCTTGTAATAGATAGGAAAATACACACAATTGAAGAAGAAAATCTCTTCCTTCTCTCTATCTCCATTTCTTGTTCATGTTTTACTAAATTGCTTTTATTTCATAACAACATGTCTTGTTCATGTTTTACTAAGTTGCTTTTATTTTATAACAAAAACAACGTTATAATAAGAAAAAAACAACAAAACAAATGCCTTGATTATAAAACTTTATTATCATGGGAGATTATCTACTATTCAGCAGTCCACTAGAGAATATATTTCTAGTACGATAATTATGTATGAGTACAAGACATAATAATCGAATTGTTGAAATTAAAAAAGTGGACCATCTTTGATCAACGAAAAAAAGTTTAATTAATCTTGTGTATCCAACTTTTTCCATAGATAGATGTAATATTTTAAGTCAATAAGCATAAAATATTATTATATCCCCTAGTCTTTTTGTATTAATATAAGTGTAAGATTAATTATATACTATATCTTTAAATAAATAGTTCAAGCAAAAGACATTAAGTTTGACTACATTATCTCATACCTTGGATAATGCATCCCCACTGGCTTTGCTTTATCGTTTTCTGTCAAATTTGCTTTTTAATATTAAGGTATATTTATGAGGAAAAAGAAGAACAAAACTTTGCTTTCAAATTGTGTGATGATTACACATGTTATGTGGAAGATCACAACGTGTCTGTCTTTTTCTCCGATTCTTTTTATCTGCTTAATCATCCGACGGTTCTAACACTCCGACGCTCTAGATCTACGGCTCTACTATCTCTGTAATGGCGGGAAACTCTCTATTAATAAATTTTACCATGTACATTATTACCACAGGCGCATTCAAGATTCAAATTTAATGAATTTAATTTTTAAAATTTTAATTTATTATATTGTTAAAATTATAGTTTTAAATTTAATATCTGTTAATGTTTTAATAAATTTATATATAAAATTTATTAAAATATTAACAGATATTAGATAGTAGTACGTATCTGATATATATATATATATATAAATTTATATTAGTAATCTGTGTAAAAGGTTATGAATTCAAATAAATACTCAGTGGTAATGTACATAGGCCTCAAATTATTATTCAAAAAGTGGTTTAGAGATACGAGTCGGACATTGGGGCTATTTAATTTAAGTATATGATTTAAAAATAAATTATTTTAAATAATATATATATATATATATATATATATATATATATATATATATATATATATATTTTAAAATCTCGACAATGACCAAGTGATTGTTGTTAATTTGGCTAGAAGGTTATTTGCATCATTTAACAAATGAAGAAGAGGTTGAAATTCCCAATCCCGAAGAATTCAGTAAATTACATTTACTCTTTGTACTCTTCTATATTTAACCGGAATATATTTTTGTCAGGAAATCTTTAATTTATTTCTTGTCCCATTAATTCAAGCTTGAACCTCTTAAACATAAACAGTATTATCCTTAGTTCTTAATTATTTTTTATATTTTAAAGTTTTTGCATGACCATAATACTATATTTAATTGCCTTTATCATGAAAATATTTACTTAAAGTAAGTTTTATCGTTTAAACATCTCAGTTAATAACATTATACGTACTAATTTTGTACAGTAAAACCAAATTTAAAAGGAAGAAATGATTTTTTGTTTTGTTGACACATACTTAAAATATTAAACCAATTAATTTGGGGTAAAAATAAAGGCGTGGGCAGTGTCGGATAAAGACAACACCGACGGCAGGTAGAGACTTCCTCTTCCACGTGGGTCCCTCAGATGATTTCCCGGTTTTTTCTTCACATACGTTACTTTCCATTAACATACGTTACTTCTTTTCTTTTCCTCAAGACAGCGTTCAAAGGATTATTGTATTTCTTTAGACTGGAATTTTGTTTTTACTAATATTCTTTTATAACCATCTTTTAGAGCATTTTTAATTATTATATCTCATTTTCAATTTTTAAATAAAAAGTTTGTTGGGACATTAAATTCAGCAATAAAGATAAGGACATAAATTGAAATGTGAAAAATAAGCTCATAGCGGAAACACATATTTTCTCTGTTAAAACATTAGTATTAGTATTCAGATGAAATTGATATGAAGAGAGTAGAATTAATATAGATGATTTAACTAATCAAATCTCGATTACTTTGGAACAAGACACCTTAAATGATTTATTATTTTTATGTAATTCAAAAATACTACTTAATTTTTTTTTATTTGTCACCCGATATCCGATACCTACATTAAAGCTCTGGATATGAAATCGCTTTTGTTAGGAAGCACTTTACCCCTCAATGTGAGACTTTCCGGTGCGAAACCGTAGTGACATTTTAACTAGCACATAAAAGTTAGATATATTAACTCTTGCTTTCAAACCTTATTGTTATTTATAATAGAAAGGAGCATGTAATTCGTGAAAGAACAATTCGACTTCCACTGGGCTCTAATTCAAATTATAATTACGCATTTGAATCCTAATAACATACGAACTGAACAGACCCTCTCCCCACCCCATCCCACCCCCACCCCCACCTCCAATACAGATAGTGGTAACTGGAAACCGGTTAATGGTATATATGCATCATGCCGCAAAAGAGCATGATTGACGGCCCCTTAATGCATACGTGGCGGACTCTAATTGGTTCATTCCAACTCTTCGGGATTCATAAACATTACTGCATATCAAGCAAATCAATACTACAAATTACAAAACAACGAAAAGCAGAAAAAAACACACACTGCACACACACACAGACAAACTCATTCTCTCTCTCTCTCTCTCTCTCTCTCTCTCTCTCTCTCTCTCTCTCTCTCTCTCTCTCTCTCTCTCTCTCTCTCTCTCTCTCTCTCTCTCTCTCTCTCTCTCTCTCTCTAAAAAAAACTGTGTTTTCTCATTCTCTTTATTCCCCAAATTTCTCCTCATTTTCCAACTATTTTCCAATCAAAATCCCATTTTTCGAATTCTACAATGTGTGATCTTTCTATATTGTTCAGTTTCTTCGACTGAATTCTGGTGTTCGATACGGTTATTCTGAGAATTTTCTTTTAAAGGAAAATGCTGGAAACAGTAGACAGTTCAGTGCATGTTAATAACAATGTGTTTAGTACTGCTCAGTTACAACAAAGCTGCGGTGGCGGTGGCGGTGGCGGAGGAGGAGATAGCAGTGAAGAGGAATTAAGTGTATTACCAAGACATACAAAGGTTATAGTAACAGGGAATAATAGGACTAAGTCTGTATTAGTTGGTCTTCAGGGTGTTGTTAAGAAAGCTGTTGGTCTTGGTGGTTGGCATTGGCTGGTAATTAATTATTCATTTTACTATATAGCTTTGATTTTTATTCTTGTTTATGAGAAAATGGGTTGTTTGTGAAATTGAAATTTTGGGTTGTGACTTAATTTTATACTGGGTCTTCAATGTTGGGTTGTTAAAGCCATGTGTGATGATACTAAAATTAAAGTTTTGCTTCCTTATACGGATGATTTGTTTATTAGTTTGGTTATTTTGAGTTTTCAGTTCACAAAGTTTCAATTTTTACTTAATTCTGTTTCAAATTCTGCTGCCTTTTTATAGGGTCTTATCTCTAAGTTTTTCTTGTTTCTCTTTATTTGAAGTCCTTGGGGTGTTTATATACCAATTTATCAGAATTTGAATTTGCCATTTTAAGAGTAAGGCCTCTCATTGTCTCAAAAAACGGGGTTCAATTCTGTGCTTTACTTTATATTGATAGATCTAGTGTTTTAAGGAGTTCTATCTGTTCCAGGGTATTTGGGGTGGGGGATTTAACATTGCCTTGTTTGCTAATTTGAGTTTCAGTGTCTCTGCGATGAATTTCTTTTCAAAATGTTCTCGTCAGTGTTTATGGGAATCTCCAGATTGGAAGGTTTAAGTTTTAACAATGAATATTGTTATCTTCAATTAATAGAAGTAGGAGAAGATTCTTAGCTCTTTATCTGAAAAAAGAGGAAAAAAAGAAAATGATAATGAGGGAGAGATTCTGGATTCCACCAAAAGTAATTATTTGTTGGCCATTTTTGCTCTGAGCAGGTCTTATGATACTGATGAATTTTACTTCACAAAGATTCTGTTTACTTTTTGGGCTTAGTTGAATTTTGGGGGTTCAACAAATCTGCCAGTATTCTTGTTGTATAAAAGAATAAACAAGAGAGGAGTTAGCTTCTTTTGTTGTAGAGTTTTTCAGATTACATATAGTTTTCTTGCTTGATTAACCTCGTGATGATTTTGTTGTTAAATTGATGTGTCAGAATTAAACAGGAAGTATATCCTCAATGTGGACAATCAGATTTACTTGATTATTTCTTTTGTCTTTTCCTTTAGCCTAATCTTATTTTTTGGGTTAAATGTTTAATGTAAAATGTACTCTTTTTTTTGTGTGTGTTGGGGTTTGGGGGGTATTCTGGTATTGCGTAACCAAATTGTTGTGATATATTGCTTCTTGTTTTTTGGAATTCATTTAAATGCTTGGTTCACTGAATAAATTGCAGGTTCTTACAAATGGCATAGAGGTAAAACTACAAAGGAATGCTTTAAGTGTGCTTGAACCTCCTACTGGTAATGAGGATGATGATGACCTCGAATTTGAAAATGTCCACTGGAATGGTTCAGATATGGGTAAGTTACCTAATTTATGATTAATCTCATTTTAATTTTTTTGGGTTTGGCTTGCTATATAGTAATAATTTTGGGGAAGTTTATGACATTATATATTCTGCTGCCATCTGTATGTCTTTTGGATCTCCTATTGTAAGAGAATTTGCAATGTCAAAGTTTTATACATCTGTTACATAGGATTCTTTCTGTTCAGAAACTTTTTTTTGCTTTTATCACTGCAGCTACAAGCTCTTTTTTCTTTGTTGTGATTATTGTCATTTGGCCCACTATTATAAAGTTATGTGATTTATTTGCTTTCTATTTCTTTAGCATCCGATGATACTCAAAAGTCTCATAGACCAAGGCACCGCGTACATAAATCGTCTGGTTCCCACAAGGCCATGAGCCGCTCCCTTTCATGTGACTCGCAATCGAAAGGATCTATTTCTACACCTCGTGGGTCCATGGTATTATAACATTTGAAGCTCTTTTTATAGACATTACTTATCTTTAGCTAATAGTTGTTGACTCTATGACATTCTTAAATTTTCTAAAAAATACATTATTTAACAGAAGGTTGACCTAAGCAAACTCGAGATGGCTGCACTGTGGAGATATTGGCGACACTTTAACCTTGTAAGGGGATCAATAGTTACCAGTTTTCCTTTTATCATCCTTTCTATTAGTATATATGATATTAGCTTCATTACCAACTTTCTTGTTTGCCCATCTGAATAGAGGGAAGCTATACCTAACCCCTCGAAGGAGCAACTAATTGATGTTGTCCAGAAGCATTTCACATCGCAGGTATTTTCTTAGTTATCTGTGTCTTGCTGTTGCTTTGAGATTCTGTATTAGATTTCTTTCCTGTCTCCTGCTAACTCTATGATTGATCTATTTTAATGTGATGTTAATTGAGATCGATATTTTCATAGCACTTCCATAAGACATATTATTAGGTATAATTCTATATATAATCCTCCTTTTCATGTTTTACCATTTTCTTGGTAAAAGAAATCTGGTGTTTGTGTTATGGGTACTTATTTTGATTAAGTTTTCGAATTGATCGATTTTGGCACGATGCAATTCCAAACTATTGTCAATGAGACTTTGTTAGTTTTGGCAAACACAATATTCGCCCTTCTTATATGTGTTATATTATACTTCAAATTTTCCGAATTATGGGCTACTAACTACTGCATTTGTGATTCTTGTTTTGGGTGAAGCAATTGGACGAGTTGCAGGTAATTGTGGGATTTGTTCAAGCTGCCAAGAGACTCAAGACAGTCTGCAAATGACTCGAGGGACCCGACCCCCTTTTGCCATGCTCCTAACACTCTAACAAGTAGTGGTACCTTTGTGTCCACTTGCTATTGCGCAGTAATATTTGTAGTATAATATGTATACTCCTGTTTATCCCTTATGTCTTGCTTAGAGTTGTAGTTATGTAGATAAATGAACTGCTGAACTAACTCTGTGAGGCCTCCTTCTGGTGGAATGTACTTCCTCGTACTTAGTCACATGTATAGTCTAATGTCTTAACGGTTAATCATCATTCAACCAACTGAATCTTTGTTTGGTATTACTGACCAAGCTGTTATTCACTCCATTTGAGTTCATCTCCATTTGGTTGGTACTTGGTATCCCTCTTCATTTGCAGTTGCTACAAATGATGAAAAACTTGAAGGGTTCTTTCTTATACAAAGGGTTGAAGTTTTGAGTGTCCTTCCATTAAAAAGCCTAAAATATCCTCTTATCTTTGAGATTAAAAAGCCTAAAAAAGCTCTAAAAGTCCTCATTGTTTGTTAAATTGGTGCACTTTTAGGGTTCGTTTGGTTTGAAGACGAGCTATGCTGGAATTAGTTATATTGAGATTAGTTATATTGACTTATTGGTATGTCGTATTTGTTATGAGATTGTCAATTTTATTGTTTTATCCTGTGATTACTATTACACCCTATGGCAGGTTTTAAGTTGTCCCAGTATTTTTAATCCTGAGCTTATCCCATGATTAGTAAACCAAATAAGGGATAAGGTGATATTAAATTTTTATCCCAGATTTTTTTTTGCTTATCCATCATAATAAACAAACCCTTAGTTCCTCTTCCAGCTGCTGTCAATTTGGAGTTTCCACCATTTTGTTAAGAATTCTTGAGATTTCTACTGATGTTTTGCTATTTTCTTTGCCATATTATTACTTGCAAATAGCTCCTAATATGCAGTAAGTTCAATTGTAGGAAGAGAATGTGCCGTTGAAATAGCAATTAGAAGAAAAATCTGCAATTTTTTTTTTGACAAGTTCCTTGTTTCTCCTTGACTAATAAATCGCGGGTTAATTTCACCCATGGTCACTAATATGGCATTATTGGTCGGTTTTTCATATAAAATAAATTAAAACTAATATTCAAAAAAATCGACTGAAATCGGGATGAAGAAGAAATGTGTCTTACTTAGATATGGTCTATTTAAGCTTATGTGGCATTATTGTTAGATTTTTTAATTAAATGTAATGCCATGTCATATTTTTTATTGGATATTTTATAGGTTTTGAACTAGAATGACTTTTAAGTTACAAATGTAAAGTTGAGTGACTTTTAAGTGATTAAAAATAGATAAGTGACTTTTGTGAAATAAATGATAAGTTGGATGACCTTCGGTAAAATTAATCCAATAAATCGCCTACCAGAACATCTTTACTCTAAAATGCACACGTATTTTATCTCTGATCTTCAAGTTTATGTTATTTCTGAAACACCACTGCTCATGATTTATTTCCTCCGTTTATTATTTACCATATTAAAACTCAATATACTGAAGCAAATCAAAACTACGAGAGGGGTTCTTTCTTCCTTATACTATTGGTATATATTTTTTTATCTACTTGAATTTGTTTTTATTTTGTCAGTTCATATTATGTTTCTGTTTTATACGGGTCATAATTTATTGGATTTTTCTGCCACGCAATACATTTTCAAATCCGGAATTCTTCAAAATTAAATTCAAAGACTCACATTATGTTACAAAAGCTAAAAAGAAAACAAACTATATTGTGGTCCAGTCCAAACGGCAATAATTGCTTTCATCTGCAGCTTCGATTCATATGAAAGATAAGGCTAATGGACAAGAAAGAAAGGGAGGAATAGAGCATAGAGGCAAAAGTTAGATTTTCTCATCTTTTCTTTGCATAGGATTATTAGTGAAGAATTAGGTAGCACATGCTCACATTAAATGACGTGTATAACAAGTAGTTAAATAATTAATAGAGCAACCAAAGTACAAAACTTTGACAAGCCGAATGAGAGTTGCATACTTGCATTTGTAATGTAAAAATGGGACATCCTGCAAACTTATGCCCATATCAACAGACACACCAAACATTAAAAACTAGATAATTTAGCTGCCTTAATAAAATTTTCCTTTGCTTACTTTGTCTGGTGCGAAATGTTTCCCATGGAGATTTTTTTTGCTAAAGCAAGAGATATTTTAGAGAAATGTATATTTTTAGCCGCTCCAAAAAAATAGCCGATAATATATATATATTTATTGAATGCAATTAGTTTTATCCGACTGACTAATTTGTATTTTGCACTAACATTTTAATTGAGCTTAGCAACTTTGTGAAACCATGGGCCTTTTCCTTCATTGGATAATTTTCTTTTTTTCTTTTTCTTTCCATGTATAGGCCCTTTTGATAATTATCGGAAATGACATAAGATTTCAAAGGGGACACACATGCATGCCGATTTAGCTCGAAAAAGTGATTGAAGAGAATTGATGAGCAAGGTACTTTTAAGGAGCCTGAAATAAAACTGTTATTGGAGTAAGGATGTGAAGTTTAAGCATTTTGAACTTTTCTGTCAATTCATAACTCGTCTTAGTTATTGAATTAACAATTAAATATTTAGACAAAATATTCTAATACAAATACAAATTATAAGCCAATAAAACTACTGAGAACTCCGCCTTTGAGATAGTGGGAACATGATGAACATAGTTACATAGACTACTTTGTTAAAAGTGCACAATTTGGTCAAGTTATGAAACAATATTGACATACAAAACCATTTTTTTCCTACGTTGATTATACATAATTATACACATATAATACATAAATTATGCATATATTCACTACTAGAAATTCGCTAAAAACCGACCAAAAAAAATCGACCAACGTTGATCGGTTATGGCCAATTAACGACCAAAACGCGACCATTACAGTGTGGACGGTGTTTTGATGATCGGAATGGCTTACCGACCAAAGTTGGTCAGAAATTACCGACCAACTTTGGTCGGTAGCTTAAAACAACCATCTGACAAATTTAATTACTTACCGACCAACTTTGGTCGGAAATATATTTTATTAATTTAAATATACCGACCAAAGTTGGTCAGTTTAACTAAATTATATTTTTTAATTAATTATTAAAATTAAAAAAAATCGACCAACTTTGGTCGGTAATTGAATATATATATTTTTTAAAAATAATTAAAATTAAACATTACCGACTAACTATGGTCGGTAATCTCAACAGTGCAGGCAAAATACCGACCAAAGTTGGTCGGTAATGTTGAATTCTGGGAATTCAATATTCATTAACCGACCAACTTTAGTCGGTATTTTGGAATAATTTATTATTTTTATTAAAAATCGACCAACTTTGGTCGGTTTTTCTGGGTTTAATTTTGGCATAAAATGTTTATTTTGGCAGCTACACCACCTGTCAGCATACCAATACAACAACACAACAACAACAACACAATAACAACAACAACACAACAACAACAACAACAACAACAACAGTACAATACAACAACAACAACAACAACAACAACAACAACACAACAACAACAACCAAAACATTCAATAAATACTTTAAAACTAACAAATTAAAGTTCAATTGAATATAAAAATCCAAAACCAAGTTAAAACTAATTACAACTAGTTCAAAACTAGTTCTATTTGTCTAGTTCAAAGTATATAAAAGTCAAGGGGCATTTTCTACAACATTATCATCACCGTCTGATGAACTTTAATTTACAAGACGATATAGAGAACGGTCTTGTGGAGGACGGGAAGCACGATCACGGGGAGGACGGGAGGAACGATCACGAGCAGGACGGGAGGAACGATCACGTGGAGGTCGATCCTCTAGAGATGACTCACGAGATCGGGGCAATGAAAAAGCTCCACTAGATAGGAGAGTTCTGATCTAAGCTTGCATGCCAAGGAATTGAGCATCTCTAAGCCTTTCTCTTTCCTTGGCCGCTTCTAGCTCTGATGTGAGCTTTGTCACTGTCTCCCGCATAGCGGAGAGGCTCTCCCTATTAAGTTGCTCGCCTTGCGAGGAAGTCCCTATTCCTCGCATTCCACACTTATAGCGATGGAAGTTTTTAGTAGGAAGCCCGTATACCTTCCCCCATTTTGGACCGCCAACAGACTCCAACCATATTCTTTTAGCATCCTCGTCCGAAGGTTGGGTTGGCTCACCCGATTCACCAGCTGGATGACTACGGATGAATTCCTCCACGTTACTTTGGTAGCGACCCTATATTATTTTAAATTAAATCAGTATTTCAAAATTTTTATAAAAGTAAATTATAATACTTAAAGAAAATTGAAAGCTTACATATGCAGTCGAGGCCCGGTCCTCAACCCACCTATCTTGATCCCCCTCTTTCTTCTTCTTCACAATATGTGTCTCCTTGAATAGCTCATCATGACTCATTGGACGCCCATACTTCTTTTTCTGAAAATAAATTAATTTAGTTAATAAACAGAATAGATATACTTAGAAAAGTAAAATAATTTAAGCAATTACGTACCAATCTTCTTTTTATTGTCCCTAGGCTGATCGCACCTCCAGTGTGCAAGGAGCCTCCCTTCTCGGATGCGCGAGCTTTCTTTCCTTTTTCGCTCCTCTCTAAGAACTCTGCGGTAAGCCATTGCCTTTGCAAATCATTCCACAAATTCTCAAGTAACCAGCCAGGCCTCTTGTTCTTCTTTCTAGCATCCGAGAAAGCATCCGCCAATCTCTTGCGAGCTTTATGATGAAAATTTGTAGCCACTTCCACGCTATAGCGGTCTTCCCATACACACTTGCTCTGTATTTTAAATGTTAAATATTAGATGAAAATATCATAAATATAAATTATTAAACTGTTTAAAAGAACATTTATACCTTAAATTGATTGAAAATTTGCTCGTTCAGTGAGAATGGGCAATCAGTCCAAGTCGCATAAGGGCCATCATAAAGCTTTCTGATGGCATTGGTGATTATCCTTGTAGTCGTATTACCCGGCCTGAACCTGCAATTTAACAATAAAAATACATTAATATCTTAGTAAAAATATTACAAATCAATAGACGCAAAAATAATGAATAACACTTACCCATCACCCTCAGGGACTATGATGATCCTGCCATATCGATCATAATGCACTACCTCGTCATCACCATCCGAAGCATGTGTATCAGAGGCATGTGAAGACGGTGTAGGCGGGTCAGAGCTAATGCCTAGCAGGCGAAGGCCTGCAATAGATGGAGTCGATGATGAAGATGGTTGCGATCCCTGTGACTGCGACATAGCTGGATGCGACCCAAGTGAATGTGATACCGATGGCTGTGACCCGAGTGACTGTGACATGGATGAATGCGATCCATGTGGCTGTATTATGTAGGGATGTGATCCATGTGGATGTGATGCAGATGACTGTGAGGCAGCTGGACTGTATGTCGGACGTATAGTCCTATGGCCCTGTGATGGAAGACTGGGTGTCTGAATGAAGGTGTACGGCTCGTGATGCTGTGGCAGCTCAGTATAGCCGTGTGGTGGAGGATAAGACATAGGCATCTCTGAAAAGGGTGGACAAGAGGGAGTATTATTTTCTACCCTCCTCTTTCCCTTCCTACCCTTTTCTTGACCCCGAGAACTAGTAGGGTCATTGTTACCTTGACCCTTGCCTGCCATCTGCATAATATAATACACATTTAGATTGAAACATATAAGAAACTAGCAATAAAATGAGAGTGCTTTAAAAAGTCAACTTTTTAATCCTCACCGATGTATTGTTCCTCGTCCGAGAATTCTTCGTCCTCACTTGTTTAAGAGGTAAATAATGCATCGCCTTGACATCGACC
Organism: Nicotiana tabacum; assembly: GCF_000715075.1. Taxonomy (NCBI): domain Eukaryota; kingdom Viridiplantae; phylum Streptophyta; class Magnoliopsida; order Solanales; family Solanaceae; genus Nicotiana; species Nicotiana tabacum. Next base: position 12,769,536 of record NC_134091.1, read on the forward strand.
ATATTCCCGCTGGAAAGCCTCTTGAAACGAGGCTTTTCGCAAAATTTACAACTGTCTAAAGTTGCATCATCTTTATAATATAACATGCAACCATCTTCACAACAATCAATTCTCATTGACGAAAGTCCTAACTTAGAAACCAATCTCTTTGCCTTATAGAAATCACCAGGTAAGTTAATATTAGGGTCAACTAGTTCACTCATAAGGTCAATGAAAGAGTCCATGGCTGCTTGAGAAATATTCCAATTAGATTTGATACTTAGTAATCTAATTGCAACAGACAGCTCAGAGTGCGGACTTCCTTCATGTAGTGGACGACTAGCTTCCTCTAACTGTTCATAAAAACGTTTTGCGTCATCATTAGGAGTTTGTTCAACATTTTCATTGGGCTCACCCCAAAAGTATCCGCAACCATATCCTGAATTCTAGAATCAAGATTTGTATTCTCCACCGACCTACTACTTTCACCAACAACCATGTTATGAAATATCCCACGGCTACCATCGATCTCTCCATGATTAGTCCACACAAAGTAATTCTCTATAAACCCCTTCCTATAAAGATGAAGCTTAACTTCCTCCGATTTTTTAAACTTCATACAATCGCACCTGACACAAGGGCACCTAATTACTCCTTCACTTTGGTATGGTGGAAGTGACATTGCATGTCTAATAAAGTCATCAATCCCTTCTACAAAATTCTCCCGCAATCCCCGCCGATTAGGATAATTTCTATTGTACATCCAAGTACGATGTTCCATCTATACAAATAAAACAAGAACAAATTAATTTATTCTACAATTATAAATTAATTATATCTTTTTTAGTTAATTCAAGATAATTATTTTTTTCTAATTATATCAATTTATATCCTAAAAATTCAATTCATATCCAAAAGGTCCAATTCGTATCTTAAAAGTTTAATTTATATCCTAAAAGTTCAATTCACAAGAACAAATCCTAAAAACTAAAATTTCAATTCATATCCTACGAGTTTAAACATAAACTAACTAAACTAAAGAAATTCAACCCATACCCTAAAAGTTCGATTCACAAGAACAAATTAATTTATTCTACAATTATAAATTAATTATATCTTTTTTAGTTAATTCAAGATAATTATTTTTTCCTAATTATACCAATTTATATCCTAAAAATTCAATTCATATCCAAAAGGTCCAATTCATATCTTAAAAGTTTAATTCATATCCTAAAAGTTCAATTCACAAGAACAAATCCTAAAAACTAAAATTTCAATTCATATCCTACGAGTTTAAACATAAACTAACTAAACTAAAAAAATTCAACCCATACCCTAAAAGTTCGAATCACAAGAATAAATTAATTTATTCTACAATTATAAATTAATTATATCTTTTTAGTTAATTCAAGATAATTATTTTTTCCTAATTACACCAATTTATATCCTAAAAGTTCAATTCATATCCAAAAGGTCCAATTCATATCTTAAAAGTTCAATTCATATCCTAAAAGTTCAATTCACAAGAACAAATCCTAAAAACTAAAATTTCAATTCATATCCTATGAGTTTAAACATAAACTAAAGAAATTCAACCCATACCCTAAACTAAACTAATTCATAACTAATTGACTAATTAACAAAACTAATTAGTTAATAAAACTAATTAACAAAACTAATTAAAACAAGACTTAAACCCTAATCCTCAATAAAATACAATGTTCAAATAATTGAAACACTAATCAATTAAAACTAATTAACAAAACCTAAAAATAATAAATAAATGGGTTGTAATTCAAACCTAGAATTTTTAGGAGATGGAGAAGGAGAGGGGCGGCAGTGGCAGTGGCAGTGGCAGCGACGGCGGCGACGGCGCGACGACAATGAGGGTTGGGTGGTGGCAACGCGGGGTGGGGAATGAGATTTATGTGAGGGAAATAGAGAAGGAGAGGGGAAGGTTTTGAGTGAAGAGAGGGGAAAATTTCACAGAAATGGGGGTTTTTCCCGTTTTTTAATTCTCTGTTTCAGAATTACCGACCAAAGTTGGTCGGTAATTTTGGTCGGTACATTAAGTGTTGACTGTTTGACCAAAAACCGACCAACTTTGGTCGGTTTTTTTTATAAAAAAATTAAATTCTTTTTTTTTTTGTGTTTTTTTTCTTAAAATATTATAAACTATAAAAAAAATTATAAACTACAAGCATTTATTTTATTTAACTATGCAATTATTATAAATAATTATAAACTATAAGCATAATCTTTATAAATAATTATATTAACTATTTAATTTTAATAAATTATAATAGCATCTATCTAAGTAAATTTTCTAAGTTATAATTAAGTATGTGAGTAATTTCTCACACACACACATACACTATATTGTAATTGATGCTAATAACTTCTTTTTTCATTTGTTCATCACTAATAATGCATGACATAGATTAATCGATATATAGGTCGAGACGTTTTGATGAATCATCGATTAATATTCATCGATACATCTAAGTAAGTTATAAGTCGATGAATCAATTTACAAATAGATATATTTGATGATAAAGTATATATACTAATTAGTATCTTCCCAAGTCTATCCCTAAAAGAACCCGACCCTGTGGTCCTAGCGCTTCGTGTTCTTATATATATATATATACACACACAAACACACTTCACTGTAATACTTTAACTATATATATATAGCTTGTTATAGTATATGTTAGTGTGTATATATATAGCTTGTTAAAGTTTGACCATGTTTGACCTATTAATTTAACTCGTTTACTTAATACTAATAGCTTCTTTCGTTTATTTAATTTGTGATCCATATATATATATATATATATATATATATATATATATATATATATATATATATATATATATGTGTGTGTGTGTGTGTGTGTGTGTGTGTGTGTCAAAGATGTTTAGTATTAATTCTTTTATTTTTCATTCATTCATCACTAATAATGCATGGCATAGCTAGATTAATCGATATAAGTCGAGACGTTTTGTTTTTACTATTAGTCGATATAGGTCAAACGTTTTATTTTTAATATTCATCGATGCATCTAAGTAAGTTATAAGTCGATGAATCAATTTACAAATAGCATGTTATATATAGTATATGTTAGTGTATTCATTATTTGTATTACAAAAGTGTTAACGAATTACATTTATATTATTTAGATAGTAAATATAAAAGTAATTCGAAAGTTTGATCAATGTTGACGTAATAACCGACCAACTTTGGTCGGTTATTTTGCAGAAAATAATAATTACCGACCAAAGTTGGTCGGTAAATGCTTCCCCTACATTAACCGACCAACGTTGGTCGGTAATTTTAAATATAAATTCTTAAATATTATAAAATATTTTAAATAATAAAATAATTATTAAAATTTAAAAAATTGGATCCAGATTACCGACCAACGTTGGTCGGTAATCCAAAATTTTCTTGTCTGACCAGCTGGGTCAATTCGTTGACCAATTTACCGACCAACGTTGGTCGGTATTTAGTTTAAAAAAATGTAATTTTTTTTTTCCCAGTTTCCGTCCAACCTGGACGGTTTTTGGTCGCTTTTTTTGACCGACCAATGTTGGTCGGAAATAGTTGGTCGGTTTTTAGCAAATTTTTAGTAGTGATTATACCTCAATCAGTTATTTTTAATTTAAGCAATTGGGTGCGCGCTATTTGGGTTAATTCTTCTTTTTGTTATCCTACTTCCCTCTTGTTTGTAGTACCTTAGCTCTAAGGCCTACATATAGTCAGATTCTCTTGATATTTATAGATCCCACCTTTTGTGTATTATATTTGAAAACATTTTATAAGTGCCGTTTTGAAAGATTCTATTCCCTTGCGTTCTGAATTGCACTTGTTTATTTTTCAAGAAAGGAAGCATAGCAATTCATACAGAAGAATAGGATCTCTTAATTTATTGAAATAAATATTAATTAGAAAAGCTTAACTTTTCCAGTTTTATTTTTTGAACAAATTGTAGTAGAAAACTATGTTCGAATTTTCAGGTCTCTTTAAGAGGAAACGTTTTATTAGGAGTCTTTAGATCAACCATAATTAACTCATAATTAATCTCTAGGGATAAGGTTTTTACTAAGAGTCCTACACCATTTATATAAACCATGACCCCATCACCTCTCTGAAGATTTTTCACGATAGTGATTACTCTTACTTGAACAATAATGACAATGGCAGAAGGTACATTATTATCCGTTGCAATTACTCAGTAATTATATTTGATTTTCAACACGTGGCATTAGGAAGGGGATCTTTGGAGCAACGGTAAAGTTGTCTTTCTGTGACCTATAAGTCACGAGTTTAAGCTGTGAAAATAGCAAATAACACTCGCATTAGGTTAGGGCGTCGAGAATTCATTCAATCATTCTCTAGAAAAAGAGATCCGTGTCGACTTATCAAAGAATTCGACATACTATTTGACATGAGGTCAAGATGTTGTCTTTTGGATTTTGGCTATTTGTAAAATCTGTTGGCCACTGAGAAAATAATGTTTTATTCCTGAAGTATTTTCCAGCAAATCTTGTATCAAGTTTTTAAATTATATATGCTATAGTATTTTGATTTATTTGCTTTTCTATTTCTTAATTTAGCATCCGATGATACTCAAAAGTCTCACATATCAAAGCATCGCATACATAAATCATCCGGGTCATCTCACAAGGGCATAAACCGCTCCGTTTCATGTGACACACAATTGAAAGGATCTATTTCTACCCCTCGTGGGTCCATGGTACGAATTGTTTTATATAACTGACTTCGACTTGTTTGAAATTGAGGCGTAATTATTACTGTTCTTCTTTCTACAGAAGGTTAACCTAAGCAAACTCGAGATGGGTTCACTGTGGAGATATTGTCGACACTTTAATCTTGTAAGCAATGCTATACCTAATCCCTCGAGGGAGCAACTAATTGATGTTGTCCAGAGGCATTTCTCATCCCTGGTACTTTCTTTATTAGTATCTCTTATCTTGCCGTTGTTTTGGTTCAGATTCTGTATTTAGATTTATGTCTATGTCGTGCTGATTCTATGATTGATCTATTTTAATATCATGTTAATTGAGGCCGATATTTTAATGGCACTTCCCTTGCATGTATAGTTGTGTTATATGTTATGTTATCCTCTTGCTTTTCCAAATACAATCAAACCTCTCTATAACAGTCTCGTCCGTTTCGATATTTTTTGGCTGTTATAGTGAAGTACTGTTATAGAAGTCACATCCCTATAATGATTGTTATATAGAGATGTTGTTATGGATAGAACTGAATGTATTGTTCCGCTGATTGCATTAAGTGATTCTTGTTTTGGGTGAAGCAATTGGACGAGTTGGAGGTGGGATTTGTTCAAGCTGCTAAGAGACTCAAAACGGACTGCAAATGACAAAAGAAGAACCCCTTTTGTCGTGCTCCTAATCTAACAAATAGTGGTTCCTTTTTCGTCCCACTTTGCATTGCAGTAATATGACTCTAGTAATATACTCATGTTTAACCCTAATCTCTAGTACCTTTTGTAGGTTGGTGGTTTTATGTTAACTTTGCAAAGTAATTACTAAGATTTTTGATTTTTGTGCTTTTTGCTTTGTCTGATCTGAAATATCGCCTTAGTACTTTTGTTATTTTTCCCTCTTTTTTTCCTGCCGAATCTTAGAAGTTTAGTTCACAGTTCATTTTTATTCCTCAACGTTTGTGTAAACGAAATACATGGTTATACGCATCGATTACACATGTTTTTACTCATTTTACATGGATTATAAATATATTATACATTTATTTCTCTGATTATTTTTAACTTAAGCGATTGATGAACTGCTATTTAGGTTAATTCTTTTTCGTGGGAAATTAAGGAATTATTCCTCACTCGTCCCTTTGGCCCCCCGTAACTGTTTGAGGTAACATTGATTGGGCCCCAGGAAGACGCAATGTATTCTATTGTCGGAGCGAAAATAGCACGGGTTAATCAGTTTTCGGATTGGTAATTGAAAAATAGCCACAATTTTGTTGTAACATGGAAAGTTCCAGCATAATATACCGAAGATTGTTGCACCTGTATATGAACTTCCGGCATAATATGCTGGAACTCCAACACACAGAAAGTTCCAGTATAATATACTGCAGATTGGAGCACATGTATATAAATTTTCAGCATATTATGCTAGACCACTCTATTATACTAGTACTCCAGTATATTATACTAGAAGTTCACATGTAAAAAATTCGAACTCCAGTATATTATGCAGGAATATTTTTCAGATTTTGAACTGTGTTTTCGTTCAGATTTATCTTTACATGAAAGTGACTAAATTTCAATTACTTTTGAAACTGTGACTATTTTTCAATTACTTTTTGTAAATCTAGCTATTTTTGAATTTCGGCCATTGTCGGACTATCAGATTTCGAACAAGCCCATAGAGTTCGTGAACTAAATTAATCGGGCTTAGCAACTTCGTAAACCTTGGGCCTAAGCCTTCTTTTTCTTATTCATGTATAAGAATTAAGGAACAACATTTAGAAAGAGGACACACATGCATGTGATTTTCCTCAAATAATTAAACTAAAAAAATGGTGATCTAGCTATTGTTAATGCTTCACTCCACCTTCTGTTCATATGCAGGAGCTCAGCATAAAAATGATGCTAGTTTCTTAGTTTTCTTATCTTTCTTGGTGTGATGATAAAAAAAGGGAACAAATTTTATAGAGTGATTAAACGTTTTAATTGGTATAATAACATCTAGTTTTGCTCTATTTCTCATTGACGTCACCTCTAAAATGTTATCATGTTCCCCATTCTTTTGGAACTCACTAGCAAATAGCAATATTCAATACTCAATAGAGTGCATATATAGTTACTTTATATTTCGTCAGCCATTTCGGCGTTGTCTATGATTGGAATCTTGGTTGGCATGCATATACTATTCCCAGGAAAAAACAGAAGATTTTTGCTTACTTTGGTCAAAGATTCACTTACTACATCCCACATTTATTGGCAATCCTTTAGAACCACATATATGTGGAGGTTATTATTAGGGGCGGATTTAAGATTGAAGTTTATGGGGATTTTATAACCGTGTCGAGTTACATATATAATAATAATTGAATTTACATTTAAATATTTATAAATATTTAGTGGAATAAATTTTTGAATATAAATACAGGATCTGAATTTGAGCAAAAGTTATTATCTTATTGAGTTCACGAAAACCCGTAAATTTAAGACTTGATCCGTCCCAGACTACTACCTAATCTCACTTTTGTTGTTTCTTCATGCAAATACTATTATCCTATTTAGTATCATCTCGTTTTCTTTGTGCAAATATTATTATCCCAATGTTGTTTCTTCATTTGCTTTTTCTTGTATAACTTGTTCTTGCACTATAATTCTTAAGGTCTGCTATCACATATTTCTTGAAACTCAACTTTAACTAAAATATAAACCAAATGACATATTTATTCTTTGGTTCAATCATTAGGTATTTAAAACTCCGTAACTTGGCCTACTATTGCCTTGGAAGATATCCTCGTGTGAGAGCAATTTTCTTATTGGTTGATGATGTTATAGTGTGAAGTTCTTGAAATTCTTAATTAAGGAGAACCTTATATATTTACGGAATAATCATTTATATATAAGATTCAAAAAAAGGCCCTAATTTATAAGGATATACGGATTACGGAGCAATAGCATAAAAGACGAAATAGTTATTTTAACAGATTACTACCATATAGATATATTCTTTAGCTTTTCTCGTGTTATTGTTTTAATTTTTGGGGCAAAGGAAAAAACAAAAGATGTATTGCGAAAGATTGTGGGGTTAACTAGCACACAATCACACAAAAAGCAAATAGAGAAGAAAAATCAATACATGGATTTAACGAGGTTCGGTTAAGCCTAATCCGCAGGGCAAAAGCACAGAGAGTTTTCCACTATGAATGAGAAAAAAAGCACAATTCAATCTATAGAATCCCCAATTATAACCCCCATATATAGATCCCAAATAGCCCCAAACCTATAAGGGAAGGGTTTCCCACTTTAACAAAGACAATAGATTTTCCTTTCCCAAATCTATTAGGACAATGAGTTTTCCTAAACCTATAGGGATTATGGGTTTCCTAAAAATACAAGGAAATAATTCAAGCCACAACAAATAACAAATCTTTCCCATGGCTTGAATTCTCTTCATCAGCAGGAACAACGTCTCTAGATAGTTATAACACTCAAACGCATCAACGGTCTCTGTAACTGCCAAAATAAATCCCACAGGATTTGTATTGTCACGACCCAAAACGATGGGCCGCGACGGGCACCCGGTACCTTACTCAACCGAATACCAACATAATGTATCATTTTGTATCATGCTATCATAGGTAAATGAGACGGAAAAGATGTCATATGATAACTAGAATAAAACATGTAATACCAACTTGGCCCTATAAGACTAAAATGATCACTCGTACACTAAACATAGGGAAACAAGGCCATACAATCTTTTACGTACATGGCATATGTCTACAAGCCTTTAAGAGTAGATAAATACCATAAAGGTCGGGACATGACCCTTCCATACTAAACAATACATATTCAAATCATACTGACCAAATAGGCAACTTCGGAGCAAGTGGAGTGCACAAATACCTTCTGCTGAGCTGATAGCCTACTAGGAAAACTCTCAACCTGTCTATCGGGACCTGTGGGCATGAACCGAAGCGTCCCCAGGCAAAAGGGATGTCAATACAAATAAAGTACCGAGTATGTAAGGCATGATAGTAGTATATAAAAGACATGAAAGAAACATGAAGTAAAGAACTCAATCTAAAATTCAGAATAACTCTGTGAATAATGAAAATTTATAATGTCATGCATGTGCGTATAAATGTCATACCATGCATAGGTATATGCGTTCATAACATCATCAAGCCTCTGAGGGCATCTCATCATATCATCTCGGTCACTGTGGGCAAAATCATCAACGTATACCAGCTGATCAGGTGGTGGTGCGTATATAATGTCATAACCTTTTTCCATATCTCATATACATATAATATACGCATATATAACGCCTTCTGGTCATGGGTCAATGTACATGTATAAATGCATGAAATGCATAAGAAATACGTTAATAAGATTTATCGAATATCATAAAATCAATATGCCTTTCGTACAAACTTTATCAAATACGTATTTTTCTGAGATTCATGAACAGAGGATATAATAATAATTCACATGGGGAATCAAGAATACAGACACCCCTAATATTTCTATGAATAGAGTTATTTATGAAAGTTGCGTATTTTGCTCGTTTCGTTCGTATTATTTGGATCATGCCAAAAATAAAGAAGGGATAGCCTTAACATACATTAACTCCGTTGAATCCTTAATACCTTCCAAAAAATTCTTCAAACAACTCAATTCAATCTACCACGTCATAAGGAGATTCAAAATCAGTGCTGAGTAAAGGCTAAGTCCGCAACTTAAACTAGTAGCTCGTTTACGTAAATTTAGGCAGCATCTCTCCTGTAAGTAGGCCCTACTCCAATACCATATACCAACAACAACAAGAATACAATAATAACAACATGTAATTATCATTTTTCAACCTTATATCTATCACAATATACCACAAAACAGCCCACACACCCTAATTATTTCATACATAAAACGACAACTATAGTAATGTCAAACAACTTTAAAAATGTAACAACGAACGACCAGCCCACCATTCCGTCATTATGTGGTGTTTCTATACACCATTTGTCCTCCAAAACTCTATTACATAGTAGAAAAATATACAGTCCACTACAAGTCAAATAACTCGAACTCACGACTTTCGATCACCGCCCCGTGAGTTCTAACTATTAGAAAATGACTTTATCAACATTACTTGATATTTAAACACTTAAATAAAGAAATTAAATTTTTTATTAACTATGAATTACCTTCCAAAACTCAAACTACAAAGAAAAAGAGAGGCGATATAGCGATACTTACGTCGTAAGGATCATTTTAATATTATCGCTTCTTGATTCCGTGCCCGGGATGATAATCTTATTTGAAATACTATTAGAGAGCTCAAGGACAAGTTCTATGGTTTTCTATGGTCGGGGTTCTATGTGAAAATGAACAGAGAGACGAATTAAGACATATATATCAACTTTTGAAAAGTCAAAGAGGTGCTAGCTTGACACCCTCTAATTCGCCCATCTTCCGACGCTTATATCTTTTTATCCGGATGTCGTATGAATGAACGGTTAAGAGCATTGGAAGCTACATTCCAAGACCTTAAATTTTGTATATAATATTTTCCAAAAAGACCTCATATAGCACACAAAATTTATTTCTCAAAAAGTCCTGTTACAGGGCAAATCCTTAGTCGGTTTTTTCGCAACTTTAATCCGATTTTCCCAAACTTAATATTTTCTATCCAAACATCATATATAGCCATATTATGACTTTAAAATTATTTAAATAATGATTAACAAGTCTCATATTCATTATATCACCTTGAGACGCACATGGTGTAAGATGTATATCCAAGAAGATTCCCATCAACTACGTTTGCAAACCATTGCGGTTAGTTGATCACTCTCTTCTCTCTGCCTGTTGCAATGGTATATAGTTGTTATTGCGCAGGTGCATCAACATTATCATCTTGATCAATATTTTGTACCTCCTCTGCTTCCTTCATTTTAGAACTACTGGGCCGAGCTAGTGGAGATTCAATTTCTAGCTCTATGTAGTCACTGACACCACGATTTATTTATGCTATTGCCTTCTCCCTCTGGTTGTCAAGTGAAGCAGATTCATTGAACGTTAAATCTCTACTGATAATTAGCCCTAGAGTTTTTTGATCTGTGCACCATAACCTATAACCTTTCACTCCAGTTGCATACCCTAGAAATATGCACTTCTTTGCCCTCGGCTCAAGTTTTTTATCCCTCACATGAGCATAAGCAGTACAATCAAATATCCTTAAATTTGAATAATCAGCAGGCGAACCAGACCATACCTCAAAAGGAGTTTTGAACTCAATAGTTGTGGATGTAGATTTGTTGACCAAGTAGCAAGCTGTATTAACTGCTTCAGCCCAAAAATCCTTGCTAACACATGAGTGTGAAAGCATGCTTCGTGCCCTATCACAAAGCGTTCTGTTCATACGTTCTGCAACACCATTTTGTTGTGGTATTCTAACACAAGTGCGGTGTCTCACTATGCCTTCTCTGCTGCAGAAATTATCGAACTCAAAATTACAAACTTCATACCCATTATCAGTTCGAAGACGCTTAACTTTTCTTTTCGTCTACCTCTCAACCATTGTCTTCCATTTAACAAATATCGAAAATGCCTCATCTTTTATTTTCAAAAAATACACCCACACCATCTTTGAGTAATCGTCAATCAAAGTCATAAAATACCTGGCACCACTCTTGGAGGGAACTCTATTTATGACCCCACAAGTCTGAATGTATATAATCTAATTTGTCTCTGGTCTTGTGTTCGGACTTCTTGCTGAACTTTACCCTTGCCTGTTTACCAAATACACAATGCTCACAAAAATTCAAAACTTGATTTTTGTACACATTCAACAAATTTTGCTTACTGAACAAAGACAATCCCTTATCACGCATATGACCAAGTCGCACATGCCATAACTGAGACTGATTTAGTTCACTTTTCCCAGAAGCTACAACAACTTCCCTTTCAACTACACTGGCCTGAAGATGATACAATTTAGAATACAGTTTACTCTTCACGAGTATCATGGAGCCTTTACACACTTTAAGTATTCTATTTTCGGAGTGAAACTTATACCCTTGATCATCCAAAGTCGAAAGAGAAATCAAATTTCTCTTTATTCGAGTAACATGCCAACACTCAATGTTTCTGATAATTCCATCGAACATTCTCAATCTGATGTTACCAATCCCCTTTACTGGTAATGGACTATCATCTCCCATGTAGACAATCCCACTGATCTTCTTGTAAGTTACAAATCAATTCTGCTGTGGACATATGTGGAAAGTAGCACCAGAATCAAGAACCCAAGAATTCAGCCCATGACTAGAACTCACGGCACAAACTTCCCCTACATAATCACTATCATCAGAATTATTGCCAGTGTCAACAATATTTGCCGAATTCTTTATTTTCTGCTTCCTTCTTTTCTCTTTCAACTCTGGACAATCTCTCTTGTAGTGACCTTGCTCCCCGCACTCATAACAGTTCTGCTTTCTTACTCTAAACTTCGATCTAGTGGTTGACTTTTTCCCGTTGAAGTCATTTTGTTGTGTTCTTCCTCTACTCACAAGACCATTACCCTCAATTTTATTGTCCGGAAAGCTCTTTTTCAACTTTTTAGATTTTAGTGCATTACTAACATCTTCCAGTGAAATGTTGTCTTTCCTATATAGTAGCGTATTGGCAAAAGTATCATACGATGGTGGTAAAGAACATAACACTATCAAGGTCTGATCCTCACTCTCAATTTTGATATCCATATTCTTCAGGTCCATTATAATTGAATTGAACTCATCAATGTGAGTTTTAACAGGTGTACCTTCGGTCAAACGGAGATTGTATAACCTCTTTTTCAAGTAGAGGCGGTTTGTTAGCGATTTCTTAGAATACAGATCTTCCAGCTTTTTTCATGCCGTTCCTGTAGAAGTTTCTTCAGCAATTTTCCAAAGAACGCTATCTGTAACGCTCATGAAGATCGCACTCAAAGCCCTCTCCTTTCGGTCTGCCTTTTCTGTCTCTTTCATTTCTTCAGGAAAATCCTTATCAATTGCCTTCCATAACCCTTGTAACACCAGGGACGATTTCATCCTAATCTTCCATAGACATAAACTAGAATTTCCGTCAAATTTCTCTACTTCATACTTTATTGAAGATGATGAAGACATCTTAACCCTAGATTATATGTAAAAATCGAACCTTGATCCGATACCAATTGTTGCGAAAGATCGTGGGTTAACTAGCAAACAATCACACACAAAACAAATAGAGAAGAAAAATGATCAACACAAAGATTTAGCGAGGTTCGGCTAAGCCTAATCCTCGGGACAGAAGCAGAGAGAGTTTTTCACTACGAATGAGAAGAAAAGCACAATACAATCTATAAAATTCCCAAAACAACCCCTATATATAGATCTCAAATAGTTTTAAATCTATAAGAGAAAGGTTTCCCAATTTAACAAGGACAGTAAGTTTTTCTTTCCCAAATCTATTAGGACAATGAGTTTTTCTAAACCTATAGGGATTATGAGTTTCCTAGAGAGATCAATCTGTATCTGTCGAAAACATAAATTCTAAGATCGAAGAAAGAGACGGGACGTAATGACACTTCCCAAAATGCTAATCGGATGTTACGTTGTTAGGCTATATTAGGCTGAGTATATTTGGGCATTTGGGCTTTCTAAATTGAGTTTCGTTCATTTCTAATATACTCCTATTAGGTTTTGGTTATTTTGTTATTGCCATGGCTATTTTGTCGTATTTAACTTACATATTGTCACAAGAGCGGATTTAGGGAGCGGAAGTTGGAAAATTACACGGTATATATAAGATAAAATTTGATTTGTACTTTATGTATTATATCTTGAATCCCCTTAAGACAACCCAAAAATATAGCTCAGTGCTAGGTTGCTGGTTCAATTCCCATTCGCTGCAGTCTCTTGAACTCCTTTAGTAGAAATTCTAACTCCGCCACATTGCTAGTACTTATCTTGTTTCCCAAATTACTAATTTCACTTTATAGAAACAGTTACCTATAATTATCATTTAAATTATTATTAGATACTCCCTTCGATCCATAATAAGTGATTTTTTCGCCTTTGGCATACTCCTTAACAAACTACGAATTAACTTCTAGAGAAAAAAAAGACGTATTCACTAAATTACCCTTAATTTATTATTATCTTGACACATTGAGATATGTAAATAAGAGCAAATATTAGAAAAATAAAATTAGTTCCTTTTGATTATATAAAAAATATTTATTTTGGATCAAGATAAAAATATCAAAATATTACTTATTATGGACCAGATGAAATAATATAAAAAATTCTTTTACCGTGAAGAGTAAAAGTTAAACTCTTGTCACAGTAGCCAGAGGGAGAATATGGAACGCACTAGTGTTGCAGCCAAATTGTTGGGTGTAACATCGGATATGAAAAGGATTGATTTGAAGTTATCCACTTTCAAGTGACATCACTAATGATTCTGGGAATTGATTTACAACGGAATTTTATCAGAAATAGATAATAATTCAAGTTAAAGCATATTAAGCAATAGATTTTGAAGAAAATTCTTTCTGGTAGGCGCCTTTACACTAAAATCCCTCAGGTGGTGCAAATGTTAAACATTTTGGACATTTCAAATAAAACAAATGTTACGTACATTGGGAGAAATGGAGTAATTGAAACCATAAGCGAACACTATATTTGACAATTTGCATGGAAATGACTAAATGGTTTATCATAGCTTGATTTAGATCTTGGAAATTTTACTTCTTTTTCTTTTTCTTTTCCTAGTTGATGTACAATGTCAACTCTTGTTCTCATATAGGAATATATTGTCCCAATTGATTCTACGCAACTAATCCAAATCTTAACCGACCCTCACCTCGAAAAGGAAACGAGAACTTCCTAAAAATTATTCTTGTCGAAAGTATAACAAAGTTTGTGGAGGATCTTTTGTTTTGTCAAGATGATCCAAATTTTAATTTGATGGACTCTTCAAATCTTTAGATTTTATTACTGAACTCATTAAATTTGAAGCTATTTGGTCCAAATAAATTCTTTCATACCTACTCCTTTGGAATGCAACAAATGGCGCCTGGTGAGAGCATTTGTCACCACCCGAAATTCTCACATTCGGGACCGTGATAACGCCTAACATTTAACTTGCTAGGCAAGCCAACGTTAGAATATAATTAGCCATTTTAACAAAATTTTAAATTTATTAATAACAAGAAAACAAATGCGGAATTAAAGTCTGAAATAAAGTGAGTAATCCATAATAATCACGATATCTAAATACCATCCCAGAACTAGAGTCACAAGTGCACGAACTTCTAGAATAATACAAATAAAGATCTGAATAAACTGTTTGAAATATAATACTCAGCTGAGGTAAGATAGAAGGGGACTTCAGAATTGCGAACGCTGTGCAGTTATACCTCAAGTCTCCTCTGAGTAGCTGAATCCGGGTAAATCTACTATACGCCACTGGGACCAACTCCGAAATCTGCACAAGAAGTGCAGAGTGCAGTATCAGTATAACCGACCCTATGTACTGGTAAGTGCCGAGCCTAACCTCGATGAAATAGTGACGAGGCTATGACAAGACACGTACATAAACAACATGTACAAGTATATATAAATACGAAGTAACAATAATACAATAAATAATAATTTATAAATTGGGAGGGAACATGCGAAGGGGAAGGATATAATAATTTTAGCAGGAGATGTATCACTTAGCAGTCAATGAATTCATCAACAATAAAATGAGCAAATGATAATATGAAAATGGCACGACACCACCCTTCATGCTTTTACTCTCATTTGAAAATGACAAGGCATCACCCTTCGTACTTTTACACTCACAAATGGCACGGCAACACCCTTCGTACTTTTACACTCACAAATAGCATGACAACATCTTTCGTGCTTTTACACTCACAAATGGCACGATAACACCCTTCGTGCTGTTACACTCTTCCTTACCATGAGAATAATAATATAAAATCGGAAGAGTATTTAAATGCGGGGATATATACTTATCAATCAATTCAATACCAAAATACCGACTTCACCTTCCAAATTATTCAACAATAATTAAATGAATAATAATTTCACGAATAATGATCAAATAATCAATAATAAACTTAAGCAGAAATATCTTAATTAAATAGATAATTATTCACAAAAAAAAATTCCACTCGCATGCTTTGACTCAACCACAACGCATAAGTACTCATCACCTCACATATACGTTGTACCCGCACATTAAATCATGTAACAAATAGACAAATAAGTCCTACTCCCTCAAGTCAAGGTTAACCACGATACTTATCTCGCTTGCAACCAAAATTCAAGAATCCAATAAACCTTTACCTCATGAATTTGTGTCTGAAATCCTCAAATCTAGTCATAAACAGTTCAATATACTCAATATAAATCGTAAGAATTAATTCCATATGAATTTTCTAATTTTTCGAATTAAAATCTGAAATTCATTTCAAAAATTAACAGTGGGGCCCCCATCATGAATCTCGAAAAAATTTACGAAATCCGAACACCCGTTTTGAGATGAGTCCAACCATATAAAAATTACCAAATTCCGATGTCAAATGGACCTTCAAATCTTAATTTTTTATTTTTGGAAAGTTTTACAAAAATTCCAATTTCTTGCATCTAAATCCGAAATAAGTGATGAATATAGACATGGATTTATGAAATATAAATACTTTTGGTTATAGAACACTTACCCAATTCAAAATCGTGAAAACCCCCTTTGGAATCGCCAAAATCCAAGACTTAAAACTCAAAAATGAGTGAAAATGGCTAAAACCCGATTTTATATATTCTGCCTAGCATTTTCGTATTTGCGGGCTATATTTTCGTACCTACGGCCTCGCATTTGCGAGACAAAGCTCGCATTTGCGGAACAGGGCAGCTTGTCCAGTGGCCGCATCTGGGCCCAGAAATGTCGCACCTGCGACATCGCAGAAGCGCCCTAGTGACCGCAGAAGCGGTCTTCCTCGCAGAAGCGACTCGTCCATCGCGGATGCGGTTTCGCACCTGCGCTCATTTCTCCGCAGAAGCGGAGCTCGGCAGGGCTGTCAATGTCACAGAAGCGACTGGAATTCCGCAGGAGTGACCACGCACCTGCGCACAAAATGTCGCAGGTGCGATACACCAGAACAAGCACTGGGCAACAGGTTCCAATTGCTCTGTGGTTCGTCCGAAACTCATCAGAGCCACTCGGGACCTCGTCCGAATATTTCAACAAGTCCAGAAATATAATACGGACTTACTCGGTGTTTCAATTCACGTCAAACAACATCAAAATTATAATTCACACCTCGATTCAAACTTTTCAATTTACAAACCTTGTGCCAAAATATATTAAATGAATCCGGAATGACTTCAAATTTGTCACTTAAGTCATAAATGATATAACGGATCTATTTAAATCTTTAGAATCGGATTCCGACCCCGATATCAAAAAGTCAAATCCGTGGTCAAACTTTGAAAATCTTTAGCCTTTAGATTTTTAGTTTTCGTTAAATTTCCATAACTTGAGCTAGGGACCTCCAAATTAAATTTCGGGCATACGCCCAAGTCTAAAATCACGATACGGACCTACCAAAACTGTCAAAATACTGATCCGGGTCCGTTTACTCAAAATATTGACCAAAGTCAACTCAATTAAGTTTTAAGGCTCTTTTTCACATTTTAATTCATTTTTCACATAAAAGCTTTTCGAAAAATTATATGGACTGCGCACATAAGTCGAGGAATGATAAATAGTACTTTTTGAGGTCTTAGAGCATAGAATTAATTACAAAATTTAAAGATGACCTTTTGAGTCATCACATTCTCCACCTCTAAAACAAACGTTCGTCCTCGAACGGAATTAGAAAAGTACATGAGCTGGTAAAAAGGTGTGGATATTTACTCCGCATGTTCGACTCCGACTTCCAGGTAGATGCTTCTACTGACTGACCTCTCCATTATACCCGAACTGAAGGATAACTCTTATACCTCAACTGTCGGACCTGCCGGGCTAGAATAGCTGCCGGTTCCTCTTCATAAGTCAAATCTTTGTCCAATTGGACTGAACTGAAATCTAACACATGGGACGGATCACCATGATATTTCCGAAGCATAGACACATGGAAACATCGGATGAACCGCTGATAATAGGTGGTAGTGCAAGCGTGTAAGCTACTTCACCTACCCTTTCAAGAACTTCGAAGGGTCCAATATACCTAGGGCTCAACTTGCCCTTCTTTCCGAACCTCATTACACCTTTCTTAGGTAAAACACGGAGCAATATTCTTTCTCCAACCATGAATGCAATATCACGAACTTTACGGTCGGCATAACTCTTTTGCCTAGATTGAGCTGTACGAAGTCGATCCTGAATAACCTTGACCTTATCTAAGGCATCCTGTACCAAATCGGTACCCAACAACCGAGCCTCTCCCGGTTCAAACCAGCCAACTGGCGAACGTCATCGCCTTCCGTATAATGCCTCATATGAAGCCATCTAAATGCTCGGCTGGTAGCTATTATTATAAGCAAACTCCGCAAGTGGCAAGAACTGATCCCAAGAACCTCCAAAGTCTATAACACAGGCGCAAAATATATCTTCCAATATCTGAATAGTGCGCTCTGACTGTCCGTCTGTTTGTGTATGAAATGATGTACTCAACTCAACCCGCGTGCCTAACTCACGATGTACAGCCATTCAAAACTGTGAGGTAAACTATGTACCTCGATCTGAAATAATAGATACGTGCACACTGTGAAGGCGGACAATCTCACGAATGTAAATTTCAACTAACCGCTCTGAAGATTAGGTAACTGCCACTGGAATGAAATGTGCTGACTTGGTCAACCTGTACACAATGACCCAAACTACGTCGAATTTTCTCTGAGTTCGTGGAAGCCCAACAACAAAATCCATAGTGATACGTTCCCACTTCTACTCAGGAATTTCTAACTTCTGAAGCAAACCGTCAGGTCTCTGATGCTCGTACTTAACTTGCTGACAATTCAGACACCGAGCTATATATGCAACTATATCCTTCTTCATTCTCCTCCACCAATAATATTGCCTTAAATCTTGATACATTTTGGCGGTACCTGGATGAATAGAATACCTGGAACTGTGGGCCTCTTCATGAATTAATTCACGAAGCCCATCCACATTAGGAACACAAATACGACCCTGCATTCACAGAACTCCATCTTCCTCCACAACAACCTGTTTGGCATCACTGTGTCCTTAAGGACAAGTAAATGAGGATCATCATACTACCGCAATCTGATGCGCTCATATAAAGAAGACCAAGCGACTGTGCAAGCTAGAACCCAACTGGGTTCTGAAATATCTAACCTCTCGAACTGATTAGCCAAAATCTGAACATCTGCAACTAACGGTCTCTCACCAACCAGAATATACGCAAGACTGCCCGTACTCACAACCTTTCTACTCAAAGCATCAACCACCACATTGGCCTTTCCGGGGGTGATACAAAATAGTGATATCATAATCTTTCAACAACTCCAGCCATCTTCTCTGCTTCAAATTGAGATCTTTTTGCCTGAACAGATACTACAGGCTACGATGATCGGTAAATACCTCACACGAGATACCATAAAGTTAATGTCTCCAAATCTTCAAAGCGTGGACAATGGCTGCCAATTCTAAGTCATGAACATGATTATTCTTCTCATGAACTTTCAACTGCCGCGACGCATATGCAATCACCCTGCCATCTTGCATCAATACTGCACCAAGCCCAACGCGAGATGCATCACAATACACCGTATAAGATCCTGAACATGTGGGTAATACCAACACTGGCGCCGTAGTCAAAGCAGTCTTGAGCTTCTAAAAGCTCAACTCAAACCCGTCTGACCATTCGAATAGAACACCTTTCTGGGTCAGTCTGGTCAATGGGCTTTCTATAGATGAAAACCCCTCCACGGAACGAAGATAATAACCTGCAAAACCTAGGAAACTCCGGATCTTTGTAACTGAAGTAGGTCTAGTCCAATTCTGAACAACCTCAATCTTCTTAGGATCTACTTTTATGCCTTCTGCCGATACAACATGCCCCAAAAAAGCAATCGAGTCTGACCAAAATTCACATTTTGAAAATTTGGCATATAACTGATTATTCTTCAAAGTCTGAAGCACACTTCGAAGATGCTGCTCATGCTCCTTTCGACTGCTGGAGTAAATCAAGATATCATCAATGAATACAACTACAAAAGAATCCAAATAGGCCTTAAACACCTGATTCATCAAATCCATAAATGCTGCTGGGGCATTTGTCAACCCAAATGACATCACTAGGAATTCGTAATGCCCATACCGAGTCCGAAAAACTGTCTTAGTGACATCAGATGCCCTAATCTTCAACTGATGGTAACCAGACCTTAGGTCGATCTTTGAAAACACCTTGGCACCCTGAAGCTGATCAAATAAGTCATCAATTCTTGGCAGTGGATACTTGTTCTTGATAGTAGCCTTGTTCAACTGTCAATAATCTATACACATTCGCATTGAACCATCTTTCTTCTTTATAAATAATACTGGTGCACCTCAGGGCGAGACACTAGGTCTAATGAATCCCTGATCAAGTAAGTCTTGTAACTGCTCCTTCAATTCTTTCAACTCTGTCGGGGCCATATGATATGGTGGGATAAAAATGGGATGAGTGCCCGGAACTAAATCAATACGGAAGTCAATATCCCTGTCGGGTGGTATTCCCGGCAAATCTGCAGGAAATATTTCTGGAAATTCACGAACAACTGGTACTGAGTCCATATAAGGAACATCCGCACTGGGATCGCGAATATAAGCCAAATAGGCTAGACACCTTTTCTCGACCATACGCCGAGCCTTCATATAAGAAATAACCCTACTAGTAGAATGGCCAAGAGTTCCTTTCCACTCTAATCGAGGTAACCCCACATGGCTAGGGTCACCGTATTGGCATGACAATCCAATATAGCATGATAAGGTGACAACCAATCCATTCCCAAGATGACATCAAAATCTACCATATCAAGAAGTATAAGATCCACACTAGTCTCAAGACTACTAATAGTAATCACACACGAATGATAGACATGATCTACTATAACAGAGTCTCCCATCGGTATAGATGCACATACATAAGCACTCAAAGAATCAAGAGGCACAAACAAATATGAAGCAAAATAGGAGGACACATAGGAATAAGTAGATCCTAGATCAAATAGAACTGAAACATATCTATGGAAAATTGAAACAATACCTGTAATCACAGCATCGGATGATTCGGCCTCAGGCCTAGCTGGAAAAGCATAAAATTGGGATTGTGCCCCACCACTCTAAACCGCGTCCCCGGGACGGCCTCTAACTGGCTCCACTTCTAACGGCCTGACCTCCACCTCTAGCTGCCTGACCCCTACCTCTAGCTGGCTGAGCAGGCGGTGAAGCAACCGATGTTGGAACCATAACATGAGAACCCTGCTGCTGCATGCTGCCCTAAGACATGGGGCAGAATCTAGCAATGTGTCTTGGATCACCACAAGTATAACAGGACCTCGGCTGCTATGACTGCTGACCCGAATGGGCCGAATAACCGTTGTAGTGACTCTGGAGTGGTGGTGCACTGATAAGAACTAAATGTGCACTAAATGCTGGCTGCTGAGAGTAAGGCATAATAGGACCGTAACTCCTTGAAGCATCGAGAGAAGCCTGGAGTGCTGAATGAAACGGTCTAGGAGGATGACCCCTACCAAAATTACCCCTGCCTCCAGACGAGGCACCACTGAAACCACCGAACTGACGAGGCCTCTTATCAGACCTCTGCCTTCTCTCCTGTGCAAGAACCATCTCGATCCTCCTCGCGACATTAGCAGCCGCATGAAAGGAAATCTTACTTCCGGCCTCCTTGGCCATCTGAAGCCTGATAGGGTGTGTGAGTCCCTCAATAAACCTCCTCACTCTCTCTCCCTCAGTAGGTAGTAAAAGGAGAGCATGACGGGCTAAATCCACAAAACGAGATTCATACTGAGTAATAGTCATACTGCCCTGTTGTAGACGCTCAAATTGCCTGCGGTAATCCTCTCAATGTGATAGGGAGAAACTTCTTTAGAAATAGCCATGATAACTGTTCCCAAATCAGTGTAGGTTACCCAGCTGGTCTGGTCAACGTAATATCTCTCCACCACCTCTTGGCGAAACCCGTCATCTGGAATACAGCAAAATCGACCCCATTGGTCTTAACTATACCCATGTTCCGCAGCACCTCATGACAGCATTCAAGATAATCCTGTGGGTCCTCAGAAGGTGTACCACTGAATTGAACTGGAAAGATCTTAGTAAACTTATCCAGTCTCAATAAGGCCTCAGAAGACATGGCGGGCCTATCACCGGCCTGTGCCGCAATACCTGGCTGAATTACCCCAACTAGCGAGGATGTTGGAGTCTGATTTTGAGGAGCCATCTGCTACGGAGCGGGGGTAGTGGGAGTCTGTGCTCCTCCCCCAGCCTATGAGATGGCTGGTGCCACTGGAAATGTACCATTCTGGGCTACGCCCTCCATAAGACTTACCGAACAGACTAGAGCATCCTGAAGCATTGGAGTAGCTATGAATCCTTCCGGGACCTGAACTGGTCCAACTGGTACAGTCTGAACTGGAACCTCCTCCTGAAGATCCACCTGAGGTTCTACAATAGGTGCTGCTGCTCGAGCTCTAGACTGAGCTCTACCTCTGCCTTTGCCTCGGCCTCTAACACGACCTTGGCCTCGACCTCTACCCCTGGCCATAGTTGCCACCGGGGGCTCTGGTCCCTGTCCATCGGTTGATGTATTACGTGTCTTCACCATCTGTGAGAGAATAAGAATTGAATGGTTCAATTATCGATGATAGAATAAGATCGCACGACTGGATAAAAAAGAAGTGATATTGTTCCTAAACTTTATAGCCTCTAAAAGATAAGTACAAACGTCTCTGTACCGATTCTTCAGACTCTACTAAGCTTGCTCGTGACTCATGAGACCTATATAACCTAGTGCCCTGATACCAACTGTCACGACCCGAAATTCTCACCTTCGGTTCCGTGATAGTGCCTAACATTTCACTTGCTAGGCAAGCCAACGTTAGAATATAATTAGCCATTTTAACAAAATTTTAAATTTATTAATAACAAGGAAACAAATGCGGAATTAAAGTCTGAAATAAAGTGAGTAATCCATAATAATCGCTATATCTAAATACCATCCCAAAACTGTAGTCACAAGTGCACGAGCTTCTAGAATAATACAAATTCAAGCTGTTTGAAATCTAATACACAACTGAGATAAGAAAGAAGGGGACTTCAGAACTGCGAACGCTGTGCAGTTTTACCTCAAGTCTCCACTGGTAGCTGTATCCGGGCAAATCTACTATACGCCACTGGGACCAACTCCGAAATCTATACAAGAAGTGCAGAGTGTAGTATCAGTACAACCGACCCCATGTACTGGTAAGTCCCGAGCCTAACCTCGACGAAGTAATGACGAGGCTATGACAAGACACGTACATAAACAACCTGTATAAGTATATACAAATATGAAGTAACAATAATACAATAAATGACAATTTATAAATTGGGAGGAAACATGCGAAGGGAAAGATATAATAATTTTAGCAGGAGATGTATCACTTAGCAGTCAATTAATTCATCAACAATAAGATGGGCAAATGATAATATGAAAATGGCATGGTACGACCCTTCGTGCTTTTACTCACATTTGAAAATGACACGGCATCACCCTTCGTGCTTTTACACTCACAAATGGTACGTCAGCACCCTTCATGCTTTTACACTCACAAATGGTACGACAACACCCTTCGTGCTGTTACACTCTTCCTTACCATGAAAATAATAATATAAATTCGGAAGAGTATTTAAATGCGGGGATATACTAATACTCTTATCAATAAATTCAATACCAAAATACCGACTTCACATTCTCAATTATTCAACAATAATTAAATGAATAATAATTTCACGAATAATGATCAAATAATCAATAATAAACTTAAGCAGGAATATCTTAATTAAATAGATAATTTTTCACAATAAATAAATTTCACTCGCATGCTTTGACTCAACCACAACGCATAAGTACTCGTTACCTCACATATACGTTCTACCCGCACATTAAATCATGTAGCAAATAGACAAATAAGTCCTACTCCTTCGAGTCAAGGTTAACCACGATACTTACCTCACTTGCAATCAAATTCAAGAAGCCAATAAACCTTTGCCTCGCGAATTCGTGTCCGAAATCCTCAAATCTAGTCATAAACAATTCAATATACTCAATACAAATTGTAGGAATTAATTCCATATGAATTTGCTAATTTTTCGGATTAAAATCCGAAATTCATCTATAAAATCAATAGTGGGGCTCACGTCTCGAATCTCGAAAAAACTTATGAAATCCGAATACCAGTTCCGAGACGAGTTCAACCATACAAAAATTACCAAATTCCGATGTCAAATGGACCTTCAAATCTTAATATTTTATTTTTGGAAAGTTTTACAAAAATTCCAATTTCTTGCATCTAAATTCGAAATAAGTGAAGAATATAGACATGGATTTATGAAATATAAATAATTTTGGTTATATAACACTTACCCATTTCAAAATTGTGAAAAACTCCTTTGGAATCGCCAAAATCCGAGACTTAAAACTCAAAAATGAGTGAAATAGCTAAAACCCGATTTTATGTATTCTGTCAAGTATTTTCGCATCCGCGGGCTATATTTTCGCACCTGCGGCCTCGCATTTGCGAGACAAAACTCGCATTTGCGGAACAGAGCAGCTTGTCCAGTGGCCGCATTTGCGCCCAGAAATGTCGCACCTGCGACATCGCAAAAGGTCCATAGTGACCGCAGAAGCTGTCTTCCTCGCAGAAGCTGTCTTCCTCGCAGAAGCGGCTCGTCCATCGCGGATGTGGTTTCGCACATGCGCTTATTTCTCTACAGAAGCGGAGCTCGGCAGGGCTGTCCAATGTCGCAGAAGCGACTGGAATTCCGCAGGAGCGACCACGCACCTGCGCACAAAATGTCGCAAGTGCGACACACCAGAACCAGCATTGGGCAGCAGGATCCAATTGCGCTGTGGCTCGTCCGAAACTCATCCGATCCACTCAGGACCTTGTTCAAATATTCCAACAAGTCCAGAAATATAATACAGACTTACTCGGGGTTTAAATTCATGTCAAACAACATCAAAATTATAATTCATACCTCGATTTTAACTTTTGAGTTTTAAACTTTTTAGTTTACAAAACTTATGCCAAGACATATTAAATGAATCCGGAATGACTTCAAATTTTGTATATTAGTCATAAATGACATAACAGAGCTATTTAAATTTTCAGAATCGGATTTCGACCCCGATATCAAAAAATCAAATCCGTGGTCAAACTTTAGAAATTTTTAGCCTTTAAATTTCTAGTTTCCGTTAAATTGCACAACTTGAGCTAGGAACTTCTAAATTAAATTTCGGGCATACTCTCAAGTCCCAAATCACGATACGGACCTACGGAACTGTCAAAATACTGACCCGGGTCCGTTTAATCAAAATGTTGACCAAAGTCAACCCAGTTGAGTTTTAAGACTCTATTTCACATTTTAATCCATTTTTCACATATAAGCTTCCCGGAAAAGTATACGGACTGCGCACGCAAGTCGAGAAATGATGAATAGTGCTTTTTGAGGTCTTAGAACACATAATTAATTATTAAATTTAAAGATGACCTTTTGGGTCATCATAGCATTGTAGGTGCTACAAGGAATTGTTTGCAACTGGTGTATGAATTCATTGTTGTCAACAATAATTGGATATTTCAAATTTGTAGCTTAGTATTTTTAATTTATGTTTATGCTACTGCTACATTGTATTTGATAGCAATAGCAATTGGCTTTGTTTGTTTCATTTTTTTTCTTCTACTTGAACATTGTGTAATTTTACCCAAGTTTGCTTATTTTATATATATATATATATATATATATATATATATATATATATCAACTACGCTCACAATAACCTAGTAGTATATTTGCTTAAAAAAAAGTGGGGGTAAAAGCGTGTTCCGTTAATGTTCTCAATCTTAGTGCGAGCTTGTTTGCGCAATAAGAGGATCAAATGAGCGAGTGCTCGTCTCATGCTCAAGTCTGACTTCGATCATCGTCTCCCCTCTTTACAAAATGGATTTGGCTTCGGTGATTCACCATTTGAAATTAAAATCTATTATGGATTCAAAATGTAATTTTACTGAAAATTTTGTGTTTATATATACTTTGTGTCAAAAGATAGTTTGAGGATAAAATGCAGACATGAATAGGGAGAAAAACACCAAAAATCATGGATGGTGTAATGGATGAAAATAAATTAAATTTGTCATCGGAAAAATGGATATGACATCTCTTGAATTCCATAATCAATTGAATTCAAAATAATTAATGTCGTAGAATTTCAAGATTAATTGTGATAAACCAAGTTTAAGGCTCAAGCCTTTCAGATCTATGTGTCACGATCAAGCTAGTGCTAAGTGAAGTACTATCATATATGTGTAAATTAAACCTAAAAAGCATATGAATATGCAACTTATTTATCAAAGTACTTACATGAAAGTTAAACTATTGAACCTGAAAAAAGGATTATCCATATATAGTGCTGTATATCTTTAACTTTAGAATATGGAACCAGCATTTTCTACAGTTGAGTCATATTCTTTTCTCCTTCTAGACTTTTCGAAGAAAAAAAAAAAGAAAAGAAAATAGGAGACACGATTAATTGCATATTTTTCAACAATAAAGTTTATTAAACTGTTCATGACTTATCAACTTTCATTTGTTAAAACTTTGCATTTCACTTAATTTCCTTAGGATAATTGTTTGGCCTTGCTTATGAATCAAAAGCTGATTCTTAGAGATAAGAGAACCATATATACATTAACTTTAACGTCTCATTATCATTATCCACAAATCACAGCCCTACCAATTTGCCATTATGAATAATATTAATTTAACATATCAGTTTTAAGTTTTATCCATCTACAT
Source organism: Nicotiana tabacum (assembly GCF_000715075.1). Classification (NCBI taxonomy): domain Eukaryota; kingdom Viridiplantae; phylum Streptophyta; class Magnoliopsida; order Solanales; family Solanaceae; genus Nicotiana; species Nicotiana tabacum. The sequence goes on from NC_134091.1 coordinate 12,796,388, forward strand.
TCTACTGTATAAAATATATTTACATTGTCAGTTCACTTAAAAATCACTTACAAATTATCTATAATTGTATGATTGGTAATTAACATGAATAAAATGAAGTGTTTACTATTATAACAGGTTAAACACTTATATAAGAAAATTCTTTACACTATCATATTATGATTTTATTCCTTAGTACATATGCTTAAGTCCGATTCTAGTTCTAGTGTTAATAGTAATACGTATCTCCCACTTATTGTTTGCTATATCATGCAATCCAAAGCGACATTGTCAAAAGCTTAAGGAATATTCTAAACTTTAAACCCCTCACATTATTAGCTTTTCTATTTTATAATTTAGGTTTATTTCTTCTTTCATCCTTCATAGTTTTAATATTTAAATTAATGATGTTGATTCTAATTCTATTAGAATTATTCCACACTCTTCTTGCTTTATCTATTTATCATTCGCCAATAGTTACATTTCTTAATTACTACTGTAGTTGTGTCTATCTACTTGTGCACTTTAGATTAGTTTTTCAAATAGCTAAATAATTAATTAAACTTGTGTAATAGTACAATGACGTGATTATTTATTGGGGCCAATCATGATAAATTTCTATGTATTCCCTCTCTATTCCAACCCAATGATAATTCCAAAACTATCCCTCCAAAAACAAGTATTCCTTTTGTTTACCTGTAAAACGGTACAGTTAAATTTATACGTGGTTTCTAGACAAGCGAACTAATTTGATCCTGAAATAATGCAATAATTGAAGAAATATATAATACTTAGCCTTAAAATAATGTAGATGAAACAACAGAGATGACAGTTCCGGGAACAAGATTTTCGGGCACAACAATGATGAAATCAAAAAGCGAAAAAGTAAGATTGTATTAAACTTTGTATAGAATGTGGTGTAAGTTTTGCCAGAAAATTTCGTGTCCCCAACAATGATAACTGGGCTCACTATTTATAGTTGCGTTTAGGAAAGGAGGTCATAGGATGGTGCCCTCCTTTAATGTCAATTATGAGGGTCATTGATGAAGATGTAACGGTAAATATAAATGCCAAATTCTCTGTAACGGGCCGTTGCTCTTAATGCTGCAGAATATTCCTTATTAAATGCTATCTGACGTAGAGCATTTAATACACCTTTATGAACGTTATCCCTTCCGGTGACAAGCGGAATGGCTGCGTTCGGTCTTCAGCCATCCCCGTCTAGGGTTCCACGTGTCTTTCCCTTAGATGACCACGTGTCATATTATATTTCACCCTATACAGATAGTCCCCCTGCTTTCTGATGACATAACTTTGTGTTATTGGGAAGTTGGTATAAATACTCTTTTGGCGAAAATTACTATAACTCCCGCTCAAGGCTTCTGACGGTTGATTAGATGCACGTCTCTCCGCATTTAATGCCCTAAACATGCGTCATCCCACGATTCAGCACAACTTTTGCCGATTATCGAGGTAATCATGGCCATGAATTTAGCCACCAAAATTTCACTTATACGCGTCATTCTTTTACTTTATACTTCATAATTTCTCGAACTTCTGATTTGCATCTTTGTTCTCCATCCTTTCTCTAATTCTCTTCAAACAAAAACCTTTTCCTTCTTCTTATTCAATGGCTTCTTCCTTCAAGCGTGTCGGTTCTTCAAAGAACAAGAACAAAGCCGAGGACTCTGCTCCTCCAACGGTGGGTTCCATCATCCCAAGGAAACTCAGTACCACAAAGGACTTAGAAGAGAAATTTTCGACTGCTAACCCTCGTACATGGGCTGTTAGTAGGTACCCTTCTTCCATTCGTCCTTCCAGTATTCCTGTTATGAAGGAAGACTGTCGCTACCATGAGTTGGATATCATTTTTCCTGATCTATCGGAGCGAGTGGCCCTTACCAAGGAAGGTTTTACATACTTTTACACGTATCCCTTTAATTTGGGTGTGTTTTCTTTGAGTGGAGAGCTTGATTCTGTGATTGTGGAGTTTTGTCTTTGCTACCAGGTGTGTTTGGCACAGGTAAGTCCTTCAGTGTGGATGACGGTCGCCTGCCTTCGACGCTTGTGCCAGGAGACTAGAGATGAGATAACTTTAGCTCATATGATGAATCTCTATTCTCCCAAAATCTTCGGCAGGGGAATGAAAAACCTCTGCAAGTGTGGCCACAATGCTTTGCTGTATAGCATGGATGATGACAACGACCGTGGGTGGATGGAACGGTTCGTTGCAGTCGCCACCAACGATATCATTCCGGCAACGACTTCATCCTTTTCGGTCGTGTAATGACCCAATCGATCATTTTGACTTTTAGAATCTCGTTCTCCTAAATAAAACTCCCTGTATGTGCTTTTATTAATTTATGACTTGCGGGGATGGTTGGTTCGGTATTTGAAAGTGTTCGGGTTGAAATCGGAACACTTGGTTCCTTAATTTGGTTTTAAAAGCCCAAGTTTGACTTCGGTCAACATTTTGAGAAAACGACTCCTGAATCAGGATTTGACGGTTCCAATAGGTTCATATGATAATTTTGGACTTGTTCGTATGTTCGAATCGGGTTTTGGACAACCCGGGAGCATTTCTGAGCTTAATAGTAAAAATTAATTATTTGAAGGTTTAATGTTCTTTAAATTTGGTTTGGAGTAAGTTTTGGAGTAATTGAAGTCCGTTTGGAATTCCGAGCCTCAGAATAGCTCCATATGACGATTTAAGACTTGCACGTAAAATTTGGTGTCATTCCGAGTACTATAAGTATATTTTGGTACGTTCGGAATAAGTTTGAAGAATTTGAAAAAACACTCTAAGTTGAATCAATTTGGTTTGAAGTATGATTCTTAGTTTTGATGTTGTTTTACATGTTCCGAGGGTTCGAGGGAGTCCGTTTTATGATTTCAAACTTGTTGGTACGTTCGGGTGGGTCCCCGGGGGCCTCAGGTGTTAACTGGACGAGGCTCAGATCAATTTTAGACCTTGGAGCAGTAGCTAAAGCTTCCAGCTTCTGCTGCAACCGCACCTGCGGTTGGCCAGCCGTAAGTGCGAGGCCGCAGGTGCGTGAAGAGCATCGCAAAAGCGGACTTGGCGCAGATGTGCAGGTACAACCGCAGAAGCGCACCGCAGGTGCGACGTACAAGCCACAGAAGTGGACGGGGCCAGCTTAGGGGGAAGCCACATCTGCGATGCATTTTCCGCAGATGCGAAGCCGCAGAAGCGGCTTGCCAGCCGCAGATGCGAAAAGGCTGCTTGGCAGAATGTGTTAAAATCGGGGCTGAGCCATTTTTGAGCCTATTTTCTCCATTCTTGGGCGAGTTTTGGAGCTTTTGAGAGGGGATTTCAACTAGCAACTTGAAGGTAAGTTAATTCTACACACTTTGAGTTAAATACGTAGATTATGGGTAGATTATAACCTGTAAATCATGGAAATCAAGGGTTAGAGGAAAGATCTAGATTTGTATAAAAATGAGATTTTAACCACGAAAATGGTTATGGAATTGGATGGAAATTGTATATTTGAGTTCTTGAGATTATGGGTAACGATTTCCTCCGAAAATTTCCGGAATCCGAAAATTACCATTTTTGGCAAGGGTAATTTATTTAATAGTTTAATTTCGAATTTTTGAGTACGTATTAATTATTTTATATAACTTTTGAATAGTTTTGGATTTTTCGGCACCGAATTGAGATTTTACGCGACATTTTGATCGGGAAGTGGGCTTTGAGATAAGGTAAGTCTCTTGCCTAACCTTGTAAGAGGGAATTTACCCCATAGGTAATTCACATTAATAGTTGTTGCTAATTGTGGGGGCTATGTACGCACGAGGTGACGAGAGTTAGTGCGTAGCTACTAATTATGTTAATGTCCGGGTAGTTTAGGACTCAAATCATGAATTACTTGTGATAATTACTCCTTTTATTTAATTAAATTACTGGAATTATATTGTAAATTGTTTGAGGAAATAGTAAAAGATCGAAACTTCATTTACTCGAATTTTGAGTAAATCATTGAATTGTTAATAGAGATTGAACATCCTACGTGTTAATATTATAATAACTTCTCATTTCGGAGGTTCGTAAGAAAATGTCCTCCTTTCTTGTGGAGCGGGCCGAACGCCTCGGCAGTATAGATGCATCTATGGATCGCGTCGCACCTCCCTCGGCAGTGTACACGACACTCTGGATCAGGGCCGTACGACATCGGCAGAAATCGTGCATAATAATAATAATTACACGATACCTTAATATTTTAATTGCTGCTTGTGAAGTTAATTGATAAATTGGAAATTATTGAAGTGTAAGGAATTAATTATTTCTACTTGTTAAGAAAATTATTGTTGTTCATCTAAAAATCATGTTTAAATAATTCTATTATAATATTATTGACCCATAGTGAGTGTCAAAGTCGACCTCTCGTCACTACTTCTTCGAGATTAGGCTTGATAATTACTGGGTACACGTTGTTTACGTACTCATGCTACGCTTGTTGTACTTTTTATGCAGGACTTGCGATAGGTACTATCGGAGGACCTACCAGCGCACACCCACGTTATCCAGAGGCTTAGTGGTGAGCTGCCTTTATGAGCCGTTCTGCAGCAACTAATGCATCTTCTTGTATTTGTATTCTGTCTACTTTATTTCAGATAATATTTAGAATTTTGTATAATTTACTAGATGCTCATATACTTGTGACACCAGGTCTTGGCACACACTAGTAGAATTTTTGGATTTAATTATTTTACTTGAGTTTTAATTTATCTTATTTCTCACATTGTCTTAATTTTTGCAAGTACTTAGAGTTTTATTACTCGAATAATTTTTAAAGAAATGAATATATGTTTAAATCATTAGTTGGGTTGCCTAGCTGGGATGTTGGGCGCTATCACGACCTATAGGTGAGTTTGGGTCATGACAGGCTGCTTGGAACCACACTTGTAAGCTCTTTGTTTAGTATTTCCTTTTACTAAGTATTTTTCTATAGCCATATTGATCCTCCATCCTTCGTTTCATTCAGCAACTCGATGGATCCCACCGGTGATGGAAGGCTTGGACCGGTGGGTTCAAAAGATCTTAGACGTCACGACTCCCGAAACTCGTTTGTGGAAAGAACTGGCCCTTAAATATGGGTGGAATGCCAAAAATCATGATAATTGTAACTTACCTTGCCTTCATTTTTTTTTTTGTATATGGAGAACTTGGTTGAACCCCTCTGACTTGTTCACGAAATTAGGTCTACCTGCGGGCTCTATTGTTGTCCATGAGGAGGACGTCTTGGCTGATCCTACTGATGCAATAAGGTTGCTTCAGGAGGCACTTACTCGAACAGGTATCTCCGGGCCTGTTTTGGGTGCAAACACTTCTTTATGGAGTCCTCGGCCAGAGGATAAATAACCGAAGAGAAGACGTTCCTCTGCGTTCGGGGAAACGAATAAGAGGGTAAAGATTGATGCCCCCGAATCATCTCCAGTGGCGATGGTGACTGGTCTTCCTTTCAGGCTGGTCATAGACACCGTGATGATTGATGATGATGAAGACGCCAGTGATGAGGGAGATTCTCTACATAGAAGACAACGATTCACATCATCTCAACAGGATGCTCGACCTGTTGAGAGAGTTACACCAACCGAGGATGATGCCTCGACACTTTGGGGAGAGTATGATTTGGTAGATAATGTCAACTCCCATTTTCAGGCCCCAATTGCTATGCCCGGTACTGCGGGGCTGAGTACTGGGTCTTTGTCGTCTTTGGTTGGCGAGCATCCAATAACCAGCACTGCATTTGATACAGCTGCTTCTCACTCTTCAAATCCATTAGTTTCATCTCTATTTTCACCAATACCAGCAACTGCTAAATCACTTCCATCTTCATCCACTCTTCCACCAGCAGTTGCTACATCGCCTCTACCAGCCGTACATGACCATGAAGAGGGTGTTCCTCTTCCACAGTCCCCAGTTCATGGGAATTTGGGGAAAAATTATGCTGCCCCTTCTGAAGATCCACAAAAGAGAAGGAACGTTACTCTTTCGGTCTCTACTGGATGCAACTTGCTATCCATGCTGGTGGAGCTTGCTAATTACTTGAAGACTTTGGCTTTAGAGAAATACTAGGAAAAGATTTAGGCACTCTCGGGAGAGTGTTTGTTGAACAACGCCATGCAAAACGCCGCAGCGGTACGTTCCTTTCTTCCTTTGTTATTTCTTCTACTTTTGTATGAATGTATTCTAAGTTTTACTTCTTCTTGTTTTGTAGGCCAACTTTCTTGCTTCTGAGGGCCTTCAGAGGTTGATTCGTGAGAAGGAGGAACTTACTTCTGAACGAAATCAGCTTTTGGTGGAATGGGACCGAACTGTTCTCCGCATCTCAGAAATGGAAACCAAAGCTACTGAGGTCATTGTTTTGGAGGCTCGTTTGCAGCAAAGCGAGCAAGACGCGGTAACCCTTAGCCAAGAAATTGGCCCGCTAAGGGTTATATTTGATGAATCCAAGGCCAAATGGGCTGAAGTCCAGGACGCCATTCTTCCTGCAACCGAGCTCGAGGCTGCCTCCGTTAAAAGAGTGATTAACTTAGAGGCAGCCTTGAACTCCAATCTAGAAGCGAACCATGCCCATCTAGAAGAGCAGTACAAGAAAACTATCGAGTATAATAAGCTCTTTAGTTCAATTGTCCGCGACCTGAATGTCAGCCTCAAATCTGCTAGGTCCGCACGAAAAAACCTTTCTGCCGAGGTAACCCAACTCAAAGAAGAACTCAAGCACCGAGAGGCTTCCCTCATTGTTGAAAAAACTTACGCCACTTACAGCATGAGGAGAAAAACCTTGGAAGAGTCCAAGCTGGTGTCATTGACTTTGATGCCGAAAGTTCTAAGGCACGCGAGCTTGAGTTAGCTGCTAAAAGTGGACTCCCATCGAGGTCTGATGTACCTGGACCTTCTGGTTCTGGTTTTGAGTTTTTCGGAACTGAAGAAGAATCAAAAGATGATGATGTCGAAGACCAAACTGATTAAAATGTTGAGCCACTGGTGGACCCACCTACTTCTCCTGGGGATACGGACACTTCTCTTCCTCCTGGTTCCGGAGGCACTGCAGTTTAGCTTTTCTTTTCTTTTTCCCATTTTGTACTTTTACCGTTTTGGCACGTTCTTGTAAATAAAGACATATTTTTGCTCAAGTATTTTTTGAGTCTTACTTTTGTTTTAATATCCATGCAAGTCTTTAACCTTTGCATTTTCTTAAGAATTCTACGCACGTTTTTCTGTTCGCGCTTTACTATATGTAGTCTCGGATGTATTTTCCTCGAAACACTTTGGTTCCGAGCGCTATCCCTTTTACGTGAGGGTTTCTACAAGTATTTGAACAAGTTTACTTTTTGCATCCTTTCGTGTATGTCTTCGGGTGCATTCTTCCTCGAAGAAATTTTGATTTCGGGCATAAATTCTTACGAAACCAACCCTTTAACGTGAGGGTTTTCATAAGTATTTGCGCAAGTTTACTTTTTGCGTCCTTTCGTGTATGTCTTCGGGTGAACCTTTTCTCAAAGGCATTTTGATTTCGGGCATAAATTCTTCCGAAACCAACCCTTTAACGTGAGGGTTTTCATAAGAGAGGGCCCTCTTTTGTTTACGACGCTCTTGAAGAGGACGTCTCATATTCATCGTTCAGATAAGAAACAAGATAAAAATAAAAGGATTTCTATTCAGTTAATTCCTTCTATTTTCAAAAGTATACAAGCATTTATTATGCTACAAAATTGCCATTACTTGTGGCTAGCACTTATTATGCTAAAAAGAAATTGCCATTACTTGTGCCTATCTTGTACAACTTGTTTCTACGGGGCTGGCTGCGCAGTCCTCGGTCTCGATGATGCATTTGGTTTCCGGATTTTTCTTTCCCGGTTGACGTGGCAGTTAATGTAGCCGTATCCTCGTATCATTCCCCCTAGTGTTCGAATGCAAAGAATGCAAATTGAAACACTGGAAGTCTTGTGTCTTCAAAGATCCCACCAATGAATTGCTAGATAATCCTTAACTCGGCAACATACCTTACTTCCCCTTAGGAATCTATCCTATCGAGAGAAAGAATATCTAACAATCCTCTAGCGGTTTTTGCTCGTGAACGGTCGGGTAACCTCTGTTCGGTAGCAAACTTAACTTCCCAGTGGAAATTTGCTATCGAACCAAAGATTATCTAACCGTCCCCGAGTGGAAGCTTGTTTGTTTTCCTTGATATCAAAGGTCCTATTGTTGTTGTCTTCGTAGTATGTTTTCTATTGCTGCCTCATTAAAAACCTTGCCAGAAAAACCCAATTGGGAAAAAAACTGAACGAAGGGAAAAAGAGTGCAACACCTACTTTCCGCTTGAGTAATGTTCATCAGCAATAATATCTTTTGAGGTGTGCTACGTTCCAGTTGCTAGGCAACTTGTCTCCACTATGGTTCTCCAACTCGTATGAACCTTTCTCAGTGATAGCTGAAATTCGGTAGGGACCTTCCCACGTTGGACCTAGCTTCCCCGCGTTGAGCTCCCGGGTATTTTGGGTTACTTTCCTCAGAAACAAATCTCCTACTTTGAAATAACGGAGGTTGGCTCTTCGATTATAATATCGCTCCATTCTATGCTTTTGAGCTATTAGTCTTGCACGCACTAAGTCCCTGAGTTTCTCGAGCAGTTCCAAGTTGATTAACATTGCTTCGTTGTTCGATTCTTCATCTGGCCGAAAATATCTCAAAGTGGGTTCGCCTACTTCCACCGGGATTAGGGCTTCAGCACCGTACACAGGAGTTTCTCCTGTGCTCGATTTGGTCATTGTTCGGTAGGCCCATAGAACTCTGAGCAATTCTTCGGGCCACTTAACTTTTGCTGCTTCCAATCTTGTTTTGAGGTTTTGAATAATTACTTTATTTGTTGACTCCGCTAGACCGTTTACACTCGAATGATAAGGAGAAGATGTGATCATCTTTATCTTCAAATCTTCGAGGAACTTTGCAACTTTTTCACCCATAAAATGTGGACCATTGTCGCATGCTATCTCTTTTGGTATTCCGAACTTGCAAATTATATTTTTCCAAAGAAAATCCACCACTTCGCGTTCTCCGATCTTCTGATAAGGACATGCTTTCACCCATTTAGAAAAATAGTCAGTCAGAATTAAAAGAAACCTTACCTTTTCGGGAGCCGGCCGCAGCGATCCAACGATGTCCATCTCCCATTTTATGAACGACCATAGGGACAGAACTCAATGTAAGGATTTTGCCGGTTGATGTACTAGTGGTGCGTAGCATTGACACTTATCATATTTTTGTACGAAGCCTTTGGTATCTTGTTCCATGAAAGGCTAGTAATATCCTGCACGTACCAACTTCAGCACCAAAGAATCTGTGCCCGAGGGATTGCCGCGTGTCCTTTCGTGGATTTTCTCATGACATAGTTAGTTTCTGATGCTCCTAAGCACCGGGCCAGCGGGCCTTGGAAGGATTTTCAATACAATTAGACTCTCTTGAAGCAATAATGTGAAACTTTGGCACGTAACGCCCGTGATGCATTAGGGTCTTCGGGCAACTTCCCGTGCTTGAGATAGTCGATTATTTCATTTCTCCAGTCCCAGACCAGACTCGTCGAATTTACCTCATAGTAACCATTTGTATCCATGACTGAGTTCATCAGTTGCACTATCATCCCAGACTCCGATCCCTTTATTTATGTCGATGATCATAAGTTTGCTAATGCATCCACTTCTACGTTATCCTCCCTCGGGATATGAGTAATTTACCATTCCCGGAATCGTGCTAAAAGAGCTCGGACCTTTACCACGTACTGTTGCATACGTTCTTCTTTGGTATCAAAGATCTCGTAGACCTAATTTACCACCAGTTGTGAGTTACATTTGATTTCGATAACCTCAGAATCAAGTCCCCAGGCTAATTCGAGCCTTGTAATCAAAGCTTCGTACTGTGCTTCATTGTTAGTTAAAGGGGCCGTTCTGATGGCTTGCCTTAAGATTTCCCCTGAAGACGTGATTAAGACTATTCCGAGTCCGGACCCTCCGTCCGTAAATAAGATTCAAACCCCCGATGTCGATTCCGACAGCATTACTGCCTCTTTAGTTTCCAGAGGCAGTAGTGCCTGACTAAAATCGGTCACGAAGTAGGGGTGGAAAAAATACCGACCGAACCGAAAAAACCGACCAAATCGTAAACTTTCGGTTTTTTCAGTTTCGGTTTTTTAGCTTATTCGGTCAGTTTGCAGTTTATATTTTCTATAATTTCGATGTTCGGTTCGGTGCTCGGTTTTATAACTTTGGTTTTCGGTTTAACCGAAAAGCCGAAGTTTTCATAGAGGACATAGTTTTCTCGAGCATGTCTGTCCGCTTTCAAACAAATATAGTAATATTTCTATTCAGAAAGGTCTACTAAGACCTTTAGATGAAAACTCATGCAATATTCTTCATTGAATCATTGCACATTAGAATAAACTAAGTAGAGATAGTTTACATTAAAATATATGTTGTTATAAAATAACAGAAAGTTGCTCAACATTTTTCTAAGGGGGAAGACTAGGAAGAAACAAAATAGAAATTATACAAATGTAATATCATATCCATATCTTTACCAGCATCATGCATTGTCATGCTGCATCGTGTCAATACGGAGGAATTAAAATCATTTCTACGACCAGACTCTATTTCGAATCCACCCTTACACTACAAAAAACTTCACATTACGGACACTGCAACCTTCAAATGTTATATTCTAGAGTCATTTCATTGATCTGAACATGAGTTTTGGGTCAATAATAGTGATCTCACATATGTAGATATCGCTTCAATTTCCTAACGGCAATCACAACTTACCTCGCTATGTCTTGCACAATGCTAACCCCATAAATACATACACCTTAACTTATAAGTGTGTCTTGATTCTGCAACGTATAATTCCAGAACATCATAATATGAAGGCTATTATAGTTGAATGCAACTTTCTCGTTATACTGGCAATCACTTGATGTAATTTGTTCAAAACCGACCGAATTGAACCGAAAATCTACCAAACCGAATTAGCAAAAATCGAAGAAATCGAACTAATTTTGGTTAGGTTATTGGTGCACCAAATAGAAAACCGAACAAACCGAACCGAACTTCATAAAAACCGAACCGGTCGACGCCCACCCCTACCATGAAGTCAGCCAAGACTTGTGACTTAATTGCAGTCCTTGGTTTATATTCTATGTCGAACTCACTCAATTCAACGACCCATTTGGAAAATCTTCCTTAGAGCTCGGGTTTATGGAGGATTTTCCTCAAAGGGAAAGTAGTCACCATAGCTATCGGGTGACATTGGAAGTAGGGCCTCAGCTTCCTAGCGGCGACTACGAGAGCTAAGGTCAGTTTTTTCAAATTTGGATAGCGAGTTTATGCTCCCATTAAATTTTTTTAATGTATTAAATGAGGAATTGCGTACCTTCGTCCTCCCGGACTAAAACTGCACTTACCGCAACTTCTGAAACCGCGAGGTAGACTAGCAATGTTTCACCTTCTTTTAGTTTTGAGAGCAATGAAGGGCTTGATAAGTACTTCTTCAGGTCCCTTAGAGCCTGCTGGCACTCCGATGTCCATTCAAAATCTTTTTTCTTTTTGAGCAGTGTGAAGAAACGATGACATTTTTTCGACGACCGGAAAATGAACTACTCAAAGCTGCTAATCTTCCTGTGAGCCTTTGGACTTCTTTTACGTTCGACAATTGTTCCGAGATATCCTATATGGCCTTAATTTTGTCGGGATTTACTTCAATTCCCCTTTGTGAGACCAGAAAACCCAGAAACTTACCAGAACTGACCCCGGACGCGCACTTCTCGGGATTAAGTTTCATGTTGTGCTTCCTCAATGATATCGAATGTTTCTTGCAAATGCTTAAGGTGGTCACCTGCATTCAATGACTTAACGAGCATATCGTCTATATAAACCTCCATGATCTTTCCTATTTTCTTTTCAAACATCTTATTTACGAGTCGTTGATAAGTGGTTCCGGCGTTTTTCAACCCGAAGGGCATCACATTGTAACAATATGTACCGAAATTCATTATAAACGAAGTTTTTTCCTGATCTTCCGGGTTCATCTTGATTTGGTTGTACCCGGAATAAGCATCGAGGAAACTCATTACCTCGTGCCCGGTCGTGGCATCTATCATTTAATCGATATTTGGCAGTGGGAACGAGTCTTTCGGGCACGCCTTATTAAGGCCTTTATAGTCTACACATATGTAAAATTTATTGTTCTTCTTCGAAACTACTACTACATTGGCTAGCCAGTCTGGATACTTGTCATGACCCGGAATTCCCACCGTTGGGACTGTGATGGTGCCTAACACTTCATTTTCTAGGCAAGCCGACGTTAGAGAATTATTAAGCCAATCCTTATTCAATTCAGTAAATAACAACAAATAAGCTAAAATGAAATACAGTGAGTGCTGAATGATATGGAAATTTCATTAATTTCTACCACCCGGATCTGGAGTTACAACTCACGAGCTACTACGATTTACTATAAACAGAGTCTGAAAAGGGAAAATACACTATTTTGAAGTAAGGAAACAGTAAATGATAAACTAGGAGGAGACTCCAGGGTCTGCGGACGCCAGCAAATCTACCTTGGGTCTCCTGGCAGTAAATCCAAGTTGCTAAACCTCACGATCAGCTAGGGCCGGTACCAAAATCTGCACAAGAAGTGCAGAGTGCGGTATCAGTACAACTGACCCCATGAACTGGTAAGTGTCGAGCCTAACCTCGACGAAGTAGTGACAAGGCTATGACAAGACACCCACATGATAAACATGTGCAGATAACAGTATATGTACCAGAAAATAACAATAACAGCTAAACATGCACTATTGGGAGGGTGCATGCTAAAAGGGCACAAGATATAAGAGATACAACGGGAATAATAACCAGAACAGTCAACATGCTTTTAACCAGTGAAAACAACTGAACACAATGAAGAAAATTGCACGGCATCACCCTTCGTGATTTTACTCTCAACCTCACAATATAAATTATTAAATACGGCACGGTATCACCTTTCGTGCATTAGCTCTCATAACATAGCACGGCATCACCCTTCGTGCATTAACACTCACAATATGGCACAGCATCACCCTTCATGTATTAACACTCATAATATGGCACAACATCACCCTTCGTGCATTAACACTCTCCCATACCACATAACAATGGATAAGTAAGAACAGGGAGATAGAATCAACAAGAACAAGCCTTACTTCAACAATGGTTCCACACTACCAATCTCAACTTTAGAATCAAAACTCAATTATCACAAAAGCCTGTAAACACGATAAGAACGATCAATTAGTGAGTAAGTAGTCTAAGCATGGATAACAAGATCAAAGTAAGTAATAAACTACAAGGAACAAGTCCCACCCGCATGCTTTACCTAACAACAACGCATAAATACTCGTCACCTCACATATACGTTGTACCCAACATCTAAACATATAGCAAATAGGCAAACAAGTCCTAATCCCTCGAGTCAAGGTTAACCACGACACTTATCTCGCTTTGTAAACAAATTTCAAGATTCCAATACTCCTTTACCTCACAAATTCGTGTCCAAAAGCTTCAAATCTAATCACAAATAATTCAACATACTCAACACGAATCATAGGAACTAATTCTACATGAAATTATAAATTTTTTGGAATAAAATCCGAAATTTATTTTAAAACTTAACTGTGGGACCCACGTATCGAATCCTAGAAGAACTCATAAAATTCGAACACCCGTTCCGATACGAGTTCAACCATACAAAAATTATCGAATTCTGACATCGGATTGCCTTTCAAATCCTCAATTAAAGTTTTGTTTGTAGATTTCTACCATTTTCAATCCAATATTCACCCATTTGCACTCAAAAATCTCCCCATAAATCTTATTGGTATATGCATGTATAAATAATACTCTCATACCCGAATCATACTCCTAATCAACCATCTTCTACCCAAATTCAAAATTGAGAAATAGGGTATGGAACCTTACCTATTAGATGAAGAACTTGTGAGATTTCCTTGTTAATCTTCCAAGATTTGAGCAAGACTTGAAGAATAAGTAGCCTAGAGTTTCCTCTCTCTCTCTCTCTCTCTCTAACATACTGTCTCTTCTCTCTAAAATATCAGGACTTTTGCTCAAAAATGACCCTTTGCGTGTATTTAACGAAGTTGGGTCGAGTTGTAAAAACCTAAAAATGAAGCTCCGGTATAGGATCTGTGATCGTATAATCAATATGCGGACCGCATATCGGTCGCATAATTCGTGTCCAAAACATGGCAAAAATTTGCTTGGGTCTGTGGTCATTATGCGGCCCGCACACCTGTTCTGCGGTCGTATAATGAACCGTAGAACAATTCTGCGGTCGCATAGTCGACGGCAGAATGGCGTCCAAAACTGCCCCTCTCCAGCCTCACTCTGCGGCCATTATGCGGTCCGTAGAGTGATTCTGCGGTCGCATAATGGACCGCAGAAACGTATTTCTTTGCCAAAATATTTTTCTATACACGCCATTGTATTGCTCAACCCAAAAAGTCCGAGCCGCAAAGAGTTTTATACAACCCCCAAACACGTAAGCCTACTCCGACACCACAAAACCTTAAACTCATTTGCGAAATTTTTCGGGAATTTTCACTCAAGTACTTCAAAAATTTTCCGGGGTGTTACATTCTCCCCCGCTTAAGATCATTCGTCCTCGAATGAGGGTCAAAATTGGTCATTAGCATTCAATGTAGCCCAACTGTTGGTTCACACATACCAGTAGTTTCGAAATTTCGCTAACTCCCTAAATTTCCAAAAATTTCGCTAGAGTCTCCCCTGTAACTGGGCCTATCCACCTGTCAGAGTAACACCAAAACCAATCCTAACAACACATACATAATCCAATCAACGTAACACAACATGAAAACAATACTGACAGTGGCATCATAAGCAATATATTACTAGAAAAGGAACGCCATTAACATCAAACTATTCAGGTGATACAGAGCTCATAGCAGGTAAGCTCTCAACATCTTCATAGAACACAGAAATGAACGTTTAAATTAAAGATGACATTTTTGGGTCATCATAATACCTTACCTCTCGGATCGAACCGATATTCAGCAAGCGGGTTACCTCTTCTTTAATGAATTTATTCCTGGCCTCGGCACTAGGGCATTTCTTTTTTCTTACCGGAGGTATGTTGGAATCCAAACTCAGCTTGTGCACAACTACTTCCGTCGGGATACCTGTCATATCCTCGTGTGATCATGCGAAACAATCAGTAATAAATTTAAGGAATTCAATAAAACCAGACCTGAGCTCCGGGTGCAGTCCTGTCCCTAAATGGAATTTTCTTTCTAGGAATTCTTCGAACAATGCAACGTGCTCCAGTTCCTCCGCCATGGACTTTGTTGCGTTCGTCTCTTTTAGAACTTGGAAATATCTCGGCACCTGATAATATTCTGATGACTCTGCTCCCGGGTTAACTTCTTCTAGCACGGGAATAGGTATGGGTTCCTATAATTGCTATGGCGTGTACTCCTTCCCTTTGCTACTGGAAACTGAAATTACATTCATCTCTCTTGCTACTGGTTGATCACCTCTTATCTGCTTGATTCCTTCGGGCATTGGAAACTTCAACAATTGGTGATATGTTGAGGGTACATCTTTCATCACGTGTGACCATGGCCTTCCCAGGATAATATTGTATCTCATGTCACTATCTACTACTTCGAAGAGAGTTATTTTCATTACTCCTTCAGCATTTGTGAGCAGCAAAATCTCTTCCCGGGTCGTTACGCTCGCAAGGTTGAATCCAGCGAGGAGCTTTTTTGTTCTAATAATGCTTCCAGTGAGTTTAGCTTACTCCAATACTCTCCATTGTATGATATTAGCCGAACTTCTTGGATCCACTAAAACACGCTTAATCATAAAATCTAACACATTTAAAGAAATTACCAGTGCATCGTTGTGCGGTAACAACAATCCATCCGCGTCCTCCTCCGTGAAAGTGATATCGTCTTCCCGGAGTCTTTTACTATGAGTTATTAATACTTTTGTCTTTTTTGCTGCCTAAAAGGTGACCCTGTTAATCCCATTCCCTCTGAAGATCATATTGATCATTTGGCGTGGGGGTTCTTCTCCTGCTTTTGAAGGTTCTGCGTTATCTCTGTTACGACCATAATTGTTCTTAGCTCGGTTACTCAAGAATTCTCTGAGGTGATCATTTTTAAATAGTGTTGCCACCTCTTCCCGGAGGTGTCGGCAGTCCCATGTTCGATGGCCGTTCATCCCATCATATTCACACCATATGCTGGGATCCCTTTAGATGGAATCAGATCTCATAGGTCTCGAGAATCGGGCTTTATTTTTAATGTTTCTCATGGTTGACACCAACTCCACTATAGTGACGTTGAAGTTATATTCCGATAACTTGGGGTAAGAAGGATCCCGAGACCCTGACGTCTCTTTATCCTGAAGTGATCTATTATTTCGACCACGATCGGCCCCTTTGTCAACGGTGAACTTGTTTGCTACATGAAAGTTTCTACCACGGCCTTCAGTCTGCTCGTAAGTCAAAAACCGGCCCCTCGAAGTCCGTCTGTTCGCGTCATAGTCATCCTTTGATTTTTCTCTGCTCTTCTCCCATCCCTTGGCCGATGATGTAGAACTGATCTGGTCATCTTCGATCCTTATCTTTGACTCGTACTGGTTGTGGATATCTGCCCAAGTTGTTGCTTGAAACTCAAGTAGGGTCTCGTTCAAATTCCGGGAAGCGTCTGAGCTTCTCGGATTCAATCCCTTGGTGAATGCTTCAGCTCCCCATTCATCCGGGACAATCGGGAGTAACATTCTTTCTTTCTGGAATGGGGGTAACGAACTCTCATAATAATTCGGATTCTCCCTATGCGATCCTGAAAATGTCGGCCTTCCGGGCTTGTAATTTTCTGGCCCCGGCATGAGCCTTGATGAAAGAATTTACGAGCATCTCAAAGAAATCTATGGAATGCTTGGGTAATAATGAATACCACGTTAGAGCTCCCCTCATGAGAGTTTCTCCAAATTTCTTTAACAACACATATTCAATTTTGTGAGGAGCAAAATCATTTCCTTTTACCGTTGTTGTGTAGGTGGTAATATGCTCCTGTGGATTTGAAGTCCCGTCATACTTTGGTATTTCAGGCATTTTGAACCGCTTTGGGATTAGTTCTGGTGCCGCACTCGGCTTGTACGACAATTGAGTATACTTCTTCGAGTCTGGGCTTTTCAATACTGGTGGCACACCCGGGATCTAGTCCATGCGGGCGTTTACTTTCCTAGTTCTGGTGCCGCACTCGGGTTGTTGAGACCGGGTCCGTTCCCCCCAAACCCATCGGAGCCAACTTCACCCCTAGGAGTGTTATTGTCGAGACTCTGAGTTGTTTGGTTTACGGGAATACCGAGAGGAATTGGATCTCGTCTGTTTGTATTATTTGAAGCCCCCTATAGCGCCTGCCTCAGCTCCGTCATAACTTTATTCTGCGGCATGAGATAGCCTAGAATGATCGCTTGTTGCTCTTGCAAGACCCTTACCGTATCCACGACATGATCATCAGCATCATTGGGAGTTGTCTCCCGAACCTGTCGAGGGTTCTGCCTGTCATGCACCAGTATGGCATCATTTCTCTCATTGCGGGTGTCACTGATTGAATCCTCGAAATGAGGCTGATCCCCTCGAATTTCAGGATTGTACGTGTTGTTAACAGTGTTATCTGCCATTCTTTGTGATTTTTTCTAAGACAAAGTAATTAAATCACATTAGTAAAAAATGCAAGGATCAATTTAATTGCACGACTGTCTAGGCCCCCACGGTGGGCGCCAAACTGTTTACCCGTAAAATGGTACAATTGAATTTATACATGATTTCTAGACAAGTGAACTAATTTGATCCTAAAATAATACAATAATTGAAGAAATATACAATACGTAGCCTTAAAATAATGTAGATGAAATAACAGAAATGACAGTTCCGGGAACAAGGTTTTCGGGCACAACAATGATGAGATTAAAAAGCGAAAAAGTAAGATTGTATTAAGTTTTGTATAAAATGTGGTGTAAGTTTTACTAGAAAATTTCGTGTCCCCAACAATGATAACTGGGTTCACTATTTATAGCTGTGTCTAGGGAAGAAAGTCCTAGAATCGTGCCCTCCTTTAATATCAATTATGAGGGTCATTGATGAAGATGTAATGGTGAATATAAATGCCAAATTCTCTGTAACGGGCCGTTGCTCTTAATGCTGCAGAATATTCCTTATTAAATATTACCGGGCGCAGAGCATTTAATACACCTTTATGAACGTTATCCCATCCGATGACAAATGAAATGGCTACGTTCGGTTTTCAGAAGGGATGACCATGTGTCATTCCTGTAGATGACCACGTGTCATATCATATTTCACCATATACACCTCCGTCCAAGTTTACTTGTCCACTATTGACTTATCATGTAAATAATATGGTAATTTAATTTACTGTATCATCTATATTTATTATATGTTGGAAAATAAATTAAAAATAAGTAGTGCTTAATAGGTATAGAACGGTAAAATAATAGTGATATTTAATTTTTAGTATAGTGGACAACCAAACTTGAACAAACGGCGTATATATAACTAGAAAATTCTAAAAGAAGTTTTCAAAATCAAACGCCTCTAATTGAGCCTTTGAGCTTATTTAGCAACCTGCCCTAGATCACATTTCCCCGCTTGAAGAATAATCAAATATAATTAAATATGATGAAAATTAAACGGGAAGTTTATTTAACCTTAACCTTCTCGAAAAGACAATTTTCCTATTGATTCGGGTAGCAGTAGAGGCCGGTGGAGTTCAAGTTAAAATTTAACTAAACAGTATATTTGACGAGGAACATGGAAATAAATGTAGAAAACTATTAAAATTCTAACAAATATTAATTTATGAATCCATATTCAAAAATAAAATGAGCTCAATGGTAAAATTCTTAAAAATTAAAACCTAAATTAACTTAAATTCTGGTTCTGCCTTTGACTATCAGAGTAAAAGAAATAAACACAAAATAAACTGGAGGACGAGAATTATTGAAAAGTACATTCGCTAAACATAATATTTTTTCCATTTTCTGCAGCACTAAGCTTAAATGATTGGTCACAAGGAACGCATCATCTTAATTCTACACTAACAAAGTAAAGAGAATTACCAATTATTATGTACTCCATTTTGGAGTACTTAATTTCTGGATTCTTCCCTCGAGGTCAATTATATCTGTTGTGTCTCTAACTGAACTAATTATGCCATATAATCCAAAGCAGAAAACAACAATTAAACAGTATTGACCCCTTTAAATCTAGCTCTCTTTATTTTAAAATTTCAAAAATTTTGATTCTCTTTCTTGTTGTGGATAGCTAGGTATAGCCTCAACATCTTTTAACTATAGT
Organism: Nicotiana tabacum; assembly: GCF_000715075.1. Taxonomy (NCBI): domain Eukaryota; kingdom Viridiplantae; phylum Streptophyta; class Magnoliopsida; order Solanales; family Solanaceae; genus Nicotiana; species Nicotiana tabacum. Next base: position 12,815,847 of record NC_134091.1, read on the forward strand.
ATGAAATTTATTTTGGTGTTTTGATCAAGTGACGAACATTTATATATTCTTTAATCAAATTAGAGAAACATAAAATAAGGTGTGTCGATATATATATATATATATATATATATATATATATATATATATATATATATATATCTGATTGTGAACCCAATTATTATTGTATATTAATTTAAGATTACAACATGAATCATAAAATTCAAATCCAAAATCCCCCTCTAAATAAGGCATGAAAACCGATTTAGTCTTATTTTTCTTTTTTAAAGGTTAAGGGATCAGGGGAGTAATTTGGACAAACACGAACGAAACACATGCAAAGTTGATAAGTTAAAGAGGTAATTAGCTGAGCTAAGCATTCTTACAACTAAATTATAAAAACTTACTGCTTGAAGAGATATGACATCTGGAACTTAAACTCACCTTGTATTTGAAACACAAGCATTCTTACTTAAACCACGTCATAACATATCAATTTTAATTATTTTATTTTAATATAATTAACCATCTCGTATTTAAAGCTACTGACTCTTATTAATTTGGATTTATGCAAAATACACACTAAGAAGGAAAAACACTTCCAATCAAATGTTGTTTTATTTCACTGCTCAAACTTAAAATCTCTATTAAAGATGGGATCTCAATCATTCCGCTACGACGATTGGTCATTAAATTTTAATATTTAGTAGGTAAGTGGAAGATGATTGGGTTATAAAGAATTTATTTTTGCCAACAAAAAAATGGCGTACCTCTTTAGCCCCAAAGTCCTGTCGCTGTTGAATACTCCAACAAATAAGACACGAAAAAAGTTGTGACATTAGTGGGCTTACGCGGACTTTGTAAGATGATTCTGAATTCTACCAATGAAATCTAAAGATCCAAAAGTCAAAACTTTGTAGGTAATTACGTAGTCTCTTTCGGCTTTTATAATTTATTCTACAATTTTCACATATCTCGAGTCATTTTAATCAAGAAGCTAAATTGGTTTGATTCATCCTTTAAATTATTTTTGTTACTTATAATAATGTTCGAGCTAGCTTGTGCACATCTCAATTAATTTTATATCTGCTACCTTTGATTAGCAGGGGTGGAGCTAGTTTTTAACTTACGGGTTCGACAAAACTCAGTAACTTTGGTTCAGACCTTGTATTTGTGTTAAAAAATACACTTAATATGATTTATCTAGAACCCTGTAAGCTGTATTTTTTTAAATCTAGAACCCATAAACTCAAAATCCTAACTTTGCATCTGCCGACCAGCAACATGTACGTAATCGTGTCTACCAAAGTTTGGACAGATGAAAAGAAATAACCTACTGTTATTACCCCGTTGGGAATTGTGATATAAACATAGCCCCTCGTAGTTCGTATTCCATTTCATTGCCATTAGGCCATAACCTTGGATGCTCCTGTTAAATTAAAACTTAAATATTTACAAATTATACACAACATCACTATTGCTCATATTAAAATGACAGAGAACTATATTTCAATTTTAGTCACTGTTATTATTATACAACGGAGTCATTGATAGCTTCATTTTTTTCGAATTTGCATACTTTCATAAAGCATCAATAATTAATGTTTCCTTCTAAAGGAAACGGGCAGGTTTAATTTTCCATAGGGGATTCCCACTACGCCACTATTCATCAAGAAAGTAGAAACACATTCATTTTGGGAAGGTTTTACAAGACGTGCCAATGTCTTACGCTAGCTTCTGGCAGCCCACAATTCTTATATAACATGTATTTCTTTAGGTTTTTATTAGGTCTAGGGCTCAGTTTCAATCAATATTTGTAACATGTATATTATTAGCCTCTCTACCTTAATTCAAGATTGGGATAAGGTCGGCGTACACATTACACTTGATTTTATTTAACTTTATCTGAAATGGAGTTAGGCAAATATCAGTGCAAGAAAGCAAACAATAGCTAAAGATAGAAAATGGGAGAGTAGTAGACATCCCACTTGATGTCTGAGAATATCTCTTCACAAATCACAATACACCCAATATTGGAATCCTACAACTTCGGATGATTCTCCAAATTGGTGGGGATTCTTTAATTCCTTTTGTTAAATCGCCTGTTTTTAGCCATATTTGCAAACAAAAATTCTAATATGTGAAACACGTCAATTCTTTCAAGTACTTGATTCATTCTATCTACTGGGGGATGCATTGGAATCTCTGCCCAATTCACATTCTACTGTCCTGTATGTTCTTATTCTTCAATTGTTTAAACGTGATTGTTCCACCAAACATTGTCAATTAATGAGTTGGTCTAGGACTAACTGTGTGAAAATATATTTATGCAATCAAATTATTTATTATATAATTAGGGTGTAAGCAGTAATTAATAATCTAGTAAAAATAATAACTAACATACGATTGAAATTTATTAATAGGATAGAAAGTATTATTACACTGTAAATGTATAACTTAAATCCAATTTGTTTTCGGATCGAATGTGGGCACATAACGATATTATTATTTTGGTTGGAGATAGAATCATATTCTTATTAAACATTGGATAATAAGATAACTCCAAAATCCAAATCTGAAAGAAATGTGTGTAATTGCATTTCCAAATCGTGAAGGTTCCCTAAAGAATTCTCTAGACAAAGCAATACTCCATCAGTTTCAATTTATGTGTCTAACTTCTTCTTCTTTTATCCGTTTCAAAAAGAATATCTCTTTTTATATTTAATAACTCTTTAATTAACTTCAACTTTTCACATGGTATATTTAATACCATAAGATTCGAGGGTATATTGGTACATTGCACACATATTTAGCTGAGAGTCTAGGGGTGTACATGAATCGGGTTGGTTCGATTTTTATCAAAATAAAACCAAACCAACTACATCAGTTTGGCTTTATCGAGTTTTTCGGATTTTTCATGTTTTTCGGGGTTTTTTGTTACATGAGTATTATTTCAATCTTAATTTATTAAAGTTATAGATAAAGTTTTGATAAGTGAATATATGTTTAGTAAAAATTGAATAAAATGGCAAACATGTGATCTATTAAAATGTTCTTATAGGAGAATCTTTTTTAGTAACACATGACAATTATTTTATTCTTAGTCGTCTAATAATAATTTTTCATTGATGTACACTTTCAAGGTTAAACGAAATTAATAATATATTAAACATAAAAATCAATATGATACATAAATAATGATATGTTCTATTTAATTTTAAACTATCGAAATACCATTTGAAATTCGAAATAGATATAAGAAATATTGACATGTGAATATGAAAGAACAAATAGATGATTGATGCATTCCAATAACACTTGATAGAAAAGTGATACAACCCATTATTTAAGGTAAATAAAAAATGAATGAACTTCATAGTTCTATTAAATATTACATCCCATGACTTATGAGAGAACTCCAAATATTTCTAGATATGTTTTAAAGAAATTCTATATAAAGTCTTAAAAGTATATATAAAAATTATATATTTATTTGTCGGTTTAGTTCAGATTTTCTTACTCAATACAAACTAAATTAAACAAACTTAGTCGGGTTTTTTAATCGGTTTGGTTTGACTTTTCGGTTTGATACGATTTTCCGGTTCGGTTTGAACTCCCCTAGCTGAGACCACAAGATTCAAGAAAATTTTAGTACATTACATACATCTTTAGTTTAGACTATAAGATTTATAATTAAGTCTTCCTTATTTTCTTAAATTTCGCGTGCAGTCAAAATAAGATACATAAATTAAAACGGAGATAGTATTATTGAAGAAATTCTTATTAATCGCGCGCGCTATAGTAATTAGAGTCGGATCCATTTCATCTTTAATTTCCACACATCAGCAAATTAAAGAAGATTCTGTCGACCTTGAAGAATGATTTGATCTTAAAGCAGATATGATGCTTATTCCATTTATTTGTTTATTTATTTTTTAGCTCTTTGGCAGTAGAAACTCAAGTGTCAAAAATCATGTGGTATACAATAATTGAATTCCAGCACAGTTACAACATTAAGCGTATATTTTCTCATCTTCATTTTCCTGCAATTATATTATAAGTTGAGTAATAATTTGTGTAATTAATCCGCTTCTTCTTTGTTACTATTTCTTTAGGGTTTCTAGTCCAACTTTTTTTTATATATATATATATATATATATTACTATTGGATATCTTATACTTGCATTGGAATCTCAACCACTGGCGTAGCCACACTATGCCAAGGGTGGTCAAGTGACCACCCCTCGCCGGAAAAATTATACTGTGTATATAAGTTAAATATTATTTTATATGACTATATATTATATTCTGAACACCCCTAACATAGTTGAGTGAGGCAGTCCACCGGTCTAGGTTGTTCACAATAATATATTGGTCACGGGTTCAAAGTTATCTGTCCATTTCGCTTGCCAAAATTAAACGAAAACCACTGCGTGAATGGTCTATTTGACTCTTTTTTAATCTAATTTTTTAAAATAAAATAACTCCTAAAACTTAAAATTTATATAAAGACAAACAATTAATCTTAAAAGTAATTTTTTTATTAAAAGGTATATCTTAAACAAATTTTATAATTTAAAAGTCAAGTTCTATAAAAGTTTCTTCAACAAAATCTCTCTACAAAGTACAGAGTACAGACTACAAACCCTCTCGACTCTCTCTTTCCTTTAATTTTATGCTTACTTTTATTAGTAAAATTTCTATTGTTGTACTCTTTTTTATGTTAAATTTTGATTTATAAAATATAGTTCGATTACAAGTATTTTTATTGTTTGGCTAAACGTTGCATAGTTTTATTTTAAAATTTTTGGTACGTCATTCATCTACCTAAAAATATTATTGATTTGTTTAAAGTTTGAACACTCTTGATGGAATTTCTGGCTACGCCATGTAAACCTTCCCATACACCATATATATATATATATATATATATATATATATATGTATGTATACGGTTAAAATCGATCCTCGATCGTGAAGGTCGATCGAGGATGGCATTTCAATCGAGGGGTGCCTTCATGGAAACCCCGAGCGTATTCCGAGATTGGGGCGTCGAGCCCGGGCGCTCGATTCGAACGAGGTAACATCGGTCGATACAGGTCCCGAGCATCGATCCCCGAAAGTGACCACCTAGCTCGAAATCAAGACCGAGGTTCCGATTCGGTATCGAGCTTGAAGCGGTATCGAGCTCACAGACAAAAGCTGTTACAACCGCACCAAAGGAGGGAATCTCTGCGGGAATTAAGGAGGAGACATACCATCATGGGTCCTCCACTAGTAATATTTATTCCATTATGTTGCTATAGATAAAGTAACAATCCTTGGCTATAAAGCAGGGAAGAGTTTGTAATAGAAGACACTTTGGAGAGGAGATTAAGAATTCTTTGTGTTTATCTTTCTAAGTTCACCTAATATCTTTGTTCATCATCTCCTATTTTCGCAACATAAATACGTGCATTGTTATTCTTATATCAGAAGAATCCACTTGCCCTTAGAACCATATATAAATTCTACTTTATCTGATTTTTCGGGTAAATAGTTTGGCGCCCACCGTGGGGCTAAGGATAACAAGTGATTATTTGATACAAATATACAGCACACTCCAGCTTACAACTTCATGTCGGCAATGGCTCTCCCAATCGACCTGGAAGCCGGCCTTTAGGATGAAACCAACAACATGATGCCCGTGGCCGAAAGGCTACCCAACAACGTCAACGAGGCTCGAATCGAGGAACCCGAAATTCGAGCCGAAGTACTAGTAGATATCAATTCACGAATAGCTCTAGAAGCAAATCAACGTTCCGAGCAGGAAAGAAGCGTTCAGGGTGGCGCTCGACCCATAGCCCGAGACACCCACAGCACGGGGGAAATCGGGGTCAGATTGCGCATGATTTTCGAAATGCTACAAGCCCAACAAGTAGCGATAGCTTAGTTGTAGAGCCAAACTCACATGCAGAGTAATCCAAACTCCAATCCGCTTCTTCGAGAAGTAACCATAAGAACAGAACCCGACGCAGTGAAACCGAACGAGCGAAAATTAGGAACCACTCCTGAAATTGCTCAACTGCTCGAGGAACTAACAAAGCGAGTCGAAGCCAATGACAAAAAATTCGAGACATATGATGCTAGGATCGATCAGATCCCGGGGGCTCCGCCCATAATGAAAGGGCTGGATTCGAAGAAATTCATACAAAAGCCTTTTCCATCGAGCGCGACCCCGAAATCGATCCCAAAAAAGTTCCGTATGCCTGTAATTACCAAATATAACGGCACGACCGATCCTAACGAACATCTCACCTCCTATACATGTGCCATCAAAGGCAATGATTTGGAAGACGATGAGATCGAGTCTGTATTATTGAAGAAGTTCGGAGAGACCCTCGCTAAAGGAGCAATGATCTGGTATCACAACTTACCGCCGAACTCTATCGATTCTTTTGCCATGTTAGCAGATTCGTTCGTAAAAGCACATGCTGGTGCCGTGAAGGTCGCAACAAGGAAATTGGATCTATTCAAAGTAACACAAAGGGGTGACGAAATACTAAGGGAATTTGTATCCCGGTTTCAAATGGAACGCATGGATTTGCCACCAGTCACAGACGACTGGGCCGTACAAGCTTTCACACCCAAGGGTTGAACGAACTGAGTTCGACAGCATCACGTCGGCTAAACCAAAGCTTGATCGAATACCCTGCAATAACTTGGGCGGACATACACAATCGGTACCAATCGAAAATCAGGGTCGAAGATGAACAATTGAGATTTCCATATGAACCCACACGTCAGAACCGCACAACCACTAAAATTCTGAAGGAAACAAACAGAGAACAAAGGTCAAATAAAGACCGATATCAACCGTACGTCACAGATCGGGTGAACCACAGTTCGGCACATGAGATAGTTAGGAATAACCGCAGATATGATCGGGGGAAAATTTCTCGGGGACTTATGAGCAAAAGAGGCTTTGACAAACATGCCGATCCTATAGAAGTTCCTCGATTATCGGAATATAATTTCAACATCGACGCATTCGCCATCGTGTCGGCCATCGGACGTATCAAAGATACCCGATGGCCTCGACCCATGCAGACCGATCCGGCCCAAAGGAATCCCAATCAAATATGCGAATATCATGGCACCCATGGTCACAAAACGGAAGAATGCAGATAATTAAGAGTGGAAGTAGCCCGCTTGTTTAACAAACGGCACCTCAGGGAATTCTTGAGTGATAGGGCAAAGAACCATTTTAAAAACAGGGATTTCGGCAAACGAAATGAAGAAGAAGAGCCACAGCACATCATTCACATGATCATCGGCGGCGTCGATACCCCTCAGGGACCTATACTCAAACGCGCTAAAACATCGATTGTGAGGGAAAAGCGACCTCGAATTCAAGATTACACTCCCCCAAGGACTTTATCGTTCAATGATGAAGATGCAGAGGGAATCATCCAACCCCATAACGATCCACTGGTAATATCCGTACTCATGAATAAAATTAAGATTAAGAGTGTGTTAATTGATCCAGGTAGCTCGGCGAATATTATCAGATCGAAGGTCGTAAAATAGCTCGGCCTACAAAACCGGGTCGTATCCGCAACTTTGGTCTTAAACGGATTCAATATGGCCTGCGAAACCACCAAAGGCGAGATAACCCTACCGATAAACGTCGCCGGAACAATTCAGGAAATAAAGTTTCACGTGATCGAAGGCGATATGAGATATAACGCCCTTTTCGGAAGGCCGTGGATCCACAACATGAGATCTGTACCTTCGACCCTACACCAAGCCCTCAAATTCCCAACCCCAACAGGCGTCAAAGTGGTGTACGGAGAACAACCAGCCGCAAAAGAAATGTTCTCCATCGAAGAAGCAAAACCAACATCTTCGTCTTCGCCAGTGGGTGGATCGGGTTCAAAGGGAGGCACAGTCGAAGACCGGAATGCCAAATAGCAACCAAAGATATCGGCCCCGACCCAGCCAGGTAAGCAGAGCATAGATGAGGATAGTGATCAGTGTATCCCTCGATCCTTCGTGGCCCCCGATGACTCCGATGCCACCAAATCAACTATTGAAGAATTGGAGCAGATCATTTTGATCGACCACTGGCCCGAACGGAAGGTATACCTGGGAAGGGGTTTGAGACCCGAACTCAGGAAGAAAATTATTCAATTTCTTATCGATAACATTGATTGCTTTGCTTGGTCCCATTTAGATATAACAGGAATCCCGCCGGACATAACAACACATCGACTAAGTGTGTCCCCTAGATTCAGACCAGTGAAGCAGAAAAGAAGACCCCAATCGGAGGCGAAGCACGCATTCATAAAAGATAAGGTAACTAAACTGCTCAAAATAGGATCCATTAGAGAGGTAAAATACCCCGAATGGTTGTCCAATGTGGTCGTAGTGCCTAAAACAGAAACAAACTTAGAATGTGTATAGATTACAAGGACTTGAACAAAGCATGCCCCAAAGATTCTTATCCACTGCCCAACATCGATCACTTGATCGATGCCATGGCCGGCCACGAAATCCTTACTTTTCTCGATGCCTATTCCGGGTATAACCAAATCCAGATGAACCCGGAAGACCAGGAAAAGACTTCGTTTGTGACCAAATGCGGAATATATTGTTATAACGTAATGCCTTTCGGGCTAAAAAATGCAGGAGCTACTTATCAACGCCTAGTAAATAGAATGTTCGAAGAACAAATAGGTAAATCAATGGAAGTCTATATTGATGACATGTTAGTTAAGTCCCTGCGCGCAGAGGACCATTTGACCCATTTGCAGGAAACGTTCGATATTCTAAGGAAATACAACATGAGGCTCAACCCCGAAAAATATGCCTTCGGAGTCGGCTCGGGTAAGTTCCTCGGCTTCATGGTGTCAAATCGAGGAATCGAGATTAACCCTAACAAAATCAAGGCCATTGAAGACATCACCATCGTAAACAGCGTGAAAGCTGTACAAAGGTTAACAGGAAGAATAACAGCCCTAGGCCGATTCATTTCGAGATCATCAGATCGAAGCCACAAATTTTTCTCTCTACTCAAAAAGAAGAACGACTTCGCTTGGACACCGGAATGCCAGCTAGCATTGCAAGAACTAAAACGATATCTATCGAGCCCACCACTGCTCCACACTCCAAAAACCGGCGAAAAACTTTACCTGTACTTGGCGGTGTCAGAAGTCGCCATAAGCAGTGTCCTAGTTCGAGAGGAAGAAGGTACGCAATTTCCAGTTTACTATGTAAGTTGGACTTTAGGGGAAGCGGAAACTAGATACCCGCACTTAGAAAAATTGGCGCTTGCGCTGGTTAGCGCCTTTAGGAAATTACGACCATACTTCCAATGCCACCCCATAAGCATATTAACCACCTGCCCACTTCGTAATATTTTGCATAGGCCCGAACTATCGGGCCGATTGGCTAAATGGGCCATCGAACTCAGCGGGTACGATATCGAATATCGACCTCGGACAGCCATTAAGTCTCAAATTTTAGCAGATTTTGTGGCCGATTTCACGCCAACCCTCATACCAGAAGTCGAAAAAGAACTAATGTTAAAATCAAATTTATCAACGAGGGCATGGATACTCTTTACGGACGGAGCTTTGAACGTAAAGGGATCCGGGCTAGGCATAGTTTTAAAATCCCCCGGGGGCAACATTATCAGGCAAGCTATTAAAACTATCAGTTTAACTAACAATGAGGCCGAGTATGAAGCAATGATTGCAGGTCTCGAGCTAGCTAGGAATCTGGGAGCGGAGGTCGTGGAGGCCAATTGCGACTCTTTGCTTGTGGTGAGTCAAGTAAACAAAACCTTCGAAGTCCGAGAAGGAAGAATGCAAAGGTGTTTGGACAAGCTGCTCGTCACTTTGAACCATTTCAAAAAATGGAGTCTACGACATGTTTCTTGTGAACAGAATAACGAGGCTGATGCGCTTGCTAAATTGGGATCATCGGTCGAGGTGAATGATTCGAGCTCGGAAACTATCATTCAAATTTCAAGATCTGTAATCGAGGAAGGGCACGCCGAAATAAATTCTACTAGCTTAACCTGGGATTAGAGAAACAAGTATATTGAATACCTAAAAGACGGAAAGCTCCCTTCAGACCACAAAGAGTCCAGGACCCTTAGAACTAAAGCTGCTCGATTCACCCTGACTGCGGACGGAACGTTATATCGTAGGACATTCGATGGACCGATGGCGGTATGCATAGGTCCGGGAGATACCAATTACATCCTCCGGGAAGTACACGAGGGCACTTGTGGCAATCACTCCGGTGCCGACATATTAGTTCGAAAAGTAATCAGAGCAGGGTATTATTGCTCCGATGATCCATTAGCCCGGAGAACAACTTCACTCGGTCCTATCACCGTGGCCGTTCATGAAATGGGGAATGGACATCGCCGGCCCCCTGCCATCAACCCCAGGTAAAGCCAGATTTATTTTGTTTGTGACTGACTATTTTTCTAAATGGGTTGAAGCGCAGGCGTTCGAGAAAGTAAGAGAAAAAAAGGTTATCGACTTTCTGTGGGATCATATCATATGCCGATTCGGAATACCATCCGAAATAGTATGTGATAATGGGAAGCAATTCATTGGTAGCAAAATCACAAAATTCTTCGAAGATCACAAAATAAGAAGGATACTAGCAACCCCATACCACCCCAGTGGAAACGGACAAGCCGAATCCACAAACAAAACTATTCTTCAAAATCTGAAAAAGAGATTAAACGACGCTAAGGGAAAATGGAGAGAAATCCTGCCCGAAGTCCTTTGGGCGTACCGAACAACATCAAAATCCAGTACAGGGGCGACCCCATTCTCCTTAGTATATGGCTCCGAAGCATTGATACCAGTCGAAGTCGGAGAACCCAGCCCGAGGTTTTGATTCATGACGGAAGAATCAAATAACGAAGCTATGAACACCAGCCTTGAATTATTGGACGAAGGACGAGAATCCGCCCTCATCCGGTTGGCCGCACAAAAGCAACGAATCGAAAGGTATTACAATCGAAGAACTAAACTTCGCCACTTCAAGCCAGGAGACTTGGTGTTAAGGAAAGTCACTGTCAATACTCGGAATCCAAACGAAGGAAAACTAGGACCAAATTGGGAAGGACCGTACCAGGTGCTCGAGCACTTTGGGAAAGGGTCGTACAAGATCGGCATCATAAACGACAAACAGCTATCAAGCAGTTGGAATGTATCACATCTAAAACGGTACTACTGCTAAGGTCCGACCTTATTCATCTGTCCCGTACAGATGTTCGAACAAATATCAGAAGTATTCTTTTGCTCAAAAGCACATGTTGCACTCTTTTTTCCTTAGACCGGCCTTTTCCCAAATGGGTTTTTTGCGGTAAGGTTTTTAACGAGGCAACCATCGATCGTGCTGCGCTGACAAAACAGTATCCGAGGCTTTCGACCCTCAGCCCAAACGGCCTCGAATACCGGGGGGGGCACCAGGCCCTCAAATACATCGAGTTCAGATGCAACAAAATCTTCTCACAACAATAGAGAAAAAATTGTAAGAGCCAAAATGGTCAAAATAAACCATGCTCATATTTGATTGCCCCAAAACATATGTACAATGGCTTGAGATTTATTATGCAACCAGAATTAACAATAACTCGAGTATTAAGTCTACGGGCTACCACATAATCTCGAGTTCGAAATAATCACTCGAATATTAAGCCTACGGGCTTCCACATAATCTCGAGTTCGAAATAATCACTCGAATATTAAGCCTACAGGCTACTCCTATATCATGTTCGATATACTCGGCTGACCATTAAGTCTACGAGCTACCACATAATCTCGAGTTCGAAATAATCACTCGAATATTAAGCCTACGGGCTTCCACATAATCTCGAGTTCGAAATAATCACTCGAATATTAAGCCTAAGGGTTACCACATTATCTCGAGTTCGGAATATTCACTCGAACATTAAGCCTACGGGCTACTCCTATATCATATTCGAAATACTCAATCGACTGTTGAGCCTACGGACTGCCAAGTTCGAACAAAGACCCAATCGAATTTGAAATATTGGAAAAGCTACGAGTTTACGTTAATATTCGAATCATCGTCAACCCTACAAGCAAAATCAACCTTGTCATATATATACAGAATTACCTACGTAATTAATTTACAGGTAATGAGAATTGGACTCTAAGCTTCTGGTTCGAGGTCTTCCCCACCCTCGGACCCGCTTTTGCTACCATCATCGTTATCATCGTCATCATCATCGGAAGCCAAGGCTTCAGCTTCTGCTTCAAGCTCCTTTGCCTTTCTTACCTCTTCAGTAAAATCGAAACCGCGAGCATGAATCTCCTCGAGGGTCTCCCTCCGAGATCTACACTTAACAAGTTCGGCAACCCAATGAGCTCGAGCATCGGCAATCTTCGCCGCTTCCCGGGCCTCCACCTGAGCGGCCTCAGCATCAGCTCGGTATACAGCGATAGACTTATCCGCCAAAACTTTCGATGACTCAACCTCCGCCTTAGTCTGAGCCAACACCTTTTGCTTGACGTTTCGAAGCTGAACGTCGGCTGATAGTAACTTTGTTAAGATGGTTTCTTTCTCCGCTACCAGGCGGTCAATAGTCTCCTTCCACTGGTTGCATTCGGCCCGGATTTGATCGACCTCCTCTCGAAGTAGCCCGATCTTCTCGATCTTTTGCTGCAACTGAGACAACGGATGGTTAACTTCCACAGTCGAGTCGAACCCATACTTTAACAGAACAAGGCTCACCTGCTGATCGAGCTCGACCCTTTCTTCACGGACTTTAGCCAAATCCGTTTGAAGGTCCTTGATAGCCTCCTCCTTCTTGCTACAAAGAAGCCGAAGGTCATCCCTCTCACCTAGGACCTTCCGGAGTTCGGCCTCACACTGGCTAAGATCAACTCGAAACCTACCGATGGCCTGCACAGTTAGAAACTATCATCAAAACGAGCAGCTTCCTCTAACGAAAGCTGTATGGAAAAGTACGAAAGAATTATTACCCGAGTAATAAAACGCTGAGCTTCCTCTAACAAAAGAGAGGCATCACCGATATCAGAACTATCATCAACACCGTTAAAACAATCCTTAAAAGGATCCGCTGCACCTGAGCCTGCACCGATTTCGGGAGCCTTCAGCTCTCGAGCCTCCTTCAATGCCTCCTCAGAAAAAGACAGAAGGGAAGGTGAATGGCCCATTGCCATTACCCCGAGCAAATCACTCGAAGTACTTCGATCAAGATTTAGGTCTTCCGAACCAACCCCGATGGGCACGGCCGCCGTCAGCTCAGCGGCTCTCACCACCTCAACTGCCTCTGCGGGTCGGACTACCAAAGCCGAGGAGCTATCTTCTTCTTCTTCTTCCTCCCTCAGTCGATGGACCGAGTCGATCGAAAGGGCAATTATATTTCTCCTCGCCGTTCGGGTTTTGGGCTTAGGGTCCTCCGGCCGAGAGGAGGCCTTTCGTTTCTTTCCTTTCCCCTGTTCCGGGACCGGGGGCATGTTGCCTTCATCAACGCTCAAAGGCCGCAGAACGGCATCCCTAGTTACACCTATACACGAGGAAAAAATCTATAACAAAATGAACACAGAATATACCTCGAGAGAAATAGGAACCGAACCTCACCATGATTCTTGGCCTCCCATCTACCTTTAGCCAAATCACGCCAAGCGCGCTTGGCATAGGATGAAGTCGAGGCTAACTTTCGAACCCAATCCTCGAGATCAGGCACAGCCTGTGGCATCCAAGGTGCAGCTGAACATCAGAAGAATAATATTAGCAAACACAGAAAAGGACACGAAAAGAAAACACGGATCACTTACGGTCGAAATTCCATATCTCAGGAAACGGCATCTTTTCCTCCGGGATAAGATCACGAGTCCTCACCCGAACGTATCGACCCATCCAGCCTCGATCCTTATCTTCATCGATGCTCGACATCAAAGCCTTCGATGCCCGACGATATAGCCTAATAAGACCACGATAAATCTGAGGCCGATACAGTCGTATAAGGTGGCTCAGAGAAAAATCCAACCCTCCGACTTTGATAGAGAAGAAACGCAATAAGATGACTATACGCTATAAGGAAGGATGAATTTGGCCGAGGGTGACCTGATATCTCTTGCAGAAATCAAAAATCACAGGATCGACAGTGCCCAACGTGAAGGGGTAGGTATAAACACTCAGAAATCCCTCCACATAGGTAGTGACGCTCTCATCGGAGGAGGGGATTTGTATCACAACCTCAGAACCCCAGCCGCAATCTTTCCTGACAGCCTCGAGGTTAACCTCCGCTATAGAGCACATATACATCGATACGTGCTCACACCGACCCGGAACGGACGAAGGATTCTCCACTTTAAAATCAACCTTTAAAATACACGGGCCGGGAATATAATCTGGAACAGACGGCTCGGTCGGCGCCTTATCATCGCACAGCCGTGAGGGGGAAGCTTTCTCCTTGTGAGGTACGATTTTTGAAGTTTTCGCCATTAATACAAGAAGAAAAAGTCACAAAGAAAGGTGAAAGAGGGAGCGACACCAAAACTCTGGTACAAGGGACACCAAAACTCTGGTACAAGCGGCACTAAAACGACGAAATAAGAGAAACTGATCAGAGAGAATTTGGAAAAGAGGAAGCACAAAAGCAGAAAACATCGTATGCGAAAATCATTTATAAGGCACGGCGATTCATCTAGCGGTGGCCGACCACCGACTGACGCTCATTAAATGCCTCGATAAAACAAAATTGATGGGACAGCTGTCACGCACGTCATAGTCGAAGCCGATAGAAATGTCATTGTCGATTCGGTCGAACCTTAAGAGAATCACATCGTTCCTCGTCATCTCCTTTCCAAGAAACGAGGGGGTTATCTGTATACGGTTAAAACCGATCCTCTGTCGTGAAGGTCGATCGAGGATGGCATTTCAATCGAGGGTGCCTTCATGGAAACCCCGAGCGTATTCCGAGATTGGGGCGTCGAGCCCGGGCGCTCGATTCGAACGAGGTAACATCGGTCGATACAGGTCCCGAGCATCGATGCCCGAAAGTGACCACCTAGCTCAAAATCAAGACCGAGGTTCCGATTCGGTATCGAGCTTGAAGCGGTATCGAGCTCACAGACAAAAGTTGTTACAACCGCACCAAAGGAGGGAATCTCTGCGGGAATTAAGGAGGAGACATACCATCATGGGTCCTCCACTAGTAATATTTATTCCATTATGTTACTATAGATAAAGTAGCAATCCTTGGCTATAAAGGAGGCAGGAGTTTGTAATAGAAGACACTTTTGGACAGGAGATTAAGAATTCTTTGTGTTTATCTTTCTAAGTTCACCTAATATCTTTGTTCATCATCTCCTATTTTCGCAACATAAATACGTGCATTGTTATTCTTATATCAGAAAATTTCACTTGCCCTTAGAACCATATATAAATTCTACTTTATCCGATTTTTCGGGTAAACAAATATATATAAACATTTCAGTTCTGTATACTCACAATCCCATATTATCAAATTAAAAGAAGAAATTAATGAGGAAGAACTAGTAGTATTACCATTGGTCCTGTTAAATATTAGTAAAACATTTGTCACCATTGTACTTCCAGCTCGACGGCTGTATGCATGCAACGGCCACGAGGAAGTCAAATTTTGGTTTTTCTCTGAACGTCATTTATACATCAACACGAAACTCTATTTTTAGAAAACAAAAAGTTAAAATTGTTATTTTTCGAAAATATCCAAGATTAGTAGTTACTACTTCCTGTATTTTAGTTTCGATCTTCCTGTGCCCGACTTTTTCGATTGTTACTTAAATTTTATTATATCGTATTATTAAAATCGTCGTTATATAAAATAAAAAGTACACTTTATATAACGGCTAATTTGGTGTGTCGCGTCGTTACCTTACTTTTTTCTATCATCTTGCCCTTCCTTATTATTAGATTTTTGTCCTATCTTTTTATATAATTATTTACCTCGTACACTACTATTTTTTTGTAATATTGAAAGTTCATTATGCATATTGTTGGTGTATGACATCATGAATTGACAACAAACGAACAATCTATCCAAAAGTTGTTTTCATCAAAATAAGACAATACAATACACTATGATATATAATGAAACGACATGTAATCGCCTTCCAAATCAAGTCGTAAGATACTCCAATTATTACTCCCTTTATCTCAATTTATGTGATATTGTTTATTTTTCGAGATTCAACTTAAATAGTGCTATTAAATCACATTAATTAATAATTTTAAATATTTAAGACATATGAAAAATATCGATCAAAGAATAATTCGTTAACTCTCAAAATCCGAACAACTTTATATAAATTAGGACGGAGGGAGTAATATTTAATGGAATACTAATTGAGTTTAGTATTTAAAGACTGTTCTAACTAGAGTAACAACTTCCATAGTGTCCAATTATCGTTTTTTTTTTTGGTTCGGTAGACACGGTAAAATGAAGAAATGCCAAACGACACTTAAATTTAGGAATTAGACACTTGTACGCCTTAACATGTTTGGCTCAATAAAAGGCATGAGTGCATGCTGCCCACACGTAGTGGATGTTGATGGAAAATAAACAAATAAAAGTCTGGTCATGACTCCCGCTATGCGTAATTTTTGACAATTATGAGTTATTTAAATAAAAAGTCGAGTTAATACTCTTTTTGTACAAAAATATTACCAGTACTATTTAAGAAGACAATCTTTCTTATTGCAACTTTTTGAAGACTAATTAAGTACATTATTTTTAATTTTATCATCTTGATTTGATTTTTTAAAAATTGAAAAAAAACAGTTTTCAAACTCACTATAAGGTTAAATAATCGACGCACCAAATCAAGTCATTCTTTCTATTGGATAGAGAATATTACACTCATTTAAGTTTTATAAAATAACTAGTATTAGAACTCGCGCTATACGCGAAAAATATTAATTATGTCCAACGATGGTCTGACTTTGTTTAGCATATTACATCATATTCTTTTAACAAAATTGAGAATTTAGTAGTTAATGCAGTGTACCCAAAAATAAAATAATGAAATTAAAGAAAACTAATTACATAGTCATTAATTAACTTTTGTATTCCTTTAATATAATATAGATCAATGTGGGATTTTTTTAATCTTGATATAAATATTATTTTATTTTAAATTAATACTCAAAAATTTTAAACTGTTTAAATTTATTAATAATATTTTTAAGTATTATATAATAAAATTTCTAATATTTTGATTTAGTTATTTATTATTTATTAATTAAAAAATAAATTATATGTGGCTTTTTCTGGGTATGCCATATGACTGATTTAGTTATTAATTAATTAATTAATACGTTACATATGGCTAATTTTAAGGCTGCCACTTGAAACTACTCCCCAATTTGAATTGGTAAGTTTTTTTTAATTTAGTTTTTTTATTTTAAAACAACTTTAAAACTTCAACTTTATTGGAGCTTTGTCCTAAAAATCTATATTGGTCATCGTATGATTATGCCACTTGGCATCACTAAAATTATTTTACTTCTTTTATATATATATATATATATATATATATATATATATATATATATATATATATATATAACTATTCCCCAATTTGAAAGGGTAGTTTTTATTTTTTAGTTTTGGAATTTTATAGATATTTAGATTCAAAAATAATAACCAATAACTAATTTTCAACTAAATAACTATTTATGTCATGTGGCTTTTTTTTAGACTGCCACTTGACTTAATGTGGTACTTTTTTCTTTGACTTTTAATAATATACAGATATAGATTCTCTACATATTCAATAATGAATCACGGCGGAAAATTAATAAGGTCCGCTAGCGGATATTTTTATAGCAATTAGCTCCTATCAATTCAAACTTGATTTTTCAATCTCAATTCAAAAAAAAATTAGTTTTCTAAAAACCTAATTTTTATAAAAGGTATGTGTAAATGTCAAGACGTGTATTTTAATTATCTATATTGTACACAAATAAGTTTAGATACAACAAAGCTTGTACTACCTTTTATTATTTATTTTTCAAATAAAAAATTATTATTTAAACTTAAAAAGAATGCGTAAGATACAAAATAAAAATTTAATTGATGCTTTCTCAAAAAAGGATACCTACCATAACTGAATTATACACAAAACTTTAATTAAAGATACCTAAAGTAATGTATATTGTATACAAATAAGGTCTGATACAAAGCTTGTACTAATTAAAGAATACTTATTCATCAATCTTTAATTGATTAGTCAACATATGCTCTCTACCATAATTATAGGTTAACTAAATTATACTACACTATGTTATTTGTTTTTCGAATTAAAATCCCTATGATTCTTTCTAAAATAAAAAAAATAAAAACCTACCATAACTGAATTATAAATAAAATTTTAATTAAAGATACCTACAGTAATGTATATTGTACACAAATAAGGTCAGATACAAAGCTTGTACTAAATAAGCTACTCTATGTTATTTATTTTTCGAATTAAAATCTATATTTAATAATATAATATAGTTCTGATTAGTCAACATAGGTCAATATATTTCCTATCATAATTAAAAAAATATTTCTCATTCAAATACTACTTTAATTAATTATGTTTCCATTTATAATTCCAAATTATCATTGTTGTCTTAAAATTGCCAAGTGACTTTATTTTAGCTTGCCACTTGGCTTAACCACATTGCAAACTATCCAACTTTTAATATAATATAGAAACTGAATTATACACAAAATTTTAATTAAATATACCTAAAGTAATGTGTATTGTACACAAATAAGGTCTGATACAAAGCTTGTACTAAATAAAGAATACTTATTCATCAATCTTTAATTGATTAGTCAACATACGCTCTCTACCATAATTATAGGTTAACTAAATTATACTACACTATGTTATTTGTTTTTCGAATTAAAATTCCTATGATTCTTTCTAAAAAAAAAAAATCCTACCATAACTGAATTATACATAAAATTTTAATTAAAGATACCTACAGTAATGTAACGATCCGCCGGTCGTTTTAAGAATTTAAGTCTCGTTCGGTGGCATAAGGCCCTGAGCAGCTTCGTATTATGTGTATTGACTTGCGTGCATGGTTCAATTCAGTTACCGGATGATTCGGAGTGATTTGGGATGCTTAGTCCCTAAAATGGAAGCTTAAGTCTTAGAATTTTGACCGTAGTTGGAATTATGTGAAGACGACTCCGGAATAGAGTTATGTCGATTCCATTAGCTCCGTTGGGTAATTTTGGACTTAGGAGCGTGTCCAGACTATGAATCTGAGGTCTGTAGCTGATTTAGGCTTTAAATGGCGAAAGTCGAATTTTTGGAGATTTGGACCGGAAGTGAGATTTTTGATATCGGGGTCGGAATGCGATTACGAGGGTTGGAACAACTCCTTTATGTTACTTGGGACTTGCCTGCAAAATTTGACGTCATTCCGGGTTGATTTGATAGGTTTCGGCGCCAGTTTTAGAAGTTGGAAGATTTGAAAGATCTTAAGTTCGATTCTTGGTTCGATTCTTGGTTCGATTCGTAGTTTCGCCGTTGTTTGATGTGATCTGAGTCCTCGAGCGAGTCTGTATTAGGTTATGGAACTTGGTTGTATGCTTGGACGGGGTCCCGGGAGCCCGAGGTGTGTTTCGGACGAGTTTCGGATGGTTTTTCGTGGTTGTGAAGAAGTCTGCGTTCTGGTGTAATTGCGTCTGCGAACCTTGGGCGCAGGTACAATGGTCGCAGGTGCAAAGATGGAGGTGCAGGTGCGAGAAAAGCTGGACTTGGCAGTCTACGCAAGTGCGAAAAATTTGTGCGCATCAGCGGCTCCGCATAAGCGGATTCTGGAACGCAGAAGCGAGAGGAAGCGTAGGTGCGGTTGGACATGCGCACCTGCGGTTGCGCAGATGCGGCTAATTATGTCACAGGTGCGGTCACGTCTGGGCAGAAAAGAGAAATTCGAGGGTTTGATTTCATTCTTCATTTTTGGACTTGAGAGCTCGGAATTTGGCGATTTTTTAAAGGATTTTTAGAGGAAGCTTTGGGGTAATGTTTTCTAACTCATTTTTGGTTGTATTCCATTAATCTATAGTTATTTTCTCCATTTAATTTTGGATTTTTGGGGTTGAAATTGGGAAATATTTGAAGAACTTCTTCAATAAAGATTTCGAGTTTTGAAAAGGGATTTGTGGTCGGTTTTGAGTAATTCTTATATGGTTGGACTCGTGACTAAATGGGTATTCGTATTTTGTAATTTTTATCCGATTCCGAGAGTGGGCCCGAGTTGACTTTTTACGGTGAATTTCAGAATTTTTGTTAAAATATTGATTTCATTAATTAGATGAGCTTATTATGGTTGTATTCATGATATGCAATTTTGTTTGGCTAGATTTGAACCATTCAGAGTCGGATAATTGAGAAAAGGGCATTCTTACGGACTGATTGAGCTTGGTTCGAGGTAAGTATCTTGCCTAACCTTGTGTGGGGGATATTTTCATTAGGATTTGAGTCTTCTATGTTGATTGCAGTCCATGTACGCGAGGTGACGAGTGCATGCTCGGACTTATTTGTGAAAGGTTGGCCTTTTAGGATTCTTAGGTCCTTATATTCACTGAGTATAAAGTTGTTCTTGATATGATTAATTCCTATTTACTAGTTTCATCTCTACATGCTTTAATTAAAATTTAATTATTTCAGGATTTACTCTTATTGCCTATTTGACTCTTATTTTACTTAACTGAAGATTTTACCTCCTCTATTGTCATGCTATCTTTTCATAACTGCTTATCTTTATTTGAAATTATTATTATCTCATCCTATAATTTGTTCAGTTTTAATTAAGACTATGATTATCTTTCCGCTGCTTATCCTTAATTATTGAATATCCTTCGTAATTCCTCAACCTTAAAAGAAGTTTTAGATATCCTATATCTTAGTCAACTTGTTTTATTTGGAATTATTTGACTCATGTTAGCTTCCCTGTTGTTGAAATATATATTGTGGTATCGTTGCTACATATTAGTTTTTCCTTGTTGAGTTGATCTTTTTACGCCTAGCATTCTTTACTTTGGTTATTCCTTGCGAATTGGTCTGCTATTTCTTGTGATTTAAAGTTCTTGAGTTGATTTACTTGTCGTACTCTGTATTATTGTCATTGTTATTGTTGTACTTGTTATGGTGATGCACGAGATTTCTGCCATGCAGTTGTGGTTATTGTGATGCACGAGATTTATGCCGTGCGGTTGTTGTTATAGGGTTGCACGAAATTTCTGCCGTGCTATTGTTACTATTGATATTTGCACATGCGGCGTGACAAGGCGGGATATATATATGTGGGTTGCGTATATGGAGAGACAAGGTGGGAACATTGTTATGCACGTGTGGCGAGACAAGACGTGCACTTACTTTATTATTGCACATGTGGCGAAACAAGGTGGGCTGTGTCAGGGATTGATTTATGATGATTGTGATGGCCTGGGGGCATTCTTGTTGTTGATATTTGTGTAGTGGTACACTTACCTATGTGAGCTTTATTATGTTAAAGTTGTGAGAAAATATTTTACGTGTTGTCCGTTCTTTTTTTTTTTCTTATGCTTATTTTCTGGTATGGACTATGTTAGGACACTTGCACAAGCATACACGCAGTTAAGTACTCTTATCGGATGAGAGGTGTTCTCTATATTGTTGAGCATAGATACTCATGTGTGTTTACTTGCCTTCTATGTTATACTGGTTCTATTGGCCCGTGAGTGGTCAGTGCGGTTATGAGGTATTATGAGGGCACAGGATGCCAAGTGTTAGGGTTCAGGTATTGAGACCCGTGAGTTATGATTGTCCGAGGTTCGGTACCTCGTGGAGTTGATGACTAAAACCTGATGTAAAAGCAGTTGTAGTTGCTGAGTTATTACTTGTCATTGCTGTATTTGTGATTCCGGATTTAGGTTGTATTCCATTCATTTTTCTATGTCATTTTTATGGTATTTCGCTGATACTTGTTGTTTCCTTTCTTATTGTCATTACTGTATTGTGAGCCATATTGCATAGTCCTTATGTAGACTGTTCCTCGTCACTACTCCACCGAGCTTAGTCTTGATACTTACTGGGCACCACTGTGGTGTGCGCATTCTACACTTCTGCACATTTTGTGCAGATCCAGGTATTGTTCGTTAGTAGCTGTGCGAGTCGTTGCTGTGGAGACTCAAGGTAAACCTGATGTTGTGTTCGCAAGCTTCGGAGTCACCTTCAAGTTTTCGTTTTGCACTGTTATTCTTATTTCTGGACAGTTGTATTTAGAAGTTTTCTAGAAAACACTCTGTAGAGCTTATAACTTATACTACCGGTTTTGGGAATATTAAATTTTTAAGAGATTTCTATTTTCAAATTGTTAGATGTTATTTAAATAATGTTGTTGTTTCAATTAATGTTAGGCTTACCTAGTCCCTAAGACTAGGTGCTATCACGATACCCAACGGAGGGTAAATTGGGTCGTGGCAAGTAATGTGTATTGTACACAAATAAGATCAGATACAAAGCTTGTACTAAATAAGCTATTCTATGTTATTTATTTTTTGAATTAAAATCTATATTTAATAATATAATATAGTTCTTATTAGTCAACATATGTCAATATATTTCCTATCATAATTAAAAAAAAAATTCTCATTCAAATACTACTTTAATTAATTATGTTTTCATTTATAATTCCAAATTATCATTGATGTCTTAAAATTGCCAAGTGGCTTTATTTTAGCTTGCCACTTGGCTTAACCACATTACAAACTACCCAACTTTTAATATAATATAGATATAGAAACTGAATTATATACACAACTTTAATTAAAGATACCTAAAGTAATGTATATTGTACACAAATAAGGTCTAATACAAAGCTTGTACTAAATAAAGAATACTTATTCATCAATCTTTAATTGATTAGTTTACATACGCTCTCTACCATAATTATAGGTTAACTAAATTATACTACCCTATGCTATTTGTTTTTCGAATTAAAATCCCTATGATTCTTTCTAAAAAAACAAAAAAAAAACCTACCATAACTAAATTATACATAAAATATTAATTAAAGATACCTACAGTAATGTATATTGTACACAAATAAGGTCATATACAAAGCTTGTACTAAATAAGCTACTTTATGTTATTTATTTTTCGAATTAAAATCTATATTTAATAATATAATATAGTTCTGATTAGTCAACATAGGTCAATATATTTCCTATCATAATTAAAAAAATATTTCTCATTCAAATACTACTTTAATTAATTATGTTTTCATTTATAATTCCAAATTATCATTGATGACTTAAAATTTTCAAGTGGCTTTATTTTAGTTTGCCACTTTAAATAATAGACGCACCAAATCAAGTCATTTTTTTTTATTGGATAGAGATTATTACACTTGTTTAAGGTTTATAAAATAATATTATGCGTATCTATTTTCTTTTTGGATTTAAGCTATATGTAATGATAATATAATAATTTGATGAATTTTTAATATGCAATAATAGGTTATACTATTTTTATCCGAAGACCAATTAATGCTTATCAAAATATTCACGCTCCTTACCTTATAAATATCTTAATTATATAATTGTTTTACACTCTCAATACATAGAAGGAATTGTTTTTTACACCATTACTTCATTTAATTGTAGAAGGAAATTTTTAATCAAGGAAAAAGAAAATAATTTCCATTTAAATATTCTAGTAATATTCTGTGTCTTCCTCCAACTTAAGACACTATATAAATCCCATCCTTTACTTCCACTCAACACCATCATAAGTTTTCCGTTTCAATTCCCACTCTTCACTCCTCAAAACTCATCAAAATGGCGCTTCGTCGGGCTTTAGCGAAACGCCTAAACAATACCCTGAAGAGGGACCCACTTCCATCGGTAACGGGTCTAGATCATTCTCAAAATCATTCCACACCAACCAAAACCAGCAAAATATCGCCAGTTCCGGCGAAGTCGCCGGAGTCTATTGACTCCGCCTTATTCCGCCGGTTCCTCCAAAAAAGAGAAATCAACCATGCAGCTAGACTGCCGGAATTTTTATCTATTCCTATGGGAGATAAATTGAGAGAAAAATTGAGGTCTATGAATGTTACCGGAGAAAGGATTAGATTCGAAGGACTAGCTCCACCTGCTCCGGCGACGGAGACGGCGGATTTTCCGGCGGAGACGATGGGAAGAATAACGGTGAATGATGCTAGGAAAATTTTGAGGTTTTCACAGTTGGAGAAAGTGAGATCGAGACTTAGAGAGATACCGATGAACTCCATTTCCTACTCCAAATTTGTTGAGATCTGTAGTGAAGTTTGTAGCAACAGAGAACAGGGTTTGGAGTTTGCAAAGATGTTGGACGAGTCAGGCAGCGTCATCGTTTTTAGTGACGTCGTTTTGCTCCGTCCCCATCAGGTAAAAGTTCTATACTTTCTTTATTTTGTGTCTTTCTTCTAAAAAAATATTATATTATCATTTATTATTAGAAAGTCAAGCAATTTATTGGATTATGATTTCTGCTACAATATATATATATATATATATAACAACATGCTCGCAAGTTGGCTGAATAGTTTCCCACATGAGAGACCTATATCAATCTACCTTACAAGCAGTTTCCTCAGCAAGAGCTTGTCGCACAAGGCTTGTCTAGTACGATTTATATTTTCTATATGATTTGCAAGCCATGATTACCTAGTGCACACCCGAAGGGTAGCGACTGTCGGTTTCCCTGAGAATTTAAAAATAATAATAATAATTTTATGACGTAGGGTTTGGAAGAATAATGTGTACGCAAACCTTATTCTTTTTGTTAAGGTCGAGAATGTTTGAAATAGACCCACGCCATATATTTGACCTAATGGTGTAAAAAAAAAAGTATATAAATTAACTAATCTTATGATGCTCTTGATGTGTTACAGGTGGCAAAATCAATGGACAAAATAATATCAGAATCGATAGCATCACCAAACGACCCAAGAAGAAGAGAACTTGAAAATATGGAAAAGCAAAAGGCCTTAATTGATCAAAAGGCCCAATCACTAGTCAAAGGCGAACTTTATTGTGGGCTGGGCTTTCTAATTCTTCAAACATTGGGCTTTATGAGGCTAACATTTTGGGAGCTGAGTTGGGATGTAATGGAACCCATTTGCTTCTTTGTTACCTCATTTCACTTTGCCCTTGCTTATGGATTCTTCCTAAGAACATCAAAAGAGCCTACATTTGAAGGGTTTTTCCAAAGACGTTTCAAAGTGAAGCAAAAGAAGCTAATTAAGATTCACAATTTCGATCTTGAAAAGTATAATAAACTTCGAGAAGCATTTTATCCAACTTACTATAACCAACCATATTATGGTTTCTCGTCGAGTTCGATCATGCAAGAAGTCTAGTTTTTTTGTACTATGCATGGTTAAGTATGTATATAGTTGATTTTCTTGAAAAAATGGAGAGTATGTAGAAGATGACATGATGATGATGATGAAAATTTTGTGATGTTGGATGTTAATTGTTATGTTTCCTCGAGAGTATGGAATGAGAAACTTTAGAATTTAGATATCAAACTTGACATCAATACCATCTCTTTTGAATTACGATAATATTCGTTGGGTGTACATGGACCAGGTTGGTCTGATTTTTATCAAAATCAAACCAAATCAACTATATCGGTTTGGATTGGTTCGGTTTTGTCGGATTTTTCGAGTTTTCAGATTTTTTGTTACTTAAATATTATTTCAATCTTACTTTGTTAAATATTTGATAAGTAAATATATATTTAGTAAAAATATAAAAAAATTGACAAACATATTATCGATTAAAATATTCTTATAGGAGAATTCTATTAGTAACACATAATAGTTATTTTTTTAGTCGACTGACAATAATTTTTTGTTGATGTACACTTTTAGGTTAATCGAATCTAGTAATTAAATATAAAAATCAATATGATACCTAAATATTAACAATCACTTCAAATTCGAAAAAGATATAAGAATTTAATAGATCTTAACATATGATATGAATATGGAAGAACAAAGAGATAAACGCATTTCAGTAACACTTGATAAGAAAGTAATCATACAACCCATTATTTAAGGTCAATAAATATGGAGCGATTCATATTCTATTAAAATTTATATTCCCGCAAAAGAATCCCAAATATTTCTAGACATTTTTTAAAGAAAATTCTATATAAAATATTAAAATTATATTTAAAAATTATATATTTATATGTCGGGTTGGTTAGGATTTTTTTACTCAATACCAAACCAGGTCGGATTTTTTAATCGGTTTGGTTTGACTTTTCGATTTGTGCGGTTTTTCGATTCGGTTTGTATACCCCTAAGTATTCACGCTCTTAAACTTTCTTCTAATGTTACAAGTTATGGGAATGTTTTCACGTTCCAAGCTGCCGAACAGACCTCACAAATTTGTCTATTGGGCTACACTATCATCGAGCCTAAAAACGTGTGTACTATTTGGCCTTGTGTTGTGCCTTATAAAACTTTTTATCTCTCCTATATCATTCCAATGTGGAATTCGGCTAGGTGATATGTGTACTCTTTTTTCAGAAGTTTGTCAACCTAAAAATCTGTCAGTCCTACTTAATCCGCCTCGCCGGCCCGCCCTCCGTCGTAGACATCACAAATGCTTTACCAAATAAGTACCTAAAAGCATGTCAGTCCTAATCAACCCAACCTCATCGGCCCGCATCATAAATGTTTTACCAAATAAGTTTGAGTGATTTCAGCTTTTACCAATTTTCGAAATTTGATATCAGAATTTTGCAATTTATCAAATTATTTGACCTTTACTTCTAAAAAAGAAAAAAGAAAAAAAAGCAAGTGCAAAAGAAGTTGTAAAATACTTGTGTCTTCATCGTTATGGTCCCATCTTTTTTCCTTGTTAACAATACAAAAACCAAAAACCATCTCTCTCCTCTAACTAATTCCCTAGCCACTTTGATCCCTATCGCATACACTCTTTATTTTCACTTTACACGTTTGTTCCCCCATTCTTTCCTCTCTTGTCTTTTTACACCCTCATCTTTTCCTTATGTCTTCTTTCATAACAAATTCCACACATCACGACACTCAAAAAAATTTAAGAAACACCCACAGGCCATCTCTCCACCCCTTTTCTTTCTTATTATTTTTTGAAGAATTAACTTAAATAACAACATATCAAATTGTTTAAAGTAAAAATAGTCAGCGAACATATAATCTATGTATAATTCATGTGTAATGTATATATAACTATGTATAATCAGTATATTTATGTTAACTGGTTAGAAAAAGTAAACAAGGAATCCGATTGGCTATTTATATAGAGATCCATATTGATTTTCTCAAAAAAGAACTTACCTATCCACTCTCTCTCGACTCTAATTGCTACTTATTTAATAGTATCTCATTGAATTTTAAACATAAAAGTTGCCACTGCCAAAGTGCTTAACATCATTTTCATTACTTAGCAGTTCATATCACCTTTCAAGGGGTCCTCTATCATTGTCACAATTTTAATTTTATGTGATTGTATTTGGTTTAACATGCAGTTTAGAATTTCAACTTGATTTTTCTATCATTTCACCAATTGCGGAATATATGAAATTTTCTTCGATATAGAAAACTATGTTAATGCAAAAGTTATTTAACCAAAAATTGGTTTCATGGGCCAAATTAGTTAAATTTGTATTTTTAGGGCACAAACAATCAACTTGACTCACTTTCTCTAATATAAATAATAAAAATTGATAATAACAGCAAGTAAAGAAATCAAATATAAAGAAAATGAAAAACAATTCTTACTCATTTTCCAGATCACATTCTGATTGATTCGAGCACAATGCAGTTATATAGAGGGAATTGTAAAATGATTTCTCAGATGCTATACAATATATATAGGGGAAATGGGATTTAAATAGCAAGATTTCCCCTAATATCTCACCTATCGATTAACTACGTTTTGCGCACAGTACGTTGATAATTTGTAACTGCTCAGTGAGGTATACCAAATCTTGCTTTATTCCGGATTAATTAATTCCACTCTTTTTAAAATTACAGTACTAATGGTCCCGTTATCAAATACTCCCTCCCTCTCATACTAACAGTCGTGGTTACTAAAAATAGTTGTTTCAAATTAGTTGTCATTTTAGAAGTTCAAGACAAAACTGATTATTTTTTTTCCTTTTTTAAGTAATAATTATTCTTGATGATGGAAATAACACATAAATAAAATAAATATTCAATAAAAAGAGATTATATCATATGACATAAATAAGGGTAAAATAGTCCAATTCTTTTTCTTTTTAAGGGGCGTGTAAAAGAAAAATATGACACATAATATGAGATTGAGGGAGTAACTCTAAACTTGACTAATCTCAGACTCATCCTTCCGCAACCTTTTAATGCTCCTGACACATGTCAAGGTTTGATTAATCCACGTACCGTGTTTATTTTTTTACCAATATAAAATTAAGCCTTTTGCTTGTTTGGATAAATGTAAAAGATAAAGTAGTAGCACGAAAAGAATTCCAGTTGAAACATCACTTAAACTGAAAAACTAAGTCAAGATATAAAGAGACACCTACAGTGTAAGACAGTGCTTTAAGACAGTTCAATATATATTTCCTATATCTTCTCAAAATTATCAAGAACAACAACTTCTAAGATTACAGCCACCCAGTTGTGATTTTCCTATAAATAGTACAATAAGATCGTTCTGTTTTCTCCTAGGCAATGACAAATAAGATAAACATATCGTCAAATGAGTCCTGCAAGTTCTCTTTCTGATAAAGGCATATCAAATACACAAGAGCATCATGTCCCTCAAAATTAAGCAGCTTTGTACTAATTACATTCCCACACTTTTTAAAAAATTTATATTAAAAATTTTTTGGGAAGGTTCACAGTAACAGGGACTATAGATTCCAGCAGGAGCAGCTTAGATGTAAGTATCGTTATTCTACATGATAACACAAAACTGTTAGTTTGGGTAAACAAAATACCAAGCCATTTTTTTTTAAGAATTTAAATTTATTAATAGATTCGAGTGTGCCGGTCATTCACACCCTTGACACGTGCATCAATTTTCAAACACAACATATGCCACATTGCTGGTAAAACTGTTGCAGTTCACATTGCAAGTAAACTTTTGCTGTAGAGATGAATTTTTTTAAAGATTTAAAACTGTGAGAACTATGTTACTTTAAGAAATAGTACATATTTTAAGAGGATGTCAAGAAGTTGGTTTTACATTCATAAAAATGCATTCCCCAAGTTCAAAACAGACTTGGAGTTGTTGATCTCTGTAGCACTTCAAAAGGAAATTATCTAGTCATTAATCTTAGTTATTGTATATCTTAGAATAGTATCTGATTAATATTATGATATGCATATTCTGAAATACAAAAAGAAAGAAATCTGGTAAGATACTTCAATAAAGTAACACATTGCTATTTTCGTGCAATTGTGAATGTGAAGTGAGTTCAGACAATGCTCAACATATAGCAAGAGATATATCGCTACCTATACATACACACACTTATCATTTATAGATGTAGGTTGCTCAATTTCTGGAGTATGTGTCTGCTTCATCTGTAATCTATTGAACACCTGATGATACTTCAGTCAACTATTTAATTGCATGTGGATCCATTATAAATTTTAAACTATGCATTTAAATTACCAGCAATCAGGAGACATACTAATCTTTTTTTAAAAGATAAATAAGAATATCATAAGATTATCATCTAAGAGGTCAATGATATAGATTAAAATCTCATTTCATATTTAACACATAATTGAAAAGGTTCGCAAGCTTGAGCAGTGCACCTAGACTGTTATCTATATTGTGTAGAATGATACAAAAAGTTAAATGTGATAGTTTAATACACATCACATCTTTTTTATGCCATCTCATTACAGTCAGTGGCGGATCCAGGATTTTAAAGTCGTGGGTGTTCACTGATAAAAATTTTGAAAGAAGAGGATAAAGGAGTTTAGTTATAGGTACTAACTCAATATTTATCTAAATATTTTTATAAATACCTATACAAATTTACTAAATCTTGTTAAAGATAATGGGTGCTTGAGCACCCAAAAATAACATGTAGATCCGCCACTGATTACAATAGTATTTATCCTAGTAAATACCTTATCCTTTTATATATGTTTGAATTATGCGTACATGTAAAGTAGAGGAAAAAATAAGCCTCAAGGAGAGAACTTTTTGGGCTTTCTAAATGACATTGAGTTTCCCATTAAAAGAGTATAATCCTTAATAAGATTTCTACACCTATGACACATATATCAACAGTAGTAAAACTAATTAGTAGAATCATGGACTCCTTTCCTAAACAAAACACACCAAATTCTTTACAGGCATCTAGGATAAACAAAAGTGACAATATCAAGGCTCAGACAATCCTCTGTATGAATGTAGATTAACCTAGTTACCTCCTTACAAGTCCTTTTCAGAATATCCATATATAATTGACATCCATGAGCCAAGATCCTCAGAAAGCATCTTATCAAACATCAGTAGAGCGATCTCCGTTATCCCTGTTGTGCAATAACCTGAGTTGATTAAAACTTTAACTTTAAAAGCATAGTAATTTAATCTACAATTAGATTCATTAAATAAGCAACAATATTGACACAAGAAATGAATCCAATAGGTAATAATAAATATATTTTTCTTATTATGTAGAAGATATTATTTTTTATCCTCACATAAATCATAATATTATTATGCTTCTTGGATCTTTTTCAAAGACCAGATGATATTGAGGGGGTTAACACAGAGAGCAACAACTTAAGTTGGATACATGTCCCTATGTAATTTTTTGACGCTCAATAAAGGTAGAAAAACGAAGTAGAAACACACAATGTCATTTATTTGGACAGTCTTAAGCTATCAACTTTCATGTCTACCCTATCCGAGGAAAGCTCAAATCTTCTAATGCATTTGCAACTAAGATAGCACCCTCATCTTTCAATTCAGTCTCAGCAAAGTTTGAAACAATAAAGTTAGAGCAGTAAAAGAAAGGGGAGAAGGAACTGGACTAATAATATCTATGGAATCTTAGACATATGCAAATCAGTGATAAACCAGAACATGCATGTATAAAATAGGTAAGAAAACAGGAAATATAAAAAAAATAAAAATCATAAGTACACAAGAAGAAGACACGAATAGAACATGACAAAAGTATAAATCAAATTAACACCCAATTTCAGCCCCAAAAAGAGTTGAATGAAGCATGTTTATGAGGTTGTCATCTTGAAACCATCTTCTTATAAATGAAATAGAAATGTGTCTGAAATTCGTAAGTACAATCCACTTTTTCATATATAAGTATGAAATACCAATTAATAAAAATAATGACAATCGATATGAAAATGAAAATTAAAAAAAAAAAAAAAGGTTCTTAATAGTTTTCTCAGGAAAAAAGAAGTTCATTTATTACCTCTCAATGTGAGCCGCACACAGATCACTATAAAAGCAGCTTCTTTGCATCCTTCACCCGTTTATTCCTCTTGCGCTCCAAAAAATCCTATTTGCTATTTAGTTGCTTAGTTGCATTGAATTTTTAAAACCCCAATTTCAAATCTTAGGTTAAAATCTAAAAATTTTATTAAAGTAAAAGAAATTACTCACATGCAACACTTCAAAAATCAAAAAGAAAATAACAGCAAAATGAAGAAGAGGGAAAAAAACAGAGAAGAAGAACATACCATTTTTTGTAGAAGAAGAAGGAGGAATAACTAAATGGCTGCTAGTGAAGTGGAAAATGGAAAATGGAAGTGGAAGATAAAAATACAAAGAGCAACACATGTCATGAAAATGAGGAGAATGAAATGGCTGATATTGAAAAGTAAAATACAAAAGTGCACATGACAAACAATTGTAATTACCATTTTACCGGTGTTCGTCCATTTTTAACTCAGTTCTATATAATAGTAAATTGGCAGAATGGAGTTATAGCACTAGAGAGAGAAGGTCTACCTTCTCTCTAAAATCCTACTACCGTTCCTCCATTTCATATTTGAAGAATGCAAAATCCTGAACCATCTTTGCAACAGACAACTCAAATCCCTCCAAAACCACCGGATATTAACAATCATATACCCACCAACAGTAGCTCCATGGCTACACACGACTCTACTCCAACTTTTAAAGACAAGCTACTATGAGATACACACTCGAACTTTATCTCTATGGAATGCTTTGAGGATTTAATTGCACCTATGGAGATACATGAGCTAGATGACAAAGGTATTGGCGGAGATGAATCAAAAAATGCAGATCACATGGTCACCTTATCTGTTGAAAATATGCATAGGATCTATCATCCCTGGAGGTACTCAGTAATTATCAAATTAATGGGTAAGCGGATCCTCCATAACTATATTTGCAAGAAAATTCAAGACTTACGGAGGATTAGTGAAAAATTTTCGTTAATTAACTTGGGTGCTTATTATTACATAGTAAAGTTTGGTACAGAGGAAAATATGAACAAGGCATTACACGATGGCCCCTGGTTCATAAATGGGCATTTCCTCTCGATACAAAAATGGATACCAAACTTTGTTGCTTCTCAGGCAAAACAGCAAATTGCCGTTGTATGGGTGCGTCTCCCACAGTTACCAACTGAGTTTTATGATGCCATTATATTAAGGAAAATTGGGCGTTTACTAAAATTGATGCATGTACATCAGCAACCTTGAGAGGACGTTATGCAAAACTTTGTGTGGAAATCGCTTTAGATCAGCCAGTGAAGTCATATATTTTCATCGGTTCTCATAAATAACAAATATTATATGAGGGTGACAATTTCTTATGCAAACTATGTGGAAGATTAGGTCATTCATCCCTACAGTATCCCAACTCTGTTCCAGAAAAATCAAGAAATAATACGTTGCAACAAAGCTCTCCACAAATGTCAAAAGAAACAGATGGTGAAAATTGGCAGACAGTGGTGTTCTCTAAAAGAAAGAAGAATCCTCCAAGAACAAAGTCTGAATCAATCCAGAACACACATGATGCAGGTATTAATGTTAAAATCTTTGATGCTACCACAGGTAAGTATCTTAATACTCAAAAACTAAAATACAAAGGAAAAAATTCCTCTCCTAGTACATGATATAGGTATAAGGAAATCTCACTCAATCCCTGCTAATATTTCTAGTTCTTCTAATTCTGATCATCATCATAAAAATAATAATTCTAAATTACCTTCTAATAACCAGCCCACTATTTTGGAAAATACCACCCATAAGGTAAATCCACTTAATGAAACCAACCAATGCATGTCAAGTTGGCAGGACACACAAGATAAGAATAACAACCATGTGGCTAGATCCTACAATGACAAACTTAGTCCTACTACTGATGCATATACTACGCTTAATGATAATAGGGATAAAAATCATTTGGACTAAACCAATGAAGCTTCTCAAAGTAGTAACAACAACGTAACTATTAGTCTTAATAATGATAATATGGACGATACTTCCTACAAGGCTAATATCCCTCCAACTCAACAACACTTATCTCTTGATAATCCTAGCAATGAACAAGTGTTGGTTGATATTAACCAAGTGTCTAGTACAATATTTGAACACTTTTTTGAGTCCTCTAGCCACGAACATGGACACAATTCTAATCCAGAACATACAGAACCTTTGGAACCTTCCTACTCCCTTCAATCCATTCCTACCGAAGGACCCCAATCCATTAGGATCGAAGGACCCCGCCAATATATTCCCACTTCTACCTGGCACAGACTCAAAAATAAAATAGCAACCCAGCCCCCATGAAAACGCACCCCCCTCAACCACCCAATGCTCAAGAACTAAGAAAAAAAGTAACAGAGGAACCAGAGGAGATACCTCCTCCAAACAGGAGGTTGAGAATCAAGTTTTCAAACATAAACGAAGTCAAAGTCTCACTCTTCTAGGCGAGGCACGACTTGAGGCATGTCTTCAGTTGTCCAATTGCACTATACAGGTGCACAATGAACATAAAGACACCACAAGATCTAACAGTAGGAAAGTTGGCAATAATCATAATACCATGCCAATGGAGAAACCTATCTTCTCCTATGGGGGAGGAGGGGAGTGTCAACCTACAGAATCCAAATCCCAGGATGAATAGAGCTACAACTATTATCATTCGGAACACTAGGGGTGCTAACAATGAGAACTTCCGTAGGAACTTTAGAGATATGATAGACACACATAGGCCTTGCATGGTTACTTTACTTGAAACTAAGATGTCTACTCACACCTCCCTTCTTAATGATTTTAATTTTACGGATATGATCGAGGTCCCCGCAGAGGGAAGATCAGGAGGAATGGTTATTCTGTGGGATCACAATATGGTCACTGTCCAAAATTCTATTAGGCGAGAC
Source organism: Nicotiana tabacum (assembly GCF_000715075.1). NCBI lineage: Eukaryota > Viridiplantae > Streptophyta > Magnoliopsida > Solanales > Solanaceae > Nicotiana > Nicotiana tabacum. The sequence goes on from NC_134091.1 coordinate 12,850,289, forward strand.
CAGGAAATCCATGCTATGGTTGAGATACTTCCTAAACGCTACTCTTGGATTTTTTCTTCCATTTACGCTAGTAGTAGTAAGACTATCAGAAATCTACTTTGGAAGAACTTGAAAAATATTTATGACTCCTATAAAGGCCCGTGGTTAGTAGGGGTGATTTTAACGACGTTTTTATGGTTGAGGAGAAATTTAGTGGTAAACCTATCAGTCTCAATAGGTCATGCAAACTATGGTCCAGCATAAATTATTGTAACCTCTTTGACTTGGGATTTAAAGGAAGTAAATTCACTTGGTCAAATCATAGAAAAAAGAGAAAAAGTCTAATTATGGAATTATTAGACAGAGTGTTCTGTAATGATAAATGGGCTACTCTTTTTCCTGAAGCCTCAGTTACCCACCTGCCCAAAACCCACTCAGACCATAGACCTTTGTTAATCAAGTTGAACTCTATGCCTAATGGAAACTACGAGAAACCTTTTAGGTTAGAGACAATTTGGTGCTCATATTCTGATTTCATTAATGTGGTTAATTCTAGTTGGAAAGATAATGACTGGTGTAATGCTGCTCGATCTTTTAGAAACGATATTTTGGAATGGAAAAGAAAAACTTTTGGTGATCTCTTTCACAGAAAAAAGAGACCTAACGGTATTCAAAATTCTCCTAAATTTTTTACTAGTAGATTTCTTCAACAATTAGAACAAGATTTAATGTATGACTACAATAATATCCTTAAGTTAGAAGAAGACTACTGAAAACTTAGATCTAGAATTTTGTGGCTTAATGAAGGTGATGCTAATACTAAATTTTTTCATATCACTGCCACTAATAGGAGACGAAGAAACCATATTACTTGTTTTAAAAATGACGAAGGTCAATGGATTGATGATCACAACTCCTTGAGGGATCACACTTTGAAATACTTTTCAGAAATATTCACAACCTCTCATCTTCAAACAAATTGGTCCAAAATCCTTAATGACCCAGTCTCTTTCAATAATCCAGATCTGTCCTTATTAGACTATTCCCTACTGGATAATAAAGTCATTAGGACTGTTTTTTCCTTTAAACCCTTTAAAGCTTCAGGACCTGATGGCTTACACCCATTCTTCTTTCAAAAATATTGGAAAGTGGTGGGATAATCAGTTCTACAATTTTGCCACAATGTTTTCGCTACGCAATCCTTTCCTGAATCTATCAACAATACCTACTTATGTCTCGTTCCTAAAATTCCTAATGCTAACAACCTAAAAATCTTTTGACCCATAGGCTTATGTAATACTATTTAGAAAATTATTACTAAGATCATTTCTAACAGGATAAAGCCTTTTCTAGATAATATCATTAGTTCCTTCCAAGTCAGTTTTTTTTAAAAATAGAAGGGCTTGTGACAATACTATCATTATTCATGAAATCCTTTCTAAAGTCAATCACTTTAAGGGTTCCAAAGCTTTTATGATCCTTAAAATTGATTTAGAAAAAGCTTTTGATCGACTTGAGCGGTCTTTCGTTTATCGAACCCTTAGACATTTCAAGTTCCCCCCAAGATTACAAAGCTGATCATGACATGTATTACTACAAGTAACATCTCTATCCTAGTAAATGGATCCAAGGCTGCCTTTTTTAGTCCTAGCAGAGGCATAAGGCATGGCGATCCTATGTCTCCGTATATCTTTATACTGTGCATGGAAATGTTGTCTAGATACATTAGTCATCAAGTAGATATTAGGAATTGGGACCCTATATGCCTCAATATGTTCTGTGACTTATCAGGCCATAAGATAAATTATTCCAAATCCAAAATTATTTTCTCAAAAAATTATCCGAACGACACTGCCAAGCATATTTCTAAATTGTTCAATATGAGAATCAGTGACAACTTTGGTAAATATCTTGTCTTTCCTATTTTGCGACAGAAGCCAAAAGTCGCTGATTATTAATTCATTCTTGATAACATGCGCAACAGATTATCTAATTGGAAATCAAAGTGTTTAAGCATGGCCGGTAGAACTACCCTTATCTCCTTGACCCTCAATACTATTTCCAATCATGCCATGCAATATGCTCTTCTCCCACAAAAAATTCTGAATGTTATTGATCAAATCCAAAGAAATTTTATATGGGATAGCACTTAAAGTAATAAGAAACTCCACTTGGTTAGTTGGAAGGTAGTTACTAGTAGTAAATCCAATAGGGGGTCTGGGAATCAAGAAGGCTAAGTCAAAAAATTTGTCCCTCCTTACAGGTCTTACATGGAGACTACTAAACTTTCCTCATTCTCCTTGGTCCAAGTTCCTTATTGTTAATCATGCTACGAAGGCCAGGAAAGCTAACACTTCTTTCATTTGGAGTGTTGTCATAAAAGGCTGGTACTATTATAATAAAGGGATCATTTGGACTATCAATGAAAGGTCTGTGATTGACATTTGGAATTCCAGATGGATTCCTAACACTTCTTGTCTAAGAAATTCCATTCAATGGCCTCTCAACAAGAGTGATCACAATCTAAAAATTAGAGATCCAAGGAAGAAGAATTTATGAAATTTTTCTAAGTTGTCTTTTGACCTCCCCAATTGTATTACCGATAACATTATGACCTTAAATCTACCTCAATATGATTATACTCCTGACATTCCTATTTGGTCAGTTAGTAGCAATGGCAGGTTTACTATAAAATCATGTTACACTCTTATTGATGGTCATGAGGAAACTGACAAAGATTTCACTTGAATTTGGCATCTCAACTGTCCTAACAAGATAAAATTTCTCCTGTGGAGTTGTTTTCATGATAAACTACCATGTAGATCTTATCTTAGGCATATTGGTATGAATATTGACGCTACTTGTCCAATGTGCAAGATTGAGGATGAGACCATTATGCACATTTTCCTATGACTAATGCATTCTGGAAGAATTTAGGCATTACTCACCTCTCATTCAATGGTATAACCCACTGGCTTCTTGTAATAAAAAAACTTGAATCTTATGTTAAAACACAAATACCTTGACTGGGAGGATCTTTTTCCTTTTGTTATCTGGAATATCTGGATGAATAGAAACAATAACAATCATAACAATACTAACCATGCTCCGTCCTCTAAGATCATTTTTCAACAGGCTATGGAATACAAACTCCTCACAGACAAGGAGTCAAACCCAAATACAAAGAAGGCCATCAGAATAAGATTGCATATGCCCCCTGATGGTTGGTACAAACTTAACATAGATGGGGCATTCAAAGCTAAGAAGTTGCATTGTGGTCTAGGTGGAGTAATTCGCAACAGCTCGGGAGATTGGGTTGTTGGTTTCAATAATTACACACATGCAGCAACCCCTCTCCAGGAAGAACTATTGGCTCTGAAACATGACCTTAAACTCGCATGGGATCTCCAGCTGAAACCCTTGAAAATCGAAACAGACTCAAATGATGTGCTCAAATGCCTTGATCGTGGTTATCCAACGTAAAATACCATTATTCGTGATTGCATGTGGTTGATGCTTCAACTGGAGAAGGTAACAGTCAGGCATAATTTTAGGAAAGCAAACCAAGTGTCGCACCTTTTAGCGAAGGAAGCTTCCAAGCAGTCCAACCTAAACCAAGTCAAGAATTTTGCTCTTCCTCCTCCCTTTGTTGAAACTCAGTTTTTGGCAGATAGAGGTGGAACTTCCTATGTCAGACTACTTTCGGATAATATATGTACTAAGTTGGCTGAACTTGGCAATCATAATGCCGTAAGTGGCATATCTATGGCATGTAATGTGACTAGTTCTTAGTATTAATAATAAGTATTCCAATTCCTCAAAAAAAGAGAATTGGAAGAATGTGTGGGATATGCGAGAAGCCCATAATAAACATGATCATGATTTGGGCTGGGACTGTAACTGGGCCAAAAGCCCAAAAGTAAGCAGGAAAAAAAAAAGAAAAAGAAAAGACATGAGTTGAAAATCTTTATCGCAATCACTGTCATTACTGACTTATTGCAGGAACTTGAAATTTTGTTACCAAGTATACACTCAACATGCATATTTTCTCATCTAAGAAAAAAATTAAGATAGAAGTAAAGCCAACTCCAATTTAGGAGCCTACGCGACATATGTACCTAAATAAACAACAGTAATTTTATTACCATTAAAATGATACAAAAATATATACTTTCTCCGTCCCAATTTAAGTTACTAAATATAAAAAAATATTATTTTTTCAGAACTGACTAAAGATAAAAGAGTGTCATATAAATTAGGAAGGGGAAGATACAAAATACACCCTCACATGCTTACCAGGTGAGGGAACTCACCCCATGTGACAAGATTTTTTTTGTGTTTAAACGGCACATTAGAAATGAGGGTGAAGTGTCCAAAAGGACCAAAGCTAAGATGAGGTGTTAAAATAAAATAAAAAAATTGGAGTCAATTTAGAGGGGTTGAAAATTCCGCCAAGGAGAGCTTCTATAAGACTGAAGGACAAGACAACTAGTATCCCTATCATATTTACATAGTCAAAAGATATTCCAAGAATATTTTACATTTGCCAAGATAAATTCACAAAATTGGGATGAACCTATAAATCATTGCATAAATAGTGGTGATGGTTGTAATTACTATGGAAATATGCAGTGAGATGCATAATCGCGCTCTACTCAACCCTTGCCATAAATTAATAAGAGAGACTGCCGAGGAAATGAAGTTGGCATTGAAAACGAGAGGGAACTCTATCGTCATAAGGTAGGTTTGCGTACACACTACCTTTCCCAGACTCCACTTGTGGGATTACACTGGGTTTGTTGTTGTTGTTGTAGTAGTAGTATTGAAAACGAGAGGGAAGAACTTAGTGTGCCAACAAGATCAACTCCTCATCTTCTTACTTGATTTTAATCCAGAATGGTTTTTGTTTCTTTTCTTGCCACTCTTTTCAGTCTCCGGCTCGGAATGCTTCTCAAGCTTGAATTTGTTGGATTTTACACTGATTACACCACCAGGAACTATCTTCCCACCACCATTCTGGAGAGCATTTTCAAAATCAGCTTCTCTGTCCACTATAGCGAACTGCTGAAATAGTTCTGGATTCAACAAACCGTCCGACTTGGCTTTCATCTCATCCTACATATGATCTTAGGTAAGTAGAGAACTTTCCAAGCGGGGGAAAACTTGCAGAGACGATGGTAAGCATTTTCAAACCTGGACTTTCTTTGCAGCATCGCGGAGATCTTCATCCACAGATATAGAATGTGGTTCCGTCTTAATCTAAAAACAAGCAAGAAAAGTGAATGTTCAGCAAAGACAGATGAGCAGAAGATAAGCAGTTACAGTGCCTCAACTGCTCTTTGATTAAAACTAAATTGTTCATATTTCGAGGCAAACTAACACGAGAAGTGTTGGAATATTTGCTTATGTTGACTAATTGATACACAGCATTATGACACATGCAGATATTGTTCGCTTGTTAATGTTAGATTATTTCAACTGCTCTTAGCATAGGACGTACGCGAGAGTGAAATATAACTCATCTACTTACCACTTTAAGCTGAGATACAGTTGAGTCAATTTCTTTTGATGTTAGATTATTTAGGTATTTGCAAAGCCTCTTCATGACTTTCATGAACAAGGACAATATCTGCTGCCTTTCCAAATTCATTTCTCCCTGTAAAATAAGAATTAAAAAGAGTAAACTCAGAGCACTGGAATTCATTAATGAAAGTACCTTATTTTGGATGCAAAGGAAAACTAGCCGCCTAAACAAAAAGGAGAAGGGTATTTCACTGTCCACGGTCTGACAGTGTAGAATAAACTATTAAAATAAACACTAGCAAGCAAGCAAACCTCTATTTCAGGGATGTCTTTGTGCTGCAGGCCATAGCAAAGCAAAAGCGAAGCCTGGGCATATGAAAGTGATACTGGCAAATGCTCCAAAAAATACATGCGCGCAAGTTTTTGAGCAACATCTCGAATCTGTGAAAAAATAGCTCATGCAAATATTTAACATGGAAAATATGCAAAAAACCAAATGTCAGGCGCTTTTGAGATATTTAAATATCGCAGAATTAAAGGAAAGGTAGTTTTATCCTCCTTAGATGTTATGTCCACACACAAAATATTGGGCACTTTTGAAGGGTTTTTGTGCGGCGGCCACATCTTTTACCCCTTTATTTCTTTCCCCTGTTATATTATTGGTCTTTCTAATTCTATGCACCGGATAACATGACCCTTTGTGATCTCCATGCTTAAAATTCTTTAGATATCAAATATCTAATTATAGGATTTTCTTCCCATGTATCAAATTAGAACTTCAACCTTTATAACTGAAGACCTAGACACAAAACAGACAAAGAGAGGACAACGATACACCTGCTATTAAATTATAAAGAAATATAACAGACATATTTCACATATCATTTTTGGTTCAGAATTTTCTTGTTGCCAAAAGTAATATGTACCAATATGAGTTACCTAAAAGTGAATTCCAGTTGATTAATGGTGTTTCAAATTGGAGAGATGCACAACTTTAAGCTCTTTTTGGTGTTTCAAGTTGTTCAGGCATGTTTACCACTATGTTTTTCTTCTTAATCACAAGCTCAATATGATTGTAGATACTGAAACATACATCTCAATAGTGCACCAGAGAATATTCTATCACTACTTGATATAGCATATTTTCATCTCATCACCAATTGAGATCTAACCAGGAGAAGTCAATCAGGTTGTTTGAGTGGCTCAAAGTACTCAGGTTCTTTCTATAATATGACTGTTGGTAATAGGACGTCCACCGACTTAACACTGCATTACATGATATCTTGCTTCACTACTTAATATAACGTATTTCTTCCCTAAGCAACTCATTTCTTACCAAGGGATAGTCAATTAGGCTATTTGAGTAAGCTTCAAGCCTCTTCATCTCATGAGGTTCCAAAACAAACTTCATGAAGTTTAAGAATTCACTTGAAGCAGAAGCAGTAGGGTCCTGCTCGACAAAATTGATCTTCGGATCAAAGACACTGCACGATTATGGCCATCATAAGAATATGTAAAGAGACATACATATTAACTAAACACCAAAATATTCAATTTTACCTCATAGCAAGCTTGTAGTTCATCTTCCGGTAGGTAGAACCCAACAGTTCGACTAACCTTCGCTTGTATTCTGAGAATGTTATAGACAACATCAATATATCGAAAGAAAAAGAAGAAGAAAAGAACTAATAGAATAAATATTAGCTACTACAAGATCTGCAGCTAGTTAGATTGACGGGAAGCGGATAGAAAGGAAGGGAGATAAGAAAGTGAGGGGGCACCACATGAAAACTTGTATATCTCTGTTTTCTCCAAAATTTGAACCGGGGTGAGGAAGACAATTTTCACCTCCTCGATGAGATATTTTATAATTCCAGAGGTTGCTTGTAATAAGAAGTCACTACTCTCTTGACAATGTAAAAAAACTAGGGAACATATATTAGGAATCATAAAATTTGTGTTCCTTTTTATCATTGCAAAAGATTCTTCCATCTCCTTTAAATTTTCGAGAAGAACAAAAGCAACTGATACCTCGGTAGTAGGGACCATAAAAGCCACACGCATCTGACCCAGCAGCTTCAACATCATCATTTTTCAATGCCTTCAAGACCATGCATGTGTATTCACCAGTTACGCTGTTCTGATTCATCCAATCATATGTTATCCAATCATATGTTTGATCACAATTAGTCCTCAATAGCAAACATCTAAAGAGAATTTCAGGAACAAAGGACTCCGAGACTTACCGGGGCATTGCCTATGAAAAATGGAGCAAACTTATGTTTTCTCCAAAAGCGGAAGAGATCCAATGTAAGTCCAAATGAGACCCCAAGGTAATGGAGCCTTTCAGGCCGTCTTTCACGTAATGGGACAAGCAAAGGAGGAAGATCTGTTCTTGATGTTATATTTTCTTCGAGCAAAGAGAACTGAAAGGAAGGTAGTTTGAATTCAAGAACAATTACCTAAAAAGGTTCTAATTCCAAATAGAAGTTTTCTAGATTTTTCAACCATCTCACTTGCCATATTACAGATAATGGTCAATCAGAAGGCCTTAACATGATATATCATGCACTACAAAGTGCTATGCAGACAAACCACATCAACATGAAGCAACGACAGATTCAGTGAGTAATAGTATTATGATTTAACATTGTTAAAAATTAGTACCTTTTGCAGTTTTCGAACACCCAAATGATAACAGGAAAGCCCGTAACCTAAAGCACAAGTTGCAAAATTAGATCAAATAGGAATACCTTCTCTGCAGCTTCAGTTACATTGACTTGCGGAGTCTCCAGAGCATCTTCTGTCTCTACTTCAGATAATTGAGTCAACTGACCCTCAAAGTACCTATTAACAGTAAATTAACTTATTGTGCCTCAAAAATTCTATGTAGGAAAGATAAGCAATAACCTACTACGTGAACGACGAATAGAAGGGAAAAAAACAGAGTGGAGAAGAACTGGCTTTTAATTTTTGATGGGCTGCATATATATATAGAGAGAGACATATACATATATACGACTTTCGCTAACCTACTACATGGTTGTAGCAGGTTTCCTTAAATACCCTGCCAACACATTAAATAATAACAATGAGAGGGCTTTTTGGTCTTTCTACCTAAATTTAAACCCAATATTTTTATCCACTATGTTTTTTTCCCTTCTCTCTGTCGTCCATTGTGAAACCAAAGCAACACCTGGGGCCCGGGGTTGTTCCTTTAAGCAGTGGTTTCAGCATGTATTAAGACTGTCATTAACAAGTTGTGTAATGAATGAGATAATGCTTGTTCTGATAAACACCAGAGATACTTGGAGAAGCTGAAATCGATGAAGGAGATACACTTTGCGGAAAATGGTGTATTTGGAAAATTTCTCAACTGAGGGGGGTGGAAGGAGGGCACCGACACAGAAGTTGAGACCATAGATAATTTTATCAAATGATTTGGGTGGAGAGCGGTACTTTCTAATTCTTTTATAGGACGGAATTAGCAGAGGTTAATTTGAGTTTCTTGTTCAATGTGTATATATGCGTGTGTGTATTTGTTTGGGGGGAGGGGAGGGGGTGTTTGGTGTTTGCTAACACATTATTGTGCTATAGCCCACGCCATTAGTGTGGGTCATTCCTCAGCATATATTTCTTGTAAAAAGATAGAGTGATGAACTGGTTACGAGGGTATTTTTGTAAACAAATAATTCTTTTAAAAATTGTGCAATGCTTTAATAAATCAAACCAAGCAATGGATAAGAAATATGTCAGCATAACTAATGCAAACATAACTAATACCAGCATTACTAATACACTTCATTCAGCATTATTCTTATGCACCCTACCAAACGACCCCTACATGAGTGTAGTAGCGAACACCATCCTTATCAAAAGTGAGGACGTTTCTGTCCTTTCATTAGATAAATTAAAACCAAACACACCCTCCTCTATTCTTCGCTCATCCCTCCCGCCTTCTTCTTTCTCTACCCTTGTGAATTCCTCCGCTCCGCCAGCTCCAATCATGTTTCAGTTCAAGTTTCTCTATTCTCACATTAGAGCTCATAAAAATTAAAAGCCACAAATTCAAACAATATTTTGGTGTCAAATGGTAATCATTGAAAGATGAATGCCGCCCATTTACAATAAATTGAAGTAATTTATGTGAAGTAAAAATTGAGAAAAATCAGAAAATAACATAACGGGGGAGAAATAAAGGGTAAATGGGCTTACTTTCAGTATAAACATATGAACTGAAAGGATGGAATTACTTAGAATTGTCACATCATTCACCGGAGGATTAAAGTGTGTGATAATGGCTTGAACTCTCTTTCTCTTTAGGGCATTTCTACTTAAAACCTCTCTTTCTATTTTGCTTCTCCGAGGATTGAAGGGATCTGAAGTGATTACCATTTAGCTTCATAGTCCCTTTAACTTGACTTTTTTTTCCTTTATATAGTTTTTCATGAAATTCTTGATGATTACCCATGAACAAACTATTCTTAATGATTACCCAAACAAAGAGATTAACTCTTTTTTTATAGAATGATAACAGTAAAACAAAGAGTTTACTCTTAAGTTCAATGTGTGGGAGAATAGGGCTTCTTGCTATCCAAAAGCTACCTTGATAGCATGAGGGAGGGAAAAGGTTTATTATGTTAGCTTCCAGATGATGAGAAGTTGTCTCCATTTTAAATAATTAGTTGCCTTGGTGATGGATGAATTGACTCGACATATTCAAGGGGAGGTACCCTGGCCTATATTATTTGCAAATGACAGTAATGATTGACGAGACACGCGGCAGAGTTATCGATAAATTGGGGGTTTGGAGATAAACCCTAGAGTCTAAAGGTTTCAGGTCGAGCAGGACTAAAACAAAGTACATGGGTGCGAGTTCAATGACGCATCACATGAAGCGGATGGGGAAATGAGGATTGATACACATGTCATTTCCAGGAGAGGAAGCTTCAAGTATCTTAGGTCAATAATTCAAGGAAATGGGGAGATCGACGATGATGTCACACATCGTATTGCAGCGGGGTAAATGAAATGGAGACTTGCATCTGATGTCCTATGTGATAAGAATGTGCCACCAAGACTTAAAGGTAAGTTATATTTAGTGGTTATTAGACCAACTATGTTGTATGGGGCAGAGTGTTGGCCAATCAAGAACTCACACGTTCAAAAGATAAAAATAACGAAAATGAAGATGCTTAGATGGATGTGTGGGCATACTAGGAGAGATAAGATTAGCAACGAAGATATACTAGGCAAAATGGGAGTGGCCTCCGTGGTGGACAAAATGCGGAAAGCGAAGCTAAGATGGTTTGGGCATTTGAAGAGGAAGAGCATTGATACCCCAGTGAGGAAGTACAAGAGGTTGGCAGTGATAGGTCTAAGGAAAAGTAAAGGTAGACCGAGGAAGAGTTGGGGAGAGGTGATTAGACAAGATATAACACATCTTTAGCTCAACGAGGACATGAAGCTAGATAAGAGAACATGGAGTAGAAGGTTAGTAGGTAGTCGAGCATTTTCTCTCTTTTCTGTGGGAGACATGGTTCTAGTTTAGAGCACCTTATCTGCTCCCTCTTCGTCTTATCAGTGTTATTATTATTATTATGTTATTATTATCTTATGCTTCAAATTTATTACTACTGTTGTTTCTTTTACTTTTGTTACCTTTACTATTTTTGTTGTCAATACTTTCTTTTATTCAGTATTTTTATACATGAGAGGATGGAATGGTAATTTTTACTGATATGTTTAATGAACTTGTAAGAGTTGGCTGGTCTCTACCTCACACAAGGTAGGGATAAGGTCTGCGTACACCCCACCCTCTCCAGATCCCACTTGTGGGATCATACTGGATATGTTGTTGTTTTAAGAGTTGGCTTTTTCTCTTAAAAGTGTTGTCTTTTACTAGTGAACTTATAAACTGATTAATTTCTTGAAGCACTAATTTCTAATGATGTTCTACCACTTGTCTTGATATCTTCTTACTTTATTCCCAGCAAATGTGATCAAAGCAACTGTCAAAATCATATGGAAACCGGAAGATGTGAGACTTGTGAAATTTGATGCTACCTGGTTAGGAGTTCAACCGCAACAGAACCATAACCCATCTGCAACACCACAGTGAGACATGGTTAGACATGCTGATAAAGTAAGGAATAAAATGATCGAAAATTATCAAAAACCTCCCTCCATGTCTGCTTTTAAACACAAACTATGCAGACCTTATTTCAATGAGATGGGTTAAGATGACAAGACTTCTGTCATATTCCAAATCTATCTATATGCAGCTTTAATTATCAGTGATAAATTTTGTATGGCAAACAAATCTCCCCTTAAAACTCTTTTTATACTACAAAATTGGTGTGAAACCTTCACTAATCTCTTCAACAATAACAAAATGTAAAACAATCTTCCTCCTGATAGAATAAATCAACTAATAATGACGATGGGTTAAGCAGACCGAGAAGAACTTCTGTATTTGGTCACCAATAAACATTTTGTTGCTCAGTGATTTTGAGCGTGAAGCAAAACAAAAAAAAAAAGCGACAAGGGGTTGTTTCGCTTAAAGCGTGAAGCGAAGCAGTAGCTTCATTGAAGTGAAGTGCAATAAAAAAGTATATCAAAATAAACCTTAGAGCACATGAAAAAACACAGAGAGAAAAAGAAAAATAAATAAATAAATAAAATTCAATTAAATTAACAAACTAAAAAAAGAAATAGAATAATTTAAAAATTCAATTAGATTAACAAAGTGAAAAAAAAGAGAGAAGACAAATAAATAAATTCAATTAAATTAACAAACTGAAAAAGAAGAAATAGAACCATCTAAAGAATTCAATTAAATTAACAAAGTAAAACAAAAAGACAAACAAATAAATAAAAGAAGAAGAAATTATTCTATTCCTTTTCTCTGTAAAAAAAGTAAAAAGTCCACCTTCTTAAAAAAAATCCACCTTTTTAAAATAAAAAATAAAAAATGCACGCCTCCCTCGCTGAAGTAGCTGCACACGCTTCATGCTTCAGTGGACGAAGCGCTCGCTTCATTAAAACCACTTCGCCTCAGTCATCTGAAGCGGACTACCCTTTGCTTTACCGCTTCAACGCTTCCTCCAACACTGTTATTGCCTTCTTAAGGTTTTTGTTTAAGTACTATAATTATACTGTAATCTATTCTTTAGGATGTAATGTTATGGCTCTATTGGTTTTACACATGTAAGTGAATTTAACTTTTTTAGGTTTAAATTGGTTACATTTGACAAATACAACAGTATATGCAATTTTAATAGAAGTACCCCTGCCATATTATCAAGTGCATGAAGAATGGTAATTAAAAATTAGTAAAAAATATAGCATGAAATTCTTGAAGTTGAAAGTTTTATTCTCTTTTCCTAGGTCTCTTCTTCCAATATCAAACTATTTGTCTTTTAATGCGAAACAAGGAGGTTCCCTAACATCTTAAACCACGAAGGAGATCAATATGACAAAGATAAACCTAGAGGGAAGTCTCAGAAGTTTTTCATAATTTTTTGAATTGGTAAGCATTACCCTCATGGCATTCGGATGTGTAGCAATGCGTACGATGCGGGCACCTGAAAGGCTTGGGAATACGTCATCAGCAAACTGCTGGGAGAACTTCCAAGGTATCTGATCTCCAAAGGGCTGGTGACCTTCCCTTAGAGCTCTTTTAGCCGACTCTTGGGTGATTTGCCCCTCCAGGCAGACCTGTGTGTTTAAGTCAAATTAAGACATAGATCAAAAACTCTTAGTGCTGCTTCTTTGATTCCAAGAAACTGTTAAGTTGAAATAAATACCACCTGTTTAATTCTCAGAAGAACTAAATTGAACCAGAAAAAAAAAGCACGAAGAAAAAGTAATCTATATCAAGTAAATCTTCAAAGTTCGTGTCTCTAACAAATAAGGCTTATGATATCATGAGAGATAAACACAGACAATGTCATTGTTCGAGGCCAACGAGTACTGTCCTTATCAGAAAGGACTTAAGAAATCAACCTTACATGATTGACTTATCAAACAAGACCCCTAACCTGGATGACACACAGAATATCAGGAAGACGATTTTCTGATTCATCAACAGAACCTGTGAAAACAATAGTTAGGCGCTCTTGCATTTACTTAATGCGCAATTAATCTATTATGTTCTATTGAAAAAGCATCAACTGGTTTTAATCATACCAAGTAGCACAAACAAGTGGTGAGCTGGAGCATCAGCCATCAATTGTAAATCATTTGGAGAATTTTTGTAATGCGAAGCAACATAGAGGGCCATCATTCGCTGCAAATGTTTCAATGCAAAAGGATCACAATATATCAAAGTTGACCAAGCAAAAATCAGCCTAACTGTAAACAATACATTACTTCAAGAGGAAAGGTGATTTACCTGCAGAAATAACTCACTATCTTTATGATAAGAGAAAAGTGTGTCCCGGTTAACGTAGTAGAGATCACAATCACCCGGTTGTGGTAACCTGGTGAAAATAGGAGAATTGTAACTGGAGATAAAGCATGGTTGACTTCTGTAGGAACTAGGTTAAGCCAAAGATGTTTTACCTTCTGATACTTGGGATAGTATTTGTAACATCCAAACAGAGCAAAGCATTAAGCCATCGTTCAATGCGATCGCCAGATGCATATCTAATGGATTCACTCAATTCTATCTTTTTAAAAAGCCGACCTACATTTGAGGGGAAAACTTAGAGTTTAAACAACTAGACGAAAGAAACAAGATTTTGCACAGACCTTTGACAGTTGATCATACCACTACTTCAAACATGGATAATCATGAGAGGCAAAAGTACATCATAGAAAAAGAGTGACACTTATGAATGAACAAAGCCCTGAGAGAAAGCAATATATTTTTAAAGACAAGAGCGTATTGTCAGCATTTAATTAAATTGGAACGTCCAGTCATAGGAAACTTTCCATCATTTAAATTCACAGGTGGACCTGCAAGAACATTGGAGTTGGAATATTTTAAAAGCATGTATTATAATTATATACTTTGAATAACTCCAGCTTTATTCACCAAAATACTTGGTTTTAGTTGCAAACATTCAGTCATAGACCTGCATTGCCCAAGGCACAATTTAAGGCATGAATTAAGATAAGAAAGACTATGTTATTTAACAAAAACAGGCACAATTCCAGATGTATCTCCTGGCCTTTAGTAACTATAAGGAGTTCCGAACCCAATAGCACTGCTCTCTCATCTCAGTTTTCTTTGCTTACCTAGTTCCTCCTGATACCATTATTTCAGGCCACATGGACTCTACGCACCATAAGTCGAGTGATGACTAGCAAAACTGGAGCTGAAATACCTGAAAGTGCATTGTCTGCACTTTTGGACTTCTGACTTTGTTCCTCTAGTTGCTGCAGCAACTTCAATGATAAGGATCTTCCAGTACCTTCATAGCTTTTAAAAAGATAACAGGAATAGATTCATCATCAGCGCCGTTAACCCCAGGGTAAACACACAGGACTGTCAGAAATATTCTTCTGCCGTATAAGTGAGTAAAAAACAAAACTACAAGAAGAAACATATATTGGTAAAGGAGGTTCTTTGGTGTAAGAAACAAAACTACAAGAAGCAACATATATTGGCAAAGGAGGTTCTTTGGAGAGCATAACATTACTAGAAGGAAACTAAGCAGAACACTGCCTCATACCCGTTCACAGTTGATGCAAGGAAGACGAGGTATGGACCAAGCAAAGATCTGACAACAGGTAATGGAATAGCTGCTGCTTCATCAACCACCAACAATTCCACTTGTGATAGCTTTTCATGCTCATGTGGTAGTATATACTGGCATTGCATAAATGATGCAGAGAATATCAGAAACTCAGACAAAAGGAAAATTAATTGCATTACACATGATAAAGTACATCAATGATCGGATACTTGCAAAAACGCTTTGCAAATAATGAACAATACGGGTGTAAAAGATACATATGTTTGTAAGAATAGGAAAAATAATAGTTTAGTAATACCAATATATTGACAACCTTAAGAGAACACAGTAGCACAAGAGAGAAATACAAGAAATCTAGCCAGCATACAGAAATCACCACCAAGAGGAATTAAATTAGAGCAAGCTTTCAAAATGCCATCTAATGTTCAGGGACAACAGAAGGTGCAGAAAGTGATATCAGATTCCAGGATTATTCCCGCACGAATGAGCTTGGGAAATGGAAGAGCCATTATCATGATATAACTCTTCCCCAATATTACTGACCTGAATTGTTTGTCTGTGCTGCTTATAGATGTTGATCCTCACGATAGATTTTTTAAACTCCGGATTATTGCTTATCACAATATCATAATCAAGGTGTTCCTGTAAAATAAGCATATAGTAAGTTACAACATCTCTATATACCATCAGCAGAATGTGAAATCAATCACAGATACCAACTATATGTGAGACAGGGAAAAATCCCTTACACGAGAACTTTAAGAAAATCTTATACCATGTTTATGTTTTTACGCATATTTCAGTAGGGGAAGCATTTTCTCACTTAAAAGGACTTGAAGGGCCAAATGGCTGACTCGAAAGGAAAAATAACATCCCTGGAAAAGATAGATTTCATAGAGACTGAAAATCGACCCTGCTCAAACAGATATATCTGCCTCTTACCTTGTACTCGAGCATGGCGAAACCCTTGCAGACAAAGTCAAACAGAGTTTTCAGATTTTCAGGACTAGGCGCTGTTACATAAATATTGGAATACCTGAAATAGCGAACTATAGAAGTTAGTAAAGCACAAAGTAGGATCACAGAGGAACCCAAGGGTGTAGCTTAGTGGCCAATGAAATGGGCGGAGAACCATGAGATCTCAGGTTCAAACCCCAGTAGAGACAAAAAATACTAGGTTACTTCTTCCCATCTGTCTAAGCCTTGAGGGACAGAGTTGCCCGGTACCTGTTGCGGGTGGGGGTAGCAGGTATCTGGTGTATTTAATCGAGGTCCGCGCAAGCTAGCCCGGACACCACCGTTATCCAATAAAAAGGTAGGATCACAGAGAGGAATGAATATTGAAACCAAAACCAGATTTACCCTGCAGCAACAGCCCCTGCAATTGCCAACCCAAGAGCAGCTGACTTCCCCCGGCCACGAGCAGCAAGCAGAGCAACAGTACTTCGGAGCGTCTTATCCAGGATAGCGTCAAGAAATGTGATCACTGCTTTTCCCTATTTCATACTGTTTGATTAATAGCACCTTACAGTAATAGGACAAAAAAGTTTAAATTGCGGTGGACAGACAACTGCTATTTATGTTGAACTCGGTATTACAAAGTTAGATATTGAATCCATCCATTTAAGCTAGTAAAAATGGTTCTTTCAAAAATTTACTAAACAATTAGAAAAGACTTAAAGATTTATTTAATGAAAGCATGGAAGAACAAGAAGTCATTTTTTATGAAAGGGAAATGTAGGAACTCCAACAGATAATAATTGACGCAAGGAGGACTTAACATGCTAATAAAATTACTAACTTCAAGATTCAAAGCCCACAAAGCGATATTTCTTTATCAGCAAGTCATATTCTTTTACTTAGTGAGTGAAGCTCTGTTCTATTT
Organism: Nicotiana tabacum; assembly: GCF_000715075.1. Lineage (NCBI taxonomy): Eukaryota > Viridiplantae > Streptophyta > Magnoliopsida > Solanales > Solanaceae > Nicotiana > Nicotiana tabacum. Next base: position 12,867,380 of record NC_134091.1, read on the forward strand.
ATCAAAAGTCGTGAAGCTTTATTTTATGAGCGATTGGCCCAACCGAACTGCATGATTCTACAACAAAAGGATTTGCACAATTCAACCAGCGGCTTCTTTAGTCTGCATTCATTATCAACACTTTGGATGGAGAAATCTACTTTTGGTGATTTCATCAAAAATTAAGAAAAAATCATATTAGATCTTTTAAGTGCTGACAACTCTCACAATTTTGACTTGTTGACAGTTAATTTTCAATCCAAAAAAGTAGGAAAAGAATTATTCAAACAGAGAAGGAAAAAAACCGGTACAAGCACCAATAATGATTAAGCTTTAAATCAACAAGCTCAAAGTTTTGGACAAGTTCTTATGTATGGTTGTACTTACTACAGCACCCACTTTTTTTTTTAATAAGGTAAATAATTTTATTAACAATTGGGGTGAACCCTGTATACAAGCCATATACCAAAAGAAGAGAACCTATACCAAAATATGGTTCTCCACAAAAGAGGCCCAATCCTCTATACAAACCGGAACCTCATGATTACACCAAAAATAAACGAGAAACAAAAGACTATATTGCAATTTTCTAAAATCTTGTTCCACCTCTTCAAATGACCTCCTATTCCTCTCTCCCCAAATAACCCACATGATTGCTAAGGGGGCAACGCTCCATGACCTAGGGTTCCTACTCCCCCTCATGCGAACCCAAATATGCAACGCCTCCTTCACTGCGCCTGCCATCACCCATAGTATCCCAAACAAGTAATGACCAACTTCCACAACCGATTAGCCACTTGACAATGCAATAAGAGATCACCTACATCTTCGCCCAAGCTCTTGCGCATGAAACACCAAATAACATGAATAATCCTCCCCTTAGATTTTCTACTGTCAAAATCAAACCCCTTGCTGCAAACCACACGAAGAAACACACCATTCTAGGTGCTTTGGGAATCCCAATAGAGCGAAGAGGAAAAATATGCTCCTCCCTCTCTCTCTCTCTCTAGCAGCCTCTTATAAAAAGATTTATCAGAGAAAATACCCTCCCTACCCTCTCGACACCTCCACATATCGGATATATTATTTGACGAATCCCACCCATACAATAACTCGATCAAGTTGTGGAACTCTTCTATCTCCCAATGTTGTAGGTTCCTCCGAAATCTCAAATCCCAAAGAACTATCCCCTTATGCTATCTATTTTTTTTTAAAAAATCCTCCTATTAACTGCGTATTGTCTGATTACTTAGTGATCCTAGTTACCAGTGGTTGCAACCAATCCAACATTACGCCACAAAAGAAAAGGACAAAGTGTCCACCGTAAATGTAAATTTTACCAATTATCAAGTCATTATCTCCTGTTAATCTTGTGTTCTATACAACCTTATCAAGAAAATAAAATCTTGTGTTCTATACAATAACTCAGTTAAACATCTACCTTGCATGCAAGTAACTCTTATCCTGGGGTTAGTTCCACATAGTCTAGTAAATGGCTACGAATGACATATTCAGAGAACAATTGAAAAAACAAATGCCAACTTTTACAGTTCAAGTAACTAACCTGGTCCAAGGTACAGCATTTACGAATAAGAGGACCAACAGGGAAGTCTTCATTCAATTGTTCTTTTAAATTCCTTAATTCCCTTTCTGCTTCTGAAAGCCCCTCAGAATCCTTTATCAAAGAAAGAATCATGAATGCTTATATCAAGAGATTATCAAAGATAGTTACCTTGTACTAAAAGTGACTCCGGAAATAGTAATTCTTTCACAGTTCAACATCTGATATGGTGTAATTATATATGAGAACTATAATTTATATGGACTATCATCTAAATCAATGCCTATCATCTAAGATATAGAAAACAGTAAATAGTACGGACCGAACCGATCCAGGAAGAACTTTACCTCTTGAATTGGAACAGCAGTAATATTCTTCATGTGGAAGGAGATTGGTAGAGTTTGTAATTCATCATTCATGACAATACATGTTTCACATGATGCAATAGAGAGTATAAAACGCTCATTAAAGCGAGGGGTAGCGTGTGCATGGGATTCCGTACGAAATCTGTTGTGAACATCCTGCATTTTCACAAAACTACAGTGAGTCTTACGATTAAGCACGCATTGAAAACCAATTAGCAATCTGCAAGCCAGTAGTAGCTTCTTCATTCAAATACTCTTCTTCTTGTGTGTGTGTGTGTGTGTGAGATCAGTTGAAATCTTATTTTACAATAAAGAGCAAGAAAAAAACAAATAAGAAGTAAAAAGGGAAGGGACATCATGAATCTACTACTTATTCAAAGTTTTCCGGCCTAGAAAGCAGAGCAGTTGGGACTGGAGTGTACCATGGCCATGGCGTAGAGGCTCTTAAGAGAGGACAAAGTGCGAATCAACAATAAAATTAGCCCACCACCTTCAACTGTCTCTATTGTTCTCGCAAGAAGATTGGGTGTCAAAACCTCGAAATCCTAGAACATCATAGAGGAAAAGAAATGAAATATTCCAAAAGATCATGATTACATTTACATAGAGGCTTAAAAGAGGAAATAGGAAGTCGATTTGCTGCAAATAGTTCATGGAGATTTAAAACCTCTCATTTACCTGTAGTACACACATGCCATAAGTGTTTCCTAGAATTCTTTCTGAATCTCTATACAAGCAATAGCTGACGCCTCCCGTTTCAATGAAAAGTTCAAAAGGTTCTACTTTTTCAGGGTCCAGTAGTCCCCTCTGCATATATTTTTTTCACTTGCTTCTTTCTCTTCTGCTTGTGACTGCAAAAAGACGATTGCCTCTATCACTGACAAACTGTCTAAATGACAAATAACATCCACTGGCAAACTGAGATGAACGCAGTGAGAAAAAAACACAGAACAAAGTCCTCACTAATCACTTGCAAGATAATCAACCCAATATAACAACCTCCACAAAAGAATGACCCTAGCATTCCTTCCAGTGCCTGAAAATTTGCCAGTAAATTTACTCCAGATATAAAGCTGAAACTAACTTTTCATGCAACAAATAGAGTGACTAAAGTTTCAAGACAACGACTACGCCTCAATCCAAACAAGTTGGGGTCAACTATATGAATCGTCACTGACAATGTTACTCCATATAAACTCATGGCAGGGCAATATTATCCAAAATAACAATAATAATAATAATAATAATAATAATAATAATAATAATAAAAAGTACTAGAATGCATTATATTGACATATAAATCTCTGAAAGGCTAAACAACTCCAATAAAAGCATAGGATGCAGTGACTAAAGTTCCAATATTTAATAATAATATTCCCTAACATCAAACTTCGACTATGCAGAATAACTGCTACAACAAAGTCAAGAATTTTGGTCAAGCAGCTCCATAGATTTTTCACAGTTTCTTAATGTCAAATAAAATCCATGGCAGTTTATACAAATTACAAATTTTAATCTATGCCTCTCTGACTTATTAAAGGCAGGAGGTAAGGTCTGCGTGCACACTAGCCTCCCCAGACCACACTTGTGGGATTGTTTTAATCTAACTTCCATATAGAATTAACAAATTCACATTTTAATAAAGGCAAAAATTAACAAAAACGACTATATCCATAATTAAAAAAAAAAATCGGAATAAGTAGAGAACCAACCTACTAAGTTCAAGTTTGTCCTTATAGCACCAAAGCACAGTAGGCCGTGACCTCACTAGAGCTTTACTCAACATGTAGTGCAAATTAACAATCTGTTATATAAAAAAGTGAAGAATCAGAATCAAGTTCAAATTTTTAACAACATTTACGCAGATAAAAAGGAGGAACGAAAAGTGCATGCCTGGTCACGGGATTTGTCACCAATCATGACAAACATAGAACGGTGACGATTTCTAACCCCATTCTCTATTAGGGTTCTAATGTGTTCATCCACTCTAATCCTCATTGTTTTCTACTAAGGGTTTTCTTTGTTTTCTACTAAGGGTTTTCTTCTAGCTCAACTGCTAGTAATATCTTTTAGGACTGCTATGTTTCTGTCTGCGGTTGGTATATTTATACATTTCCCTTGCCTATTTTCGGTATTTAATTACTTAAAATTCTATAACTTTGATTTGTTAGGTTGGAATATTAAATAGTGCATAAAGCCATGACCAAGTAAGATACTCATAAATATGAAAATAAAATATTATAATATAATTTTATTTTTTTAAAAGCTAGAAATCAAAAATACTAAACCTAAACGAAAAAAAAAAAGTTGAAGCATAAGTAGGCAATTAAAAAAAAGGGAAAAAGACAAGTATAGTGGAAAAAAGGTGGTAAAGGTTAAAGAAAAAAATAATGGAAAGTAAAATTTAGAACTTTAATAGTTATATTATAATTAATAATATGTGTGTTATGTAACTTAGTATATATTTCAGTACGGTATTGGTATTTCGGTATTTTATTTTTAAATACAGAAAATACCAATTTTTTTAATAAAAATATACCAAATACTATATCATATATTAAAATATCGAATACCAAATATTAAAATTTTTGATTTCGATACGATAATTCGATATTTAGCAAATTATGTACAGTCGGATCTATGCTGGTCTACGTTCTTGTACTAGGGTTTAACGAGGATTTATGTGAATATAAGAACGTTCGAATTACAATTTTGTATTTAAGTTTAGGCAACACTGTAATTTTCACCGTAGTGTTTATTAGTTTATATAGGATAACAATTATTGTCATCCCTCAAGTTCCCCTTAAAAATCAAAAAACCTCCCACAAAATTGAATGTTGACATTTTTATTCTCCAATCTCAATTTCCGCTATTCGCAAAGCCTTAAAATAGTTCATCTAGTAATAAATGGGTCAAAATATTATTTAATAATTTTATTTAATAGGATGCTTTAATTAAGCATTCACAATTTCTTATAATCCTTCTTCCGTTAGTTAATATTTTTAATTCATGTCTTCTTTTTCTTTGTGGTGATATTATCAAGATCATATGTTGCTTGCATAGTTGTTTCCTTTATAGAGAGCTAGCAAAATGGGATTAATATCTATTATTTTCAACACTTACACTTTTTAAATTTTTAAATCACGCTTTATAACTCATAAACGTTGTTTAATAATAGTTTATGTAGTTAAAAACTATGTATTTGCTGAAATGGGCACACATGTAAAGGCGTACCTCAAGACTAATATATATATATATATATATATATATACAATATTGGTTTACAAAAATAACATTATAATATTAAGTATAATAACTCATAATGAAAGGACATAACAGAAATTCTAGACATTAGCCTTATAATCATATTAGTTTTAGGACATAATACTACACGTTAGTAATCCTACATGACAAGATTCCAATGCAATATTTACAAGTACAATGTTAGTGGACCAAAATATCCTTAAGATATCTTTCGATAAATAACTCTATGTTGGATAAAATTGTCAAAAGTTAAAATCTTAGAATTTGAAATTAACTAAAATTTAAAGTCTAAAATAAAGTGTGGTTGGGGAATCATCGTTTGCACAGGAAATTGTTATCCCCACAAACTCTTCAAGATACCCAAATATAGAAAGTATATAATTATTTTCGGGCTTACACATATAATATTACGTGTTAGCATATAAACTTAATATCTTTAGTAACATGTTACATTTTCTATTAGTATAATTACTTTCGAGATAGAGACATATTTTAAGTTGTGTAATCCTTTTACTTTTAGGATATACTTCTTAAAAATTTATATTACTAATTTAATTTGAAAATAGCGTATTGTCCTATTAGTAATTTAATTTGAGAATGTATTATATTGTCCAGATCCGTTTAAAAAAAGGAGAGCCTATATTATTATAAAAGCATGAATACAATATTGATAGATCAAAATAGACCTAAACATTAAATAGAAAAACTCATAGGGACATGACTAACTATAATAGCCTATATTTTGGACTAAATACCTTCTATGTTAATTGTTTTTAATATTTAAGATTCTGATATTAATAACTTTTTATCTATTAAATTCTTGTTAAAAATATGTAGGAAGGTTTATTAAAATTAATTTCAGTAGAACCCTCCGTATTAGCAATATATTACCACTCCATAGTGTCCAAACCAAGAAAAAATAAAAATAATATTAAATAGACTGCATAAACCGTTGAAATTGAGAAAAAAAAATATATCCCTATGATAATATATTTTTATATTATATTTGAACAACTTTCCTATTCAAATAATATTTTTTAAATTAATTTTTTATGTAATATTAAAAAATATACCCAATTATTAATGAACAAGTAAGAAAATATTTAAGAATATAAATGTGTGACAAAGAGAAAGGAAAAAGTTTGGTAAGAGTCAATACCACCAATGATTCTGTAAGCATAAAGATCTAAAAGTGGAATGTCGTATCGATCTTTTTACTCTTTAAAAATAAAAATTTTGTTGGATAAAATTATATTACGATTAAATATTCAAAACAAGAGATGAAATAATATTACGAATCTGAATCAACATAAAATAAATTATTTTTTGTTAAGACCAAATAATTAAATCTTTCAATTAATTATTTAGCAAGAGAATCCAATTCAATTATTTTTTAAATTCATCATATGGGTAAAATTATTTTTCTAAGTTAAAACAAAATCTTAGGGTAAAAAAGGTTAGAGATTAAAAAAATTAGAACACAAAGTAAAAAGGGTTAGAATAATATTAAGAATCAAAGGGTCATACAAGTGTAGAAGCACAATCAAAGCTAAATTCTGAACATGAATAAGTTTTTCTAAAACTTAACTTAAATTCTTAAAATTTGTAAAATTAGAAAAGATTAATATAATTTGTAGAGACATCCTCAATATATAGACTTGTGGCCTATATTTTTTCAATCACCAAACTTTGAAAATCACATAATCAATCCGTTAAATAAATCAAATAGAAGATTTAGGGTGTGTTTGGTACGAAGGAAAATGTTTTCATGGAAAATAAGTGGTTTTATCACGTATTTTTTCTTGTTTGGTTGGTGAATGAAAACTTTTCCGGAAAAATATTTTTAGTGTTTGGTTAGAGAGTAGAAAATATTTTTTAGGAAAATAATTTTTTATGATATTCTCCTCCCTCCTCCTCCTTCCCCTCCCCCTCCCCCTCCCCCATTCCCCCAAGTCCCTATGTTTTATGTGGTCTCCCCTCCCGCTCTCCCCCCATTCCCGCAAGTCCATATGTTTTATGTGATCTCCCCTCCCCCTTCCCCTAAATACCCAACATTTTCATGAATTTTCTTCAAAATTTAATTATCTATACTATATTAAAAGCACGAACGCTCTTAGCGAAATATCGTCGCCTTTTTTACCCCCTAAAAATAAATTTTATACTAGACAAAATTATCATTTAAATTATTTTCCTAATATTTAAGTGTTTGAAATTAACTAAACTTTTAATTATTAAATCTTTCCTTATTTGAACTATAAAGTCATAACATCAAATTTAATTGCACTTTTCACAACATTTATATTCGGCAGTATCTTAGTTGTCCTAAACACATTCTCTTTTTTGCTTTTTCTTTCAATATCCTTAAGAATTAGAATATTCCATTAAATAAACATTTTTTAACAATCATTTTTACAAACAATTTTCACTTTTCCAATTGAATCTGGGCACCAATGCAGATTCTATCTTCTCATTTATCTATATTACATTAAAAGCATGAAGGCCATTAACGAAATGTTATTCGTCTTTTTTATCCTTTAAAAATATATTTCATACTAGACAAAATAGTCATTTAAATATTTTTCTATTATTTAGGAATAGCTATTGCATTATTTTCTTAATATTTAGTCATTTAAATCTACTAAATTTTGTGTATTGAATATTTTAAAGAAAGATAATAACAGTTTTAACCGAGTAAGTCTTTCTAGATATTTTAGGTTACTAAAGTTTAGGGCTCTTTAAATAGGGAAAAATATTGAAACTGAGGTATAAGTTGATACGGTAATTACTTGTATAGACATCATGTAATGAGTATACATTTATAGGTTGAATACAACGTCCTAAATATTTTAGGTCAAAATTTTGATAACTTTTTAACTCCTTTTCGGTCTAGGAGTATTATTTTTTAAGTTGTTGATTTAGTTGCATAATTGCGTTAACCAACCACTATTCTTTTGAAGGATTTCCCCTCTGGTCATATTCCAATTAGCCTAGGTACTTCATTTGTTCCTCAAATCTTCTCCGTTTATGTACATTTAGTTTGTTTTGAGTTTTTTTGTGAGTTTTTGCGTTTGATTTTAGAAATAATGTATGATAATTTAATTTATTGTATCTTGAAAACAAACTAATTATGTTCTTTTGTGTACAAACAGATTTTTATTATTTGTCCATACAAGAAAGGTGGTAGAATATTGGATAACTAGGTGGTTGTGATATGAAGAATATGTATTCAGAGGAGTTAGATGATTATTTTCTATTAGACATGAATATCAATCTGATATCCCTAAAGCTCCATTCATAGCCAGCATGCGTGTATATAGAAAAATCTTTTTTTTAAACTTTATTTCAAGTTCCTTTTTTATGCGTTTCTTGCGTGTTATCCGGTTATGTTCGTTATTTAGGTAGACAAAATATCTTACCGTTTCTTTCACTGGAACTTTATTTGGATAATCAATATGAATTTTAAATTGCTAATTCTATCTTTATGTGTATTTTCATGAGAGTGATGATAGGTCGGAAACCATTATGGATAGCAAGAAAAATTATAGAGCAGTAAATCTCTCTAATTGATCTAATTTCTTTCATATATTTTTTACTTTTTATCTCTGCATTCGTTAGGGGTGTCAATGGTTCGATTCAGCCGATTATTTTATAAAATTTGTATCATATAAATTTTTCGGTTATTCTATTATGTATAATCAAATTAGACTTTTCGAAACCGTCACAATCATATCGGTTTCTCTTCGGTATCGGTACGGTTCAGTTAATTTTCGGTATTTTTTTAAATATCATATAAAATTTACCAGTAGAAGTAGAATGCAATAACATATGTTCTTTTATAGGACTTAGCAAAACTCTCTAGATATTTTTACTGTTTAAAGGGTGATGAATTAAAAAAAATGAAAGATGGTTAGAGTATAGATCCATCAACTATTCTACAACAACGTAAAAGAAAGCAAGCAAAGGCAAAGAAAATATATATCACACGAGTGGAAAGATATTAACCAAGTTGGGACTCAACAATAAAGTCTATAGAAGATTAAATATTCAAAAAGATAAATCTAAATTATATGAAAAGAAACATATTCAATACATTATATTTTGTTACTCATAATCGCTAGAATACTTTGTGTCTTGCTAATGAAGATACTTGAAATAACTTAGTTTAAGTAGAAGTAGCATAATAGGTTTTAGAAATTAGTATTTTGAGTTTAATTACTTGTTCGCTTGTAACAGTTTTCATAATTCTAAGGCCCAAAGAAAAATTTAATGCATTATTATTTTTAAACTTACTATATAAATATATTTTTTACATGTAAAATTTATTCGGTACGATTCAGTTTTTTTTCGATTTATTTTCATAAAATAAAAAAACTACCCTAATTATCGGTGCGATTATAAATTTATATAAAAACCTACGATTTCTTTAAAAGAAACCTAAAAATCGGTTCTGTGCGGTACAGTTCGGTCGATTTAGTCCGTTTTCGAATATCCATTGATACCCCTAGCCTTCATGCCACATTATGTCATTTATATACTAAAATTGGTGATTATATTGGCATAAATATCAATTTTTGATAATTAGAATGTTCTTTGTCAAATTATCTAATTTGTGACATTCAATATGAGGTTTCGTATTACTATAGCATCGAAGTATATGTTTATGTTATGTCACTTCTCAATTCATTGGCATTCTTAAAGTAATATGTAAGGAAGAAGCAACCACAAAAATCTTGAAATAATAAAATGAACATGTGATAAGAGAAACTTAAAGTTTCAACATTTGTTATCTGCCGATATTTGTGAAGCAAATAGTTCTAATGGGTGAAAATTTTATTTTTCTTATTTTTTTAATATGGACAAATTGGCGACAAAGGAAAATGAAAAATAAAATTATACGGATTGTTTAAAAGATAAATTGGCGAGATACTAAAGGACAAAAAAGCTAGACTATCATTGTAAAAACGTATTTACCAGTAAAAGAATTAAAAAAATTGGTAACTATTTCAATTTATCTGGTATTGCTACCCCTATGATCAGATTCTTTTTTGTTGTAATTAGAATAACTTGCAATAGAATCTATTGGTAACATGTCATATTTATTTTTTATGTTGCATCTAGATTTTTCAATAGTGAAAACAACTTGGGGAGGATTCGTTGGCAGAATACTTTATTTTGCCCATTTATTTTTCTTTTCTCTTAATATTCTCATGTAATGGATAGTAGTTGAAGGTTCTACATATAAAAAAAATCTTCCCCAATTATTTCTGGTATTTTATTTCTATGGATGGTTTTAATTTATAGGAGTACTATGGATGGTTTTAATTTATAGGAGTACTACAGGCGGTTACCTGATGTCATTTTAAGAAATAAAACAAGTAAGACATTTGATGGTCTCTAACATTTGTTGACACTAGACAGATTTTTAGTAATATTTTCATGTTTGTAGTATATTTCACAATAGATTTTAGTCTTGATATTAAAATAAGGTTAAACATTTTATGAAAGCAAAAAGTTCAAGCTAATTATTTTGTTTTAACCCGTTTATAACAGAGCAAATGATATTTAACAAGTTGTGATAGCATAACACTTAAAATTTAGTTATATTTTGATAATTGATCTTGCATTTTTAACCTTCAAATCTTTATAAATACTTCATACACATGCTTTTATAATATTTATGTGCTTTTTAAAAATTCGTACTACAAGACGTAATACACACGTGCAATGCACGTACCCTAAAACTAGTTCTTTTAAAAATTCATACAAACCCAAAGAAACTAATGTGTTGCTTTACTTTTTTACACAAAAACAACGTTGAAATTTGTGCTCCATAACTAAAAAATACTATTTTTTGGTTAAAAAAAGAAAGTACTATTTCTATAACATGAAAATAAAGTACTCATTTTGTTGAATGAAAGAAAATACTTTTTCTACATCATGAAAAGAAAATAATCATTTTGTTGAAATGAAAGAAAATAATTTTCTACATCATGAAAAGAAAATACTTTTTTTGTTGAAATAAAAGAAAATACTTTTTACTACATCATTTTGTTTAAATGAAAGAAAATACTTTTTACTATATCATTTTGTTGAAATGAAAGAAAATACTTTTTACTACATCATTTTGTTGAAATGAAAGAAAAATATTTTTTCTACATCATGAAAAGAAAGTATTTTTTTTGTTAAAATAAAAAAAAAACTTTTTTTTATATCATGAAAAGAAAAATACTCATTTGTTGAAATGAAAAAAATACTCTATCTATAACATGAAAAGAAAATATTATTAATAATATTTCTATTTAGGGTGGGGATAGAGGTGGAGGTGGGGTAGGGTGGGTGGAGTTGGGGTGGGGGTATGGGGTGGGTTAGTGGAGTTTGTGGGAACGGGGAATGGGAGTAAAGTTGGAAAATAGCTTTGAAAAATATTTTCTCTATCAAGAGAAGGGAAAATATTTTCCTCCCATAGGAGGAAAATGAGTTCACGAGAAAAAGGGTTTTCAAAATATTTAAGCCAACCAAACATGAAAAATTAAAAACTTCGTACCAAACACACCCTTAATCCAAATTGCACAGGTCTACTCCGATGCACGGCCAACTTATCCCGGCGAATGGTTTTCAATGCTGGCTCAACGCTCCACCCACCACTGTCTTGTTTGGGATGTCGGCCCAGCAACGGCCAAGCTGCCATCGGAGTCAGTTCCCTCCCTATCTCATTTAAATTATCAATATATTTTAACTTGTTGTAGCAAGTAATTTATTTTATTTTTCGGGTAGTAGATGTGGGGCTCATATTAAAGAAAAACAAAGAAGAAAATGGGAGGTGCCTAACTTTGTTGAAGAAAATGGGAGGTGCCTAACTTTGTTAAAAAATTATAGGATTAAATCAACAACAAGACATCTTCTTTGTAGTAGCTGAATGGCATCTCTTACTATAAATAGAGGCCTCCATTCTTCATTTCAATCACACCAAAATAAGAGAGAAGCAATAGAAGTTAGAGAGAGAGTAATCCACAGATTGTAGTCTGTGAGATAAATACTTAAATAGTGAGTGTGAGTAATATTGTAGTGAAGTGTTTTAAATAAAGAGTGTTATTTATTTCAAGATTGTAGTTGTCTCTTGACACTACTAAGTTGTAATATTATAATAGTTATATTGCTCCGCTCGGGTATTGTATTTTACCCAATAAAAGAGTTGGTGTCGTTGTTACTCTCTTGTGTTATTATTATTTATCGTGGATATTATTCCTGGGCGGGATTATTATTTTTTTTAACAACGTGGTATCAGAGCCATGACAAATAATGGTACGCTATCTTTTCAGTACCCCCGTCTCACAAAAGATAATTATGAGAAATGGTGTCTACGTATAAAAGCCATTCTTGGCTCTCAGGATGTGTGAAAAATCGTAGATAGAGGGTATGCAAAACCCGATAATGAAGAAGCTCTGCCTCAAAATAAAAAAGATGTCTTTGCAAAGACAAGGAAGAAGGATCAACAAGCCCTCACGCTCATCCATCAATGTCTAGATGATGCCATGTTCGAGAAGGTGACAGATGCTACCACCTCAAAGTAAGCTTGGGAGATTTTACAAAATTCTCTTCAAGGAGTTGACAAGGTGAGAAAGGTAAAACTTCAAACTCTAAGGGCTGATTTTAAAGTTTTAAAAATGAAAGAATGCAAATGCATTTCAGATTATTGTTCAAAAGTGAAGGCTGTTGTAAATCAATTAAGAAGATATGGGGAGGACATAAAAGATGTCCGTGTGGTAGAAAAGATCCTTCGCACTTTAACACCTAAATTTGATTTTGTGGTGTGTGCTATTGAGGAGTCTAAAGATTTAGACTCTATGATGGTAGAGCAATTGGAGGGTTCTTTACAGGCCCATGAAGAAAAGATCAAGAGGAGAGAAGAAGTGTCATTGGAGCAACTTCTTAAAACTCAGAGGCATCCTTCAAAGATTATGGAGGTGAAAAGAGCTATCGAGGGAATGGACAGGGACGAGGTCGTGGCAGTCATGGAAGAGGAAGAAGCAACGCTAACAACTTCAACAATGAAGTTAAAATCCACCAGACATTCAAAGGTCATGGTCGTGGACATAGAGGAGGAAGAGGACGTGGCTACTACCAAGAAAATAATGGACAAAGGTATGACAAATCAAAAATTGAGTGTTATAATTATCATAAATTTGGCCATTACTCTTGAAAATATCGTAGCAATATTGAAAAAAAAGCTAGCCTTGTTGACAACAAGAAAGAAGAAGTTGAGTCAATGCTGTTGATGGCACTCAAGGAAGAAGACAAGGATGATTGCAGATCGTGGTATTTGGACAATGGAGCAAGCAATCATATGTGTGGATGCAAATAAAAGTTTGTGGAGATCAATAAAATGGTGAGAGGTAATATGTCCTTTGGAGATACCTCAAAGATTCAAATTGAAGGGATATGTACGATTCTAATCTCCTGTAAAGATGGTAGTTACAAGTTAATTCAAGATGTTTATTATGTCCCAAAATTAAAAAGTAATATTTTAAGTTTGGGCCAACTTCTTGAAAAGGAATATGACATCCACATGAAAAATATGCATCTTTGGCTTAGGGATTCAAGTGGAATTCTAATTGCTAAAGTGCATATGACTAAGAATAGATTATTCTCTCTGAATCTTAAGACAATTGATGCAAAGTGTTTGAAGGCTAATGTGCAAGATGAATTATGGTATTGTCACATGCGATTTGGGCACTTAAATTTTGAAGCGCTCAAATCAATGGGAGAAATAAACATGGTGTATGTGATACCATCAATAAGCCATCCCAATTAATTGTGTGAAGCTTGTCTTCTTGGAAAACATGCAAGGAGGAGTTTTCCAAAGTAGGCCATGTCAAGATCAACCAAGCCGCTTCAGCTTGTTCACACCGATGTGTGTGGACCAATCAATCCACCTTCCTTTGGTAAAAGTAAATACTTTCTACTTTTCATTAATGACTTTAGTAGAAAAACTTGGGTTTATTTCTTGAACCAAAAATCTGAAGCTTTTGCTACTTTTAAAAATTTCAAAGTACTTGTAGAAAAAGAAAGTGGCTATAAAATAAAAGCTTTAAGGTTCGATAGAGGAGGCGAATTCACTTCAAAAGAATTTAATGACTTTTGTAAATCTCATGGAATTCGTCGCCCTCTAACTGTACCTTATTCACCCCAATAAAATGGAGTTGCAAAGAGAAAGAATCGAACGATCCTTAATATGGCTAGATGTATGTTAAAAGCTAAAAATATGCCCAAGGAATTTTGGGCAGAAGCTGTATCTTGTGCAGTTTATTTGAACAATAGGTCTCCAACAAAGAATGTTAGAGTTCAAACCCCTCAAGAAGTATGGAGTGGAAGAAAGCCAAGTGTCAAGCACTTGAGAATCTTTGGGAGCATAGCCTATGCTTATGTGCTACATCAAGGGAGAGCGAAGCTTGATGATCGAAGTGTCAAGCATGTGTTTGTTGGCTATAATACGAGTTCAAAAGGCTACAAGCTATACAACCGAAGTAGCGGCAAGATGGTGGTAAGTCACGATGTTGAATTTGATGAAGAATTGGCATGGAACTGGGAAGCTCAGGAAGAAACTTCATATGATTTTCTTCCATAATTTGGTGATGAAGAAGAACCAGAGACCGTGGAACCTGTGCAGGATACAACTCCACCTCCTTCTCCAACAAATGTTGCATCTCCCTCTTCTCAAGAAAGTTCAAATGAACAACTGCAAAGGACAAGGAGTATTCAAGAACTCTATGAGGACACATAGGAAGTTACTAATTTTGATTTTTTATATTGTCTCTTTGCTGATAGTGAACCAATGAACTTTGATGAAGCTATTGAAGACAAAAGGTGGAGACAGGCCATGCAGGAGGAGATCGAGTCAATAGAGAAGAACAACACTTGGGAGTTAACAACACTTCTCAAGGGTCATCGAGCAATTCGAGTTAAATGGGTATACAAGGTAAAGAAGAATACTAATGGAGATATGGAGAGATACAAGGAACGACTTATGGATAAAGGCTACAAGCAAAGGCAAGGCATTGACTATGAAGAAGTTTATGTACCTATTGCCCGCATGGAGACAATTCGTTTGCTTATCTCTTTGGCGGCGCAAATAAAATGGAAGATCCATCAACTAGATGTCAAGTTAGTTTTTTTGAATGGCTATGTTGAAGAAGAAGTCTATGTTGAACAACCATTGGGATTTGTGGTAAAAAACCATGAAGATAAAGTGTTGCGGTTGAAGAAAGTTTTATATGGATTAAAGCAAGCCCCACGAGCATGAAATAGTTGCATCGACAAGTATTTTCAAGACAATGGGTTTACTCGTTGTCTCTATGAATATGATATTTACCTTAAAGTTAATACTAATGGATATATCTTACTTGTTTGTCTTTATATTGATGATCTTATTTTCACAGGTAATAACCCAAGTTTGTTAGAAGCTTTTAAGAAAGATATGTCTCGTGAGCTCGAGATGACAGATGTAGGGCTCATGTCATACTACTTGGGCCTAGAAGTGAAGCAGATGGAGGATGGAATTTTCATCTCTCAAGAAATCTATATAAAAGAGATCTTGAAGAAGTTCAACATGCTCGATTGCAACCCCGTGAACACACCGATGGAGAGTGGGACAAAATTGTCCAAGTTTGATGAAGGAGAAAATATGGATCCCACATTTTTCAAAAGTCTTGTAGGAAGTTTGAGGTACTTGACTTGTACCAGGCCAGATATACTCTTTGCAGTTGGAGTAGTAAGCCGCTTCATGAAATCTCCTACCTCCACCCATTTGAAAGTCACTAGAAGAATTCTTCGTTACCTAAAAGGTACGATCGACTTTGGGTTATTTAATTTTTCTTCTAATGATTTTAACCTTATGGCATTTTGTGATAGTGATTATGCGGGAGATATTGATGATAGAAAAGGCACAACTGGCTTTGTATTTTTTTGGGTGATTCTGTTATTTCTTGGAGTTTAAAGAAATAATCCATAGTTATTCTCTCGACTTGTGAAGCCGAATATATAGCAGCAACATCATGTACCTGTCATGCTATTTGGCTAAGAAGATTATTGAATGAGCTCAATTTGCCACAAATTGAAACTACAGAGATTTGTATTGATAACAAATCTGCATAGGCACTCGCCAAGAAAATGAGAGGTGCCTAACTTTGTTGACAATTTTATTGAAGAAAATGGGAGGTGCCTAACTTTGTTGACAATTTTGTTGAAGAAAATGAGAGGTACCTAACTTTCTTGAAAAATTATAGGACTAAATCAACAACAAGACATCTTCTTTGTAGTAGTTGAATGGCATCTCTTACTATAAATAGAGACCTCCATTTTTCATTTCAATCACACCAAAATAAGAGAGAAGCAATAGAAGTTAGAGAGAGTAATCCACAGATTGTAGTCTGTGAGATAAATATTTAAATAGTGAGTGTGAGTAATATTGTAGTGAAGTATTTTAAATAAAGAGTGTTATTTATTTCAAGATTGTAGTTGTCTCTTGACACTACTAAGTTGTAATATTATAGTGGTTATATTGCTCCGCTCGGGTATTATATTTTACCCATTAAAAGAGTTGGTGTCTTTGCTACTCTCTTGTGTTATTATTATTTGTCGTGAATATTATTCATGTGCGAGATTATTATTTTTCCCAGAGGATTACAAAAAAGTTATAGCAACAGATGTTAGCCAAGCCCAATTAAATCATGCACTACAACACCCTCGGGTCCACTATTTTCACACTCCACTCTCCATCTCTGACGAGGAACTTGTGACTATAGCTAGAAGTGAAATCTCTGTTGATTTGATCACGGTTGCTACTGCAGTTCACTGGTTCGACCTCCCAAGGTTTAACTAACTTATTATGATCTTAAACATATGACATTTATACAGTTATCAAAGCATCCCATTAAAGAAATGTAGCCGAGGCACAAAGTATGGCCCGCATCCCTAGAGTGTGATATTATACCCAGTCTTCCCTAATGCAAGTATTAATAGCTAATTTTACGGGTCGGACCAGTAAAATATAGAGACAAATTTACTGGTGTACGTCCCGGGCTCCCTTTCGAGCATCCCATTAAATATTTTCTTAAAACGTCTGTTTAAATTTGTTTTAAATCTTTCAAACAGGTTTTACTCAATTGCGAATCGTGTGCTAAGGAAACCAGGAGGTATAATAGCAGTATGAGGATACACAACGATGAGCGTGAGCTTTGAATTTGATCCAAAAATGAAGAGTTTTCTTGATTTAACACTTGCTTATTGGCACCCAAATGCTAAATTCCTGTTCGATGGGTACAGAACACTGCCGTTTCCTTTTGAGAGTGTGGTATTAGGTTCGGAAGGTAATCCAATTCATGTTGACATACAAAAGGAGATGTCATTTGAAGGGTTTTTGGCTTGGCTCAAGTCTTGGTCAGCAATTAATACTGCTAAGGAAAAAGGGTGGATTTGTTACCAGAAAAGTTGGTTAAAGAATTTGAGATAGCATGGGGAGGGTCTAAATTGGTTAAGTCTGTTGTCTACTAGGCTTTTATGCTTGCAGGTAAGGTTAAACTATGAAAATTTAGGTTAATTTGGTCGTGCTGAATTTCCAACAGTGTGTTGGATCGAGGATTGCAGAATAACACTATATCCATTACTTTTTTATGGCGTTATATGCAAATATATATAGTATGAATATATGTCTAACAAGTTTTCAATAATAACATACCCAGTATAGCTCAACAAGTAGCGTCTTGGGAGGGTAATATGTACGCAAATTTTACCCTATCTTGTAAAGGTAGAAAACTTATTTTCGATAGAATCTCGGCTAAAAAAAATAGAAATAAAAGAACAGCCATAAAAATAAGATAACCGAATCAAAAACAACAATATATAGTAATAATGAGACTAATACTAGTACAATAAGTATGGAAAAGAAATATAGATATGGAAAAAAAAATGATCAACTACCTACTAGCCTAATACTCGATTCATTCATTCGAAAAAGTTTTCAAGAATATAAAACTAGATTCATTCGACTTACCGATTACCCGTAAGGACTAAGGTACATTAGGTGCTTGCATATGTTAAAACTATCAGGCCAGCAGCCCAAAAAAAAAAATAACTAGAGCCAAAATCATGTAAAGGAAATATGACCATTTATTCTCGTAATTTTGACATTGCTTCTTTTGTTTAGCTAGTTAGGAAAACTATTATGAAATGGGCTCATTGCTCTTTCAAGCAAGACAAGCCCATTTGAAATCCAACCCAAATCATCACTAGTGTCTTCTGGCTTTTCAAGTGCCCCATGGTATTAAACCACCAAAATATTTTAGTGATAATGTGTCGGATCCACTTACGAAATGCCTAATTAAAGAGGTAGTTGAGAAGTCATCGAGGGGAATGAGATTATGGCCGAGGACAAGTCATTGTGGCGGTAACTCTACCTAGAAGACTGGAGATCCCAAGATCTAGGTTCAAGGAGATCAAACAAAGTCATTAATGACGGTTCAACATTGTTAACTAAAATTTTGGTCCATTCTCATGATGAGAAAATGTTCAATACCAAGGATAAAGTATTAAGGCTTTTTAATGGTTTCTAAATTTGATACGGGGTATATCAAATAGTGTATCTACGGGATGACACATTTAGAAATCACATATGTTAAGGGTGAAGTGTTAGCCACTTCAAGGAGAATTTTGTAAGGCCAGTTCTCTACGCGCTTATGAAACCAAACGGTGTTCATGGCTGAAACGAAAACACCAATGAGAACCAAATACGGTAAATGGTTGATTGTGTGACTTATTGTTGTCTAGGTATACACCAAAGTTCGACGGTTCAAAGATATCAAATCTACCGATTGACCGAGTATATCCGACATAAGTTCATTACGAAAAGTTCAAAGGGAAACCTACTTATCCAGATGCGATTAATCCTTACTTGCGAATCCCACAGTTTTTCATGCATATTTTCGTGATATAGCCATTCCCCATTCATGTGGGGGATTGTTGGATTTTTTTTAAGCTTATTTTAGCTTAAAAAGGGTAAATGAGAAATGGAGGGAAAAATAAAAAATTTTGATTTTTCCTCATTGATAGAGGGACATTGTCCCATATTAGAGGAGGAAAAGACTTTTGATGGGTATATATACAATTGCTCTTCTTCTAGCTCTTAAAGAGTTGAGAAGAAGGCAAGCCTCGCGTCGTCGTCGTCGCTCGCTCGGCTTCGGCTTCGAGTTTGGTCAATTGATTGATTATTTTTTTGGATTAAATTTATTTGTTAATATTAAATATTAATATAATATTATTTAATCCAAATTATCCGTTTTTGTAACGAAAAATTAATTTTTCTCCGCGTTTTGAATTCCCGTTTTATTTTGCGTAAATAGCCATTTATGTTATGGTCGTTTTACGTAAACAGATCCATTGATTGATTAATTTTTTGGACCAAATTTATTTGTTAATATTAAATATTAATGTAATATTATTTGATCCAAATTATCCATTTTTGTAACGGAAAATTAATTTTCCTCCGCATTTTGAATTCCCATTTTATTTTGCATAAATAGCCATTTATGTTTTACGTAAACAGTCATGACAAACTTTCTGAAGAGTTGCATCTCTTCATTTAAACTCAACCTGTTGGTTAAAAATAGAAGACCATTCCCTCAGATTTTCCTTACGAAAATTCCGAATTCTCCTCTTCCTTTCTACATTATTTTAACTACAACAAAGTAATAGTAAGTGTGATTTGCTGCCGCCATTTGTGTTCATCGAAACAGTGGGGTTTGAAGTACCGCTACACCAGGGTGTAATCCGTTCTATCTTGAGAGGAAATAATCCACAACCTCGGGTATTAGGAGAAGATTAAGTTACTTAGGGAAACAATGTGAATTTAGTGGGCTCGGATTAATTTCTACTTCTTCTACATTTCTGTCTATACGTTATTTTCTTCTCCAGAAATATTTTACAAATACAGTATAATAACAGACATTTATACAGCTATCAAAGCATCCCATTAAAGAAATGTAGCCCGGGGCACAAAGCATGGGCCGCACCCCTAAGGGTGTGATATAGACAGACTACCCTAATGCAAGTATTAGTGACTACTTCTACGGCTCGAACCCGTAAACCATAGGTAACATGCACACAACTCTACTGCTGTACGTTGTTCCAGGGCTCCCTTTCGAGCATCCCATTAAAGATTTCTTAAAACGTCTGTTTAAATTTGCTTTAAATCTTTCGAACAGGTTTGACTCAATTGCGAATCGTGTGCTAACGAAACCAGGAGGTATAATAGCAGTATGGGGATACACAACGATGAGCGTGAGCTCTGAATTTGATCAAAAAATGAAGAGTTTTCTTGATTCAACACTTGCTTATTGGCACCCAAATGCTAAATTCCTATTCGATAGGTACAGAACACTGCCGTTTCCTTTTGAGAGTGTGGTGTTAGGTTCAGAAGGTAATCCAATTCCTGTTGACATGCAAAAGGAGATGTCATTTGAAGGGTTTTTTGCTTGGCTCAAGTCTTGGTCAGCAATTAATACTGCTAAGGAAAAAGGGTGGATATGTTACCAGAAAAGTTGGTTAAAGAATTTGAGATAGCATGGGAAGGGTCTAAATTGGTTAGGTCTGTTGTCTATTAGGCTTTTATGCTTGCAGGTAAGGTTAAACTATGAAAATTTAGGTTAATTTGGTCGTTTATTGCTGAATTTCCAACAGTGTGTTGGATCGAGGATTGCAGAATAACACTATATCCATTACTTTTTTATGGCGTTATATGCAAATATATATAGTATGAATATATATCTAACAAGTTTTCAATAATAACATACCCAGTATAGCTCAACAAGTAGCGTTTGGGGAGGGTAATATGTACGCAAAATTTACTCTACCTTGTAAAGGTAGAAAGCTTGTTTTCGGTAGAACCTCAACTAAAAAAAATAGAAATAAAAGAACAGCCATAAAAATAAGATAACCGAATTAAAAACAACAACATATAGTAATAATGAAACTAATACTAGTACTATAAGTATGGAAAAGAAATATAGATATGGAAAAAAAAGGATCAACTACCTGCTAGCCTAATCCTCGATTCATTCATTCGTTCGAAAGAGCTTTCAAGAATATAAAACTAGATTCATTCAACTTACCGACTGCCCATAAGGACTAAGGTACATTAAGTGCTTGCATATGTTAAAACTATCAGGCCAGCAGCCCAAAAAAAAATAACTAGAGCCCAAATCATGTAAAAGGAAATATGACCATTTATTCTCGTAATTTTGACATTGCTTCTTTTGTTTAGCTAGTTAGGAAAACTATTATGAAGTGGGCTCATTGCTCTTTCAAGCAAGACAAGCCCATTTGAAATCCAACCCAAATCATCACTAGTGTCTTCTGGCTTTTCAAGTGCCCTATGGTATTAAACCACCAAAATTTTTAGAGTATTTTTACACGTTTGATCCCTTTCTAACTATTATTTATATTTAACTTTTGACCTCTGCTTGTTTTATGGGTAAAATTTCAAGGTCAAAAGTTAAAAATATTATCCATTGAGCATGCAAGGAACAACACTTGTTAAACTTGAAATTATGCCAATGAGGCACGCGGGCCAAAAATTTAAGATGGTCCACTTTGAGGACTATTTTGTGTACTACCCCCTTAAACCACAATCCCTACCTTTTTCCTTCTAGTACTATCTATTGGGTTCCGATGTGCCCTTAAATATAAAGATTAAAAGGAAAAAGAGAGGACTTCCATTAACGGTGCAAACCCTACACCATTAAGGTGTGGAGTAAATATTACAAGTATTAGGTTATTATTTTTTATACATATAAATGACACATCACTCTGTCATAAAATTGTTCCTTTTCTTTTGTAACTTCTTATTTTTATCATATGTATGAAATAACATCAGATTAGCCTTTGGCCTATGCATACATATATTAATATAATGTATTATTAATATATAGATAACTGTCATAATAAAATGTGATGATTAATCGGTAGATATTTCAAATGCTTGCACGGCGCCCACACATATATGTACTGAAAAAGGGGACCCAAAAAAAGAGTCACGGTTGTATAAAATATTTTGCATTCGTGTAGGGTACAGTAAAGGATCTGCATCTTAAGGGATATAATGTGTACAGTCTAATCTAATACGATTATTAATGATCACTTCCACTATTGGAATCCATGACCTATATGTTGTATGGGACCTAAAAAAAAATTTAAATAAAATGGGGAAAGAAAAATTAGGTGCTAATGCTAACTGCATCTGCATTTGCCACTAGCTTCATGTATTTTCAACAAACTGAGGACCCCACTATATATATTTATAATATTTCGGACCCTCCTTTTTTGCAATTTGTTCTTTTAAGAGGTCCCACATCATCCATTCTTTGATTTCAGGAATCTGGAAAAAGAAATACCACAAATATTTGTGTACGTATTCCCTTAAAATTAACTATACTTTGAAAATATAAATACTCCTTCCGTCTCATGTTAACAGTCGTGGTTACTAAAAATAGTTGTCTCAAATTATTTGTTATTTTAAAAGTTCAAGATAAAATTGATTATTTTTTCTTTTTTACCCTTAGTAATAATTGTTCTTGAAGATGGAGATAACACATAAATAGAAAAAATATTAAATGAATAGAAATTATATCTTATGACATAAATAAGGATAGAATAGTCCAATCTCTTTCCTAATTAATATTTCTTAAGGGCGTATAAAAGAAAAATACGGCGAATAATATGAGACTGAGAGAGTAATAAAAAGAAAAAAGAAACACGTAGAAACTCTCTCACAATCCAAAGATGCTAAAAGGCTAGAGAATTAAATATTCGAAATTTAATATGAGCTAGAATTATTGTATAGTTTCAATTATATTTACTAGTGCAGTGACTCATTTTGATGACTAGTATTAGTTTGACATTGTATTAAAATATTCGATCTTATAATACTCCCTCCGTTTTAATTTATGTGAACCAATTTGACTTGGCATGAAGTTTAAGAAAAGACAGAAAACTTTTGAACTTGTGGTGTAAATTGAAGCACATATATTTTGTGTGCTATAAATCATTGCATAAAGGGAAATTGTTTCCAAATAAGAAAATAGGTCATTCTTTTTGACACGAACTAAAAATAAAATATGTTCAGATAAATTGAAACAGACGAGGAGGATTTATGAAATTAGTCTGTATTAAAGCATCTTGAACGCATAGGCAGGTTCACATATCTTTAGTAGCGAGTGGCAAACTCATTGTTTTCTATTCAGGTTACATATACGTAGTTGTATTTTTTTATAATAAATAAAGCAGAAGAATATACAGTATAATAAGAGACTAGAATTTAACAAAAGAAAACACAGCAAGGCAACAATACAACACACATGGGTAAATAGCAGGGGATCTCCCGAGATACCGTCTCGTAGTCCCAAAATAAATATATACGGAAAACTCTGGAGGTACCGCCTCGTAGTCTCAAAAGTAAATATGCAGGGAGAACTCCCAAGGAACCGCCTCGTAGTCTCAAAAGTAAATGTGCAGGGAGAACTCCCGAGTAACTGTCTCGTAGTCTCAAAAGTAAATATACAGGGACAACTCCCGATGAACCGCCTCATAGTCTCAAAAGTAAATGTGCAGGGAGAACTCCCGAGGATCCGCCTCGTAATCTCAAAAGTAAATATACATGGAGAACTCCCGAGGAACCACCTCGTAGTTTAAAAAGTAAATGTACAGGGAGAACTCCCGAGGAACCGCCTCGTAGTCTCAAAAGTAAATATATAGGGAGAACTCTCGAGGTACCGCCTCGTAGTCTCGAAAGTAAACACACATCTCAAACCGATAAATACAACAGCTAACGACAAGATTTTTACAGTTATACTGATAAAGAACAAGAAAAAACAGGAAATCAACTAGGCATGCTTCACAGAGTTCAAATAAGTAGTTAAAGCATGTAGACATGCGATATTAGACTAAACAGGATAACTACACATATTGGTATAACTCGATTAAGAATGAAAACAGACTAATACTCATTTAAACGGTATAACTCAAATTAAAGGAAAACAAGTTGCTACTCAGTAAAAATAAATCGGGTTTTACAACAAATAGTCTGTGTACGTACTCGTCACCTCATGTACACGACACTCACATAGCACAACAGTACCAAATCCTAAGGGGATTTCCCCCATACAAGGTTAGTCAAGCCACTTACCTCGAAGCAAGCTCAATCAATCGGTAACAATGCCTTTTCCATGAATATCCGATTTCGAATGGCCCAAATCTAGCCAAAATCAATTACATACCATAAATACAATTATAAAAAATTAATCTAATTAATGAAATCAAAGCTAAAGCAAGAATTTAAAAAATCATCCCAAAAGGTAAACCCGGGCCCACATCTCAGAATCGGGTAAAAGTCATAAAATATGAACATCCATTCACTCACGAGTCTAACAATATTAAATTTATTAAAATCCGACACCAAATGGCCCTTCAAAACTCCAAATCTCACTCTCCAAATCCCTAGCCTCAAACCCCCAAATTTCACCTAAAAAATACACCAACTGGGTGAGAAATCAGTGGGGAAACATCATTATTGAAGAAAAATGAATACAAGAAGCTCACCTGAGTAATCTCTTCAAAAACCCTCTCAAGAACCTCCAAAGTCCGAGCTCAAAATATTGAAAATGGCCAAAATCTCGAAGTCTCGCTTAAGTAGGTTCTGCCCAGGCATTTCTGCACCTGCGGAGCCTTGGCTCGTACATGCGCGTCCGCTTGTGCGGAAAAATGAGCGCTTTTGCACAAACCACTTACTCTCGTCTGCCTCCGCACCTGCGACCTATGATCCGCATCTGCGTCATCGCAGGTGCGGGAAAAACATCGCACCTGCGGACTCTGCTGATCCTCCTCACTTCCGTACCTGCGCTCCTCCTTCCGCACATGCGGACACCCCACCGCAGGTGCGATTACATCAGAAGCTTAAAAGCTTCGGCAAATATACAAGTCCAATTTCGATCCGTTAAGCATTCGAAACTCACCCGAGATCCCCCGAGACCCCAACCAAACATACCAACAAGTCCTAAAACACCATACGAACTTAGTCGAGCCCTCAAATCATATCAAACAATGCTAAAAATACGAATCACCCTCCGATTCAAACATAATGAACTTTGAAAATTCAAACTTCTTAAACCGATGCCGAAACCTATCAAACCACGTCCGATTGACCTTAAATTTTGCACACAAGTCATATTCAGCCTTACGAACCTACTCCAACTTTCGGAATCAGAATCCGATCCCGATATCAAAAAGTCAACTACCGGTCAAAATCTCCAAAAAATCGACTTTCGTCAATTCAAGCCTAAATCAATTACGGGCCTCCAATTCACAGTCCGGACACGCTTGTTAGTCCAAAATCACCCAACGGAGCTAACGAAATCGATGAAACTCTATTTCGGAGTCGTCTTCACACAGTTCCAACTAAAGTAAAAAAATCCTAAGGTTTAAGCTTCCGTTTAGGAACTAAGTGTCCCAAAATACTCCGAGAACACAACCAAAGCCTCCCGACAAGTCACATAAGCAGAAAGAGATACAGGAAAAACAGTAAACAGGGGATCGGGGCTATAACTCTCAAAATGACCGGTCGAGTCGTTACAGCTGAGAGTCCCCCTATGTGAATGAGTCCTTCTATCAACAAGGTACTTTGCATTCCTCCAATAAGGGTATTTTGCATTGCTTCAACAAATTTAGGTGTTGCATGCCCAAAATCGCACCCAAATTCTAGTAAATCTTCAAAATCGTCATCATCATTCCTACTAAAACTAGGGTTATATTTCACTAATTTACCAGCTAATTTAATAGAATTTGGAGATGCCCCCAACTTTATATTTTTCTTCAAAAACTTATTTTCCTCCATTATAGACTCGACTATGAACAAAAGTTCGAAAAATCTACTGAAATTTTGACTTACATTGAGAGCAAGAGTAAAATTGAATAAGTTGAGTTTTTGAGAAGAAACCGTTGTTTTGAGAGAACTGAGTACAATAGGAAAAAAACGTGAGTTAAAAGGCGTGGGTGGGTCAGTGTATTATAAATTATTTATGGGCTATTAGATATAATATATTTGGGCCGGAGGGATATTTCGGGTCCATGGAGGAAATCATAGGCTATTAAAATTTTGAGGGGATGTAGAGGATAGTTTTCTCGACCTTTTATTCTCGTAATTTTGACATTGCTCCCTTTGTTTAGCTAGTTAGGAAAATCATTATGAAGTGGGCTCATTGCACTTTCAAGCAAGACAAGCCCATTTGAAATCCAACCCAAATCATCACTAGTGTCTTCTGGCTTTTCAAGTGCCCCATGGCATTAAACCACCAAAAGTTTGCAAAAATATGACACTTTTTTCGGGTGATCTTTAACTTTTGATCTCTGCTTGTTTTATGGGTAAAATTTCAAAGTAAAAAGTTAAAAATATTATCCATCGAGCATGCAAGGAACAACACTTGTTAAACTTGAAGTTCTGCCAATAAGGCATACGACGACAAAAGTTCAAGATCATCAACGTTGAGAACTATTTTGTGTACTACCCCTTAAACCACAATCCCTACCTTTTTCCTTCTAGTACTATCTGTTGGGTTCCGATGTGCCCTTAAATATAAAGATTAAAAGGAAAAAGAGAGGACTTCCATTAACGGTGCAAACCCTACACCATTAAGGTGTAGAGTAAAAATTACAAGTATTAGGTTATTATTTTTTATACATATAAATGACACATCACTCTGTCATAAAATTGTTCCTTTTCTTTTGTAACTTCTTATTTTTATCATATGTATGAAATAACATCAGTTTAGCCTTTGGCCTATGCAAACATATATTAATATAATGTATTATTAAAATATAGATAACTGTCATAATAAAATGTGATGATTAATCGGTAGATGTTTCTATGCTTACATGACGCGCACACACATATGTACTGAAAAAGGAGACCCAAAAAAAGAGTCACGGGTATATAAAACATCTTGCATTCACATAGGACCCGGAAAGAGCCGCACCTCAAGGGACATGATGTAAATAGTCTAATCTAATACAAGTATCAATGACTATTTTTACGAATTCATGACCTATAAGTTATATGGAACCTCAAAAAGAAAATTTTTAAAAAATGGGGAAAGGGGGTGAGCGGCAAGTAAAATTAGGTGCTAACTGCATCTGCATTTGCCACCAGCTTCATGTATTTTCAACAAACTGAGGACCCCACTATATATATTTATAATATTTCGGACCCTCCTTTTTTGCAATTTGTTCTTTTAAGAGGTCCCACATCATCCATTCTTTGATTTCAGGAATCTGGAAAAAGAAATACCACAAATATTTGTGTACGTATTCCTTTAAAATTAACTATACTTGAAAAATATATATAATAAAAAGGATAAAGAAACACGTAGAAAGACTCTGACAAAACAAAGATGCTAAAAGACTAGAGAATTAAATATTCGAAATTTAATATGAGCTAGAATTATTGTATAGTTTCAATGATATTTACTAGTGCAGTGACTCATTTTAATGACTAGTATTAGTTTGACATTGTAAAAATATTCGATCTTATAATAAAATTTATGAAATTAGTCTGTATTAAAGCATCTTGAACGCATAGGCAGGTTCACATATCTTTAGTCGCGACTGTCGCGAGTGACAAACTCATTGTTTTATATTCAGGTTACATATACGTAGTTGCATTTTTTTAAATCTTATATATGTAAACTAAATTAGCACAATCAGTGAGAAAAAGAATAGTAGTATTTTACACCTTTTGATCTAAAATTCAAGATCCATTTCTGCTCTGTTTGAAAGGAAAAATAAAAATGGTCTTGTTTTTGGATTTTTTCATCCGGAGTCCATTATCCGAATTGAAATCCCGATTAATTCGAATTTGTGTTGTTTAAGATCCATTAAACGAGAGAACTCGCTGTAGAATTTTTTTCATGCCCGAGACTCGACCCGATGGTCATTAGTACGTTAAACGAATTGGAAGGTGGACCAAAAGTGATTGTGGTATCCAACCACCTCTTTGCAAGTTGCAACTGATAAGGGTAACGTAACACTTACATTACATGTGCAGTCCCACTCCCAGACCTAGAGCTGGTGATGCAGCAAATAATTAGCTACTAGTACCAAAAAAACACTGCTGCTCATGTTCATTTTGGATAAAGGAAATAAAAAACAAAACGATCCAAAAAAAAAAGGGATGAATTGAGAAATAACTATGAAGTATACATAGTCCAGGGACAAAATTATCTGATACTTATGTTGGTAGAAAGTATAACAAATACTCTATAAAATTAGGGGAAGGTACGCACAAGTTTAACCAAGACACCACAATTATGCAAAAAATAAATAATATGAAGTACATTGTATTATTTTTTTACTTCTTTGATTATGTGTACCATGAACCGAGGGTTTACCGAAAATAATTTCTTTACCTGCTTCAGATAGGAATAAGGTTGCGTACACTCTACCCTTCTCATATCTCACTTGTAGGAATACATTGTGTATGTTGTTGTTATTTGTAAGTACATTGATTATTGTGCTAATTAAACATCTTACCATTTGCTTAATTGGAGCAATCATCACGACCAATTAGACAATGCAGTACGGCATTTGTGATTTAATTAAGTAGATTAAATCATACACGAATTATGAATTGATAAAATATGAATTGTAGCCAAGTGTTCGATTTATTGTACTAAAAACAATAAATATGCGAACTTTAATATACTTCTACGTAGGTTAGCTCCGCAAGTAAAGTAATTCTTTTTCCAATTTTAGACTTAAATTTGTTTCCTCGTGTCGTAACATCAAAATCAGTTGATAGCTTCATAAGGTGTAATGTATGAATAATAGAACCAAACTTGTTTAAGCTAATAATGTTTAAAAGAAAAAGTTGCACTAGCAAATCACCTAAAATATAATAAGATATAAATGTCCAGAATAAGTGATCATATTAGTATATATCTTGAAAAATAAGGCAAGCAACTCGATACAACGAGTTAAATTAGTACTTATTATAAAAATTGTCAGTTATTTGTAAAATCTGTTCGTGTATGTAAATAAAATCCTTAATTAATGACATCATGTATTCCCATATGCTAAGTATTTGGATAATACGGTAATTAATTTGTTGTTACTACAGCCAAATTTGAAATGTCAAATGGAATACCAAACACCTCATTATCTAATACAATGTCTAATACGACCTCCAAAACGACGTATCAAACCAATTAGTGTAACAGACAAATTAGAATACAAAATTTATCTATAGATTTATGGTTAATTGAAGAAGGGCCCATAACAAAGCATTTGGTGAACAAAAGTCGTATTATTTTACTAATTATGGATTAAATTAATGCACCCCCGACGATGCCTTTCAATTAGAATAATTGTTTGATGGACCAACCGCGACTGATTACTTGATCAATCTTTCACGATCATTATATTCAACTGTATAATTTTCTAAACTTTTATCCTTAAAGAACTACTACTATATAATTTTGGCCAAATACTTAAAACAGATAGAATCTTTTAGCGCCGCTTAAAGTTAGAAACTTACAGGTTTGACTATCTATTATCAAGCTTTTTTATATTTTATTCTCGAGTAAATTTAATAATAAAACAAAATTTATTATGAGCAGAATTGCTTTAGAGCAAAGCAATGGGTACTTATAAGTGTCTCTGAGCTTAAGCAGAATCTGCCATTAGAGGCGAAAGAGCATATAAAGAGCTTTTTAGAGAGAAGGAATATTATGTATAGAATGTATCGAAATGTATCTTTACATCTTAGCTACATATATACGGTAAAAAATTAACTCCAACTAATTTCTATGACAATTGTCATCTTGCTGTTAAAACTAACTATCACTAACCGACTTAATTAAGACAAATAACAACTCTTTCTTCTTCTATACAATGCAGGTCACGTGACTGCTATTTCCACACTCCCCCTCAAGCTGGTGGGTGCAAAAACATTCATCACTCCCAGCTTGCCAACTAGATGTTCATGCTGAGCTCTTGGTAACCCCTTTGTTAGAATATCTGCTTCTTGATCCCTTGTGCATGTATTATGAGTTTTCACCAGTCCTTCTTGAATTTTTTGTCTAATGAAATAACAATCTATTTCTATATGTTTCGTCCTCTCGTGGAATACAGGATTTGCTGCTAACTGTATTGCTGCTTTACTAAAACTGTATACATCAACTGGTAATGTAACTTCTGCTTCTAATTCCTTCAACGGGGCTGTAATCCACACCAATTCTGATATAGCACTTTCCATGCTCCTGTACTCTGCCTCAGTTGAGCTTTTAGACACAGTACTTTATTTCTTTGACTTCCATAAAATCAATGACTCTCCATATTTGATTAGAAAATCAGACACTGATTTTCTTGTGTTTGGACACGATGCCCAGTCTGCATCACAAAAGACACTCAACTTGTTTGATCTGGTGCTACTTAGCAGGATCCCTAAACCTGGTCCCTTCTTGACATACTTCACAACTCTCACTGCAGCTTCCCAATGAGATTTTTTTGTTGTTGCAGGAACTGGCTGAGAGTCTATACTGAGAATATAATATCTGGCCTAGTTAATGTAAGGTATAATAGCTTTCCTACTAACCTTTGATAGTGACCTTTATCTTATAAGAGCCGATCATCCTCTTTGCCAATTAGCTTGTCATATTCTGGAATTGTTAGTTTGACATTTGCCTCGAGAGGTGTCCATGATGGCTTTGCACTTCCTAGGCCTAGTTATGAGATTATCTCCAAAGCATACTTTCTTTGATTAACTACAATCCCCTTCTTTGACATGCTGAACTCCATTCCCAAGAAAAATTTTAAGTCACCCAAATCTTTGATCTTAAATGCTTTGTGTAATGAATTTTTGGTTTCCTCAATCAACCTCAAGTTGTTTCCTGTCATCAACATATCATCTACATAGACTAATAGAATGAAAATATCCTCATCTTGTTGTTTGATGAATAGGGAATGATCTAGACTGCTTTGGGTAAAATCATATTGTAAGAATGCTTCTGTCAATTTTAGATTCCATTGTCTGTTGGCTTGTTTCAACCCATAAAGGGATTTGATAAGTCTGCAAACCATAGGATTCTCCCCCTGACTTGAGAATCCCAAAATAAGTTCCATGTACACTTCATCATGAAGGTCCCCTTGTAGGAAAGCATTGTATACATCTAGCTGATGTTTGTGCCAGTTGTGCCCTGCTGCTAGTGAAAGCACAGTCTTGACAGTTGCTATTTTAACTACTAGAGAAAAAGTTTCTTGATAGTCAAGGCCTTCTTTCTGATTGGAGCCTTTGGCTATCAACCATGCCTTGAACATCCCAACCTCCCCATTATCTTTCAACTTCACCTTGTATACCCATCTACAGCCAATTACAGACTTCCCATGTGGCAGCTTGATAATTCCCAGGTCTTGTTGTCCTGTGGTACTTGGATTTCAGCTCTCATAGCTTCTACCCATCTGGGATCCTTGCATGCCTCTTGAAAAGAACTTGGTTCAACAATAGAAGAGAAAGCTCCCAGGTAAGCTTGATATGCTGCAGATAATTTTGTATAAGACAAGTAGTTCTCAATAGGATACAGTGTTGCATTAGCCAAATAGGCTCCTTGGTTTGTCTTTGTGATTTTCTTAGAGAAATTTCTGATGCTGCTGAAGAGCTTGGGACATCTGTAGTATCAAGTATATTTGGTGGTGGCTCTAAGAAAGTATCAGCTACAATTGCTTCAGGAATTAAAGAAGGACTATCAACCTCTGTAGGGTCAGCATGTCCAGCTAAGTCTTCTTCTGATGAATAATCCACAGAACTAGAAGAATTAGGATCTACCTCATTGGAAGGTAATGGAAAATCAGTAAAAAAGAGAGGCGATCCCTAATCCTCATGTTGTAATGTTTGCTTCTGAATGTCTTTGAAAGGAAAATTTTTTTCCCTTAAATATCACATCTCGATTGACGAAGAATTTCTGCTTTGCCAAGTCATATAGAACATACCCTTTAGTGACTGCTGAGTATCCCATAAAAACTGATTTGATGGCCTTGCTGTCAAAATTGTCAAGTCTTGGTAGTGTGCTAGCATAGCATAAACATCCAATTGTTCTTAAATGCTTGATATTAGGCTTCATTTTAAAAAATTATCTCCTAGGGAGATCTCTCATTTAACACTGCAGATGGTAATCTGTTGATGATGTATGCTTCCCTCAACACACAGTGACCCCAGAACTGGATTGGTATGTGCCCTTAAAACCTGATTGCTCTAGCAACCTCAAGGAGATGTTTGTGCTTCCTCTGAACCACTCCATTCTGTTGAGGTGTGTATGCACAAGTTCTCTGATGAACAATGCCTAATCCTTTGACTAAATCCTGCATGTCTGAACTTACTAATTCACCACCATTATCAGTTCTTATAGTTTGTACTATGGCACCAAATTGAGTGTGCATCATTTTGAAGAAATTTTTGAGCACAAAGAACACATTACTCTTAGATTTCAACAAGAATATCCATGTTATTCGAGAGAAGTCATCTACAATAGTCAAGAAGAATCTATTGCCATCAAAAGTCTGTGTGTTATATGGTCCCCATACATCAAAGTGAAATAGTTCAAAAACTCTCCTTGATCTATTGCTACTAGAAGGAAAAGGTAATCTAGTATGCTTAGCTAATGGACAAATGTCACAACTATCTATTACATTCTTGCAACTTTCAACCTTATATCCAAGCAATTCTTTTAGTGAGTTTTCTGAAGCATGTGCTAGTCTCTTGTGCCACAATGAGACATCTCCATCTCCTTCTTCCACAGCAAAGCCTTTAGCTACTGTCCTCTTCTCAGTTCCAGACCTAACAATGGCTTGTGGGACTAGTAGGTAGAGGCCTTCCTTTTCCCAACCAATCCCCATCACCTTCCCACTGGAGAGGTCCTAGAATAGACAGAAGTCAGGATAAAAGGCTACAAAATAGTGTAGCTCTCTAGTTACCTTTGAAATAGACAGAAGGTTATATTGAAAATTTAGGACAAACAACACATTTTTTATCTCCCCTGTTTTTGTGAGCTTATAGCTTCTAATGTGTGATACACTAGTGACATCTCCATTTGGCAAGTGTACTTTGCTGCTATAATCAGACCTCACTGTCTTTATATCAGTCAATATGTAAGCTTGTACCACTGCCTTCTACCATATGATTGGTAGCTCCTGTATCAATTATCCAGTTTCCCTCTTCTATGCAAGCTAGAAAGGAATGTACTATACCTGCTATATTTGCCATGCTATCATGTGTTTGTGGTGATCCTTGATTGAGCAGCCTCATGATTTGATTGTATTGTTCTGCACTAAGTTGTGGTGCCATTGGAACATGCCCAACTCCTGCTTTCTCCTATGTCTCATTCCTTCTTGTATTATTTCCTGCCATATTTGGATTCATATTTTCAATCTGAACATTATAAGTTGTATTCATAGGCCCTTTCCTTATTCCTTTAAAGTCTTGTGGGTATCGAATTATCTTGTAGCATCCTTCTTTAGTGTGACCTTTCATCTTGCAGAAATCACACTGTAGGTTCCAGTTTTTCTTTGGTTTTTGATAATTCTGATAACCAACTGCTTTTCCAGCTAACAGAGCTGCTAGTTCACTTCCTTCTCCAATCATAGAGGAATTCACAACTGATCTTTGACTCTCTCTTTTAACAAGCATTGAATATGCCTTGTTTATACTTGGTGTAGGGCTAGTCATTAGAATCTGAAATCTAGCTTGTTCATAGCTTTCATTCAATCCCATCAGAAATTGTAAAACCTTTTATTTTTTCATTAATTCTATAAATCTTTTCGACTTAGCACAGTCACAGGGTGGTGGAACCATGTTATCAAATTCATCCCATAGGTTCTTAAGCTTTGAGAAATACACTGACACAATGTCATTTCCCTGTGTAATTGTTGCTATTGCTTTGTGCAATTGATACACTCGTGAAGTATTCACTTTATCAAATCTTTCTCTCAGATCTTCCCAAACTGCCCTAACATTCTTCGCATATAGTATCCCTGTTATCAAATCCCTCGACACCGAGCTCATAATCCACCCTAAAACTATTGCATTACATCGATCCCACTAGTGACCCAGCTCTGTATCAAAATCCCCCTTTTTAGAGTTCCGTTGACTAACCCTAGCTTATTTTTCCTAAGTAGCTGGATTTCCATCGCTCGACTCCAAGTGGTATAATTCTCTGAGCCGATCAATTGAA
This sequence comes from Nicotiana tabacum, assembly GCF_000715075.1. Lineage (NCBI taxonomy): Eukaryota > Viridiplantae > Streptophyta > Magnoliopsida > Solanales > Solanaceae > Nicotiana > Nicotiana tabacum. The sequence goes on from NC_134091.1 coordinate 12,901,864, forward strand.
TCGATATTATCGGAGCTCCAGTTGTGTCCGAAGGATGAAGGAACAGTGGATGATTGTGATCCAAATCTGTTTTCGCCATTGTTGAATTTTCCAGTTCTGCAACTCAATTGGAAATTGAAAAGAGTAATTGAAGCAAAATTTTCTTAGAATCTACAAAGTTAAATCGCAAATGCAGTTGATTGCTCTGATACCATGTGAAGATTTGAGCTTAAACAGAATCTGCCATTAGAGGCGAAAGAGCGGAGAAGAGAGCTTTTTAGAGAGAAGGAATATTCTGTATAGAATGTATCGAAATGTATCTTTACATCTTAGCAACATATATACAGTAAAAAAACTAACTCCAACTAATTCCTATGACAATTGTTATCTTGCTGTTAAAACTAACTATCACTAACTGACTTAATTAAGACAAATAATAACTCTTTCTTCTTCTATACAGTGCAGGTCACGTGACTGTTATTTCCATAATAAGGTCACCTTCCTGGTTAGTTAAAAATCATTGTATAATTAATTTAGCTGTAAGATCTTATTGTAGAATTACGGGAGACAAAATAAATCCAAGACTAAGGTTGTATAACATAAAAAGTTGGTTCCAAAAAAAAGATTGGATCGTTATAATAAAATATTATAATAGTGGATGGTTGTTATAAAGAATTTTATTGTAGTAGTAAGTAAGATAAAGTCAAATTTGCCACTATTTGTAATTGAGCAGTTTTGTCATTCATTATACTTTTGATCAATATTTCCTATGTCATTGAGAAAACTTTTCGTTTTGCGCTTGATCCCTAATGGAGTTTCAACTTGAGGATAATTTTAAACTATAGTAAAAAGTTTAAAGGAAATTTGGAACTTTTTTCTAGAAAATTTTGAAAATGTAGAGTCCATACAATTCATATTGGAAATCCGTTAATGGCAATGGCAAATACGAGATAATTTGCTTATGCCAAAGATATGAATGGACCAAAAATATTACGGAGAACAAAATTATTCTATTTTATATAGTATGTATACGGTTAAAACCGGGGCCACCCGATCTTACTATTTGACCGAGACCGGAAGTTTGCATCGAAGGATGGCCTCGTAACGGAATAGGCCATATCACGAGGATAAGGTACCAAGTTCATAACCGAGGTACCTATCGGGATCGAGGCTAGTAGAGATCAAAGCCAAACAAGACAGACATCGATCAAGATCGAAGATAGCACAATAACAGAAAGGCGAGATATCCGTGACTGATCGAGGATCACGGCGTAAACGTCGGTGACTGGTCGAGGATCATGGCGTAAATCTCGGAACGGATCAAATCAGAAACGGTTAATTAGCTAATCATGGGATTTTGTTCTGTAATTAGAGTTATACCATATGTACAACTCCTCTACTATATAAAGTGGAAAATTAACCATTTGTAAGACATTGTTCTCACGTAAAAAAGCTAATATAACGCTCTCTCTTTAGCTTACACTCTCTTGTTCATCAGCTTGCTTTATTTTTAACTATTTTGGTATCAATCAGGTCAAGATCACCCTAGCTCGAGGGTTGAATTCCGTTTCAATACAGGTTAGATTTATTTTATATTTTATTTCTGTTATTAATCTTCATATTTGTCTATCGGTATTAAGTAAAATCGCGTATCCTTAGAACCTCATTATAAGTTTAATTGTTATCCAATTTTAAAGGTAAACAGTTTGGCGCCCACCGTAGGGCTAAGGATAATAGTGATTGCTTAATACTAATTTCGATAACATACACTGCTTTACACTTGTTCTCGTAAGAATCTTTGTTTTCAGGACAAACATGTCAAACTCACAAGTAGTACCTACACATGGTGACAACAATCTCGGATTTTACGGGAAAAACGATAACATAGCCACCCCAGGAATCGAGGTGCCTCAGGCCGACCTCGAGGGAGCACCAATTGCAAATTCCGTCGATGTCAGTTCACATGTCGCCCTAAATGCAAATTTGGGCGTTGAGCCCAAAGGTAGTATACGCAGGGAAGTTCGATCAGGTGGTCGAGGTACGCAGGGCGGAGAAGATGGTGGAGTTAGCCTCCAATTGATATTCGAAATGTTACATGCTCAACAAGCCGCTATAACACAACTACAAAATCAACACCTAACACCGAGTAGGATCAAACTAGAAGTCGTTCACGGGACTAGGCCTGTGCCAGAAAGGTCGAACGCCAACGAATCGGGGATTGACCCCGCCATTATGAAAATGTTCGAGGAGCTCACTAAACGGATTGAATCGGGAGAAAAGAAAATCGAGGCAAATAACAAAAAAGTGGAGACATACAACTCTCGAGTTGACTAAATACCACGGGCACCGTCGATTCTAAAAGGTATGGATTCAAAGAAATTTGTACAGAAGCTCTTCCCACCAAGTGTGGCACCGAAACCCATTCTGAAGAAGTTCCGAATGCCAGAAATTCCTAAGTACAATGGGACCACCGACCCTAATGAACATGTCACTTCTTATACATGCGCAATAAAGGGAAATGACTTAGTAGATGATGAGATTGAATCTGTTATACTGAAGAAATTTGGAGAAACCTTGTCGAAAAGAGCAATGATATGGTACCACAATTTGTCGCCTAATTCCATCGATTCCTTCGCCATGCTTGTCGACTCCTTTGTAAAGGCACATGTCGGAGCAATAAAGTTTGCGGCTAAAAAATCGGACCTCTTCAAGGTGAAACAAAAAGACAACGAAATGTTGAGGGAATTCATATCTCGGTTTCAAATGGAATGCATGGAACTACCACCGGTCACAGACGATTGGGTTGTTCAGGCCTTTACTCAAGGTTTAAATGAACGAAGTTAGGTGGCATCACGACAGCTAAAGCAAAATTTAATTGAATATCCAGTAGTAACCTCGGCCGATGTACATAATCGGTACTAGTCGAAGATCAGGGTCAAGGATGATCAATTGGGGACCCCTTCTGATTCCGCTTATCCAAACATGCCCGTCGGCAGAACTCAAAGGGATATCGACAGAGAACCCCGGTCGGGCAGAGATCGATATCTACCATATCAACACAGATCGTAGAAACAACGACCCAGGATGCAATCCCATCTGAAATGATCCAAGGAACGATCGAAGACAGAGCTCTCGAGGGCTCTTAAGAAAAAGTGGCTTCGATAAACCTGTCAATCCCACATAAGCACCACGATTGTCAGAATACAACTTCAGCATCGATGCATCAGGTATTGTGTCAGCCATTGGGAGAATCAAAGATACTAGATTGCCCAGACCCCTACAAACCGATCCATCCCAATGGAACCCCAATCAAACATGCAAATACCATGGTACACATGGTCATAAAACCGAAGACTGCAGACAACTAAGGGAGGATGTGGCCCATCTATTCAACGAAGGTCACCTTTGAGAATTCTTGAGCGACCGAGATAAAAACCATTTCAGAGACACATACACAAACAGGAAAAATGAGCAGGAAGAACCACAACACGTGATTCACATGATCGTTGGTGGGGTCGATATTCCACAAGGGCCTGTGTTCAAATGCACTAAAGTATCAATCACCAGAGAAAAACGAACTCGAGACTATGTGCTAGAAGGCGCTTTATCATTCAATGATGAGGAAGCAGAAGGGATCTCACAACCCCGCAATGATGCTTTGGTAATCTCTATCCTTATGAATAAAATTCAGGTTAAACATGTTTTAATTGATCCAGGAAGTTCGGCCAATATTATTCGATCGAGGGTCGTGGAGCAGCTCGGCCTACAAGATCAGATCGTACCCGCAGCTCGGATTCTCAATGGCTTTAACATGGCAAGCAAAACAAACTAAATGTGAAATCATCCTACCAGTAAATGTAGCTAGAATTATTCAAGAAACAAAGTTCCATGTGATCGAAGGAGATATGAGATACAACGCACTGCTCGGAAGACTCTGGATTCACAATATGAGGGTGGTCCCCTAAACCCTTCACCAAATACTGAAGTTCCCAACACCGGATGGAGTAAAAACGATTTATGGGGAACAACATGCTGCCAAAGAGATGTTCACGGTCGACGACGTGACACCGGTATCGGCATTTTCGTCAATAAAAGGATCGGAGTCCAAAGGAAAACAGGAAGCTAAATAGCAACCACACCTACCAGCCTCGACTCAATCGGAGAAGCAAGGAACAGACGAGGAAGATGAATATTGGATCCCTCGATCCTTCATAATCCCCGAGGATTCTGACGCCACCAAATCGACGGTCGAGAAGTTGGAGCAAGTCGTACTGATAGAGCATCTACCCGATCGAAAGGTATACCTGGGTACGGGGTTAACCCCCGAGCTCAGGGAAAAACTCATCAAATTTCTTATTAATAATATGGATTATTTTGCTTGGCCCCATTTAGATATGACAGGGATCCCGCCTGTAAAACAGGCATTCATCAAGGTCGAGGTAACCAAACTTCTCAAATTAGGATCCATTCGGGAGGTAAAATATCCCGAATGGTTAGAAAATGTAGTCGTAGTCCCTAAAAGGGACATAAACTTAGAATGTGCGTAGACTATAAAGATTTAAACAAAGCATGTCCTAAAGACTCTTTTCCTCTGCCGAATATCGATTGCATGATCGATGCCACGGCCGGCCACGAGATCCTTAGTTTTCTCGATGCCTACTCCGGGTACAATCAAATACAAATGAACCTGGAGGATCAGGAAAAGACTTCGTTTATCACTAAGTACGACACCTATTGTTATAATGTAATGCCGTTTGGACTAAAAAATGCTGGTGCCACTTATCAACGCTTAGTAAATCGAATGTTCGAAGAACAAATAGGTAATTCAATGGAATTTTATATTGACGATATGCTAGTTAAGTCCCTGTGAGCAGAGGACCATTTGACACATTTGCAGGAGACCTTCGATATACTAAGGAAATACAACATGAAACTCAACCCGGAGAAGTGTGCATTTGGGGTCGGTTCGGGCAAGTTCCTCGGTTTTATGGTATCAAATCGGGGTATCGAAATCAACCCCGATAAGATCAAGGCGATCGAACACATCACAGTCGTGGATAATGTTAAGGTCGTACAAAGATTAGCATGGCGCATAGCTGCCCTAGGCTGATTCATCTCGAGGTCATCAGATAGAAGTCATAAGTTCTTCTCACTGCTAAAAAAGAACAACAATTTTGCATGGACCCCGGAATGCCAACAAGCATTGGAAGAACTAAAGCAGTACCTCTCGAGCCCGCCACTGCTTCATACTCCGAAAGCAGATGAGCAACTATACTTGTACTTAGCAGTCTTGGAAATCGCGGTAAGTGGGGTCCTAGTTCGAGAAGAGCAAAGTACGTAATTTCATATTTATTATGTTAGTCTAACTCTAGGTGAGGTCGAGACCCGGTACCCATACTTAGAAAAATTAGAGCTTGCCCTAATAAGCGCCTCTAGGAAATTAAAACTATATTTTCAGTGTCACCCGATCTGCGTGGTGACTACTTATCCTCTTCGCAATATTTTGCATAAGCCCAAACTTTCGGGCCGATTGGCCAAATGGGCCGTCGAGATCAGTGGGTATGATATCTTATCAACCCCGAACGACCATCAAGTCTCAAATCTTAGCGGACTTCGTGGCCGACTTTACGCCAACCCTCGTACCCGAGGTCGAAAAGGAACTATTAATAAAGTCGGGTAAATCATCGGGGGTGTGGACCCTCTTCACAGACGGTGCTTCAAATGTGAAGGGATCCGGGTTAGGCATCGTTTTGAAGCCACCCACGGGTAATACAATTAGACAAGCTATCAAAACTGCCAAGTTAACTAACAATGAGGCCGAGTATAGGGGTGGGCATAAAATTCGAAAAACCGAATTTCGAACCGAACCGAATTAATTTGGTATTTCGGTTTCGGTTTTTTCGGTTTTTCGGTATACTTCGGTACAGAAATTTTGGTATTTCGGTATTTCGGTACGGTATTCGGTATTGAGTTTTTGATATTTCGGTATACCGAAATACCGAAATATTTAAGTCTAAGCCCACCTATATTTCTATTTTCCAGCCCAATAAGCCTAAGCCCAACACCCCAAGTCCCCTAAATCCTAATTCTCTAATCCCTTAGCGGGCCTTACAACCTCCTTAGGCTTAGAAACTTATGGACAATAGTTTGAGAATTTAAAGAATCACTGTTTTGGGGAATATACACCATCAATTCAATTTCTCTTCTCTGATTTGGCAATCAAAACAGTGTCACCGAACTAATTATTCTTGAAACAATGGCTTTGAGTTTTCCTTTGAGTGGTTGAATTCTCAGCAGAAGTCATAAGATATGTTAGGAAATAGGCAATTAGGCATAGCATAATCTTGGGAGATTTGAAAGATTTTGGTATAATACCGAAACCATACCGAAACCGTACCGAACCAAATAAAAAAATACCAAACCGTACCGAACTACTTTGGTACGGTATTTGATATGCATAATTGATATATTGAATACTGAAATACCGAACCGTAGTTATTAAATACCTTACCGAAATACCGAACGCCCACCCCTAGCCGAGTATGAGGCCATGATTGCAGGTCTCGAGCTAGCTAAAGGTTTGGGTGTAGAAGTCATCGAGGCCAAATGTGACTCCTTGCTTGTGGTAAACCAAGTCAACAGGACCTTCGAGGTTTGAGAAGATCGAATGCAGAGATACTTAGACAAACTACAGGTGACTCTACATCGGTTTAAAGAATGGACTCTACAGCATGTGCCTCGAGAACAAAACAGCGAGGCCGATGCCCTCGCGAATTTGGGGTCATCAGTCGAAGACGGCGAGATTAGCTCGGGGACTGTCGTACAACTTTCAAGGTCAGTAATCAAAGAAGGCCACGCCGAAATCAACTCCACAAGTCTGACCTGGATTGGAGGAACAAATATATCGAATACCTAAAGAACAGGAAGCTTCTATCAGACCCTAGGTAATCGAGGACTCTACGTACGGAGGACGCACAATTCACATTGGCCGAAGACGGAACACTGTATAGAAGGATGTTCGATGGACCATTGGCAATATGTTTGGGACCAGGAGATACCGACTATGTCTTACGAGAAATTCCTGAGGGCACCTGTGGAAATCATTCCGGTGCCAAATCATTAGTTCACAAAGTCATCAGAGCAGGATATTATTAGGCCGATATGGAAAAAGATACAAAAGAGTTAGTTCGAAAGTGCGACAAATGTCAAAGGTATGCGCCGATGATTCACCAACCCGGAGAGCAACTCCATTCAGTCTTATCTCCATGGCCATTCATGAAATGGGGAATGGATATCGTTCGCCCTCTACCATCAGCCCCAAGCTAAATTTATTTTGTTTATGACTAACTATTTTTCTATGAGGGTTGAAGCACAGACTTTCGAGAAAATTAGAGAGAAAGAAGTCATAGACTTCATCTGGGACCACATTATATATCAATTCGGGATGCCTGTCGAGATCGTATGCGATAATGGAAAGCAATTCATCGGCAACAAAGTGACAAAATTTCTCGAAGATCACAAAATAAAGAGAATCCTGTCGACGCCATATCATCATAGTGGGAACGGACAGGCCGAATCGACAAACAAGACCATCATTCAAAATCTGAAGAAAAGATTGAGCGACGCTAAGGGAAAATGGAGAGAAATATTGCCCGAAGTCCTTTGGGTGTATCTAACAACGTCAAAATCCAGTATGGGGGCAACGCCATTTTTTTTAGTATACGACGCCGAAGCTCTGATCCTGGTTGAAGTCGGGGAACCCAGCGTCAAGTTGCGCTATGCAACGGAAGAGTAAAATCACGAGGCTATGAATATATGACTCAAATTTCTAGACAAAAAATGGGAAGCCGCCCTTGTTCGAATGGCCGCAGAGAAACATCGGATCGAAAGGTACTACAATCGAAGAGCCAATCTTCGACACTTCAAAATCGGGGACTTGGTTATGAGGAAGGTCACCCTCAATACTCGAGACCCAAATGAAGGAAAACTTGGCCCGAACTGGGAGGGATTGTATCAGGTCCTCGAAATCATCGAAAAGGGATCCTACAAACTTGGCACGATGAACGGCGAACAGTTACCAAACAATTGGAATATATCACTCCTCAAACGATATTACTGCTAAGGTACGACCTTCTCCATTCTCATTTATATTTCATACTAACCATTTACAGGTGTTTAATCAAAGACATCGAAGGATTCTTCAAACACAGTCCTTAGGTCTGAAAGCAAGAGTTGCACTCTTTTTTCCTTAGACCAGTTTTTGTCCAAGATGGGTTTTTCCGGCGAGGTTTTTAACGAGGCAACCATTGTTCGTGCTAACTTAGAGCAATTCAACAGTATCCGAGGCTCCTTTACAATCAACCTCGAATACTGGGGGACATCACCTTCGGATAGTTACAAAGAAAATACTTCGTGTCGACAGGGTCTCGATAGGTAAATTTTGTAGAGGACCAAACGGTCAAGTGAACCGTGTTCATGTAGATTACTCGAACCCTAATGGCAAAACACGTACGCACGTATAATATATTGAAAGAAGTATTTTTTCCTTACCAGATGTTCCATGCTTCAGAAAAACTTATACTTTACAATTTCATACTTATGATCTATTGTGGAAACTGGCTTAAGGGTCAATCACAACTGGAGTTCAAACAATTTACCCGATACTCGGGGACTGTCGTCCAAAAAATCGACATGATCGAATTACTAAACCTCGAAATCGTAAGACCTTAAAAAGGCAATACTCGATTTTATAGGCCACGGCCACCCCACTCGGGGACTGATACTTCAAACTAGTTCAAAGTATAACAGGGAACAAGCCCAAAAGGCAAATCCCAAATTAAAGGCTACAGCCAAATTAACATGGTTCCGAGATGTCTGATTTCCGTTATTAAACATGCCTTCGAATATTTTCACAAACCGGTTAAAAAGGCTACCCTCGGCTAAATTTCTAAGGGTCTCAATAATATCGACCCTCAAAAATCCTAATGGGTACAAAGTCGTTCAAACTCTTGAACAAATTCTTTATTTTATGCTAAGGCATTACGAAACAAAGGATCTCGATAATATCGACCCTTGAAAATCCTAATGGGTACGGAACCGTTCGAACTCTCAAGCAAATCCTTTATTTCGTGCTAAGGCACAACATAATTTATATGATTAAACAATAAACTTTTCAAGCCGAAAAGGGGGAGAAAGCCATTCTTTTTGCTATGGCCGTATCGGCAATTCAAGAGCCTAAAGGGCCAGTTTATTTTTGAGAAATCATCCTCACTCAATTAAAACCTAAGGGTTACCCTACTCCGAGTTTGATCAAGTACTCACTCGATTATAAAAACTACACTAGTTCGGCTTGCCTAAGCCTCGAACTTATGAACAAAATTTTCACAAGGCATAAATGAAATAAATACAAGCTGGAAAGGAAAGAGATCTTTATATGTATGAGAATATTTACAAGGTCTGATCAGGATCCTATACAAAAGATCAAAAGTGAAAAATCCTAAGGTTCCTGATCTTCTTCGGGGGCAGCTTCTTCTCCAACGAGGTCCTCCCCATTCTCGGACCCGCTCTTGCTACCATCATCATCATCATCATCGGAAGTGGCCAGCGCTCCAGCTTCAGCTTCATGCTCTCCAGCCTTTACTATCTCGTTGGTAAGATCAAAACCTCGAGCGTGGATCTCGTAGAGGATTTCCCTCCAAGATTGGCATTTGGCGAGTTCGGCAATTCAATATGCTCGAGTTTGAGCTATCTCGACTGCCTCTCTCGCTTGGACTTGAACGGCTTCAGCATCGGCCCGATAGACAGCCACGATCGCCTCTGCCTCGGTCTTTGCCTTTTCGGCTTCAGACTTGGCCTTTACAAGTTCAGAAGCCAACCGAGCCTCGAGCTCCTCTATTTTCTTTGCCTGAATTGAGCTTTTCTCCCTCATGCCTCGAAGCTGACTTTCGGATGATGACAATTTGGATAAAGCAGTCTCTTTTTTCTGCAGCAAAGCGGTCCATGCCTTCTTTCCACCCCAAGGTCTCTGCCTTCATCATATTGACCTCCCCGCGGAGCTGTTCGATCCTATCGACCTTACTGCTATAGCTGTGAGATTGAAATATTAGCCACTGTTCCCGAATCGAGCCCATGAGATTTTAAGATTTTCATTACCTGCTCGATCAGGTCGGTCTGATCTTGGTGAGCCTTGGCCAACTCGGCTCGTAGGTCCTTGGTCTCCTCTTCTTTTTGCCCACGGAGAAGTTTAAGGGCATTCCTCTCCTCCGTGAGCCCTCGAAGGTCGGCCTCACACCGACTCAGCTCAGCTCGAGACCGAGAAAATGTTTCCTAATAAAGCTTCGAGGCCTACGCAGAAAGAAGAAAAGAAGTTAGACAGGAAGAGAAAAATGAACACAAGTGTAACACCAACAAGGGTAGTTAAGGCTTACCCGATTCAGAGCTTGTTGCGCTTCGTTGAAAAGGCTCGATGCCTCGCCCGAGTCCTTCCACGAGACCTCCAAGTCGCTTAGGCCGGTAGCATCTTCAACCCTAGTAAAGTAATCATGGAAGGGATCTTCCCTTCAGTGGGCTCCTTCGATGGAGAGGGTCTTCAAGGCCCGAGCCTCTTGAAGCATCTCCTCGGAAAATGAGGGGAGCAGCGAAGAACCTCCAATTTTTATTGCCCCAAGTGGAGCACTTGGGGCGTTCTCCATCTTGAGGAGCCTCGATACCGGACTCAATAGCCGTACCCACCGTTGGCTCAGTGTGGTAGGGGCATCTTCGATCCTTGATGACTTGGGAACTTCGCCCAAGTCTCTTCCCGAGACCCCCTCATCTCGAGACGGAGTCTCTGCAGCCTTCACCGATTCAGTGGCCTTTGGGGCCTCGGTGCTCATCCCTACTCGGGCCACCAGCCCGGAGTCGTCTTCTTCCACTTATTCGTCTTCCTCCCTTAGACACCAAACAAACTCTTCGGTTAGGAGGATGATGTTCTTCCTCAGCTTACGAGCCTTCTTCTTCTTAGGTTCTGGATCCTCAGAGGGTGAGGAATTTTTCCTCCTTTTGTCCTTCACCGGTTTCGGTGCCGGGATCGAAGTCTCCCCCTCACCAGATAGGGGACTCATAACAGCATCTTTGCCAAGGCCTGTATGAAAGGAAATTAAGTAAGAAATGCTTTGATAAAATCATTAAAGACGTGGAAAAGGGGCTTACCATGAGTTTTGGCTTCCCATCGGCCCTTTGATAAATCGCGCCATGAATGCTCGGCATACGAAGAGGTCGAGGCCAGGTCCCGAACCCAGCTCTTTGATAAGTAGGGATTTTAACCTATTATTTTCTCTCTTTTACTCGTGTTTTAAGCCAAAAATGCTTGAAGGTATCCCCGAAAACTAATGAAATATGCTTGCTTTCAGGAATTGTTCAAAATGAGCCAAAGGAATCAAAATCAACTCACAAAGGAGTCAAAAGTTGAACAAAAAAACCAAGGTTGGGCAAAGAGGTATGAAGCGCGGACCGTACAAATATTGTGCGTCCGCAAAAGCTATGACGTGGCCGTGATAAAAATTATGCGGTCCGCAAGAGGGAGATTCAGAGAGTGTGAATTTGGGCTAAGTGATGAGCGCAAACCGCACCAGAAATATGCGGCTGCGAAAGTCCCTGCGCGGCCGCGATTGAAATTAAGCGGACCGCAATTACTATGATTCAGAGAGCTGACAACTTGAGAAAAAGAGAGAAATGCGGACCGCAGCAGAATTGTGCGGCCGCAGAAGTTCCTAGTGCTGCCGCGATCGAAATTATGCGATCCGCAAGATGAAGAATCAGAGAGTTGATTTCAAAGAATGCGGACCACATCACTTTTATGCGGCCGCATAATCTGGAGCGCGACTGCTCTTAGAATTACGCGGTCCGTGAAAGTTCAGCTCAACCCATATCCAAAAAAGAAGAACGCGGACCGCATCAGAATTATGCGGCCGTGAAAGCAAGAGTGCGGCCGCACTCAGAATTACGCGGTCGCACAACCTCCGCATGGGCATTTTTGTTAGACATTTTAGCTTAGTATAAATAGAATTTTTTGACATTTTTAGGGCATGTGAGGTTATGTTATGTTTTGTATGAGCACCTGTGACGACTGGTTTTATTGTTTTCGAAAATGTTTGTACTAGATTCACTTCTTAACATTAGATTTTCATTCCATAATTTAATATTATGGATTTTATCTTCATTTCATCTTTAATTTCTATTATTTCCATGAGTAGCTAAACCCATAGCTAGGGTTGTGACCCAACCCTAGTGTGGGTATTTAATGGGTATTTGATTTTATGGCTTGAATGTGAATGCGTTAATGATATTTAGCCTAGTTCTTGCTAGAACTCAAGAATTAATGGTTGCAAACATTGATTCATGCCTTTATGACTTAGTCTCTACTTGATAAAGAGGGGCTAAATTTAGGAAAACTAGGCTTAACAAGGAATTGGGATGAGCTCAAGAAATTGATAGCCCCAATTAAAGGGATAAACCTAGAGATAGTAATACCCAACTTGAGCTAATATCACTTGATTTGCATGGATACCCATTTGGACTTGAAACAGCCAAATTGGGCAAAATCACTCAAACTACCGAGAGGTATAGAGTGAGTACTCGAGTGTGATAGCTATATTACAATCACAACTAATCAAGCTTGCTCTAGATTTTGCTACCCGTTAGATATCCACCTAGGTAGAAGTCACTACTCTAGTCTCTTTAAACATTTGAAAAATAATAACAAAAATATTGTCCTTAGTTTCAATTATTACAATCTTTAGAGTAAAGTTAGAAGTAGAAAAACTAATCAAGTTTGTGGAAGTGCAATTAAAGCCAAAACTTGCTATTAACTTAGGTATACATCTAATCCCATATTCTAACTCCCTGTGGATTCGATCCCGAACATTGTTGGGTTTATTATTACATCGACCGCCTCGCTACTCAATTGTGGTGTGGGTTTGGCATAGATCATTTTTTGGCGCCGTTACCAGGGATTTAAACAGATTTAGCTATATATCTAGGTAGTTGTATGTTTTGTCTTTCTTTCCTTCCGAGTCACTAATTTTGTTTGTGAATTACTTTTAGATACAAAATGGCCCTTAACAACGAGCCCCTCGGAAATTTACCATTGGGAGAGGAGGTAGATGATGATCAAGTGGATGAGGTTCATCCCGAGCCTCAAGTAATCAAGCGAGGCCGACCACCTCCATAAAGAGCAGCACACCAGGTGTTGCTGAATGAGGGATATGAAAGTGCAATAGTCCTGCCCCGGATTAGGGCGGGCAATTTCCAAATTACCAACGTGATGCGTACACTACTTGAGCAGAGGGGTTTCTTCACTGGAGCTCCACACCAAAATGCCTACAAGCCCCTCAAAGGGTTCGTTGCTACTTGTTGGGGGAGCAAGCAAACAAATGTCACCGAGGATGCACTACGGTTAAGTCTATTTCCCTTTTCTCTACGGGGAAAGGCTTTGGACTGGTTAGAAAGACTGCCCAATCATTCCATCCACACTTGGGATGAGTTGGCCGAGAAGTTCATTGCCAAATTCTTCTCTCCAGGGCATATGGCTACACTAAGGGATGAAATTTTAGCTTTCAAATAAGAGCCCAATGAGCCATTGCACGAGATTTGGAAAAGATATCGCACCATGGTCAAAGAATGCCCGAACAATGATATGACCGAGGCCATAATCCAACAAACTTTCTACAGAGGGATCAACACAGCAAATCGGTGTGTGGTAAATCAACTTGCTGGGGGTAACCTCATGAACACGCCTTATTCTGAAGCTTGTGAAATCTTGGATGAGATGGCAGACACCTCTTCGGCGTGGAAAAATAGAGCCAATGTTCCTCAGAGTGACCCAAATGTTATTCACCTACACAAGGAGCTACATGATCATGGTCAAGCTATTGCGGAGTTGACAACCACCATGAACCAATTGTCCAAGGCTCAACTTCAATAGGTTCAAGGGTCGAAATAGGTGAATGCAATGGAAGGGGTGAACATGATGGTAAACAAGAGACGGCAACGATGTCAACAAGTACAAAACCATCCGGAACAATTTGAACAAATTAATAGTGGGTATAATCAAGATGATTCATATGATGAGCAAAATGAAGAGGTTCAATATGTCAACAATTATCAAGGTCAAAGAAGCAATGCTCCAAGTTAACAACAATGGAGATCACAAGGAGACCAGGGAAACTGGAACAACCAAGGCTACCAAGGAAATTGGAGTGGTGGCAACAACAATAATCAAAGCAATTGGGGTAATCAAGGTAATCAAGGCAATTGGGGAGGAAATAATCAAGATAATTGGGGTGGTAACAATCGAAGCAATTGGGGGAACAACAATAATCAAGGGGGTTACAACAATAGCAATCAAGGAAATCGGGGGTCGGGCTTTCAGAGGCCCCCGATGTATCAACAACCAAACAACCCGCCTCCATATCCGTCGCAATGTCCTAGTTCTTTCAATAGTGAAATGGGACGGGTTGAAAACATGTTCAAGCAAATGATGGAGAAAATCGCCGACTCCGATGCCCAATTAGCCTCCCACAACACTTCTATCTGCAACTTGGAGGTTCAACTTGGCCAAATTTCTCAAGCTTTAAATACTCGCCAAAAGGGGGCACTACCTAGTGATACGGTGGTGAACTCGAAAGGTGGGAATACGGGGCATGCAATGGATGTGACAACAAGAAGTGGGAGAGGTGGAGTTGCTAGTACCTCAAACCAAAGAAGACATATGGGTGATGATGTGTTGGTGCAAGATGATGATGAGCCTAGCAATGATGTTCAATCTAATGAAGAAGCGAGGATTGATATTGATGCAAATGTGGAGGAGACGCAAGAAGAAGTGAACCCGTCTAGGGAGCACGTGACCGACATGCCGGAACCGGTAGTGCCAAAGGCTAAGGTACCAAGGCCAAGGCCTCCTCCTCCATACCCTCAAAGACTTGCAAAGCAAAATAATGAGAATCAATTCAAGAAATTCATTGATATGATGAAAAGTTTGTCCATAAATATGCCATTGGTTGAAGCCTTAGAACAAATGCCGGGATATGCCAAGTTCATAAAGGATTTGGTAACAAAGAAGATATCAATGAACTGTGAAACGATCAAAATGACACATCAAGTGAGTGCTATAGTGCACTCCATGGCTCCAAAGTTAGAAGACTCTGGTGCTTTCATAATCCCGTGCACTATTGGGCGTGACGATTTTGCCAAAGCTTTATGTGATTTGGGGGCAAGCATTAACTTGATACCCTATTCTATGTTCAAAACGTTGGGGATTGGGCAACGAAGACCCACATCCATGAGGTTGCAAATGGCGGATCGGACAATGAAAAGGCCATTGGGGATAATTGATGATGTGTTAATTAGGGTCGACAAGTTCATCCTTCCCACAGATTTTGTGATACTTAACTGTGAGGTTGACTACAAGGTGCTAATCATTATGGGGAAACCTTTCCTTGATACAGGGAAGACTTTAGTTGATGTGGAAGCTGGAGAGCTCAACTTCCGGGTGGGCGGTGAAAAAGTTGTGTTCCATATTTGTAAATCAATGAGGCAGCCAAATAGCAAGGAAGTGTGTTCGTTCGTGGATCTTGTGACCGAAGTAATTGTTGATGACACAAGTGTTGTAATAAATGTGGAAGATACGTTAGAAATTGTGTTGTTGAATCATGATGAAGATGAGAAGGAAGGCTTTGTAGAATGTGTCAATGCTTTGCAAGGAATGGGATCATATACTCATAAGCCCCAAAAACTTTCCTTGGATCTCAAAAACCGGAAGACTCTACCAACAAATCCCTCAATCGAGGAGCCTCCCACCTTGGAGTTAAAGCCTTTGCCTTCACACCTCAGGTATGAATTTCTAGGCCCTTGTTCCACTTTACTTGTTATTCTTTCCTCGTGCTTAACTAACGTGCAGGCAGATACCACCCTTGCGGTGCTTTAAAGGAGGAAGAAAGCAATAGGTTGGACATTAGCGGATATTCGGGGTATAAGCCCCGCCTTTTGCATGCACAAAATCATTTTGGAGAAGGATGTCAAACCCTCCATAGAACATCAAAGACGATTGAATGAGGCCATGCAAGAGGTAATAAAGAAAGATATCATCAAGTGGTTGGATGCCGGGGTGTTTTACCCCATTTCCGATAGTTCGTGGACCTCGCCGGTGCAATGTGTCCCAAAGAAAGGGGGCACGACTGTGATCACAAATGACAAAAAATGAATTTATCCCCACAAGAAATGTCATCGAGTGGAGAGTGTGCATGGATTATAGAAAGCTCAACAAAGTTATGCGGAAAGACCATTTCCCGCTTCCATTTCTTGATCAAATATTGGATAGGTTAGCCGGACGTGCTTATTATTGCTTCTTGGATGGATATTTCGGATATAACCAGATTCTTATTGTACCTGAAGAACAATAGAAGACCACCTTCACTTGTCCATATGGCACTTTTGCATTCTCGCGGATGCCATTCAGGTTATGCGATGAACTAACAACTTTTCAGCGGTGTATGATATCCATCTTCACCGATATGGTGGAGGATTTTCTCGAGGTTTTCATAGATGATTTCTCTATCGTGGGGGATTCTTTTGAAGAGTGATTAGATAACTTGGATAAGGTATTGGCACGTTGTGAAGAAGCTAACTTGGTGATGAATTGGGAGAAGTGTCACTTTATGGTCAACGAGGGCATTGTCCTCGGTCACATGATTTCCAAGAATGGTATAAAGGTTGATAAAGCAAAAATTGAAGTGATATCCAAACTCCCTCCCCTACTTTCGTAAAGGGAGTGAGAAGCTTTCTAGGTCATGCAGGGTTTTACCGCCGATTCATCAAGGACTTTTCTAAGGTGGTAAACCCCTTGTGCAAACTCTTGGAGAAAGATGCCAAGTTCCTTTTCAATGAAGATTGTATGAAGGCATTTGAACTGCTCAAGTATAAGTTGACGACCACTCCTATTATCATCGCGCCAAATTAGAGCTTACCATTTGAGCTCATGTGTGATGCAAGCGATGTGGCAATTGATGCGGTATTGGGGCAACGAATTAATAAGATCTTTAATCCGGTATACTATGCTAGCAAGACCATGAACGAGGCCCAAGTCAACTATACGGTGACCGAGAAAGAACTCCTAGCCATTGTCTTTGCTATGGAGAAGTTCTGCCCGTACCTAATGGGTACAAAGGTGATTGTTCACACCGACCATGCGGCACTTCGTTATTTGATGAACAAGAAAGACTCTAAGGCAAGGTTGATGCGGTGGGTGCTTCTATTGCAAAAGTTTGATCTAGAGATTCAAGATCGAAAGGGTAGTGAAAATCAAATGGCGGACCACTTGTCCCGATTGGAAGAGGAAGGGAGGCCACATGATGGCCTTGAGATCAATGATTCATTTCCTAACGAACAACTCCTTTCCATTTCTATGACTGGGATGCCATGGTTTGCCGATGTGTTCAACTATCTTGTGAGTGGCATTGTTCCGAATGAGTTTTCCTCAAACC
Source organism: Nicotiana tabacum (assembly GCF_000715075.1). Lineage (NCBI taxonomy): Eukaryota > Viridiplantae > Streptophyta > Magnoliopsida > Solanales > Solanaceae > Nicotiana > Nicotiana tabacum. The sequence continues at coordinate 12,919,362 of NC_134091.1, forward strand.
AAAGGAAGAAGCTCAAACGGGACTGCCTGGACTACTATTGGGATGTGCCATATCTCTTCAAACTTTGCAGTGATGGTGTTATCCGAAGATGTGTTCCAGAAGAAGAGCAATTGGGTATTCTTGAAGCTTGCAATTCTTCGCCCTATGGTGGTCACCATGGTGGGGCGAGAACTGCTACAGAGGTCCTAAGATGTGGATTCTATTGGCCTACCTTGTACAAAGATGCTAGTTATCTCGTTAAGCATTGTGATGAATGCCAAAGGGCCGGTGGGATCTCCAAGAAAAATGAGATGCCTCTCACCACCATCCTCGAGATTGATATTTTCGATGTGTGGGGCATCAACTTTATGGGTCCATTTGCGAGTTCGTGTGGGAACACCTATATTATTGTTGCTGTGTATTACGTTTCCAAATGGGTTGAAGCTGTGGCTTTGCCTAACAATGAAGCACGGAGTGTGGTGGCTTTCTTGAAGAAAAACATATTCACAAGGTTTGGCACCCCAAGGGCCATCATTGGTGATAGGTGTTCACATTTTTGCAACAAAGCCTTTGACACTTTACTCTCCAAGTATAGTGTCACTCACAAGGTGTCAACCCCCTATCACCCCCAGGCAAGTGGACAAGTTGAAGTCTCCAATAGGGAGATCAAGAGTATTCTATCCAAGACTATCAATGCAAATCGGACTGATTGGTCAAGGAAACTTGAAGATGCTTTTTGGGCCTATAGAACAGGTTACAAGACTCCAATTAGTATGTCTCTGTATCGGTTGGTGTTTGGGAAAGCATGTCACCTTCCGGTGGAATTAGAGCATAAGGCCATGTGGGCGTTGAAGAAATTGAACCTTGAGTGGGATGTAGCTGCCAATCTTCAGGTGGAGTAGTTGAATGAACTTGATGAGTTACGGTTCCATGCTTACTCCAGTTCGTCCTTGTATAAGGACAAGATGAAGTACCTATATGATAAGTATATCCGGAACAAAGAATTTAAAGAAGGTGACCTCGTTCTTTTATTCAACTCTCGGTTATGGATGTTTCCGGGAAAGCTTAAATCAAAGTGGAGTGGTCCTTTTGAAGTGGTATATGTAACTCCTTTTGGTTCTCTTGATTTGAAAAATAAGAATGGTGAGATCTTTAGAGTCAATGGACACTGGGTGAAGCACTACCTTGGTAAGGTTGATGATGGCTACGTTGTGGCATTGCTCCATTTCAAATGAATGATGGTAACATGCGGCTTGCCGCGACGTTAAATCAAGCGCTTCTTAGGAGGCAACCCATGTGTTTTTCTTTAGTTTGATTTTCTTGTTAGATTAGGCATTGTTTTGGACTAAGTGATTGTGAAGTATATGCAGGAATTGGGTGTGCAATGTAGAAAATTGACAAGACAAAACTTAGCCAAGTGGTGAAATTATGCGGACTGCGCCAGAATTATGCGGCCGCACAAGCCCTTCGCGGCCGCACAATTATGTGTGTGGTCGCATAGCTGAAAGATGGAAAATTCTAACTCTCTAAAGTTTGGCCTAACAAAATCCCTTAAGGATTCGCGGCCGTGATCAAAATTTCGCGGACCGCACAGATTATGCGGTCGCAGTCATTTTTATGCACACCGTGTCATTGAATCAGCTCCTGAGTTAGAAAAGGTAAAAAGTGCGGACCGCGCCAAAATTGTGCGGCCGCACTCAGGTAAGTCGGTGGACCAAAGTATAAATAGGACTTTTTGAGACTATTCACACTTTACACACTCTGACCTCTCAAGCAGAGTGCACTCTTTTTTGTTTTCAATCTCATCCCATATTCATCAATTGTTGATTTCCTACTATATTTCATTACTGGTATGTTGATTTCAATGAATTAATTTCATCATTTTCTTTTCCTTTCTCTTTTATGTAGTTTTCTTTTTATCTAGGGTTAAATGCATGCCAAAAATGTCAAATTGATGCTTAATTCTGGTTTAGAAGCATGTGGGTAGTGTTTGAATACATAATGGGGTCTGGGGTTAGTAGCTTTTATTATTTAATTACCACAAATCAAGCCTAATTAGTGAAAACCCTAGTATTAAACGTACTTAGTACTGCTCTGATTTGAATTTTGCAACCGCATACATTTTTGTGCGGTCCGCGCTAGGGTATGCGGCCGCATACAAAATTGTGCGGTCCGCGATACCCTAGGTTGAAGGCACTTGTCATTGCTAAGTTTTCGTGGCTGCACTCAATTTTGTGCGGTCCGCGATTGTTTTTCGCGGCAGCACTCAATTTTGTGCGGTCCGCACAATTAAACTTCAGAGACCCAACAAATTGATTATGCGGCCACATTCAATTTTGTGCGGTCCGCGATTAGGTAACTTTAGAGAACCAGTATTCTAAACCTGGGATCTCTGTGACCGCACTCAATTTTGTGCGGTCCACGATGTGTTTTCGCGGCCGCACTCATTTTTGTGCGGTCCGCGATGGGCAGTACGCGGCCGCACTCAGTTTTGTACGGTCCGCGCTGCCCTGTTCTGAGAAGCAATGTCTTTCTTTCCAACTGTAATGCAATAACACATGTTGAACCCCAATTCTAGATGACTTTTACTACTTGTTTATTGCAGACAATGGTGTGTTCACATGGTCTAGGTGATACCTCCAAAGGGAGGGCAGAATCCTCCCGAGGCCGGGGTAGAGGAAAACCTAACATGCCACTATTAGTCCAGAAAGCCTTGGGCAAAAAGACTACTCTCAGTAGATTACCTCCGGAATCCTCAGACACCAGTGAATACCTCCCGTCCCGGAAAACGTCTGAGGGGGATTCTATACAACCACAACGAGGGGCACAATCACAACAATTCCCCGATAGACTCTGTTTAGTCGATGAACCTACCTCCTCCTCTAGTTCTTCTGATGACTCAGATGGAGGTAGTCAGGCATCTGAACCATCTTCCCCACCTACTACAACACCTACCATGACAGCTACCCCAATAATTTTAGATGATGATGATGAGGTCCCGGATAACGGGAGAGGGGTTGACACAATTGTAGGCGGCCTGACTAGATCAAAGAAGCTGGAGGTGTGGGCTGATAGATTTGTCAGTGAGAAGGCATATGGAAAATTTTGGGAATGGTGGCCCCAAAGGCCACTCACTCTTGAGCGACAATTCAGAACCAAAGACCTAAGCCACCACAATCTGAATGTCCTAAAGCAATTTACAGAGAGAAAAGGATGGAAATGGTTTACCTGCCGGATGTATGATGCAAATGAATACCTTGTCAAGGAATGTTATGCCAATGTTGCCCACATCAAAAAGGGTACAAAGGTGATGAAGGTCCGGAACTTGAAAATCCGGTTTGATGGCCACGCACTGAACACATATGTAGGGTTTGAGGATGTCGAGGCAGTGCAATACATGGAGAAGCTAGCCTTGGGTGATGCAGTTCGCCCATGGCTAGTTGAGATACTTGCTATTCTGGGGACAATACCTGCATGGCTCACAGCAGGAGTTCAAATTGTCATAGCCACCCTTAACTTTGAAGCAAAAGGGTGGGCAACATTCGTGTGCAGCCGTCTTGACCCATGCCAGCATGAGAATGTCCTTCCACTACCCCGGGCAGTATTGGTAACTTCCATCATGGTAGGATATCCTATTAATGTAGGAAACTTGATGTCCTACAACATCTCCAATTCAGTCGAGAAAGAAGAAAGATCGTATCCCTACCCCAACTTCCTCACAGGGTATTTCCAAGACCAAGGGGTTGAGCCGAGGCATTTTGATGTAGAGGTGAAGGACAAAAAGCCTTTCTAATGGTACCACCTCCAGGAGCGGACAACCCTAAATTCAAGGGTAACGCCACTACCTTCACTGGCCAATCTAAAGAGCTAGGGGTAATGGCCACCGGGTCAGTTGTCGAGCCCTCCACAGCAGCCGATACTTCTGCCGGAGCAGCTGACATGCCTCCTCCTTCCTCCGGACCTTCCCTCTCAGTGACACTATCAGTACCCACATCTTCTACCTACCCTCAGACTGCACTGCAGGTTTCACAGACACTATCCAGTCTCAACAACTGGATGCCGGTAGCTACCACAAAGCTGACTGCCATATCCAGTGCAGTGGCAGTACAGTCTTCAGCCCCATCAGAGCTTCAAGTACCTCCATAAGTGGAGGACTCTTTGAAGAAGATTTTGGACAACCAGAAGAAGATTCTGGATAACCAGAAGAAGATCCGGGAGACTCTTGATAAACATGGGAGGATTATCAAGGATTTGGGGAATCAGGTAAAGAAGATGCGTAAGACTCAGGCATCTAAGGAGTCGGTGGAAAGTTGAGCAAAGAGGTTGAGAAGATTGCTTCTGCTGGTGATATTCCACTAGACCTGCTCATGGAGGAGACAGTTCCAGCAGCTCATGCAGCAGTGCCCGAGGCATCAGATGCAGCAGCCGACCAGTCTGAGGAGCCGGCTACCACTACACACACTGTTGTGGAGCTAATTCAGATGCTCAGCAACCCCGTAGTCCCCCAGTCACAGGATGCGGAGATCCAGTTAGAGGATACAGAGGGTGCTGAGGACCCGATGTAGATAGAGATCACATAGGGAGTTTTCTCTACTCCCTATCCCTTTTTCCTGTTCTTATTTGTTATGATCATTGAGGACAATGCTATTTTTTATTTGGGGGGTGGTCCATTTTGATTTGATGACATTTGGTATGTAATATCCATTATACTATTTTTCTTTATATTTATTTTTATCGTTATTGATCTTTATTTTCCCTTTTGGTATGTATATATTTTTACCATTCGACATATATATTCATTTCCATTATGTATATATTCGCTTTACTTCATAACTTCTTTCGTTATTTTTCCTTGTTAGCATAACTTCTTATTTACTTTAGCAGCTTCCTTTTAAGTTGTTACCTTCATTTTACATTTTGTGTGAACAATAAACCTTTGGTTTTCTTAATGCCACTGTTCTTTCCAAAGGTGGATGTCGTGTGAACCGGGTGGCTCTGCCCAACGATAGATGGCATGACGACCTTCTTAAGGGATTGCGTTCATTTTTTTTATGTTTTTGTATATATAGTAGTAATGAATGCAAGTGTCTCAAGTAGGCTTCACTTGGTACTAACACATTTACCTTCGACCTTATGGTTAGAAACAAGTTGATTGGCAAAGAATAACTCTAGTTGTGAACTTTAGACTCTTGTGTTGACTAAAACAATCATCGAGTGGTTTCTTTGATCCATTTGTGATTTTCAATCTTAGCTAGGGTTGTTGTGGGCCCTCGACGATGTTCTCTTTAACAATCCAGCAGCTTGAGAGGTGAGGTATTGAATTGCAAGTCCAAGTTCCGTGCCAATAAGTCTAGAACTTGCCTTGAATGTTTGTTTAGGCGAAATTCTAAGTATAGCTCGACTTGAGAATTGATTATAGGCTCTCCTTGATCCAATTTGAAACTTGAAAGCTTCCGTAGCCTAACAATGTGATATCCCTAGTCAACCCCTTTGAGCCAAAGCCCTTTTTCATTCAATAGTCATGTTATAAGCCTTTATCCGTTTTATAATGACCCTCTTTTTGCACCCGATCTTTTCTTAGCATTCTAATTGGCAAAAGCATAAGTTTGGGGGCAAGATGAGGAAGGTGAAAGTGATAAAAGGTACAAAGAAAAAGAAAAGAAATGAAAAAAAGGAAGAAAGGCCAAAAAGAAATATGTCTCAAAAAAGTGAATAAGATAGAAAAGTGAAAGGATTCAAAGAAAGCAATGATGAAAGGCATGTAATAGTTAGAAAAGGAGAAAAATGATTGTCATGAGTAAGAAAGAGTGATAGTGTGTCTATCTAGTTCCCCTAAGGAAGAAGAAAATGACTCAAAGAGTCAAGAAAGTATGAGCCAAAAAGAGGAAATGGAGTGCTTAAGGAAAGATGAAACCATCATATGCCAATAAGTCCTACCTTGATCCAAAAGCCTTCATTACGTTCCCGCAAAATCCCTATATGATTTCAAGATTGAGTGAGCTTACATTAGTAGTGATTTACATAAGGGGCAAGCTTATGGTACTTAGAGCAGGACTTGTGACATTCTTTTGAGAGAGATGAGAGCACTTATTCACAATCCTTGTTTTGAGTGTTACATTCTAAAGTGAGATTTGCTCATGGAGAATAGAGGAAGAGGAGTTTGGGTTTCACAATAACCTAAGTGTTAGAGCGAGCTTCCTAGGTGAATTAAGTCAACTCTTGATGCTCTAGTGTCACATTAGAACTATGGTACTCAAAGGGTCAAAACATGGTGTTTGTGATAATTCATTGGTGTTGAAGGTAATTGTTAGTCCCAATTGATGCATGATTGATTCACCTTAGGCCAGCTGAAATATCTTTTTTTCTAGTGGAGGTGGGAATTACCCTATTTGCTTGAGGACAAGCAAAAACTTAAGTTTGGGGGAGTCGATAAGTAGGGATTTAAACCTATTATTTGCTCTCTTTTATTCGTGTTTTAAGCCAAAAATGCTTGAAGGTATTCCCGAAAACGAATGAAATATTCTAGATTTCAGGAATTGTTTAAAATGAGCCAAAGGAATCAAAATCAACTCACAAATGAGTCAAAAGTTGAACAAAAAAATCAAGGATATGCAAAGAGGTATGAAATGCGAACCGCACAAATATTGTGCGGCCGCGAAAGCTATGACGCGACAGCGATCAAAATTATACCGTCCGCAAGAGGGAGGTTCAGAGAGTGTGATTTTGTGCTAAGTGATGAGCGTGGCCGCATATATCTGCGTGACCGCGATTGAAATTACGCGGACCGTGATTACTACGATTCAGAGAGCTGACAACTTGAGCAAAAGAGAGAAGTGTGGACCACACCAGAATTGTGTGGCCGCGGAAGTTCCTAGTGCGTCCGCGATCAAAATTATGCGGTCCGCAAGATGAAGAATCAGAGAGTTGATTTCAAAGAACGCGGACCGCATCACTTTTATGCGGCCGCATAATCTGGAGCGTGACCGCTCTTAGATTTACGCGGTCCGCAAAAGTTCAGCTCAACCTAGATCCAAAAGAGAAGAACGCGGACCGCATCAGAATTATAAAGCCGAGAAAGCAAGAGTGCGGCCGCACTCAGAATTACGCGGTCGCACAACCTCCGCAGGGGCATTTTTGTCAGATATTTTCAGCTTAGTATAAATAGAACTTTTTGTCATTTTTAGGGCATGTCAGGTTATGTTATGTTTTGTATGAGCACCTGTGGCGACTGGTTTTACTGTTTTCGGAAATTTTTGTACTAAAATCACTTCTTAACGTTAAATTTTCATTCCATAAATTAATATTATGGATTTTATCTTCATTTCATCTTTAGTTTATGTTATTTCCATGAGTAGTTAAATCCATAGCTAGGGTTGTGACCCAACCCTAGTGTGGGTATTTAATAGGTATTTGATTTTATGGCTTGAATGTGAATGTGTTAGTGATATTTAGCCTAGTTCTTGCTAGAACTCAAGAATTAATGGTTGCAAATATTAATTCACGCCTTTATGACTTAGTCTCTACTTGAGAAAGAGGGACTAAATTTAGGAAAACTAGACTTAACAAGGAATTGGGGTGAACTCAAGAAATTGATAGCCCCAATTAAAGGGATAAACCTAGAGATAGTAATACCCAACTTGAGCTAATATCACTTGATTTGCATGGATACCCATTTGGACTTGAAAAAATTAAATTGGACAGAATCACTCAAACTACCGAGAGGTATAGAGTGAGTACTCGAGTGTGATAGCTATATTACAATCCCAACTAATCAAGCTTGCTCTAGATTTTGCTACCCGTTAGATATCCACCTAGGTAGAAGTCACTACTCTAGTCTTTTTAAACATTTGAAAAACAACAACAAAAATATTGTCCTTAGTTTCAATTATTACAATCTTTAGAGTAAAGTTAGAAGTAAAAAAACCAAACAAGTTTGTGGAAGTGCAATTATAGCCAAAACTTGCTATTAACTTAGGTATACACCTAATCCCATATTCTAACTCCCTGCGGATTCGATCCCGACCTTTGTTGGATTTATTATTGCATCGACCGCCTCACTACTAAATTGTGGTGTGGGTTTGGCATTGATCACTCTTGAGGTTAGGAATTGCACAAGGCATCTAAGCGACTGCTACATCACCAAAAGGGATATCGATGAGAAGAAGCAAATGAGCAAAACAATAAATAAGAGCTAACAGTGGGATTGTACTTACGCTTCATATTCCATTTCTCCGGAAATAGCATCTTCTCGGTCGGGATTAGGTCGGAAGTCCTCACTCGAACGTATTGGCCCATCCAGCATCGGTCCTTGTCCTCGTCTATGCTCGAGAACAGCACTTTGGTAGCCCAGCATTGGAGTTTTATTAACCTGCCTCGATAGAGGCGGAGACTGTATAACCTGATGAGGTGGTCGAGGGTGAAAGGCATCCCCTCGACTTTACTTACGAAGAATCGGAACAGAATCACAATTCGCCAAAAGGAATGATGGATTTGGCCTAGGGTTATTTAATATTGACGGCAAAAATCAACGACGACGGGGTCGAGGGGGCCCAAGGTGAAAGGGTAAGTGTAAACACTTAGAAACCCTTCCACATGGGTGGTGATGTCCTCTTCGGGGGTCGGGATCACCACCTCTATGCCCTCCCAGTTGCAATCTTTCTTTACCTGCTTAAGGTATCCCTCAGTTATCGAGCATATATACATCGACACTAGCTCGCATCGACCAGGAATCGACGAGGCTTTATCGGTCTTAAAATCGGAAGTGAGGACACACACCCCGGGAACACACTCCTCAAGGCACGGCTCCGCCGGTGTCTTGTAGCCGACCGGCCGCGATGAAGAAGCGTTTTCCTTTTGAGGAACAATTTTTAATATTTTTGTCATTTTGTATGGATTTGAAGTTAAAAATAGATGGAGATGATAAGATTTGGTATTTTGAGAAGAGGTTAGCAGTGAAAATCGTAGATTTGCAGATGAAGAAATTAGAAGATATGAAAAGCTTTAGAGATTGAAAATCTGAAAGTAAAAGTTCAAAATGGTGGAGAGAGGGGCTATTTATAAATTTCACAACGACGGTTCAATATTGGCGGTGGCCGATCATCGACTGATGTGTATTTAATGCCTTGATAACTGTACAGACGAGACGTTTCAGTCACTTCCGTCGCTTACATCACAAGGATGACATCATGACAGGTCGAGATAGAAAATCGAAGGCTCAATTCGTTTCTTGTCATTACACTCCAAAAACAAACGAGAGGACTATCTGTATACGGTTAAAATCGGGCCCATCCGATTTTACTATTTGACCGAGACCGGAAATTTGCATCGAAGGATGGCCTCGTAACGGAATAGGCCATATCACGAGGATAAGGTACCGAGTTCAGAACCGAGGTACCTGTCAGGATCGAGGCTAGTAGCGATCGAAGCCAAACAAGACAGACATCGAGCAAGATCGAAGATAGCACAATAACATAAAGGTGAGATATCCGTGATTGGTTGAGGATCACGGCGTAAACCTCGGTGACTGGTCGAGGATCATGGCGTAAATCTCGGAACGGATCAAATCATAAACGGTTAATTAGCTAATCATGAGATTTCCTTCTGTAATTAGAGTTATACCATAAATAGAACTCCTCTACTATATAAAGGGGAATATTAACCATTTGTAAGACATTGTTCTCACGTAAAAAAGCCAATATAACGCTCTCTCTCTTTAGCTTATACTCTCTTGTTCATCAGCTTGTTTTATTTTTAATTATTTTGGGATCAATCAGTTCGAGGGCACCATAACTCGAGGGTTGAATTTTGTTTCAATACCGGTTAGCTTTATTTTATGTTTTATTTCTGTTACTAATCTTCATATTTGTCTATCGGTATTAAGTGAAATCGCGTATTCTTAGAACCTCATTATAAATTTAATTGTTATCCAATTTTAAGGGTAAACATAGTGCAAATAATAGATTTGTACCTTTTCCCTAATAAGTACATCATGCGTACATCTCATTTATATGTTACAATATTGTTATTTGTGAAGCTAGCAAGATATTTTCAAATTAAGAACTTCTCAATAAATGTTTAACCATGTTTGGTATGAATGTGTGATGTGATATTCTTATGTAATAATTCTTAAATACGTAGATTCTATTTCAAAATTTTAACATTGTGATTTCGAATAATACTAAAATTAAATGAATGGACCCTCAGTCCGAACTTATTGTCCTTTTAGACAAAGAGTAATAATTAACAGAAGAAAAAGAGGAATAGTTTTCATAAGGAGACAAGACCTTCCAACCCATACTCTACTTTATTCTTTAGTCTTTTTAGTTTTAATAAAAGAGGAATCCAGGTATTCATTCATATCCATATAGCAAAAATAACAGCAAATTTTATTGTAAAGTGGATTAGGATAGATAGGGTAGAACCCCACCTCTTTGCATTCTATTCAAATTGGCCCCAACATTTAAGGCACTTCATTTCTTTGTCGTCCTATTTTCCATAGTCTATAAAATTTTCAATGTAACTTCTAACGAGCTGATTTTGCTTTATTTCGGAAGGTTCTATCTGGCTTTGTTGCATCAATATAATGTATCATCACCAAAGAAAATAGGCTTTTACTTGCAATTTGGATTCAATCTAAAATTCAAATTAGAAACAAATGTTCCAATTTAATAGTTGAAATTTCATTTTACACTCGATTGGTGCGACATTCAAAATCTGCCGTGACATTTTCCCTCTCCTTGCTTCCTCTTTTCCCTGTTCAAAGATCTATCCTCTCCAATAGAAAAAGAAAAAAGATATTCAGCATATTTAAACTCGAGAAATAAGTATTAACCAACATATTTTATTCGAATTTTTTATGGTGAAACGAATTACGGTCAAACCTCTATAACAACATCATTTGTTCCTATATTTTTTTATAGTAACGGACTATTATATACCTATAACAATATTTGACGTTTAAATATATTTTGGCTGTTATAAATAAAAATTATCCAAAAATTAATTTTTTTAGGTTACATACAAGAGATAAGAAATTTACTCAAATTTAAATACTCAAAAGATATGTAAATTTTACTAATTAAATATTAAAGAAAGCTAACACATTATTAATAAAATCGCAACTAAATGTATAAAGATTTATACACTATAGCATACACTTTAAATCTACTAAAAGATTAAATTATTTTAAGATTCATAGAAAAATTTCATAATTGTAGCTTGTTTCGTAGATTCCAATCTCTTACGAGCGATATAACACTTGAATTAGCGAAGATGTCTAAACTTTCAGCAAACAGATATCTAATAGCTTTCCTTGAAGGTAATGTAAGAGGTTAACAGTTGAAATTTCTATCTCGGTCCAAGTAGCAGTATGTTGAGGTCAAAATTTTTAAACTTATTATTGGTGATCTTATTTGAGATTATACATGAATGTTATAGATATGTAATTTTACAAAGAGCGTAATGCTATAAAGATGGATGTTATTTTTATAGGTAAATTACTATTACAGAGAGATAAAATATAATAAAAAAAATTAATTATGAGAAAACTTGACTTTTATAATGAATGATTATTTGATAAGAGAGTTGTTATAGATAGGTGTGACTGAATATATAAGAAGAATATAAAACATATACAAGGCGATCTTTTGTATGTGAAATTTTCACAACATTATCTTGTTGATTGATTAGATGCTTGCATGTAATAATTATGATTAATTTTCCTTTTATTGTAATCTCCGCATTGCTCTATAGCATCCTTTTGATTTTGGTCCACCTCCCAACAAAGGATGCTAGGGTAGAGAGGAGTCGACAAGAATTAAAAGGGACTGAAATAGGTTTGGCAACCTATTGAAACCAATTACTTCAAAGTTTTTAACTCTAATTATGTTCGTACTAGGAGTAGGAGCTCTAATTCTACCCTCTAAATTAGGTAGTAAGTAGTACCCATTTGTCTCTCAGATCTTAATCATTTTTTTGTTTTGTTTTCTTACAAGTATTAATGCATTTCTCATTGGTCTTTCCTTTTTTCTTTCTTCCGAAAACCATAAAAATAATAGTTTAATGTTTTTTTCTTTTTATATTTCCACTATTCCAATTTTCTTGTCGTTTATACCCTTTCGTGTTCACTTTTTAATTAAATTTGAGATGTAACTGTTTGCACTTTAAAAAGAAACTGAAGTATTTTAAAAACTAAAGCAAACTACGGAGTATACAACTAGTCACTGTCGAAACGAGGAAATAACATACTGAAAAGATACTTGTTTTGACTTTCAAAAAGAGAAAAAGGGACAATCATTTTAACTAATGGAGTTGAATTTAACCATGTAATCACTATCTACACCACAAGTCCACAACTTTGGTGACCCCAGGTGTTCTTTTGGATCGACCTCCGCCCAGGGATTAAATCTACGTATATATTGTCCTTTCTAAATTCTATTACACTGTATGTTATTGTTGTAATTGTTATTCCCGCCTATATTGCTGTATTTGTAAATAATAATTCTGCAAAATATAAGATAACGTAATGAAACGATAATAAATTCGAGCCCACTGAATTCACAGTGTTTCCTTAAGGAATTTAATCCCCTCCTAGTACCCAAGGTAATGAATTATTTCCTCCCAGGATAGAACGAATAACACACTGGTATAGCGGTACTTCAAACCCCAGTGTTTCAGCGAACACAAAGTTCGGTAGCAAATCACACTTACAGTTGCTTTGTTTGAAGTTAAAAACAATGCAGAACGAAGGAGTATAAACTTAGAAAATCGTATGGAAATGCTGAGAGGAAGGAGTGCAAATGTATAGCCAATTTATTGAGCGAATTGTGTGTTGTATGTTGAGTGTCTTTCTTCAACATCTGCTGCACATATATATAGCAGCAAAATGTTGAAGAAGACCAAACGTCCACCCTCCATGGTGGAGCAAGCATTACATGTTTGTGGAGCAAGCACTTCATGTTTGTGGAGCAAGCACTTCATGGTGGGAAGAGCATTAGGCGGCTGCCAAATGGTCAATACACGGATTGGAAAATATCCGTTACAAATGCGGATAATCTGACGTTAATATTTACTATTAACAAATAAATTTGGTCCAAAAATTAATCAATCAATCGATCATTTGACCAAATCCAAATCCAAATCCGAATTCGAAGCCGAAGCCGAAGCCAGCCGAAGCCGAAGCCGAAGCCGTAGCCGAGCCGAGCGAGCGATGACGACGACGGCGCGAGGCTTGCTTTCTTCTTAACTCTTTAAGAGCTACAAGAAGAGCAATTATATATATACCCACCAAAAATATCTTCCTCTTACAATATGGGACAATGTCTCATTGTCAAGAGGGGAAAACTTAAAATTTTACTCAAAATTTCATTTTTTCTCCATTTCCCATTCACCCTCATTTTAAGAATATATTATCTTAAAAACAAAACCTCAACAATCCCCCACATGAATGGGGAATGGCTATATCACGGAAGTATGCATGAAAAAACTGTGTGATTTACAAGTAAGGATTAATCGCATCTGGATAAGTAGGTTTCCCTTTGAACTTTCCGTAGTAAACTTATGTCGGATATACTCGGTCAATCGGTAGATTTGATATCTTTGAACCGTCGATCTTTGGTGTATACCTAGACAACCATAAGTCACACAATCAACCCTTAACCGTCTTTGGTTCTCATTGTTGTGTTCGTTTCAGCCATGAACACCGCCTGGTTTCATAAGTACGTAGAGAACTGGCCTTACAAAGTTCTCCTTGAAGCGGCTAACACTTCACACTTACATAGGTGATTCCTAAACGTGTCATCCTGTAGATACACTATTTGATATACCCCATATCAAATTTAGAAATTATTAAAAAGCCTTAATGCTTTATCCTTGGTACTGAACATTGTCTCATCACGAGAACGGACTAAAATTTTATTTGACAATGTTGAACCGTCATTAATGACTTTGTTTGATCTCCTTGAACCTAGATCTTGGGATCTCTAGTCTTCTAGGTAGAGTTACCGCCACAATGACTTGTTCTCGGCCATAGCCCCATTCCCCTTGATGATTTCTCAACTACCTCTCTAGTTAGGCCTTTTGTAAGTGGATCCGACACATTATCACTTGACTTTACATAGTCAATCGTGATAATTCCTCTAGAGAGTAATTGCCTAACGGTTTTATGTCTTCGTCGTATATGACGAGATTTACCGTTATACATAACGCTCCCAGCCCTTCCAATTGCCGCTTGACTATCACAATGTATGCATATTGGTGCCAACGGTTTGGGCCAAAATGGAATATCTTCCAAGAAATTCCGGAGCCATTCAGCTTCTTCACCGGCTTTATCTAAAGCTATGAATTCAGCCTCCATTGTAGAGCGGGCAATACATGTTTGTTTGGACGACTTCCAAGATACCGCTCCTCCACCAATAGTGAATACATATCCACTCGTGGACTTAGAATCAGTTGAACCGGTGATCCAATTTGCATCACAGTATCCCTCAATCACCGCAGGGAAATTACTGTAGTGCAATTCAAAGTTCTGGGTATGTTCTAAATATCCCAAAACTCGTTTCATTGCCATCCAATGAGATTGGCCTGGATTGCTCGTATATCGACTCAGTTTACTTATAGCACAAGTTATATCTGATCGTGTACAATTCATGATATACATTAAGCATCCCAATACACGAGCATAATCCAATTGTGATATGCTTTGGCATTTGTTCTTTGCTAATGCAAGATTCACGTCAATTGGAGTCTTTGCAACTTTAAAGCCCAAGTGCTTGAATTTTTCAAGTACTGTCTTAATATAATGAGATTGTGACAATGCCAGACCTTGAGGAGTCTTATGGATCTTAATTCCCAGAATTAAATCAGCAACTCCCAAGTCTTTCATATCAAACTTGCTATTGAGCATACGCTTAGTAGCATTTATGTTGGCAATGTCATTACTCATTATCAGCATATCATCCACATATAGGCAAACAATGACTATGTGATTTGGAACATTTTTAATGTACACACATTTATCACATTCATTTATCTTAAAACCATTTGACAATATTGTTTGGTCAAATTTTGCATGCCATTGTTTGTGTGCTTGTTTTAGTCCGTAAAGAGACTTAACAAGTCTACATACCTTCTTTTCTTTACCTGGAACCACAAACCCTTCAGGTTGTTCCATGTAAATTTCTTCCTCCAACTCTCCATTCAAGAAGGCAGTCTTAACATCTATTTGATGAATTTCAAGACCATACACTGCAGCTAATGCTACCAATATTCGTATGGACGTAATTCTTGTAACTGGAGAGTATGTATCAAAGTAGTCTAGACCTTCTCGTTGTCTATACCCTTTGACTACGAGCCTTGCCTTGAATTTATCAATAGTGCCATCATCTTTGATTTTTCTCTTAAAAATCCATTTAGAACCCAAAGGTTTATTTCCAGGAGGAAGATCAACCAATTCCCATGTATGGTTGTTCAATATGGATTCTATTTCACTATTGACTGCCTCTTTCCAAAACAATGATTCCGAAGAAGTCATAGCTTCTTTAAATGTTTGAGGCTCATTCTCCAATAAGAAAGTCATAAAATCTGGTCCAAATGAAGTAGACGTTCTTTGACGTTTACTACGTCTTGGATTCTCCTGATTACATGTACTTTCTTTTGTTTCTTCCCGAGGTCGTTTAGATCCTTCATCAAACGACTCACATTCCTTTTTATACGGATATATATTTTCAAAGAACTCAGCATTATCTGATTCTATAACCGTATTATTATGAATGTCGGGATTTTCTGATTTATGAACCAGAAATCGATATGCTTTACTATTTGTCGCATATCCTATGAAAACACAATCAACGGTTTTCGGTCCTATCTTTACCCTTTTGGATTTAGGAACTTGCACTTTTGCCAAACACCCCCACACTTTAAAGTAATTCAAGTTGGGCTTCCTTCCTTTCCATTTTTCATATGGAATGGATTATGTTTTGCTATGGGGCAATCGATTTAATATTCGATTAGCCGTAAGAATGGCTTCCCCCCACAAGTTCTGTGGCAAACCAGAACTTATCAACAACGCATTCATCATCTCCTTTAATGTGCGATTCTTTCTTTCCGCAATCCCATTAGATTGGGGCGTGTAAGGGGCTGTTGTTTGATGAATAATTCCATATTCTAAACATATTTCTTCAAAAGGAGATTCATATTCACCACCCCTATCACTTCTTATCATTTTTACTTTCTTGTTAAGTTGCATTTCAACTTCATTTTTGTATTGCCTGAATGCGTCTATTGCTTCATCTTTACTATTCAGTAAGTAAACATAGAAATATCGAGTACCATCGTCAATAAAAGTTATGAAATACTTCTTTCCACCGCGAGATGGTATTGACTTCATGTCACAAATATCTGTGTGAATTAAGTCTAAAGGATTTGAATTCCTTTCAACTGACTTATAAGGATGTTTAACATACTTAGATTCCACACATGTTTGACATTTTGATTTTTCGCATTCAAACTTGGGCAGTACTTCCAAGTTAATCATTTTTCGCAAGGTTTTATAATTGACATGTCCCAAACGTACATGCCATAAATCATTTGACTCAAGTAAGTAAGAAGAAGCTGAAATATTATTATTATTTTCCACAACCATTACATTTAGGTTGAAAAGGCCCTCGGTGAGGTAACCTTTTCCTACAAATATTTCATTCTTACTAATTACAACCTTGTTTGACACAAAAATGCACTTAAAACCGTGCTTAACAAGAAGTCCAGTAGAGACTAAATTCTTTCTCATTTCGGGAACATGAAGGACATTGTTCAAAGTCATGACCTTGCCAGAAGTCATTTTCAGAAATATCTTTCCATATCCTTCAACTTTTGCTGTTGAAGCATTTCCCATATAAACTGTCTCTCCGGGTTTAGCAAGAGCATAGGTAGCAAAAGCTTCTCTAACTGCACAAACATGGCGAGTGGCTCCTGATTCAAACCACCACAGTTTAGGATTTCCCACTAAGTTACATTCAGAAAGCATGGCACACAAGTTATCAACATCATCATGGTTTACTACCATGTTTGCTTGACCTCTTTTCTTGTCTTTCTTCGGAGCACGACACTCCGTAGATTTATGTCCGGTTTTTCCACAGTTGTAGCAGTTTTCACTGAACCGCTTCTTGGTTGGGTTGTATTTCGGACCAGAAGCCTTCTTCCTCCTTTTGTTAGCTTCAACAATATTTGCTCCCATTATTGTTGAATTTCCACGGCCTCTCCTTTCAGCAGCTTTATTGTCCTCTTCGATTCTCAACCGAACAATGAGATCTTCAAGGGACATTTCCTTTCGTTTGTGTTTCAAATAATTTTTGAAGTCCTTCCACAACGGAGGCAACTTCTCAATCATTGCTGCTACTTGAAATGCTTCGTTGATGACAAGACCTTCAGCAAGTAGATCATGAATAATCACTTGCAATTCCTGGACTTGGGTAATAACAGATTTGCTATCTACCATTTTGTAGTCCAAAAATTTTGCGGCAACGAATTTCTTCATCCCGGCATCTTCAGTTTTATATTTCTTTTCAAGCGCATTCCACAATTCTTTTGAGGTCTCCATGCTACTGTATACATTATACAGATTATCATCCAGCCCGCTAAGAATATAATTCTTGCATAAAAAATCAGAATACTTCCACGCTTCAATCATGAGAAAGCGTTCATTATCTGGAGTTTTATCTGGCAGATCAGGAATATCTTCCTTGATGAACTTCTGTAGACATAACGTAGTTAAGTAGAAGAACATCTTCTGCTGCCAGCGCTTGAAATCAATCCCGGAAAATTTTTCGGGTTTTTCTGCCGGTGCCAACGCCGGTGTTCGGCTTGTCGATGCGTTGGCAGTTACCATTGGAACAGCTTGGTTTTCGCTTTCAGTCATCATTTTTTCTGTAAAAGAATGACACAAACAAATGTTTAATACACGTTTTCAAACTAGAGTAAAAATCACGTAGATTTTAATATCCAACAAAACGTCACGAAGTCTTAACTCTCCAAAACGGGAGTACACAAACCACAAAGGTTTTAGTTTGCAGAATAATAAGAATAACACAAATACAGAAATTAATATTAAATTCCTTAAGATTGTTATTCCCGCCAATATTGCTGTATTTATAAATAATAATTCTGCAAAATATAAGTTAACGTAATGAAACAATAATAAATTCGAGCCCACTGAATTCACAGTGTTTCCTTAAGGAATTTAATCCCCTCCTAGTACCCAAGGTAATGAATTATTTCCTCCCAGGATAGAACGAATAACACACTGGTGTAGCGGTACTTCAAACCCCAGAAGCCTCATTGTCAAGAGGGGGAAACTTAAAATTTTAATCAAAATTTTATTTTCCCTCCATTTCTCATTCACCCTCATTTTAAGAATATTTCATCTTAAAAACAAAACCTCAACAGTAATTCCATGAGTTGATTTGGGGGGGGGGGGGGTGATAAAATATGTAGAAAGAAAAAGGTAATGAAAATGGAGTTACCAAAATATAGCTTTAACTCATAGATTTTGGTTTCATTTTTTCTTTTCTTTTTTTTGAAAACATTGTTTGTTTGTGAAATATAATCATGTTTTGGGGAAAAAAAACTTTAAAATTTTTTTAATTCCTCCACTCACAAAAATTCAACTTTTTTTCAAATAAAATGCATGTCCAAACACAACTTCAACTTTCAAAAATTATTTTTCAACACAATTTCAAAAAATTTCTTTTCAAGTTTCAATCAAATCTATGTCCAAACGCTAGCTTAGTAGCTTGTGAAAGAACTTAAACATCTAATTCAAAATAATACTATACTGATCATGAATAGTATTGATCAGAACAATTATAAACTTTGTTTTTGATATCTTTACATAACGATAACGAAATAGAAATAAATGTACTCTACCATCATGTAACGAAAAGCAATTCATATAAATATAAAAAATCCCAACTTAGCCGAATTTCTTTCGAAAATAATTTTTCTATCTATACAAGATAGGAAATCTACTGCACATATAAGAATATATTAGGTATGTTATTATATTAAAATAACCCAAGATTGATCAGCATACCTATAAAGGTTAATGTCAGCTTACATTTTGTCCGTTTACTTCTCGTGTAACTATATGGCCAATATTTTATTATAATATTTGGACGGAACGTATAAACTATAAACTATAAAGTTTCAAAATGTCCAATCTTTGAAACCAATCTCTACTCGCCCCTCCGTTATTTACTTGTTATAGTTAGCCTAAAATTCAAACAAACCTCATAATGTTAGAGGTTTAACTATACCCATATAAGCCAAGATACGAGAAGATCATCTAGTGAGGGTGAAATAAGAAAAGAAAAACTCTGAACAATTGTTTTTTATTTATTTTTTTAAAAAAGCAAAAAAGGTCAACGTCTAATTTGACTTTGGAAGAAAGAAGGGAACTAAATCATGCATACTTAACGATAACTAAAAAGAAGCACAATTTTTCAAATTTAAGTCAATTCATGAAGTTACGTTAACCGAAGGAAATTGAACTGTTGAACCAAATAGAGGTGCTTTTTACGGCATGTCTTTATTCATGCCATTTGGTTGATTATTATTTAACCAACATTAGTTTAAACATTTACATTTCCCCAGAGTTGATAGGCTGCAAGTCTGTAACTAATAATAAAACACTCATTTTGTGGACCAAGAATCTATCAGAAAATAAGCCCCAATTTAATATTAAAATAACCATATTATAAGGTGTGAAACTATGCATGATTGGATATTAGGTAAGCAAAATACCAAAACTTTAACTACCCTTTTATTATTTTCAGTCATGCTAAATTATGAAACTGATTGCTTGTTATAAGGATTTCATATTTTTTCTTTAAATTTCCGAAAAAGTTTGCAGTATGTCTTTTTTTCTTTGGAAAGAGAAACAAAGCAACAAAAACTTAACTAGAAATTAAACGAGAGAACGAAACTCCAATGATATTTTTGCAATGCTTGCAAATATAGAAGGGGCATTGATTTATACTCAGTTTTGGGGTCACAATTAAAATTTATTCACTTTGTATAAAAAATTTGCAAGCCTACTCACTTTAGGATTAACTTCAGACTTATCGGGTTGAAAAAAAAAATTAATCTGAAGTGCAATGCACTTAAGGCCAAATAGGTATAAAGCAAAAAAAATTACACTTCATATGCACTTAAGGTCAAATAGGTCTGAAGTACAACCAATGTTTTCATGCACTCAAGGCCAAATAGACCTGAAGTACAAATTTCCGGGTTTGGTTCTTTGAATTTCAACAATCCAATACATGATTTGACACTTAAATCTACTCCAAATGAGCTCAAATTTGAAACGTAACCTCAAAATATCATCAAGAACAAACTTCAATCATCAATTTATCAAAACAACAATAAATCTAACAAACCCATATTTTGCAATTAAATAGAAGAAGAAACCCTAAGCAACAGTAAAAAATAAAGCGTCATAACACTCACCACTGTAAAATACCATAAACTATCTTAAAATATGCTCACAAACACTATATAAATTCATCGTCACTTTTATTTTCACAGCGAAGAAGAAGAAAAATAAGGAGGAGGAGGAGGAGGAGATCTTAAGTTGTCCATACTTTGGGTATTAGCTAAAAAGAAATTTAAAAAGTGAATATAGGTGAAATAGGTTCAACAATCTTTAATTATATTTTTTTATGATACTCAAGACCTGTATTTGAAGGTTTAAATTACAATTATAAATTTACGATAGTAGCAGAAAATGGACATACGTGATGTTAGATCTGTAATAATATTACGAGCAAAATAGTGTGTGTGTTAACCCTCCATGTCTTTAGAGTAAAAAGAGAGGAAAAAATGGTTAAAATTTTATACCTAACGATGCAATAAATTTAATGCAATCATATTACTTATTAAATGATTATACTCTATAATAATACTCATTAGTAATAAAGTAAAAATAATAACCAACATGCTATTGCATTGTATGCGGGTGAAATCGAACTCGTGGTGCATCCTAACCTTCGACATGGTGAGCCAGACTCGAGACATGATAATAAAGGACTAAAGATCGACCCCAAGTCTCACCAGGCTAGAACCCGGGGGGCAGAACGCCTGTCTCCGAGAATATGGAAGCCATGGTCCCGGAATCGGTCCTAGCCTCAAACGACTTTGAAGAAACATTGTCAGCATAGTCAACAGGAGACCGAAGTATCTGTGACCGGCCGGATATTATGGCGGGGATCTCGGCACGTATCAATAAGGAACCGACAATCAGTGAATCAAGAGATCCTTTACCTTTTATAGAATTGTACCTAAAACAGGACTCCCCTACTATATAAAGGGGGTCTCATAATTCATTTGACACATTATAACACGCATTCCAAGGCAATATATCATTATTTTTCTATTATTAGTTCTTTTGCTTTCGTTCGTCAGTACTTGTTGTTACGAGCCCAGATCGAGGGCAAATATTTCACTAAGGCTTAAATCATCTTCCTCGTGTGGTTTGAGCTTACTTCATCCTTATTTATTTAATTTGTCTTTATTTACTGCTTTGTGTCAAATAAATCTGTGTATCCGTAAAATCACTTACAAATTTAATTGTTATCCGATTTAGAGGAAAATAGTTTGGCGCTTACCGTGGGGCTAAGGATAATAGTGGCTATTTGATACAAATTTCTATAACACACACTACTTTACACTTATTCTTTTGGAGTGTCTCTAATTTCAGGTTAAAGCTCAAAATGTCATACTCCCAGTCAACACCTCTACATGTTGGCGGTGAGTCCGGTCATCATGGCGAAAATAACAACATAGTGCCAAGTGGCGAGGTACCACCTATTGATCCCATCGGATTTCTGGTCGCTGACCCGATTGACGCCAACTCGCATGTGGCCATCGACGCAAATCTGCCTACTGACCCTGAGAATAGCGTATGAGGTGAAGCCCGATCAGCAACCCGAAATACACAAGACGTTGGAGGGGACGAGATCAATTTACGGGTGATCTTCGAAATGTTACAAGCTCAACAGGCGACGATAGCACAGTTATAGAACCAAAGCCACACGCTGAGCAGAATTGAACCCAAGTCATCCCGGGAAGTCACCCGCAGAAATAAACCGATCACAGAGAGACCAAATGAAAATGAATCAGGGACTAACCGAGAGATCATAAAAATGCTCGGGGAATTGACAAAATGGATAGAATCGGGGGAGAAGAAAATCGAAGGCAATGACAAAAAGGTGGAAACCTACAATTCCAGGGTCGACCAAATCCCAGGAGCACCCCTGATGTGTGACTATAATTCCATAGTTTCGTACATTATTTGCCTTGCATTTCATATGCTTTAATGATAAACTACACTTTATTTGGGCGTAATGGAGTCTATTTTGTATGTAGGTGAATTGAAGATGAAAGTAGAGCAAAAAAGGAATACTTAAAATCTAAAGCGTGCTAAAAAACAACAGTTGAAAAGAAGAAGTAAAGAAGTGAGCAGCTGACAAATGAAAAGTTGGCGAAGCCAGGCCTAGAGCAGGCATTAGAACAGGCTGGGCGAGCTCTTTAGCTCGCGCGGGAGCTGGCAAAACGAGGCTTGGGGCGAGGTCCACCAGGCTGTGAAGCCGGCGAGGCAGAAGGCGAGCTCAAGCAGGCGTTACACCTCGCGACGCCAAGCCTGGGGCAAGCTTAAGCAGGCGTTATGCCTCGCGAAGCCAGGCCTGGGCGTGCACATTCAGAGCTTTAAAGACTTATTTCGTCTCTTAGTTTGACTAGGACTTGGTCTACGTATTTAAGCCTTTTCCTACACATATAAATAGACCTAAAAATGCCAATTTGGAGCGCTTTTGCAACCGGAGGCAAGGATAGCTCGTGGAACACCCGGTGGGAGTTAAAATCATTAATTTCTACATCCCTTTATCCTTACTTTATAATTTAATTATGCAAAATACTTTGAATATTGTGACTATGAGTATGAGTAGCTAAACTCATAATCTAGGGTTTTGATGGAACCTATTGGAGGATTAATTTCCTGTTACGTTAATATAGATTTGCCGTAGTATTTTCTCTATTTGTTCAACTATATTATTATTGTTGTTGGTTGAAGGGACCTCAATCGACCGTGCCTATTTAGTGTGTATTACTAGGGAGAGAGTGCATATTTAGGTAGTTGTTGAACAATATCATTCCTAACATATATGAGGGATCAATACGAAGGGTTTAAAGGTGAGATTAGGGATAACGAAACCTTGGTGTGATCCGAGTGAGCCGTAATTAATGCCAGCTAGCGTAATTCGGGAGAATATATCTAGTAAATTATAGTAATTACTCGGAAGAGTGTTACGACAGTCAGATTGCTCATGATTAATAGAGAAGACTTAGACAAATTTATAGAAAACGTAGCGGAAAAGATTCCGACAATAGGGGAAATCACAGCTTTAGATCATTCCAATTCTTGTCTACAACCTGTAGTAGTTAGTTATTAATTGTTGCACTTTCATTACGTAATATTTAGTTAGTAAACATCCAAATTGTTACTTAAATATTTCTGAAGATTGATTGCGTGAGTTCGTGCGAGTTTAGTAGCTGTGTTTGATAGGTTAATTCCCTGTGGGATTCGACTCCGGACTTATTAGCCGGAATATATTTGCAACGACTGCTTAGTCCTTTTTATAAGGCATAATTGGGCGTGATCAAATTTTGGCGCCGTTACCGAGGAATATTAACGGTGTATTAATTGCAGCTAAAAGAATTGCTAGAATTCTTAGTGTAGTCAATTTTCTTCATTTTAAACCAAATACATTGAAATTTTAATGTTTGTAGTCTTGGGTGTTATAGATACATGCTTAGGAACTCCTCGAGAATTGGTGAATTGTTCTAAGCATTATCATATCTTGAGAAAGTTTTCAAGGCATTAAATCGTGCAAACAAGAAGGACAAACAGCAACAGAACTCAACAGAACGAATCGAACTAGACATAGATGATGTAATAGAAAATCCAAATAGCAGAAATAATGCGAATGGCCCGAACAATCAGGGTGTGGCGCCTCTTGTGCCAGAAGCAGCCTTGTATGATTGGGCACAACCCACCGCCGAAAATCTGGCAACCGCAATTGCAGTCCCTCAAATACAAGCGGAATCATTTCAAATCGCAAACAACATGCTACATTTATTGCAGAACAAGGGACTATTTTTAGGGTCTTACATTGAAGGTCCTCAGCAGCATCTGAAAAAATTCCTGTCGATATATGTCACACAAAGGCAACCTAATGTGACACCAAAAGCAATAAAGCTGTTATTGTTTCCATTCTCGGTGACGGGAGAAGCTCACACTTGGTTTAATTCACTCCCCATAAACTCCATCACTACTTGGGAGGAAATAGTCAAGCAATTTGTAAACAAGTTCTACCCACCCAATAAGACTGCCAAACAAATTGATTAGATACTGAGCTTCAGGCAGAGACCAACAGAAATACTACAAGAAATATGGGAGAGGTTCAAGGGTATGTTGGTTAAGTGTCCACATCATGGCATTCCAGAGCAAATGTTGGGGCAAAGGTTCTACATGGGATTGGCAAACAGCTTAAAGGCCAATATTGATGCATCAACGGGTGGAGCATTTTTGAGCAAATAATTCAGAGAATGCAAGATTCTACTCGATAAAATGGCTCAAAACTCAAGATGGATGACAAGAGACTCTACGATCACTCTTGTAGTTCACTCTATGGCTTTGGACCCAAACAACTCTATAGCCTAAAATATGGCCACTCTGATGACACAAATGAGTATCCTCA
The DNA here is from genome assembly GCF_000715075.1 of Nicotiana tabacum. Taxonomy (NCBI): domain Eukaryota; kingdom Viridiplantae; phylum Streptophyta; class Magnoliopsida; order Solanales; family Solanaceae; genus Nicotiana; species Nicotiana tabacum. The sequence continues at coordinate 12,944,147 of NC_134091.1, forward strand.
CCAAGAAGATCGACGAATCAGGCCAAAAGCAGCAGGTACACATAGTTGATGCGACTAATGGGGGCTTATGTACACCATGCGTTAACCAACCTTATGTATGCTCGTGGAGTGCAGAAGGTGACAACCAGCACTATCAGGAAGATATGAACTATGTAGCCAACTATGGGGGACAGAGGCAAGGTGGTCAGAATTGGGGACAACAGAATCAATAATATAGACCAGCACAACAGCAATATAATAACAACAACAATCCTAGAGTTGTGCGACCACAGGGTTAAGTGATGCCTTACCAAAGGCAACATGGTTACAACCAGCAAAATAAGCAGCTGGCTTATCAACAACCTCAACAACACCAGGTTGTGAGACAAGATGATGGGCTCGCTGAACTTAAGGGAATGCTGGACAACAACAACAGAATGCTGCAACAACTGATTGGGTCCTCTGGAAAAATGATAGAGAGAGTAGACTCACATGAATCAGCGATAAAAAGTATTGAGATTCAATTAGGACAAATTTTTGTGGCTCTAAACAATCGTCCCCAAGGGACGTTACCTGCAGACATACAAGTTAATCCAAAAGATAAGGGCTCGAAACAGCTTATGGCAGTGAGTCTACGAAATGGTAGAGACTTAGATCTGGAGCAAGATATTGCTCGCGAAAGCCGACCTACTGAAACACTTATGCCAGTACCTATTGAGATAGATGATTCAACAGGGTTAACTGAGGTGAAGGTACACCATGCACAAGAGAGCACAAGCAAAGAAAAAGAGGTTGCAAAGGAGACTGAGGTAGCACAAAAAATGACAGTAGAAGTAGTGCCTGAGCAAGATAAAACTCAAATCACAGGAAAGAAGCGACCTCTAGCACCATTCCCGCAGAGATTAGCAAAATATCGAAAGAACGAGCAATATAAGAAATTCATGGAAATGTTGAAACAAATACAGGTGAACATTCCATTGATTGATGCGTTGCGATAGATGCCTGGGTATGCCAAAATGATGAAAGATTTAATGTCTCAGAAATTCGACTTCCAAGACCTGTCCACTGTTACATTGACATAAACCTGTAGTGCAGTCGTGACGAGACCCATAGCTGAGAAGTTATCAGACCCAGGGAGTTTTACAATCCCATGCACGATAGACAACTATGATTTTGCTAAATCATTGTGTGATTTAGGGGCAAGCATAGACTTGATGCCATTGGCTATCTACAAAAGGTTAGGCATTGGAAGAGCTTGACCCGCGTCCATGTTACTACAGCTAGCCGACCGGACAGTGAAGAGGCCCTCTGGTATCCTTGATGATGTATTAGTACAGGTTGGGAAGTTTGTGTTCCCAGCAGATTTTGTCATTCTATACTGCCGGGTTGACGAGGAGATTTCCATAATTTTTGGAAGACCATTCTTGGCCACTAGGAGAGCTTTAATTGACTGTGAAACTGGAGAGCTCAAAATGAGACTAAATGATGAAGAGATAACATTCAACGTGCAGAAATCTATGCGGCGACCAAGTGAATTTGCTAACTGCTCTCTAATAGAAGTCGTTGATGTAATTTTGGAGGAGGAAGATGAGACCTTGAACGCTAAAGACCCTCTAACAACATGTATCTTGAACTTAGATGAAGTAAATGGAGAGGATTTGGCAGAGTGGGTGCTGGCTCTTGAAGGCCAAGGGTTTTGGAAAAGAGAGTTCGAATTTGAGCCTTTGCACTTAGAAGAAAGAAAAATTCCTCCAGCTAAGCCATCGATAGAAGAGCCACCAAAGTTGGAACTGAAACCGCTACCACCTCACCTCAGGTATGTTTTCTTGGGACCTAACTCAACTTTACCTGTTATTATCTCATTTGGTTTGTTAGATGTGCAACAAGAACATCTTTTGCAGGTATTGAGTGAGTGCAAAGCTGCAATTGGTTGGACCATTGCAGACATTAAGAGGATAAGCCCGGCCTTCTGTATGCATAAGATTCTACTGGAAGATGGCCACAAACCTTCCAGAGAACATCAAAGAAGGCTGAACCCCAACATGAAGGAAGTTGGGAAAAAGGAGGTGATAAAATGGTTAGATGCGGGGATCATTTTTCCCATCTCCGACAGCAACTGAATCAGCCTAGTCTAATGTGTGCCTAATAAAGGTGGGGTGACTGTAGTGCAAAACGAGAACAATGAGTTGATATCAACAAGAACAGTCACGGGATGAAGAATTTGTATGGACTACAGAAGATTGAACAAGGCCACCCGAAAAGACAACTTTCCATTGTCGTTCATTGATCAAATGCTAGATAGATTGGCTGGGAAGTACCACTTTTGCTTTCTGGATGGATACTCGGGGTATAATCAAATCTCCATTCACCTTTCCATATGGCGTCTACGCCTTCCAGAGGATGTCGTTCGGCCTATGCAATGCTCCTGCCACATTTCAAAGGTGCATGATGGCCATCTTCACTGATATGGTAGAGGACATCATGGAGGTCTTTATGGATGATTTCTCGGTGGTGGGAGACTCATTTGATGATTGCCTAAGGAATTTGAAAAGAGTCCTGAAAAGATGTGCCGAGACTAATCTGGTGCTCAATTGGGAAAAGTGCTATTTCATGGTACAAGAAGGTATAGCCTTAGGGCACCTAGTATCGAGTAAGGGCATTGAGGTGGAATGTGCAGAGGTTGATGTGATCGAAAAGCTTCCACCACTCACTTTCGTCAAAGAAATAAGACGTTTCCTTGGCCACGCCGGGTTCTATAGACGGTTTATAAAAGATTTTTCCAAAATTGCTAACCCCTTGTGTAAATTACTTGAAAAAGATCACCCTTTTGTGTTTTCTGATGACTGCAGGGTAGCTTTTGAGGAATTGAAGAAGAGGCTGGTGACAGCACCTATCATAGTTGCACCTAACTGGGAGCAACCATTTGAGCTGATGTGTGACGCAAACGACTATGTTGTGGGAGCAGTGCTTGGGCAGTGCAAAGACAAAGTCATGCATCCAATATATTATGAAAGTAGAACTTTGAGTTGTGCCCAACTAAATTACACAGTGACCGAGAAGGAGATGCTAGCAGTGATGTTCGTATTTGACAAATTTAGGTCATACCTGATAGGCTCGAAGGTAATTATTTATACTGACCATGCTGCTCTCAGGTACCTAGTTGATAAGAAGGAGTCAAAGCCGCGCCTGATTCGATGGGTGCTACTGCTGCAAGAATTTGACTTAGAAATCCGTGGCCGAAAGGGAACGGAGAACCAAGTGGCTGATCACTTGTCTAGGCTGGAAGGAGCCGAAAAGAAGGTTGAGAGGGAAGAGATTGGGGAGACTTTCCTGGATGAACATCTACTAGCCACGGGCCTTAAGGTAGCGCCATGGTATGCAGACATTGCAAACTACCTGGCAAGTGATATTGTTCAATATGACCTTTCCTCTGTTCAAAAGAAAAAGTTCTTTCGTGACTGTCGCATGTATTATTGGGATGAACCTTATCTGTTCAGGATTTGTGTTGATAACATGATACGGAGATGTATCCCCGAGATAGACCAATCTTCTACTTTGCACGCTTGTTACGCGTCACCATATGGTGTCTACTTCAGGGGAGTAAGGACGGTTGCGAAAGTGCTGGAGTCGGGCTTCTATTGGCCGACATTGTTCAAAGATGCACACTTATGGGTGAAGGGTTGTGACTAATGCCAACGAACTGGGAATATTTCCCGCCGACATGAGATGCCTATGAACCCAATTCAGGAGGTAAAAGTGTTTGATGTATGGGGAATTGATTTCATGGGGCCTTTCATCATCTCATATGGCAACAAGTACATACTTGTAGCTGTAGACTACGTGTCAAAATGGGTGGAGGCTGCAGCGCTCCCTACAAATAATGCAAAGAGGGGAATTGGTTTTTTGAGAAAGAATATATTTACCCGATTTGGCACTCCAAGGACAATAATCAGTGACAGAGGCACTCACTTCTGTAATCGAGCCTTCGCAAAGTTGTTAGAAAAGTATGATGTACGCCACAAAGTTGCCACCCCATATCATCCACAAACGAGTGGGCAAGTGGAAGTCTCGAACAGAGAGATAAAGAGCGTTTTGACAAAGACTGTGAATGCTACAAGAACGGATTGGGCGAGAAAGTTAGATGATGCACTCTGGGCCTATTGTACCGCTTTCAAAACTCTGATTGGCATGTCGCCGTATAAATTGGTGTTTGGGCAGGCGTGTCACTTACCAGTGGAGTTGGAACATAGAGCTTTATGGGCATTGAGGTAGCTGAATCTCAATATAGAAGCTGCGGGTACAAGTAGAGTCACCGAGTTGCACGAGCTTGATGAGTTTTGCTACCACGCTTTTGAGAGCACAAGACTATATAAGGAGAGAATGAAGATGATGCATGATAAAAATATTCTTGAGCGGAGTTTAAAACCCGGAGATATGGTATTGCTATACAATTCAAGATTGAGGTTATTTTCGGGCAAATTAAAGTCAAGATGGTTAGGACCATTTCGTGTGGTAGAGATTCGCCCCACTGGTGTCATAGAGATCACTGTGGAAATTGACTCACGCACGTTTAGAGTCAATGGGCACAGGTTAAAATATTATTTGGGCATGGATGATGCGAAAGTAGTGTCGGTAACTCATCTGCTCGAGCCACCAATGTTGAGCGAACCTTAAGTGTGATTACCTGCTTTGTGCCGCGACGTTAAATCAGGCGCTTCATGGGAGGCAACCCATTGTAATGTTGTATTTGTCGTGCCGCGACATTAACTAAGGCGCTCGTTGGGAGGCAACCCAATTCGTAGTTGATTTTTAGTGAGTTAGAATTTTTCTTTTCGTTTTTAGGTACTAACAAGTTTGCAGGTGATTTTGGCATGCCGTACGGAGCACTACGCGTCACCTGAAGAAAACCTAGCGTGGGAGCTCGCCTTACATGGGTTGAGCGAGGTGTAACAGGTGATAGAGCTCGCCTCACATTGGTTTATGCGAGCTAAAACTCGCATTATATCTAGCGTCGCAAGGTAAAAGGCCAGATGGTTCAAGTGACAAGCCTCGCGCAGCAAGCCCTCTAGCTCGCGTATGACCTCGCGTCGCGAGGGCTAGAGCTAGGTAATAATGCAGGCGGCACCAGGTAAGTATTTGTTGGGCTTATTTTAATTTTTGTTCCCTTATTTGCTTTTAACTCCCTCAATTAAATACCCAAAACAAAACAAAAACACAAAACCGTAATCTAAAACAATTAACTCCTTACAAAACACTCACGCGGATACACTGCCCTCACACACTCACGCAACATTGCCACCCCTCCCCCTCCCAACTCCATTGAAGTCAAGCAAGCTTCTCCTATTTCCTTCACTTGCAACAGCATTACCAAGGCAAATTCTTCCTCTTAAAGCATCTAAGGTATGATTTTTATCTCTTTCCTTGGCAATTCTGAGTTGGATGAAGGTATGAAATTAGACACAAAATTTGGGGGTTGTTCTTCATTTTAATAATGTGTTTGTGTGTCCCAACCCCATGAACCCCATATGAATGGTGTTGCTATTGTATGAACACGTGGTGGTACGAAACTCCCAAGCCGATTTGGGAGGGTGAGGCAATCCCTCACCCATACAAGCACTCCCATGGTACTAGTGCATGCTACGTGTTTGCTATAATGCCTCAATAGCATTCCTTGTCCCCATTGGAGCCCGAGTCTCCGGGATTAATAGACTAGTGTTATGCAGTCATGCACCACGTTACAATTTTAAGTGTGGGGTGCCTCACCGGTAGCCTGATGCTTCGAAATTGGAAGAAGCACCCATGTGCTGTTGTTTGATTCTCATGATTAAGAAAATACGAGGTAAAATCTGAGTAACGTCGGTAATTTGGGCAAGACCATGTATGTCATATCGTAATGTAGTTTTAACTGTTTGATGATTCCTTTTTAGGAACGACTATGCCTCGAAGAAAAGACACCGGTAAAGGAAATGCTACGTCTACTGCTCCGGCTAAAGCAAAGGCGACCTCCGCACCTCCACCAAAGAAGAGAAAAGGGGGAGAAGCTACCTCCAGTCGAGGTGAAGGAGCACGAGATGTGGCAGTTGTAGCAGCCATGCGTCCACAACCCCAAATCCAATGGTAGTTTGGCATCAGAAGCATACCCCCACATACTAAGGATTTGTAAATGCGCTGTAAGCCTAAACATGTACATTCGGAAGCCGCTATCTATGAGCGCCGACTGCAAGCAAAGTACCAGGCTATTTGGAGGGGCATCCATAATTTGGGGTTGAGCTATGTCTTTAAGAACACAGGGGATATTAATCTCAATCTAGTGCGAAAATCTATGCAGGGTTTGATCCACATGATATCGAACAGTTAGTGCCAATTCGTGGACGGTTGATAAACTTTTCAGCCACAACCATATATAACATTTTAGGTGCCCCAGATGTTCCTGTGGAGCCATTGGACTACTTCATTCGCCGTCCTACTTATAGAGAACTGAGACACACGTTATGCGGGGTCAATTCTATGGCAGCGTGGATCCGTGATAAGAAAACAAATCGGCACAAGAAGTTCCCCAAAAAGAAAATGAGGGCGGAGGCTCAAGTTTGGTTGAAACTGATTAATGCATGGATCCTACCGTGCAATCATGACACGCTCATTAGCCGACAGAGGACTTGTGCGCTCTACTTTCTCATGATGGGTCAAAGAGTGAATGTGGGTCATCTGATCCGCTACCAAATGTCTTCGGTAAGAACGAGTAAGAAGGTCGATTGAATGCCATTTGCCAATCTTTTGTCTCAGTTCTTAAGACACGAGGAGGTTGAGGAGGAACCAGAGTTTGACCACATCATTGATCAGCCCATACGACAGACAGACATCACTAGTGTCCGGGTGAAAGAAGAGACTGCCTTGCCATCATTGACAGGTGCCGAGCACAATGCTCGTGATGATAGTTTTATGGCCCATTTATATGGGATGATGGATTTGCAGCTGAGTATAGGGGGTCGGTCGGCCACGACTGAGGAAAGGACCTTAATGGATGAGCGGTTCCCGCTCAACACTCATGCTCAGCAACTAGCTGGACGAGGTGATGGATACAGACTTCCAGATGACGAGGACATTAACACACCTGAGCAGTCCGAGGCTGAGCCAGACCAGTCAGACGATGAGGATGATGATGAGGAGGAGAAGGGCTCACAGGAGGAAGAATGGGCAGCCTCATAGGATGAGCGCGACAATGCAGCATGACCAGGGAGTTTCTTTTTCCTTACACCCTACTCATTTTTCTTATTTTGTCATTTTGTGCATGCACTGAGAACAATACATGATCTAAGTGTGGGGTGGAGACTTATAAATATTAGTTTTGGTTAGTTGTTTTAGTTAATTGTTTAGTTAATTATTTTAGTATTTGTTTTTAGTTATTTGTTGTTAGTTAAAAAAAAGATTTTGTTATAGGTAGTGTATTAATTTTCCCTTGGTTTTTCTTTGGGACGCGGTTCTTTTCCAAGGGCTTTTAGTTGAACCGGGTGTAGTTAGTTTTAATTTTTAGGAGTAGGAACCACGGGGCTATGCATTTAATTACAGTAATATCTCTTAGCTTTGTTATACTTTGAGAATAGTTAGTACTATGGTTGTGACGCTTAGGCTCGGTTTTTGACTCTAGTATACGTACCTTAAATCATATATTCTTAATTTTGCTTAACTGCTTGGACTGGAGTGTCGCGATGAAACCAATCATGAGTGTGTTGTGTGCCATGTGAGGTTTGTATGTATTATGTGCATTATATTTGATGTCTAGAACTTGTTGTGTGTGTGTGCAAAGCGAAAAAGTAATCTTGTTCAGTCTAGAAAGTGATATAGCTGTTTCTTTGTTAAGCCAGATATATATAGTGTACCCACCTAAATATTATATATCGTAGTTAACCCCGTTGAGCCTATAATCCTGTTTCTTTGGTAACCACATTACAAGCCGTACCCCTTTGTTTGAATCGACCATATATTTGAACCTTGTCACCTCTCATGAGCACTTGAATTATGATGAATTATGAAAAAGTTAAAGTGTGGGGTGGTGGGTTGGCTTTTGAGTGAAACAGTTGAAATAAGGAGAAAGGTGCACCGTTTGAAAGAAAAAAAAATATGTCAATAAAAGCCACTTGGATTAAGAGAAAAGAAAAAAAAATAGTTGTATTGTAAAAATGTCAATAAAAGCCACTTGGATTAAAAGAAAAGAAAAGAAAATAGCTGCATTGTATGAAAAATAATTCTTGATGGTAGTGGCTAGTGATATACTTGTGCTTAAAGAAGTAGGGGATAATATAAAGTGAAGTTAAGGTGGAGTTTTGGTTTGACATAAGTATGGGCTTGAATGTTAAAGTGTATGTATTAAAGTGCTTAAGGGAGGTGTAGTCACTTATATCCAAATGTATCCTACCCGACCCGCAGCCTACATTACAACCAATCAAAGTCCTATTTGATCTTAGACTGAATGAGCTCAATTAGTGGAGTATTACACTACGGGCAAGCCTATGGTGCATCATTTGTAGCATATGAATGTTATTTCTGAGAGCGAGTGAATTTTTCCTATCTTGAGTTCCTACGTTCTTAAAATTCATTGTGTGTGGAGCTGAGCTCTTTGTTGGGTGAAGACACGTGATTCACAAAGGAAAGGTAATGTCATTGACCTCCATATTAGAGTAAGTAAGTGAATTGTGAATAAGTCATGGTATTTGTGAGTCAAATCTTGAGGCGAGGATGTTACACCTTGGTGCTTAGACTATTTGAAACATTCTTGGTGTAGTGAGTTAAAGGAATCGCTTAAAGAGGTTGTGTCTATAAGTGTAGCTTGATTGCGTGAGGACGCGCAATGTTTAAGTGTGAGGTATTGATGTGTGGCTATAATTCCATAGTTTCGTACATTATTTGCCTTGTATTTCATATGCTTTAATGATAAACTACACTTTATTTATACGTAATGGAGTCTATTTTGTGTATAGTTGAATTGAAGATGAAAGTAGAGAAAAAAAAAGAATACTTAAAGTCTAAAGCATGCTAAAAAACAACAGTTGAAAAGAAGAAGGAAAGAAGTGAGCAGCTGACAAATGAAAAGTTGGCGAAACCGAGCCTAGAGCAGGCGTTAGAACAGACTGGGTGAGCTCTTTAGCTTGCGTAGGAGCTGGCGAATAGAGGCATGGGGCGAGGTCCACCATGCTGTGAAGCTGGCGAGGCGAGGTAAAAGGCGAGCTCAAGCAGGTGTTACACATCGCGACGTCAGGCCCGGGGCGAGCTTAAGCAGGCATTATGCCTCGCGAGGCTAGGTCTGGGCATGCACATTCAGAGCTTTGAAGACTTATTTCGTCTCCTGGTTTGACTAGGACTAGGCCTACGTATTTAGGTCTTTTCTTACACATATAAATAGACCTAAAAACGCCACTTTGGAGCACTTTTGCAACCGGAGGCAAGGATAGCTCGTGGAACACCCGTTGGGAGTTAGAATCATCGATTTCTACATCCCTTTGTCCTTACTTTGTAATTTAATTATGCAAAATACTTTGGATATTGTGACTATGAGTACGAGTAGATAAACTCATAATCTAGGGTTTTGATGGAACCTATTGGAGGATGGTTTTCCTGTTACGTTAATATAGATTTGCCGTAGTATTTTCTCTATTTGTTCAACTATATTATTATTGTTGTTGATTGAAGGGCCCTTAATCGACTGTGCCTATTTAGTGTGTATTTTTAACGACCCGACATGTCGTTTTAAAAATATGCACTTCGCTCAGAGTTTTGAGAGCTCGAGCATCTCCGCATGATGTGTTATGACTTGCATAAATCGTCGGTGTTGGTTTTCAAGTTATCCGGAATCGATTTGGATGGATGAACTTCAAGATTCAAGCACTAAGTTGGAAGAATTGACTAAGGTTGGATTTTTGGGTAAACGATCTCGAAATCGGGATTTGAAGATTCTATCAGGTTCGTATGATGATTTAGGGCTTGGGCGTATGTTCAGATTGGGTTTTAGATAACCCGGGAGCAATTTGGCGCCTATTGTGGAAGTTAGTATTTTGGAATAAATTCATCATATTTGGGCTAAAGTGCATTTCAATGTTATCGATATCCGTATGGGATTCCGAGTCTGAGAATAGCTCTGTATGGTGATTCTGGTATTGGGAGCGCGTCCGAAAATGGATTTGTAGGTCCGTAGGTCATTTTGGAGTCATTTGGCAAAAGTTAGAAATTTGAAGGTTTTTGAGAAGTTTGACCGGAAGTAGACTTTTTGATATCGGAGTCGGAATCCGATTTCGGAAGTTGGAGCAGGTCCGTAATGTCAAATGGGACTTGTGTGCAAAATTTGAGGTCAATCGGACGTGATTTGATAGGTTTCGGCATCGGTTGTGGAAGTTTGAAGTTTCAAGTTCATTGAATTCGAATTGAGGTGTGATTCATCGTTCCGATGTTGTTTTGTGTGTTTTGAGGCCTCGAGTAGGTCCGTGTTATGTTATGGGACTTGTTGGTATGTTTGGACGGGGTCCCGGGGGGGCTCGAGTATGTTCCGGGTGGGTTACGGTACATTTTCCTCCTATTTTGAATTACTGAATCTGTCATCTGGTTTTCCTTCATCGCGTTCGCGTCCTTGTACTCGCGTTCGCGTAGTGTTATTTTGGAGGGTGGAATATTTCCTCTTAGCGTTCGCAGCTACCCTTTCGCGTTCGCGAAGTTCTGCCACCTCCTTCTTCGCGTTCGCATTCCATATGTCATGTTCGCGAAGTGCAAACCAGGCCCCGGGCACTGGTGATCATTTTCCTCTTCGCGTTCGCGTGTCTCTTACATGTTCGCGTAAGTCCTGTCCCTTGTTCATCGCGTTCGCATCCCGTTTCTCGCGTTCGCGAAAGGTATTCTGGGCAGTTTTTGTTTTCTTCTTCGCAAACACGATAGTTCTTCCGCGTTCGCGATGCATAAAAGACCTGGGCAGTGTTCTTTTTAAAATCGCGATTTTGACTTCATTTTAACATTTCCAAGCCCGGATTGAGGCGATTCTTGGAGCAATTTTCATCTTGTGGACTAGAGTAAGTTTTCTCTACTCATTTTTGATCTTATATCATGAATCTACCCTCGTTTTTGGTAATTGGATTATGAATTTTATAGAGGAAATTGGAGGTTTTGGCCTAAAGTTCATAATATGAATTTTTGAGTTTTGAACATCGAATTGGAGTCGGATTTGAGTGAAACTAGTATGGTTGGACTCGTACTTGAATGGGTGGCCGTATTTTGTGAAATTTATCGGTTTCGAGGTGCGGGCCCGGGGGTCGACTTTTGGGTTGATTCTTAGACTTTGTTAAAGATTGTGACTTTATGATCCAGAATAGTCTTCTACAAGTTTTATTTGTGCTTTGAAGTTATTTTGATTAGATTTGAGCCGCCCGGAGGTCATATCACCCGAGGAGTTCATTTTGAGTATCAGTTTGCCTTCTTTAAGGTAAGTGTTTTGCCTAACTTTGTTGAGGAAATTTTTCCTACTATTTGACATTGTTTGCTACATGCGGGGGTGATACACATATGAGGTGACGAGCATATATGCATGTGCCAGGGTAACCATGCTCGGGGGTAAAATATGTTATAAACTGTGTCTTGTAGAATCACGTGATCTTCTTGCCTCATGCCTTACTTGGCTCCTAGATACTCAGAACATAGTATTAAATGTTAGAAACTAAGACTTAGCTTATTATAACTTGATCAAATTTGATGGAAATTCTGAGAATACATTGGTGTGTTTAATTCGGTCATCAATATGCATAATCATTAATATATTGCTACGGCCGATATTCTTGAGATACTAGATTCTATACTTGTGTTGTAGATCATTCGTGAAATTTGTTGGAATACTTGAATAAAAAGGTTCTTGTGGGTATATTGAACTATTGTTGGCTTGGAAAGTTGTGATTGGGATTCATTTGAAATATTCGTTTAAACACTCCCCTTGACATTATTTATGCTTCCTACCTTATTTGTCATTGATATACATATGCTTGGTAAGGAAGAGTGTAAAGCACGAAGGGTGATATTGTGCCTTTGTTTATGCATTATCATGTGAGGGAGAGTGTAAAGCACGAAGGGTGATGCCGTGCCATATTATTTGAGAGTTAAAGCACGAAGGGTGATGTCGTGCCATATTATTGAGAGTAAAAGCACGAAGGGTGATGCCGTGCCATATTATTGAGAGTAAAAGCACGAAGGGTAATGCCGTGCCATATTATTGAGAGTAAAAGCACGAAGGGTGATGTTGTGCCATATCATTGTGAGTAAAAGCACGAAGAGTGATGTCGTGCCATGTTATGCAAGTAAGAGCACGAAGGGTGATGCCGTTGCATTGTATTTATATTATTACGCTTTCATGTTATGGTGAGTTTTTGGCACGAAGGGTGTTTTCGTGCAAGTGAGGACGAGAGACATGCATTATGTTGTGATATTTCTTTCTTGCAGATACCTTCATGTCTTTACCTGGAGTTGTTATTGTCGTGTTCATGGTTCTTATATGATATATCATTATTGTTCTGTCTTTATCCTCTATCACCTTGTTTTCATGCTATCATGCCTTCTATTTGCTTAAACTTGCTAATATCATGCCTATTTCCTGCTATTAGGATTTCATCCATGCCATCTGTTTTGTTGCACTTAATTGTAGGTCTTCTTCCATACTAGTCGTTATTGTCCCTACTTGCTAACTTATAAAGATCATGTGTCCGCTTCCTTATTTGTCATATTTGTCTTCATGCCTTCACCTTGCTAGTTAGTCGAAATTACATTCCTTTTTCCTAATCATTGTCATTACTTATATGCTTTCTGACTTTCTGTTTAGTCTGTTTCTGATGTTCTCATGTACACTCTCGTCCTCCATAGTTATTTGCGTATTTCCCACTATGTCATTTCTGTTATCGGCATTTCTGTCATTTGGCTGGTACTACTTTATGCATAATTGGTGAGGATGAGATAAATGCACGAAGGGTGTTGCCGTGCCGTTGAATTTGATGTATTGGGTATATTTCTCACATTATGAAAGTTTTGATGTGATGGTTGTGATTTATTGGCTTTCGTTCTCACGAAAGGATTGGGTGAGATTTTGAAACCTGTTGAATTGTGTTTTCTTTTAGTACTCCGTTATTGCTTTGTATAAATATTTCGTGTGCTCTACTCTGTTGTACTGTAGTATAGTTTTATTGTTAGTTACATTACAGGTTTTATCAATGAGCATCTTTTAACCAAAGCCTCGTCACTACTTCGACGAGGTTAGACAAGATACTTACTAAGTACATGGGGTCGGTTGTACTGATACTACACTTCTGCACATTGCGTGCAGATATTGGTTATTGTTATTGTTATTGTTGTGTTCTATGGTTGCCGGGATTGAAGATGTACCTGCGTTCTTGTTGTAGCTACCTCTTGTTCATGGTAGCCCTAGATTTATAAAAACTGTGTTTATGTACTTTTCAAACAAAAGATGTATTTACTTCATATCAACTTGTAAATTCTATTCTTAGAAGCTCATGATTTGTACTACCAGTCTTTGGGGATGTATAAGACTTAGATAACTCCTTTGTTAAATTGTGTTATTAAATTAATTTAAAATGAGAAATCGTTAATTGGCTTACCTAGCGGGTTAGGTTAGGTGCCATCACGACTAGTGAATTTCGGGTCGTGACAGGTGGTATCAGAGCTCTCGGTTCATAGGTTCTACGAGTCATGAGCAAGTGTCTAGTAGAGTCTTGCGGTTCGGTATGATGACGTCCATACCTATCTTCGAGAGGTTGCAGGGCATTTAGGATAAACTTTCCATCCTTCTTTCCTTATCGTGCAACATTGATTCCACTTGGAGCGTAACTTTTTGAATTCCTTCCACGCATTCATTTGCGCATGCGAGCGCTCGGTATCGGCGGAGCATCGACGGCTTGTGAGTCCCTAGATGATATGCGAGATATGATTCATGTGTGCTGATGATGGGTCAGTCTGGAGTACTTGAGGCAGGTTTGTGACTGTGGTTTGAGCACGGAGATCTCGGTTGTGTGAGCATGTGCTTTTGGAATTATACGTCTGGTAGTGTTCCTATGAATGGAGATGTGGCAGGCGAGTGGTTAGGTGACTAAATGACGAGTAGGATGTGGCTGCAGACTATATTCGGGTGATTGAATGTGACGAAAGAAGTCTGCTTGAGGTGTAAAAAGGGGTAATGTGCGTTGGTTTCTGTCTTGATGTGGTGTATAGTCTCGGGTTATGAGTGTATTGAAAGGCTTTCATTTTGTTTAATTGTGAAACGTATTTGACTCTCATGCCTTATTGATGAGTTCAGACTCGGGAAGCTTAAGTGATGGCATAGTGATTGTGGCTAGGGTTTAAGATTTACAGTGGATGGTGTCGAGGCTCGCGGTATTTCCATATCACTGTGGATTATGCATTTCATTAATAGGAAGACTAAGTGGTGGACGGTAGGACTTTATATTCATAGAAGGTCCCTTCAGAGCGGGTGCCTTGGTTATGGTACTTTGGGGTGCTAAGAGGGAATGCAGCGGCTTATGGGCCTTAGGGTAGTGCGGTTTTTATGCTAGAACCTCTTATGGCGAGCTTTGAGGTAAGGATCATGGTGTTCTAGCAAGGAGGAGTATCAACTTGAGGTTAATCTAGAAGGAACTCAGAGGAAACGTGGCGGTTTGATAGTAAATTTGATCAACACGGTAATGATGTGATCGGTTCCTTGGGTACTTATGATGTGGTGGGTCTCCACAGGTGTTTTGTGGCAATGCTCATGGGTTTTGGGCAACTACGTGGCTTGGTTGAGTTAGAGGGGTTCAGTTCTGATAGCTTGGGTATGTGCTAATGGATTTCCAGGGGTTCTTGATGATTTCTATCACGGTTCGGGGTGAATACTTCCTATTGGTGTGAGGAAACATATTGCGTATTGGGATTTCCTCCTAGATGAGATCAAATAGAATGCTTCTGACTGAACGGGATTGAGTTTTAAATATGCAAGGTCACAGTTCCGTTTTGAAGGGAAAGTCATGAATTCTTAGACAGCACGGACGGTTTCGGACATCTAAATGGATGTTATTACTACTTGGTATTGCATGAGAAGGGTGTGCATTTCAGAAGGCACATTGTGTTTTGACTTACGAATGCATCATTTATATTGCGATGCTCGCCTGGTTAGTCTGCTGGTGAGATTCAGATTTTGTTATATGACACGGAAGAATTTCAGAAGTATTCCTTGTGGGATGATTATATACGAGAGATGTATTAGATATTTGGGCGGTGAAGTTGGGATCAAGTAGGGTGATTCGTGTGTTACATGGATTTGAAGATTGAAGTTCTCAAAAACAGATTATTTCATGGTTGTGGACCATGAAATATGGCCAAAACCAGCCAGATGATGGTGTGTGTTACGGTTATGTCATTGTGGACTTTTGGAGGGCTAATTGTCTGTTCAGGGATGCGCGAAGTTAATTCGGGGGCTCATTGGTAGGCCCAATAAGGATGCGTATTCAGTATAGGATCGGATTTGCTTGCTCCTGTGCAGCTTTTGCCACATGTATATCATCGAGCGGAATGAATGTTATTCGCGCCTTGGTTTATGTTATATGTTTTCCTCTTATACTATAACGGATTGTGGGGGTTATATGGTCCTTCGCATGTATATTGTAATTCAGTTTAGGCTTCATGGTACTATGGGCGAGATGGCCTTCGCGATGTTGAATTTCTTATTGCACTATAGCTGCGCTTGTCCTTCTCAGTATTGTTTGTTCCTGATAATTTTCCCACGGTTGTATTTCTGTGCACACTATAGAGCTTGATATTGACGCACATATGATCAGTGAGCCGAGTGTTATGGCTCGAGGGGTACCTTATATGGATTGATACGATGGGATCGGGTTGCACGCCGCAATGGTACTGTGATGAAATATAACTCCTGATGTTTACCTCGTGTAGTTTTGCTTTCACCTTGCTGAAAATAGTTCATAGTAAAATGCTAAAATTTCCCTGCCTGCTTAACTTGTTTAGTAGTCTTCTTATTTAGCTCTCCTACGGTTATCTGTCATGTCCGAATTATTACTTGTTGGTGTTCGGGACCGTGTTATGTGGGGTTCCATATGATTACTATTGATACTAGTCGGTAGGGCTGCATGTAATGGCTGGGATGGGGTTTCTAGACTTGAGAATGGCATTATTGTAATGGGATGAGGAAGGTTTGGAAGAATAATATTATGTTTTGGTGAGGATTCTGGCAAAATGGCCCTGGTCGGACTAGTGAGTTTCTTGGATTATTGATCAAATGAGTGGTTAAGAGGTTACGCTTGTTTCGTTCATCATCGGCGGGGTATGAAGGTTTTAAACGAGGCTCTAATCGATATGAGGTTTGCTACCGACACTGGATTTGTTTTTAGGCAGTAATTGTGGTCAGCACTTCCTACTGTGATTGTCCGAGTGATGGGGCGCATCATGCGATTTCATCCTGGGGTTTATGGTTATGGCCTAATACAACTTGTTCAGGCTTATACTGTGTATAGATGTGAGATTTGGGGCTTATAATGAATTCGGGGTGTTAGAGATTGGGTTCAAAGGTTTAAGGACCAAGGTTGAAGTAAGGATCTCTATTTAGGTTGTGTTGGCAGGTTTATATGGGGCAAGGTGATGCGGGATCACCCCTGGGTTTATGCATAGTAAGATTATACCGTGATTTGATAGCTTTAGAATGACTCCTGCCACGTTCGAGGACGAACGTATGTTTAAGTGGTGAAGGATGTAACGACCCGACATGTCGTTTTGAGAATTTGCACTTCGCTCGGAGTTTTGAGAGCTCGAGCATCTCCGCATGATGTGTTATGACTTGCGTAAATCGTCGGTGTTGGTTTTCAAGTTATCTGGAATTGATTTGGAAGGATGAACTTCAAGATTCAAGCTCCAAGCTAGAAGAATTGACTAAGGTTGGATTTTTGGGTAAATGATCTCGGAATCGGGATTTGAAGGTTCCATCAGGTTCGTATAATGATTTCGGACTTGGGCGTATGTTCGGATTGGGTTTTGGATAACCCGAGAGCATTTTGGCGCCTATTGTGGAAGTTAGCATTTTGGAAGAAATTTATCATATTTTGGGTTGAAGTGCATTTCAATGTTATCGATGTCTGTTTGGGATTCTAAGTCTGAGAAGAGCTCTGTATGGTGATTCTGGTATTGGGAGCGCGTCCGAAAATGGATTTGGAGGTTTGTAGGTCATTTTGGAGTCGTTTGGCAAAAGTTAAAAATTTGAAGGTTTTTGAGAAGTTTGACCGGAAGTAGACTTTTTAATTTCGGGGTCGGAATCCGATTTCGGAAGTTGGAGCAGGTCCGTAATGTCAAATGTGACTTGTGTGCAAAATTTGAGGTCAATCTGACGTGATTTGATAGGTTTCGGCATCGGTTGTGGAAGTTTGAAGTTTCAAGTTCATTGAATTCGAATTAAGGTGTGATTCGTCGTTCCGATGTTGTTTTGTGTGTTTTGAGGCTTCGAATAGGACCGTGTTATGTTATGGGACTCGTTGATATGTTTGGACGGGGTCCCGGGGGCCTCGGATGTGTTCCGGGTAGGCTACGAGACATTTTCCTCCTATTTTGAACTACTGAATCTGTCATCTAGTTTTCCTTCATCGTGTTTGCGTCCTTGCACTCGCGTTCGCGTAGTGTTATTTTGGAGGGTGGAATATTTCCTCTTAGCATTCGCAGCTACCCTCTCGCGTTCACGAAGTTCTGCCACCTCCTTTTTCGCGTACGCATTCCATATGTCGCGTTCGTGAAGTTCTGCCACCTCCTTTTTCGCGTACGCATTCCATATGTCGCGTTCGCGAAGTGCAAACCAGGCCCTGGGCACTGGTGATCATTTTCCTCTTCGCGTTCGTGTGTCTCTTACGCGTTCACGTAAGTCTTGTCCCTTGTTCATCAAGTTCGCTTCCCATTTCTCGCGTTCGCGAAGGGTATTCTGGGCAGCTTTTGTTTTCTTCTTCGCGAACGCGATAGTTCTTCCACGTTCACGATGCATAAAAGACATGGGCAATGTTCTTTTAAAAATCGCGATTTTGACTTCATTTTAACATTTTCAAGCCCGGATTGAAGCGATTCTTGGAGCAATTTTCATCTTGTGGACTAGGGTAAGTGTTCTCTACTCATTTTTGATCTTATATCACGAATCTACCCTCGTTTTTGGTAATTGAATTATGAATTTTATAGAGGAAATTGGAGGTTTTGGCCTAAAGTTCATAATATGAATTTTTGAGTTTTGAACATCGAATCGGAGTCGGATTTGAGTGAAACTAGTATGGTTGGACTCGTACTTGAATGGGTGGCCGTATTTTGTGAAATTTGTCGGGTTTCGAGGTGCGGGCCCGGGGGCGACTTTTGGGTTGATTTTTAGACCTTGTTAAAGATTGAGACTTTATGATCCGGAATAGTCTCTTACAAGTTTTATTTGTGCTTTGAAGTAATTTTGATTATATTTGAGCCGCCCGGAGGTCATATAATCCGAGGAGTTCATTTTGAGTATCGGTTTGCCTTCTTTGAGGTAAGTATTTTGCCTAACTTTATTGAGGGAATTTTTCTTACTATTTGGCATTGTTTGCTACATGCGGGGGTGATACATATATGAGGTGACGAACATATATGCATGTGCCAAGGTAACCATGCTCGGGGGTCAAATATGTTATAAACTGTGTCTTGTAGAATCACGTGATCTTCTTGCCTCATTCCTTACTAGGCTCCTAGATACTGAGAACATAGTATTAAATGTTAGAAACTAAGACTTAGCTTATTATAACTTGATCAAATTTGGTGGAAATTCTGAGAATACATTGGTGTGTTTAATTCGGGCATCAATATGCATAATCATTAATATATTGCTACAACCGATATTTATGAGATGCTAGATTCTATACTTGTGTTGTAGATCATTTGTGAAATTTGTTGGAATACTTGAATAAAAAGGTTCTTGTGGGTTTATTGAACTATTGTTGGCTTGGAAAGTTGTGATTGGGATTCATTTGAAATATTCGTTTAAACATTCCCCTTGATGTTATATATGTTTCCTTCCTTGTTTGTCATTGATATACATATGCTTTGTAAGGAAGAGTGTAAAGCACGAAGGGTGATGTCGTGCCTTTGTTTATGAATTATCATGTGAGGGAGAGTGTAAAGCACGAAGGGTGATGCCGTGGCATATTATTTGAGAGTTAAATCACGAAGGGTGATGCCGTGCCATATTATTGAGAGTAAAAGCACGAAGGGTGATGCTGTGCCATATTATTGAGAGTAAAAGCACGAAGGGTGATGTTGTGCCATATTATTGAGAGTAAAAGCACAAAGGGTGATGTCGTGCCATATCATTGTGAGTAAAAGCACAAAGGGTGATGTCGTGCCATGTTATATGAGTAAAAGCACGAAGGGTAATGCCTTGCCATTGTATTTATATTATTACGCTTTCATGTTATGGTGAGTTCATGGCACGAATGGTGTTTCCGTGCAAGTGAGGATGAGAGACATGCATTGTGTTATGATATTTCTTTCTTGCAGATACCTTATTGTCTTTACCTGGAGTTGTTATTGTCGTGTTCATGGTTCTTATGTGATATATCGTTATTGTTCTGTCTTTATCCTCTATCACCTTGTTGTCATGTTATCATGCATTCTATTTGCTTAAACTTGCTAATATCATGCCTATTTCCCGTTGTTAGGATTTCATCCATACCATCTGTTTTGTTGCACTTAAGTGTAGGTCTTCTTCCATACTAGTCGTTCTTGTCCCTACTTGCTAACTTATAAAGATCATGTGTCCGCTTCCTTATTTGTCATATTTGTCTTCATGCCTTCACCTTGCTAGTTAGTCGAAATTACATTCATTTTTCCTAATCATTGTCATTACCTATATGCTTTCTGTTCAGTCTGTTACTGATGTTCTCATGTACACTCTCGTCCTCCATAGTTATTTGCGTATTTCCCACTCTGTCATTTCTGTTATCGGTATTTCTGTCATTTGGCTGGTACTACTTTATGCATAATTAGTGAGGATGAGATAAATGCACGAAGGGTGTTGCCGTGCCGTTGAATTTGATGTCTTGGGTATATTTCTCACATTATGAAAGTTTTGATATGATTGTTGTGATTTATTGTCTTTCGCTTTGAGGAAAGGATTGGGTGAGATTTTGATACCTGTTGAATTGTGTTTTCTTTTAGTACTCCGTTATTGCTTTGTATAATCATTTCGTGTGCTCTACTCTGTTGTACTGTAGTATAGTTTTATTGTTAGTTACATTACAGGTTTTATCAATGACCATCTTTTAACCAAAGCCTTGTCCCTACTTCGACGAGGTTAGACAAGATACTTACTTAGTACATGGGGTCGGTTGTACTGATACTACACTTCTGCACATTGCGTGCAGATATTGGTTGTTGTTGTTGTTGTGTTCTATGGTTGTCGGGATTGAAGATGTACCTGCATTCCTGTTGTAGCTACCTCTTGTTCATGGTAGCCCTAGATTTATAAAAACTCTGTTTATGTACTTTTCAAACAGAAAATGTATTTACTTCATATCAGCTTGTAAATTCTATTCTTAGAAGCTCATGATTTGTACTACCAGTCCTTGGAGATGCATAAGACTTAGATAACTCCTTTGTTAAATTGTGTTATTATATTAATTGAGAATGAGAAATCGTTAATTGGCTTACCTAGCGGGTTGGGTTAGGTGCCATCACGACTAGTGAATTCCGGGTCGTGTAAGTATTACTCGAGAGAGAGTGCATATTTAGGTAGTTTTTGAACAACATCACTCCTAATATATATGAGGGATCAGTACGAAGGGTTTAAATGTGGGATTAGGGATAACGAAACCTTGGTACGATCCGAGTGAGCCGTAATTAATGCCAGCTAGCGTAATCCGGGAGAATATGTCTAGTAAATTGTAGTAATTACTCGAGAGAGAGTTACGACAGTTAGAGTGCTCATGATCGATAGAGAAGACTTAGGTAAATTTATAGAAAATGTAGCGGAAAAGATTCCGACAATAGGGAAAATCACAACCTTAGATCATTCCAATTCTTGTCTACAGCCCGTAGTAGTTAGTTATTAATTTTTGCACTTTCATTACGTAATATTTAGTTAGTAAACATCCAAATTGTTACTTAAATATTTTTGAAGATTGATTGTGTGAGTTTGTGCGAGTCTAGTAGCTGTGTTTGATAGGTTAATTCCCTGTGGGATTCGACTCTGGACTTATTAGCCAGAATATATTTGCAACGACTGCTTAGTCCTTTTTATAAGGCATAGTTGGACGTGATCAACCCCCGATATTGAAAGGCCTGGACTCCAATAAGTTTGTTCAAAAACCTTTTCCTTTGAGTGCAGCGCCGAAGCCGATCCCGAAAAAGTTTCGCATGCCCAAAATTTCTAAGTATAACGGAACGACCAACCCAAATGAGCATGTGACCTCCTATACATGCGTCATCAAAGGAAATGACTTGGAAGATGATGAGATCGAATCTGTCCTGCTGAAGAAATTCAGGGACACTTTATCCAATGGAGCTATGATATGGTATCACAACTTACCTCCGAATGCTATTGACTCGTTTGATATGCTTGCAGATTCTTTCATAAAAAGCACATGTCGGGGCTATCAAGGTCGAGACCAGGAAGTCAGACTTTTTCAAAGTAAAATAGAAGGATAATGAGATGCTTAGAGAGTTCGTGTCCCAGTTTCAAATAGAATGGATTGATCTGCCGCCGGTCACTAATGATTGGGCCGTTCAGGCTTTTACCCAAGGACTCAACATTCGAAGCTCGTTAGCTTCACAGTAGTTGAAACAAAACTTGGTAGAATATCTGGCTGTCTCTTGGGATGATGTCCATAATCGGTATCAATAGAAAATTAGGATCGAAGATGATCATCTTGGGGCCCCTTCATGGTCCGTATATCCCGTCAGAACCTTCGACAAAGTCAAGAGAGACATCGATCGTGAACCGAGATCAAACAATGATTGGTATCAGTTATACAATGGAGACCGAAGAAGCAGTGTGTCTGGACGGAACCCTATGAGAAATGAAAGGAGAAATGACCGAGGACTCATGAGCAAAAACAACTTCAACAGGCCCGTCGGGCCTAAAGAAGCGCTACGATTATCAGAGTACAACTTCAACGTCGATGTCGCCGCTATCGTATCTTCCATCGGATGCATTAAAGATACCAAATGGCCTCGACCTCTACAGTCCGATCCAGCCCAAAGGGATTCTAACCTAATGTGCAAATATCACGACACTCATGGCGACAGAACATAAGACTGCCAACAATTAAGAGAGAAGGTGGCACGACTGTTCAACAACGGACATCTCCGAGAGTTTCTGAGTGATCGCCAAGAGCCACTTCAGGAACACGGATTGTAATAAACAGACCAAGCAGGAGGAACCTCAGCACGTCATTAACATGATCTTCAGTGGGGTCGATATTCCCAGGGGCCGATGCTGAAGAGCACCAAAGTATCCATCACAAGGGAAAAATGGACTCGGGATTACGTACCGGAAGGAACCATGTCTTTCAACGACGAAGACGCTAAGGGGATCGTTCTGCCCCACAATAATGCACTAGTAATATCGGTACTCATAAATAAATCTTGAGTTAAGCGTGTGTTAATTGCTCCAGGTAGCTCAGCCAACATTATCGGATCGAGGGTCGTGGAACAATTCGACCTACAAGATCAGACCGTACCTGCGGTCCGAGTCCTGAACGGGTTCAACATGGTATATGATACCACCAAAGGGGAGATAACATTACTGGTGAACGTCACTAGAATCATTCAGGAAGCCATGTTCTATGTAATCGAAGGAGATATGAGATACAACGCTTTGTTCGAGAGGCCATGGATTCACAAAATGAGAGCAATATCCTCCACACTGCACCAGGTGCTGAAATTCCCAACACTCGGAGGAATCAAAATAGTTTACGGGCAACTGGACGCCAAGGAAATGTTCGCGATCGATAAGGTGATCCTGACATCCACACTCTCGACATCGAAGGGTCCGAATCCAATGGCCAAACACGAGGCCAAATAGCAATTACCGATACCAGCCTTGACAGAACCGGAGAAACAAGGGGTAGACGAGGATGACAAGTACGGAGTTCCTAGATCTTTCATAGCCCCTGACAATTCTGACGCTACCAAATCAACGGTCGAGGAACTAGAGCAAGTCGTACTAATCGAACACTTGCCCAATCGAAAGGTATACTTGGGCAGGGGGTTAAGCCCAAAGCTCAGGAAAAAACTCATTCAATTTCTTATAGATATTGAAGATTGTTTCGCTTGGTCCTACCTTGATATGATAGGGATCCCACCGGGAATAACCATTCACAAGCTAAGCCTGGACCCGAAGTTCCACTCAGTCAAGCAGAAGAGGAGACCCCGGTTTGAGGTCAAACATGCTTTCATCAAGGATGAGGTATCTAAACTCCTTAAATTAGGGTCCATTCGGGAGGTTAAATACCCGGATTGGTTAGCAAACATAGTGGTAGTCCCTAAAAAAGAGAATAAATTAAGAATGTGTGCAGACTATAAAGATTTGAATAAGGCATGTCCCAAGGAATCCTTCCCTCTTCCCAACATCGATCGCATGATCGATGCAATGGCCGGCCACGAGATCCTCAGTTTTCTCGATGCCTATTCCGGGTACAACCTAATACGGATGAACCCGTGTGATCAGGAAAAAACCTCCTTCATCACTAAGTACGGCACCTACTGCTATAATGTGATGCCATTCTGACTAAAACATGCCGGAGACACTTACCAACGCCTAGTAAACCGGATGTTCGAGGAACAAATAGGAAAATCAATGGAGGTTTATATTGATGATATGTTGGTTAAGTCCCTGCGAGCAGAGGACCATTTAAAACATTTGCATGGAACCTTCAGCATATTAAAGAAATACAATATAAAGTTGAATCGGGAGAAGTGTGCATTTAGAGTCATGGTATCTAACCGGGGAATCGAGATCAACCCTGATAATATCAAAGCCATCGAAGATATCACTTTTGTGGACAACGTGAAGGCCGTACAAAGATTAACCGTACGCATAGCCACCCTAGGGCGATTCATCTCGAGGTCTTACGACAAGAGCCACCGGTTCTTCTCACTGTTGAAAAAGAAGAATAACTTCTTGTGGACCCCAGAGTGCCAACACGCCTAAGAGGAGCTCAAGCGATATCTATCGAGCCCACCGCTTCTCCACACGCTGAAGACTGACGAGCAGTTGTACTTGTACCTGGAAGTATGAGATATAACGGTAGTGGAGTCCTGGTCCGGGAGAAGAAAGGTATGCAATTTCCCATATACTATGTTAGCACGACTTTAGGCGAGGTCGAAACTAGATACCCTCACCTAGAGAAATTGGTGCTCGCTTTGCTAAGCGCATCTAGGAAACTAAAATCGTATTTTCAATGTCACCCCATATGTGTTGTAACTACTAACCCATTGAGGAATGTAATGCATAAACACGAGCTCTCGGGACGGTTGGCCAAATTGGCCTGGATATCAGCAGGTACGATACTGAATATCAGCCCCGGACCGCCATTAAATTAGAATTTTGGTCGAATTTACGCAGACCCTAATACCCGAGGTCGAAAGAGAATTATTGTTGAACTCGGGGAATTCTTCGGGGATCTGGACCCTCTTTACGGATGGCGCCTCGAACACAAAAGGGTCCGGACTTGGAATCGTATTGAAGCCACCAACAGGCAATGTAATTAGACAATATATTAAGACTGTAAAATTGACTAACAGCGAAGCCGAATATGAGGCCATGATTGCAGATCTTGAATTAGCCAAAAGCTTGGGGGCGGAGGTGATCGAAGCTAAGTGCGACTCCCTCCTTGTGGTGAACCAAGTTAATGGGACATTCGAGGTCAGAGAGGAAGAAATGCAAAGGTACCTGGATAAGTTGCAGGTAACATTACATTGGTTCAAGGAATGGACTTTATAACACGTACCTCAGGATCAAAACAGTGAGGTCGACGCCCTTGCTAACTTGGGGTCGTCGGTCGAGGACGATGAGTTTGACTCGGGGGAAGTCGTACAACTCATGAGATCGGTAGTGGAAGAAGGCCACGCCGAGATAAACTCAATAAGCCTAACTTGAAACTGGAGAAACAAATATATAGTATATTTGAAGACCGGAAAACTTCCCTCAGATCCAAAAGAATCGAGGGCCCTGCGTACGAAGGTAACTCGATTTAGCTTGTCTGAAGACGGAACCCTGTTCAGAAGAACATTCGATGGTCCGCTCGCAATATGTCTAGGACCAGGAGATACCAAGTACATTTTGAGGGAAATTCACGAAGGTACTTGCGAAAATTATTCAGGCGCCGAATCATTGGTTCAAACAATAATCAGAGCCAGCTACTTCTGGATCGACATGGAAAAGGATGCGAAGGAGTTCTTACGAAAATGTGATGAATGTCAAAGGCATGCTCCGATAATTCATCAACCCGAGGAGTTGCTGCATTCGGTCTTGTCACCCTGGACGTTCATGAAATGGGGGATGAACATTGTTGGCCTCCATTCAATGGGCACCCAGTAAGGCTCAATTTATATTAGTTATGACTGGCTATTTTCTAAGTGGGTGGAATCCCAGGCATATTAAAAGGCCAGGAGAAACAAGTCATCAATTTCATTTAGGACCACATCATATGCCGGTTCGGAATGTCGGCCGAGATCGTGTGCGACAATGGAAAATAGTTCATCGACAACAAAGTAAGTAAGTTTCTCGAGGACCATAAGATCAAAAGGATCATATCAACATCCTACCACCCTAATGGGAAACGGACAAGTAGAGTCCACTAACAAAACCATACTCCAAAACCTCAAAAAGAGGTTGATCGACGCCAAGGGAAAATGGAAATAAATCTTGCCCGAAGTCCTGTGGGCATACCGTACGACCTCGAAGTCCAGTACCGGGGCCACCCCGTTCTTGCTGGTTTAAGACACCGAAGCCCTAATACCAGTCGGAGAACCGAGTCTCAGGTTTCGATATGCAACAAAAGAATCAAACGACGAAGCCATGAATACGAGCCTGGATTTGATAGATGAAAGGCGTGAAGCCGCCCTTGTTCGTTTGGCCACCGAAAAACAGCGTATCGAAAGGTATTACAATCAAATAGCCAACCTTCGATATTTCAATGTCGGGGACTTAGTGTTAAGGAAGGTCACGCTAAGCATCCGAAATCCGAGCAAAAGAAAATTGGAGCCGAACTGGGAAATCACTGGAAAAGGATTATATAAACTCGGAACAATGAACGGTGAGCAACTACCGAACAACTGGAATATAACTCACTCGAAGCGATATTATTGCTAAGGTACAACCCCATTCATCCCTTTTACTTATTTGCATTTTGAACTAACACTTGCAGGCGACCGTCAAAGGACGACACAATTTGTAGGCCTGAAAGCACGAGTTGCACTCTTTTTTTCTTGAATCGATTTTGTCCCAAATGGATTTTCCGACAATATTTTTAACGAGTCAACGGTAAATCGTGCTAACTTAGAATTGAAGGCCGGCTATGAATCGGTGTCGAAGATCACGACAACAGTATTCGAGGCTTCTCTTTGATCGGCCTCGAATACTAGGGGCATCACCCTCGGATAATGACTTTAGCAAGGAAAGAAACTTTGTGATCGAATAGTCTAGGCTCGATCGATAAGATTAATTGTAAGGGCCAAACAGTCACATGAATTGTGCCCACATAGACTACTCGGGCTCTGACATAAAGCTTGTACACATGTGTAATCGTATATAGAAATAAAAAGAAGTTTCTACCTTGCGGATAAATATCTTGTCCCTTAAAAGTTTTTTTCCCCATAAGGAATTTCCTACAATCGATCCCCTAAAGATATCGAGCCCAAGGGCTGCCTTTGTTAGATTTCAAAGGAACGCTCTTACTTGGGGACTGCCATCCATAGACAAACTCGGACGACCCGGGCTATCAGGTTCCGGGGGCACAAGACCTATTAGGCAGCGCCCGAACCATAAAGGTTACGGCCATCCCCATTCGGAGACTGTTATATTGGACAAGCCCAGATAACTCGGGGTAACAATTTCACTGGGAAATACCCGAACTAAAAAGGCTACGGCCATACTAAAATGGCTCGGAGACGTCCAAGACCCGTAACAAAAAAAAAGGTCTTCAAAGTTTCTAAACCGGTTCAAAAGGCTACCCTCGGCAAAATTATCATCTAAAACGTTCTAAGTATTTTGGGGAAAGCTTCCGGTCATACCGAACCCCCGTGAATCTTAAACAAAATAATATCGAAAGAAAGGCATATTCGAACCTCCAAACAAGACCTAATTATTACATGCTAAGGCATTTCGATATCTTTGTAGTCATAAAGAACAAAGCAAAAAGAAACGAGCTTAAAAATTGTCGAAGGAAACAAAAAAAAAGAGAGCCTTATATATATATATATATATATATATATATATATATATATATATATATGAAAAGATCATTAAAAAAGACCAAATGGACTTGACAAAAAGGTACAAAAGTGCAAAATACAAAAACAAAGAAAAAATATACAAAGTACTTAAATGGCTTGGTCTCCACCGGAGCCTGCCTCATTACCGGGACCATCAGAGTCTCCTCCGTCCTCGGATCCGCCCGATCCCTCAAAGTCTTATTCATCCTCGGGGTACGCCAACTTCTTGGCCTCGGCCTCGAACCCCTTAGCGGCCGCGATCTCGACTGACACATCAAAACCCAAGCATGAATCTCCTCGAGGGCCTCCCTTCGGGACAGTCACCTCGTGTATTCGACCGTGTCCCTTAAGCACTCCTGGGCTGCCTCGGCGTCGGCCTTATACTGGGCCACCATCTTGTCGGCATCAGCTTTGGTCACTTCAACCATCGACTTGGCCGCTGAACTCCTTGGCAAGGGTTTCTCGACCGGAGACAGACGAGCTTAGGTGAGACTGGAGCTCCTCAACTTTTTGGGCCTATACCTCGGCCTTTTCTTTTGTCACCTGAACTTGGACCTCTGTCGAGGTCAACTGCGCCCAGGCAGTCTTCTTTTC
The DNA here is from genome assembly GCF_000715075.1 of Nicotiana tabacum. NCBI lineage: Eukaryota > Viridiplantae > Streptophyta > Magnoliopsida > Solanales > Solanaceae > Nicotiana > Nicotiana tabacum. Next base: position 12,972,218 of record NC_134091.1, read on the forward strand.
TAAGGCCAGGTGGTCCATCCTGCCTCTCCATTCTTCGACCTCGACCTTGACTGCATCAATCTCGGCTCGGAGTTGGTCGATCCGATCGATCTTCTATTGGACCTGCGGGTTCCGACCATTAGTCACCGTATCTAGCTCATCGTCACTAACTTCAAATATTTTTACATGTTCAACCAGGTCGGTGTGTTCCTTCTGAGCCACCTCCAACTTAGCTCGAAGGCTCTTAGACTCTCCTTCACGTTGCTCGCTGAGGAGTTTGTAAATATCTCTCTTCTCAATAAGCCCTCGGACTTCGGTTTCAAGTTGGTTCAGCTCGTCCCGATACCGAAGGAAAGTTTCATGGTGAAGCTCTGAGGCCTACAAATACAAAGAAAAATGTTAGGATTATCTATGGATTAGTCTAAGTACAAAAGGATAAATTGAAGTCATCGAGAGATATCTGAAGTTACCCGGTTCAACGCCTGTTGTGATTCATTGAACATGCAAGGCTCGTCTACCTCGTTCATCTTGGCTTGGTCTTCCTCAGTCACCAGGCATCGAAGGTAACTGGCCACCCCTATGGGGGCAGAGAGGACTCGAGCATCCTCCGGAACAGAGATGATGATGGATCGCTTCTGGTCAGGATCCACACTCAGAGCTGGGAACCAGTTGATCAGTTTCGAGCTCGACCGCTCGAGGAAGACCCGCTTGCTCCCGAAGATGGACTCTTCTTCGGTACCTCTAAGTCACCAATCCAGTGATGTCCTTTGTGGCGGTGAATCCACGACATCAAAAAAGTCATGGAAGGGGTCGTCCGCTCCATGGGCCCCCTCGTTGGGACGTTCTTTCATCGTTTGGGTCTCGTTATACATGTACTCAGTAAGCGAGGGTGATTCGATGATGTCTATCATACCGAGTGCTTCCTTCGGGGCACCGCCCGCATCCCGGGAAGCCTCGGCCCTAGCCTCCCCATCGACCTCCTTAGCTTCAGGCAGGTCAGCCTCGAGGTTCTATGTTTGGAGGCCCCTTGCCTATCGAGCTGCGACGACACGCGGACCATCAGGACAAATGCTTCTTCTTGTTTGGATTCATCTCTCAGCCGGTAGAGCGAATTCGGAGGTGGTGCTCATGCACAAGTGTCTTCTTTTGGTTTGCGCACCAGCCTCCTTCTTATTTTCTTTTTCTCTGAGCTCGGGGAACTCAGAGCACTTTTTCTTTTCTTCTCTTCAGCCTGTCTCGGAACATGGGACTCAACAGGTAAGTTCTCGCCACCGGATGGAGGCCTCAGTTCTGCATCTTTGGATAAACCTGCAAAAAGAAGTAAAGGGAGTAAGGACTTAAAGATAAAAGAGGAATCCAAATATCACCTACTCAGGAAAGGAGTCTCACCGTGGGAACGGGCCTCCCAACGGCCCTTCGAGAGATTGCGCCATGAGCGCTCGGAGTATGGCATATGTGATACGATACCCTCAACCCACTCCTTGAGTCGAGGACATCATTCGGGACCTGAGCGACGGTTGCACCACCACAAAACACCAATAAGAAAGAAGGAAATAAGTATAAAATTGACTTTCGAAAGTAAAATTATACTTACGTGATGTATTCTACTTCTCGGGGAATGACATGTACTTGACTGGGATCAAGTCCGAAATCCTTACTCAGACAAAATGACCTTGCCAACCCCGATCCCGGTCCTCATCAATACTTGAGAACGGGGCTTTACTGGCCCGCCGTACAAGCTTTGTCAGTCCCCACTCGGAAGATTCGGGGACTGTATAAGCGTAGAAGATGGTCGATGGTGAACGAACATCCATTGATTTTGTTCACAAAGAATCGGAGGAGGATCACGATCCTCCAGAGCGACTAGTGAATCTGGCCTAGGCACACGTTGTACTTTCTGCAGAAATCCAAAATGACCGGATCCACCTAGCCAAATGTAAAGGGATAAGTGTAAATACTTAGGTATCCCTCGACATGGGTGGTAATGGCTTCATCGGGTTCGGGAACCACTATGTCCTTATCGGCCTAGTTACAGTCTTTTCGGAACGTAGGGAGGACTTCTTCAGTGATCGAGCAGATGTATCTCGAGACCTCCTCATACCGGCCTTGTACGGAGGAAGTTTTTTCAACCTTGATATTGGCGTTGACCGAGCATCCTCCGGGGATGAACATTTTCAAAGGAGGTTCAGGTACCGGTTTATCGAAGGCAGCGCGCGAAACGGTCTCCTCGGCTTCAGTAGCCGGCCACGAAGTGGAATGGGCTTCTTTTTGGGGAACAATTTTAGAAATTTTTGCCATTTATTTAGAAAATAGAGGGAAAATGGGGAAGGAAAGGATGTTGAAGGATCGTACTTGTTGGCTTGAGGTGAAGATGGACAAGAAATCTTGCAAAGGATCTCAAATAAACTAGAGTAAAAGTGCTAGAAAGTATTGAAAATTTAAAGGTACGAGGGTAGAAAGGTTGGATATAAAGTTAAAATGAACGAACAAAAGGGTATTTATAGTATTTCAAAGGCTGTTCGCATCTAGGAATGCCCGACCGGCGGCTAACATGCATTTAATGCCATTGAGACTTGACTGACGAGATATTTTGGTTGTTTTGTCGTTTCTGTCACGATGTATCGAAGTAAGAATCGGAAGCTCATATTATTTCTCGCCATCAACTCTCCGAAAAACGAGGGGATTATCTGTATGCGGGTGAAGTCGAACTCGTGGTGCATCCTAGCTTCCGACAGGTGAGCCAGGCTCGAGACATGACAATAAAAGACTGAAGATCGACCCCAAGTCTCACCGGGCTAGAACCCGGGGGTAGAACGCCTGTCTTCGAGAATATCGAAGCCATGGTCCCGGAATTTGTCCTAGCCTCGAACGACTTCGAATAAATGTTGTCAACATAGTCTACAAGAGATCGAAATATCCGTGACCGGCCGGATATTACGGCGGGGATCTCGGCACGTATCAATAAGGAACCGATAATCAGTAAATCAAGAGATCCTTTACCTTTTATAGAATTGTACCTAAAGTATGACTCCCCTACTATATAAAGGGGGTTTGATAATTTATTAGACACATTGTAACACGCATTCCAAGGCAATATATCATTATTTGTTTCTGTTATTAGTTCTTTTGCTTTCGTTCATGAGTACTTGTTTTTACGAGCCCAGATCGAGGGCAAATATTTCACTAAGGCTTAAATCATCTTTTCTCGTGTGGTTTGAGCGTACTTCATCCTTATTTATTTAATTTGTCTTTATTTAATGCTTTGTGTCAAATAAATTCGCGTATCCTTAAAACCACTTACAAATTTAATTGTTATATGATTTCGATGGTAAACATGCATATTAAACTAAATTAATGATGTAAAAATATTTAGGGAAATGTACAAAGATACGTGGTCAAACTGAATTAGTTAAAATAATAACAGTTAGCACTCTATAATTACTCCGTTAAAACTTATATTACTGACTAAACAAATTAATGACCGTTCATAGTATTAAAAATAAATTCAGCCACTAGCTCTAGCCGTTTGACTGAATCAATAAGTTAATAACCGACAAACAATTGTACTCCAATATATTAGCGAATGTGTCTGCTGACATGACTTTCATTTAATTTACCATTTTTTTTTATTTTTCATAATTCCATAATTTTTAAAATTAGGACACTAGTTTTTTTATTTTTCTCTTCCATTCTTCCACAGTAAAAAGAATGCATAGCAAAAAGAATACTTAACATAGAAGTATTTCGTCTTTGATTTAGAAATTCGAGGCTTCTTCCTATATTTGAGTAAAAAATTTATTCGATGTGTTGTAAAAAAATATTTAGATAATCAAATTACTTATAAGATAATATAAGTATTAGCAATAACACAATAACAATAGTAGCTAACTTACTATTACCTCAACCCTATTCGTTTCAGTTTCTCTTAAGAATTTCTTCCTATTACTCCACTAGGTTGCCACATTTTATCACCTTTATTTAACTAAATATTTTAAGACAGAATGCTTCATTTGGGAATGGTGGAAACAACTGAATAATCAACAACATATATGGTAGAGTTATATTTCAATTGACCAAAAAAAATATTTTGGCGGTCAACTAAGGATCTTGGATTACTTTCAAAGTTAGGAACTAATTTGTAGATTATAATTTTAGTACATTTGTTTTAATTTCACTTGTATGAGTTTGCTCGTATTATCAATGTCAAGTTCGAATAAAGGAGTAGGATTGCAGTAGGTTGACAACCAACAAAAAACTTGTCAATTCATGATATAATACATACTTCATATCGTCAACCCCTATTCGTTTGAGATTGGAATATAATAATTATTGTTTATACTTTTAGTATATTTTTCAGTAGTTTTATTTTATCAGGTATGTAACTTGTTATTAAACCCATGTATGGAATTTATTTGATAAATCAGCTACAGTATCTATCATGTATGTTTTTCTGGAAAGGACGAAAAAGAAGAATATGCATAACTTAAATGCAACTAATTGCCCAATTTATGTTGTAAATTGCTCCAAATCCTCGAGCCATTAAAAGGTTACAGGATTTGCCCTTTGAAAGAGAGAAAAGTACTACTTGTACACACGCGTGTACAATAAATACATACACGATTTGCTCTTTGTTGCAACACCTTTAACAAAAGGGGAAAAACACAATAGGGTAAAATGCCGAGTCACAATCCATGACCCGCTCGCAAATAATAACAACAAACTATGTATAATTTTACAAGTGAAATTTAAAAATGGTAGTATTTACGCATATCTTACTCCATTATGAAGCAAGATAAACTATTTTCGATAAACTTTCGACTCAAAAACAGATAAAAAAGAAGCATTACCTAAAAATAGTAACAATCAACAAAATAAGATGATATGAAAATCGAAGCAAAAGAAACAGCAAATAGTTATAAGAATAAAAGAATACGAGAATAATACTAATACTACATGAATGAAAATGAGATACATTTGACTACACTAGCCATTGGATCAAAAATATTTTGTTTTCTAGTTTAATACATAGTTACGCCAATTAATATGTTTCAATTCCAACTAAATTTTGATCAATTATATGTATTCTCAGTTTTTATGTATGCTAGAAATATTTTTTTGAAATATATTTTTACTAATATAAAAATCTCGAAAAAATAACCTAGCGAACATTGAATTTAAACTAAATATATTAACATGATTAAAATCTAATTAGTTAGTATATTACTTATATAGACATAATTGTCGAGTTTATGTGTCTATAATAAAGTTGTTAGTGCTGTGACGAAAATGAATATAAAACCCCTATATAAAACCCCTAGCTAGCTGACAACAAACTTTTCCATTGTTGATTTTGCTGTATTCCTTTACGAGTCTTTACCTATATTTTGTTTTGTCATGTATATAAAATTGGACACCAAAATATATTTTTAATTATATTCCTCGAACTGCTGCAAATAATAACCAGCATGCTGTCATCGCAAAATTTAAAACCAATAAAACAAAAACCATAATAAAAAATTACCCAAATGTCATTCAATGAAACCTTAATTTACTCATTGCAACTGAAATTCTAAATTGACAAGTTTCAAGCCCAAAATTTAAGGTCTGTCTGGACAGAAAACAGACAATTATTTTGTTCTTTACAAATAATTACAGAAAGAAATTTATATTAATGAAACGGCGGAACAACTTGGTGCACTAAGCTCCCGATATGCGCAGGGTTCAGGAAAGGATCAGACCACAATGGTTAATTATACACAGTCTTACTCTACATTTTTATAAGAGTCTGTTTCCACGACTCGAACACGTGATCTCCTAGTCACATGATAACAATTTTAACAGTTACGCCATCATCTTTATATAAGTAAGATAAATATAAATTTATATTAATGAAACAAAACCAAATTAGTATTTTGGGTCTTCCTTATCATTTCTACAAAGTAAAGGTTATAATACAATATATTTTCAACTAATAATTAATCATACAATGGTTTGCGTAAGCCACTCATTTTATATAATGGATGAAAAAGGCAATGGTATTTCAGTAATTCCAACAAAAAGCAAAACTCCTTTCATAAAACACCATGATATTTTATAACAAGTGTAACATTTTTTCAATTAAACAAAACCATAAAATATTAATCTAATCCAAACTCCACCCACCCTTACCTATTCTTATTCACTTTATATTATATTAAATTATACCATATACATTTCATATCATCCTCTTGAATATTTCTACTTTATTATTCATAGTGTCCAAACAAATACAAGAACTTTGCTTTACAAAAAGTATACAGATTTTTGGTTCACTCTGTAAGAAGAAGCTAAAAAAGTAACCTTTGCCCAGAACCACAAAAACCCAGTTCAGAGAAAATTCAAGAACTGAGATTTTTCTATATTTTCCACATTTTTTAATTCTCATTGTTCTTAATTCTCAAAAGGGTGTCTTCAAGATTGGTAAAGTTTCAATTTTTTCACCTCAGTGGGTGGTAAAGTTTCAATCTTTACATCATTTTTGTATAATGTGGAGGAGTCTGATCGGAGAAACGCCGTCCACGGCGGCGATTTGATGGGTCCGAGGTTGTTGTTAGCAGAGTTGTGTTTTGTTAAACGCAGCGTTTCATGGAGTTGAAGATTTGGTGTAGTAGTAGTAGTAGTAGTAGTAGTAGTAGTAGTAGTAGTAGTAGTAGTAGTAGTACTTTAAGTGTTCATTCAAAATCCAGCTCTTCAGCTAAGCTTCGATTTGCTATATTTTTCCCTCAGGTAAGCTTTTTTTAAATTTTAAAATAAGGGGATTTAGGGTTTATTATTTCATTTTTTTGGTTAATTGTGTTTTTATTTTTGGGAGAATATGCTGGTATCTTAATACTAGAAATGTTGAGTTTTGGGAAGCTGTTGGGATAGTTGGAAAATTATCTGAAGTTATAAAGAGGAAAATTTTAAGGTGTTTTCTTACTTGTAAAAGATTTTGGAGACTTTGGGATTTTTTTTTTGGATCTACTGAAGTTATGTTGCTCTTTTACCCTCAAGAACTTGTTGCATTTTATGGTAATTTCCATTTATAAGATCTTCTTGTTCCTTATGAAGTTTCATTTTCTACTTCTTTTTTATTTTGGGTAATGGGTATTTTGATAAACTTTGTATATTTGATTAATTAGCTCAAATAAGGGTAAAAGTTTTCACCTTTGTGATTGAATTGGAGTTTAAAGATTGAGGCTTTCTGCTTGAGGGGTTAATATCTTTATTTTCCCTGATAGTCATGGACTTTATTCAGCTTGGGGTAGTTGTTAATTTTTTGTAAGTTTCTTAACCAGCTCTAGTAAGCTTTAGTGTTTGTAAGGTTCTTGGCCAGCTCTAGTAAGCTTGTGGATTTGGTTTGAACTGCTTATGGATTTCAACCATTGATGTAGATTTTGGAGATTAGCTGTTAATCTTTGGAAGAGACATTTAAAAAAAATGCTTTCCTGTGGATTTGGTTTGAACTGCTTATGGATTTCAACCATTGATGTAGATTTTGGAGATTAGCTGTTAATCTTTGGAAGAGACATTTAAAAAAAATGCTTTTTTAAGTTTTGAGCATCTATTTCTTAATCTTAATTTGCTCGAGGCATAGTTTTTCCCTGCTCCATTGGTTAAGGTGTTACGGTGATAACATTTAGGAAATGAAAAGCTAAATTTTGATTGATGTTGTTTCTGAAATTTTCTGTATCTTGCCTCTCTTAGGTTCTATTGCTACTAGTGTGTTTAGAGACCAGTTTAGCAACTTTGCCGGACCATGAATTGTTGAGACAAGAAGATAAGAGTACCATATCCCATTCTTGCATCCATGATCAGATAATTGAACAAAGAAAAAGACCTGGTTTGCAAGTGTATTCCATCACCCCGCAGGTGTATGAGGAGTCTGTGGTTTCAAATCTGCCTCACCGTAGAGGAAGGGCATTGCTTGAAATTCCCAAAGAACAAAATGATGTCATGCAACCCATTAGAATCTTTTTGAATTATGATGCTGTTGGTCATTCATGTGAGAGAGACTGTCAAAAAGTCGGGGACATTGTGAAGGCAAGTACTTATCATCGGTTGGAAAATGCTTATGAGAAATTTGATATATGTCTTTACTGATTTATCAATTTTCTTTCTGCTTAATTAGCTTGGGGAGCCACCAGGTGCTTCTTTTTCTGGTACATCTTCTTGTAATCCACATGGGGATCCTCCAGTTTATGGTGATTGCTGGTATAACTGCACTTCAGATGATATAGCTGGGGAGGACAAAAGGCATCGGCTTCGCAAGGTTTATCCTCTTTTTCTTAAATTGTCGCAGATGAGCATGTCTTTGGATTTTTCTGCTGCAAATTGATCTAGTATTTGCATGATGAAAATACCTGGCAAGATTAATGAATCTTTTAAAAAAAAGTTACTGATAAAAATGAACATGCGTGATAAGACTATCTATGTCATGCAATGCCATTTCTAATGCCAGTAATTAGTAGCAAGGCCTTGTTTTGTATAATATGTATTCCACAAAGTCTCTGAATATACAGTCACAGAGTTGACAAGTAGTCTTTTATCTTTGATAAAAGACAATATTTTAATATTTTTACTGTATCCAATACAGGCGCTTGAGCAGACAGCAGACTGGTTTAGAAGAGCATTAGCTGTTGAACCAGTCAGGGGAAACCTGCGGTTAAGTGGATATTCTGCTTGTGGACAAGATGGAGGTGTACAACTCCCAAGGAAATACGTTGAAGGTAATTTTATTCGGATTATCAGCTGTTTGGCATTCCTGATATTCTGTTGCGATCTTTTCATTTCTATTTGGTTCATTATTGTCGTGTTTGGGAAGAAATTGTCATATTGTTTTCCATGTATACTTCAGAGGGTGTTGCAAATGCGGATTTGGTTCTTTTGGTGACTACAAGGCCAACAACAGGCAACACTCTTGCGTGGGCTGTAGCATGTGAGCGTGATCAATGGGGTCGTGCTGTTGCTGGTGAGTGTTTTGTGAGCAAAAACATGTTATTGCATAAATTCTTTTATGGACACAGCTGCTAATCTGACATTTTCCGTTTTCAGGGCATGTCAATGTTGCTCCTCGCCATTTAACTGCTGAAGCAGAAACTTTACTTCAAGCTACTTTGATACATGAGGTGATGCATGTTCTTGGATTTGATCCTCATGCCTTTTCTCATTTCCGTGATGAGAGGAAACGTAGACGTAATCAGGTAATTATCAATTTTTGCATGTGATATAACCTAGCAGAGGAGCACCAGTAGAAACTCATGTTAGTAAGAGTTCATAGCCTGCAATATATCTCCCTTTCCCTGCAGTGGTGATCTCTTGAAAAAGATCATCAACAAAAAGTTATGTGTATTCTTGCTTCCAAGTAGAGGATATACACAAATTCTGATATTCTTGTGTTAGCATTGCTGCAGAAACTAAAAATATGGTGATAGACTAAAATTTTCCTTCTCTTTTTGAGGAACTAAAAAATAGGTCGGCCAAAAATGTGATACATCTACCTAAACATGGAGCAAATGTACCTACTTTTATTTATAAGAACAATAAAAGACTAAGCATGGTGTGCACTTTCTTAGGTTTCGTAGTAGAAAAAGACATTTGTTTTTATTATTATTTATCCATTTCGTAAACAACTTTTAGTACATCTTATTTTGGAATTATGTCAAATATTTATGACATAGATGAAAGATTATTGTCCACTAGTCTGGTTTCTATGAGATTTTGGAAAGCCCTAACGTAATTTGCTCTTTTCTGTGGTCGATTGTGTTCAAACTGTTGAAAGCGTTTGCAAGTTGATTCTTCTGTTAACTTTTTTGAGAAAAAGCTTATGATTAGTCAATTGTTTTTTATTTTATTTCAATATCTTGATAAGCACATGGTTAGTCAATTGAATTGATCATCTTCCGTTTTTCTTTTATGATTATTTCAAGAGTGCGATTTATTAGTCAATTGAAAGAAGTCGGGATGTAGGAAAAAAGAGACTAGAAGATGGGGTGAAAGAGGTGCGAAGGGGAAATTTTTCCAAAATGTTGAAGTATAGTCGTTCAGCTTATTATTACTGTGTTCTATCTCTTCCCTTTTGATTGCAATTCGATGTTCGGCAACTACATTATACTCCAAATATAGGAGATTTTCTATTCAACTTATTTATTACTGGAAAGACTGTGTCAAACCTTATAAATAGTTTATTTGAACAATTGGAAGTTGCGGATGATGCTCAAAACTTGCCCAAACTGATTTAATTCCTCCTAGTCTACATTTTTTGGTGCTCTCTCCTCTTGTTTGCTGTAACTTGTCACTGTTATAGGGCATATAGGATTCCCAAAAGTGAAGCACCGCCTTTCTCTGTCAACTATGTGGACTATCCCAAATCTCCTTTTGGATCTAATATTTGCCTTCGAGGAATTCCCAACTTTTGTCTTCTACAGCATCTGTAAAGGATGTTGCCTCTTTCTCTAGTTCGTGTGCCCATTTCTGGATATATCAAAAATCCTTTCAACACATGTATTTTTTTCATTATCTTTATTTGCTAAAAAGGAACTCTGTATTGTGCTATTTTTAAGACAGTCAAGGGTCCTAAACCTGGTTATGCCGAAACATGTGCATTTACTTGTCATTTCCATCTGTAGGTTACTGAACATGCAATGGATGAAAAGCTTGGACGAATGGTAACTCGAGTGGTGCTTCCTCGAGTTATCATGCATGCTCGCTATCACTATGGGGTATATTCTATAGTATTTCATTTTCATAAGTTTTCCTTCTCTAATTCCTATAGCGTATTTTAGCTAGTTTTTAGCCACGTTAAATTTATGGGCAAAGGTATAATACCCTTAACCAGTTTATCCCTTCAGGCATTCTCCCAGAATTTCACTGGACTGGAACTAGAAGATGGAGGTGGACGTGGTACATCAGGTTGATAATTCTCTTTTCTCCCGGTCTTTGAATATGTCCCTCTGAGATACACGCACTTGCATTTTCATGGTTCCAGGATGTCAACTTTATAGTGTATTTTTGCTAAATAAATATGGATCCATTGTGTAATTAACAAATTGGTGCAGGTTCTCACTGGGAGAAAAGGCTATTGATGAATGAGATCATGACCGGGTCGGTGGATACAAGATCAGTGGTTTCAAAAATGACTCTTGCTTTACTTGAGGACAGTGGATGGTACCGCGCTAATTATAGCATGGCTGACCGTCTTGATTGGGGTCGCAACCAAGGATCTGAATTTGTTACCTCTCCCTGCAATCACTGGAACGGAGCCTATCATTGTAACACTACCCAGTTATCTGGATGTACATATAATAGGGAGGCAGAAGGTTATTGTCCACTTGTAAATTATAGTGGGGATCTTCCTCAATGGGCTCGTTATTTTCCACAGGCTAACAGAGGTGTGCCATTATTCTTATGATAATTTCAAAGTCATTGAAAACTGATTTTTGTCTTGGATACACAATCTTGTCTACTTTGAACTTTTCCAGAGAAATAAGTTTAACTAATAATATCGTTGGGTAAATTCCAATTACCATTTACAAACCATTATTACTGGTTTAATAAGGTTCTTGAACTAGCTTCTTTTTTTTGTAACTTATGGTGGATGGCTGTTGCAGGTGGTCAGTCATCGTTGGCTGATTATTGCACTTATTTTGTTGCTTACTCTGATGGATCATGCACAGACACCAATGGTGCTCGTGCACCTGACAGAATGTTAGGTGAAGTGAGAGGAAGCAGTTCAAGGTGAGGCGTTCTTCTGTAGCTTTTGGAGATCTACATCTAATTGGATATTTAGCTCACTAGTTTTAGTTTGAAACAATACAGGTGCATGGCTTCGTCTTTAGTGCGTACTGGATTTGTACGTGGCTCTATGACCCAAGGCAATGGTTGTTATCAGCATAGGTGCTCAAACAATTCGTTAGAGGTATGACTTCGGAAATTACTTGTCTGTTGTATTCAGTTATTCATCTTTTATTTTCATTTAGTTGCTTGTGCAAGAGAATGTATATTAGCTCATGAGAAGATAGTAACTGGAGATCGTTCTCTTCCATTCCTTTCTATTCTCAATCTCCGAGTTTGCAGTTTGGAGATCTAAAGACGTGAAGTTATATATTTGTAATATGCCTATACCACAATATACTAAATAACTCTATTCCTATTTATCCATTTTTATTTGGAATAGACTTTAGTACCTACAAGAAACAACATTCTTCTGAAGCATAACTGTAACAACTTCGTGAATATTGCCCCTTCTAATATTAGAAGGCTATTTAACCATCCGTGAGAATGCATAGTTTGAATAATGCAGAGATAAAAAGAGAAATAGTGGATGTAGTTATCATATTATTTTATTAGAAAAAGATAAACAGCCGTTGGAAAATGTGGAAATAGCATTTATGTCCTTCAAAATCAAAATTAAAATAAGTAGTAGTATTACTGAAGTCAATCTGATTATGGGAATATTGTAAATTGTCACCAAGGAGCGGTCAATATTGTATGATGGACTAAATTGGGCAATGGGTCATTAAAAATGGTACAGAGGCGAGTGTCATGTTAATATCTGTAAAAGTTCACGTGCTAGTAGTGAAATTTCAGGATTCCTCTTTCTATGCTTTAGATCTATATTTATCCTAGTTCATTTCTTCCAGCTTAGGTTATATGAAAAAAAAGAAACAAATCTCGGGGCAGAGTAGCTCACGTTTATCTATTATATGGTGACATTTCTCCGCAGGTTGCTGTAGACGGCATTTGGAAAGTTTGTCCTAAAGCTGGTGGACCTATCCAGTTTCCTGCCTTTAATGGTAATAATAGTTGTGATACTTTTGGTTAATCACTAAAGTGTCTCTTTGTTTACTTATGCAATTTTAACCCTCCTTTTCCTTTATTTTTTCTCAATTGTAGGTGAGCTAATCTGCCCGGCATACCATGAACTCTGTGATGTGGATCCAGTTTCTTTGTCTAGTCATTGTCCCAATTCATGCAATTTCAATGGAGATTGCTTAGGTGGAAAATGTCAATGCTTTATTGGGTTTGGTGGTCAGGATTGTAGCAAACGTGAGCTGCCATACTTTTTCTGTGATTTTGTAAACTTTTGGAAAGTCGGTTTAATTGGTGTGATGACTTCTGCGTTCTATTTACAGGCTCCTGTCCTGGGAATTGTAGCGGACGTGGCAAATGTCTTGGGAGTGGTGTTTGTGAATGTCAAAATGGGTATACGGGCATCGACTGTTCCACAGGTAATGTAGTATTATTGAAGCCATATACTTTGTCAGTAGCATATGTTAGTTATGCTGTAAAAATAGTCAACTCAGTATGTCGAACCAGCTCATAATTCTTGGAATAGCAACAAACAACAACAACAAACCCAGTGTTATCCTACAAGTAGGGCATGGGAGGGTAGAGAGACTGTTTTCGGCTTACCCTCGGCTCAGAAAAGATAAAAAGGAAGGAAATTCTTGGAATAGCAGTCACTCTTTTTTTTTTTTTAAGTAAAACAAATTATTTTTGAAATGGAGCTTGGAAGTAATCGAATTGAAGAAACCATTAGGTAGAGAAATATCTTGTAACTGTCAAATTTGACTACTCCTATAAGACAGCATTCTGCCTACATTTACTTTATGTTATACCTTATATTTATGCATGTCTCACTTTGTCCTTTAAATGATACATCACGCAAAGGATGCGTGAAGGTTGATTTGTTTACTTTAGCTTAAATTTTCTATGGTGATATGCAGCTGTTTGTGACGAGCAGTGCAGCCTTCATGGTGGGGTCTGTGACAATGGAGTCTGTGAGTTCCGTTGTTCTGACTATGCTGGTTACACGTGCCAAAATAGCTCCACACTTCTTCCCAGTCTCTCTGTTTGCAAAGACGTGCTTCAAAATGATGTATCGGGACAACACTGTGCACCTAGCGAGTTAAGTATCTTGCAGCAGCTGGAAGAAGTAGTGGTGATGCCCAACTACAATCGATTGTTCCCAGCTGGTCCTCGAAAAATTTTGAACATTTTTAGGGGTAGAGATTGTGATGGAGCTGCTAAACGACTAGCCTGCTGGGTGAGTTTCTTTATCCGCTATGTCCTCAACACTTGATGCGAAAAGAATTCTATGCTTTTTCTTGTTATTGATCTCAAAGAAGTTTATCATGCATTTGTGCGTAGAGTTTATTCATTGTTCTTGTCAAACTGGTTAAAAACAGATCTCAATCCAAAAATGTGACAATGATGGTGACAACCGGCTACGAGTGTGTCATTCGGCTTGCCAATCATATAATGTGGCATGTGGAGCATCTCTCGATTGCTCGGACCAGACACTTTTTAGCAGTGAACACGAGGGTAAAGGTCTTTGCACAGGTTGGGGCGAATTGGACGCTTGGTTTTAGAGGGCACTATTCAGGCAAAAATTGGTTTTAGAAAATGAATTTGGTGTAAATTGTAGGGTAGTTAGTTTTTTTTTTCTTTTTCTTTTTAATTGGCTTGTAATGTGTTGTAAGCTTTTTTCTCGGGTAGGAAAATGTGTGCGCGAAGCGCTCATAGGTTAGTGTTTTTTTTTTGGTTTTTAGTTCCCAGCCCAAATATCATTTGGTAAAAGATTTGGGTGGGAAATTAATTTGAGATTTTGGCTTTCAAAAATGAAAGTCTCAGATGTAGAGAAATTGTACAAGGACAAGGATAATAGAAAAAAAAAGAGGAGGAAAAATGAATTGGCCCAAGGCCTTTGCATCAATTAATTGTGTATTCATATTGGCTTGTACCTTACCTAATCCTTACTCTTCCTAGATTTTATGCTTGCTCTTTGAACTGTGGAGCATTTTACATTCTTTTGATTTAACATTTTTTTTTAATAATCGTGGTGTCGAGATAGTATTATATTTTATCTCTTCTATTTAAGTTCGTAGCTAGGTTGATATGCTTGGCTGAGTCTAATACTCGATTTCTAGCCTCAAGTTTGAGTTGAATTTGCGCTGCTCTGCGTGAGCATATTGGCCAAGTACTAATTGGGTCAAGAATTTAAATTTTATATATTGACAGTATCGCTTTGGTTTTCTTATTACCTAATTGTTGTGTCGGTTTTTTACTACTTTGATGGTGTTATTGTTTACTTGCTATTGCTTCTTTTTATCTTTTTTTGAGTTGATGGTCTATTGAAATAGTTACTCTATCTTTTCAAAGTAGGGGTAAGTTTGCATACCGACCCTACTTGTGGAATTGCATTGAATTTCTTGTTATTGTTGTAAAAGTTGGAGCTTTTGTTATTTTATATTCTGTTTTCCAACTGTTGTACAAACTTCCCCGCTAACCCCTTTAAATAGCTTGTTCTCTCGTAAGCTTCATCTTAAACTTAATCCAGAGATTAAAAATCCCAAGCAACTAATAGGCTTGGTTATTATATTCGCTGGAGCTATCAGGTCACCAATGATGAAGCTCTACATTGGATTAAACATTTAATTATTTATTAATCCATGTTAACATTTTCAGAACAGTCGAGCGTTTGGATATTAAATTAATAGAAAATTTCAGTGTCCTCGAGTGATCGATACTATTTTTTTAAGTGTTACTTCAGTTGCAATCCCCTGGAAATGGACAAATCCCACTGACTTCTGTCCTTTTTTTTTTTTTTTTTTTTAATTTGTTCAACCAAATTTATCATTTAATCAACCAATGATTTGACTCTTCTCCGTCCGCAAATAGACCATTTTGAACTCCAATGTATAGATATACCTAATTTTCACAAGATTCGCACCGACCAAGAAAAGAATCTTTTCACCTCAAAATTATAATAAAATGGATTACTTTATTATTTTCACATAGTTTTAGATTAGGGAGCAAGGAAGAATCAGAGAGGTACACCTCCGGGGATGCCGTGGGACAGATAGAATTCTTCCTCCCGAGAGTTCGAGTCATGAAAATAAAAATCTTTTAGATCGAAAGTTCATGTTTTAGTTCGCCAAATTTTCTCTTGCTTCCTTATTGCAGTCTTATCAAAGAAGCTACTTTCTTTCAGGCTTTTATATCCAGGTATAAAGGAATAATAAGTCTTAGAGAGTGCCAAAAAATAACACATGCCTATCACTTTTGAAAAGTTTGGAACCTCGTTTCATCCGACTCAAGGAGAAAAGAGAACAAGATGTGGGGTGAGGTGGGGTGGGGTGGGGGTTGCACTTGCCTCCTCGTTCCCTTACCTATGCTATGATGCTCAAGGAGCTTATCTCGATTTGAATTTCCTTATTAGCGAGTTGAACTTGCTCTCTTGAGACGCCTTCCACTCATTCGTTAGAGTCGGACTCAATCACTCTTTTAATTTGAAGGATCATTCGTTATTCACTCTTTTGCTATTACCCGCGTAACAACCAAATAAATGATCAACCATATAATTTCATGAACTGCTTGGATAAATTGCGATAAAATAATAGGAAGTAAATGATAGTATTATTCTTGTTATTAAGGACCAAAACGTTACTAAATCAAAGACTAGTATCCTTATAACATTAAATTCTATCCATAATGCTAACTCAATGGAGATACAAAAATTAGTTCTCCTACAATAATAATAATAAAAATAAATTGTTAATCATAAAAAAACTTATGAATTGGTCGGACAAAATGTGATCAAATAATCAGTACCAGAGCAAGTGCAGGTACTTGTAGCATCATCATATGCATAGCTATAAGCAGTAGGGCACGCATCCTTAAACATTTTCGAATACTGCGTCGGCGAGCAAGTCGCCGGCGTTGCATGATCGCCGGTGCAGCAATACTCCGACGTGTTAAATTGTGCGCACGCGCTCTTACATGCCACCACTGCGCCGGTATCTATCACCTGCAACTCCTTCGGACAATTCAAGTTTAAATCGTTGACGCAACCAGCGTATTGGCAGTCGCCGGAGCCGCCGGTAGGCCGTACACCGATACCGACATTGTATCCGTCGACAAGGCTAACATCGTAAAAGTCCTTCTGATCGTTGCCGTTAGCATTAGCAATGGTGAATTCAACTAGACTTACCGGCGGTTCGCCGCCACCGATGCACTTCAATGCGCCGCAGTCGCCGGTTTTACACTTACCGTTGCCGGAATCGTCGAAGCTGCAACCGGTTCTCGCCCAGAACCGGCCGGACCATCCACCAGGGGCGGAGAGTTGGATTGTTGCGCCTGGAGTTAATGCAAAACCGGCGTCGCCGGAAATAGAAACTCCGTTGCCGGAAAGAGTACCAGGCCAAACTGTGTAACCGCAATTATTTTGAAGCGTAAACTGCGTGGCTGAAACAGCAATTGCTTCTGCAAAAAAAGGTAAAAAGCTGTTACATGCTCTGTTTTGTTAAAATGTATGAACGTATAAAGCAATAAAAAAACAAAAAACAAAAGATACATTCACTTGACCCTGGTATTAACTACGACATCTCAATTTCAAATTAGTTAAAATACACTATATATATGAATCTCTAAGAATAAAATCTGGAAAAAAAAAAACAGATGAAAACATACTGAACATGAAGAGGGCAATTAGGAGCAAAAGAGGCTGTTTTTGCAAGGCGGCCATATTTGGAATTAATTAGCAGAGGAAACAAACAATTAAGGAGTATAATGGTAGTAATTGGGGGGAGAAAATCGGGGAAGTGGAGATTCAGCTACTAGATTTGTGGAAGTTAAATTTGGACTATCAAAGCGTTGGATTCTCTGTCTATTTATAACCCATTATTCCCATATCCCACCTCACCCGTCCCATCACGTAGTAAAAATAATTTGCATGAAAAAACCAGTGTCTATAAAAAAAAATACTACTTATTTTACCTTATTATTATGATATTATTAGTCATGCACAATTTTATTTATAAAACAAAAACGGTATACTATAATATGGAATTTTATACATATTAAATCTTTTTATACTTCAAATTAGACGGAGCCTTGTCATTAGGTCGAAAGAGCGAGACTAATATGTTTATAGTATTTAATTACCATTGATGGAATTTATTGGGTATCTGCATATTTACCATGACCTGTGTTGTGTGCGAATTTGTAGGCGAAAACATTGATTTCTTTGCGTGCTATTTAAAATCCCATAGATTTTATTGCCATGCAAAGCTATCTTTGTGGTCAAGTTCCATTAACTACATGTACACGCAAAGATTTCGTTTAATGGCAATTAAAAACTTTTAGATTTTTCCAAAAATATATGACACTCCCTTTGCCTTTGGTTATTTTTCTCTATTTACTTCATTAATTCTCCGGTTATTAGTAGAAAACATCTCCAGCAAGCACGGATTCAAAACCTCCTATTCCCTCCGTTCCAAAAAGAAGACCAATTTCTAAATTTGAAAATAATTTAGCTTAAACTTCTAATTTTACCCTTAATAAGAAACTTGTATAACCACATAAATACTCTCGACCCCTTTTTGACTTGTTTTGGACTACAAATTTCAAAAATCTTCATTGTTTCTTAAACTCCGTGCTAGTCAAACAGGTTCACATAAATTGGAACGGGGGAGTATTAATTACCAGCTCCATCTTAAATTTTCTAAATAAAAGCATGATGGAATTTGCAAATTCTACAATTTTTTTACTTTTAGAAAAAAACTTAAAATTCTAGCATGGAGTTGTGATGACCCAAAAGGTCATCTTATGTTTTAGAACTCGAATCTGCGCTCTTATGCCTTAAAAATCTTATTTTTACCCTCTTCGATTTGCGTGCGCAGTCCGGGCGTGTTTTCGGAAAATTTTTATGTTGAAAATTGATGAAAATAAAAAATTTTGCCTTAAAAGTTGATTTTAGTTGATTTCGACCAATATTTTTGGTAAACGGGTCCAGATTCGTATTTTAACGGTCCCGGTGGGTCCGTATCGAATTATGGGACCTGGGCGTATGCCCGGAATCGAATTCGGAGGTCCCTAGCTCGAGTTATGAATTTTTGATGAAAATTTAAAAGCTTGTAAATTAATTATTTTTAAGAATTGGTTGATGTTTGGCTTTGTTGATACCGGGTCTGTATTTTGGTTTTGGAGCCTGGTATAGGTCCATTATAATATTCATGACTTATCTGTGAAATTCATGTGAGCGGCGTATATGTGAGGTGACGAGTACTTTTTTTTTTTTTTGCCTAAGAGCTAATATATAAATAAAATCCCAAAAATGGGTCTAATGCTTACAAGCTGTCCAAACCAAAAATCAAAATAGAAGTTGCATGAAGCTACTAGCTATTAAAAAAGATAGAAAAGCTAAAATCTAATGAACTAACTATTACAACATGATAAGTCCAATGCTTCCTTCTCCTATTAGTGTATGTGAATCCAATTGTCATTGGCAAATACCAAGCAGCACCTATCAAGCTCTCACCAGGTGCCAGGGTATATTGTCCATAGTCTAAAATGAATTCCAAACATCTCTACCGCAGAGTTGAAGTCTGCATCGTCCTCCAAGTGCCGCTACTATATGATCTCCATATGCAGTGGATTGATTTTGTTCAAGTATTAATCATGTGCTCACTCATCAAGATTAATGTGTAGAAGAGGAGCCTGACTTTAGGCAGGCTTTGCAAGGCAAAAGCCAGGCTTGAGCTGGCTTTAGGCAGGCTTTACAAGGCAAAGGCCAGGCATGCGCTGGCTTTAGGCAGGCTTTGTAAGGCAAAAGTCAGGCATGAGCTGGCTTTAGGCAGGCTTTTGCAGGCCAAAGGCCAGGCGTGAGCTGGCTTTAGGCAGGCTTTACAAGGCAAAGGCCAGGCGTGAGCTGGCTTTAGCCAGGCTTTACAAGACAAAAGCCAGGCATGAGTTGGCAAGCCAGGCTTTACAAGGCAAAAGCCAGGCATGAGCTGGCTTTAGGCTGGCTTTACAAGGCAAAAGCCAGGAATGATCTGGCTTTAAGAAGACTTTGCAAGGCAAAGGCCAGCCTGTGCCTTTTTGTGATCTTGTAAGCATTGATCCTTCCCTACTAGAACCTTTAATGTAGACATCATTCAAAACATTACTAAACCATCCTCAGATTGAGCTTGAAAGCATGCTAATACCACTGACAAATGATTCAACAATCTCCAAAAATACCATATGATGGGTTCAGCATTTTCCTTAGCATTTGGACATATCAGTTTGTTCAGAGTCCAATCTTGTGAAGCCATCAGTCTGGGGTTCTTCTCTTTGCTATCCTAATCCTAAGGTTAGGTGACGAGTACTTATTCGTCGCCAATTTACTTATTTTTCCTGTTTTCTCCCATTTTTCTTATATTGTCTCTTTCCTATACCTAATTATTACGTGTTTAGACTAGTATTGTTAAATTGATCGTTTTTATCATGATTACGAATTCTCTGGAGATAATTGAGTATTTATTTCAAAGTTGAGATTGATATTGTGGAACCAAATATTAAAGTAAGGCTTGTACTTGTTATTCTATCTCCGTATTGTCATTTATGCATTGCATTATGGTAAGGAAGAGTGTTAATGCACAAAGGGTGATGCCGTGCCATATTGTGAGAGTAAAAGCACGAAGGGTGATGCCGTGCCATATTGTGAGCGTTAATGCACTAAGGGTGATGCTGTGCCATATTGTGAGTGTTAATGCATACAGGGTGATGCCGTTCCATATTGCGAGTGTAAAAGCACGAGGGGTGATGTTGTGACATGATAATGCACGAAGGGTGATGTCGTGCCGTTTCTATTGATTTTTATTGTGAGATTGAGAGTAAAAACACGAATGGTGATGCCGTGCATTTTTCTTTCCTTTACTGTATTCGTTGTTTCTGTTGATTCATAGTATATTGGTTGTTCTAGTTATCATTCTGTTGTAGTTCCTTATCTCGTATTTCCTCCAGCATGTTTTCCCCCTCCCGATACTTCCTGTCTAGCTCTTCATTACTGTTATTTGTATATACACTGTTAAATTGTACAAGTTGATCTGTAGGTGCCTTGCCTTAGCCTCGTCACTACTTCGTCGAGGTTAGGCTCAACACTTACCAATACATGGGGTCGATTGTATAGATACTGCACTCTTCACTTTCTGTGCACATTTTGGTACCGGCTAGGGTTGATCGAGATTTTACTATTGGACCGCTATCCGGAAACTCAAGGTAAATCTGTCGGCGTCCACAAACCTTGAAGTCTCCGTCTATCTTTTCTGTTCTACTGTTTCTTTCATTCAGACAACTGTATTTCTTTCATACTATTACTTGTAGTAAATTCTAGAATGCTCGTGAATTGTGACTTCAGATCCGGGTGGTAGTAATTAATACAGTTTTTATATTATTTCGCACTTATTATATTTTATCTTAGCTAATTATTGTTATTTATTGAATGGAAATAAGGATTTGGTTTAATGATTCTCTAACGTTGGCTTTCCTAGCAAGGAAAATGTTAGATGTCATCACGGTCTCGACGGTGGGAATTCCAGGTCGTGACAAGTTGGTATCAGAGCACTAGGTTGCCTAGGTCTCACGATTCACGAGCAAGCTTAGTAGAGTCTGGAGGATCGGTACAGAGACGTCTGTGCTTATCTTTCAGAGGCTATGAAGTTTAGGAACAAATTTCACTTCTATTCTCCTCTGTCGTGCGATGTCGTTTTCTCAATACTGATTGAACTTTTCTACTCTTATTTTCTCGCAGATGGCGAGAACACGTCCCACTTCTTCAGCCGAGCAGTAGCCAGAGCCTCCAGTGGCAGCTCCTACGCGGGGTAGAGGTCGAGTTAGGGGTAGGGCTCATCCTAGAGCCCGAGCAGCAGCCCCAGTAATGGAGCCTCAGATAGAGCTTGACGAGGAGGTTCCAGCCCAGACTGTTCCTGCCGGACCAACTCAGGTTCCGGAGGGGTTCATTGCCACCCCAGTACTTCAGGATGCTTTGGTCCATTTGGTGGGCCTTATGGAGAGTGTGGCCCAGATTGGCGCATTTCCCATGGCACCAGCCGCCTCTCAGGCTGGAGGAGGGGCCCATACTCCCACTACTCCCGTTCCGGAGTAGATAGCTCCCCAGTATCAGGCTCCAACAGCTCATCCAGTCAGAGTAGTTCAGCCAGTTTTTGCGCCACATATTGGTGATGGATTAGCTATGTCTTCTGAGGCTTTGTGGAGATTGGACAGGTTTACCAAGATCTTTCCAGTTCACTTCGGTGGTGATCCTTTAGAGGATCCCAGTAGTATCTCGATAGCTGTCACGAGGTTCTACGGAACATGGGTATAGTGAAGACCAATAGGGTCGATTTTGCTGTATTTCAGATGACTGGTTACGCCAAGAAATGGTGGAGAGATTATTTGTTGACCAGACCAGCTGGGTCTCCTGCTCTTACTTGGGACCAATTCTCTCAGCTCTTCATATATAAGTTTCTGCCTATCACATTGAGAGAGGAGCATCGCCGTCAGTTTGAGCGTCTCCAACAGGGCAGTATGGCTGTTACTCAGTATGAGACCCGTTTTGTGGACTTGGCTCGTCATGCTATTCTTCTGTTTCCCACCCAGAGAGAGAGGGTGAGGAGGTTTATTGATGGACTTGCTCAGCATATCAAATTGAAGATGGCTAAGGAGACTGGGAGTGAAATTTCTTTTCAGGCGGCTGCTAATGTAGCGAGACGAGTCGAGATGGTTCTTGCTCGGGGAGGTCAGGGGTCTGATAAGAGACCTCGTTATTCTGGTGAGTTTAGCGGTGCCTCATCTAGAGGCAGTGTTACTTTTGGTAGAGGCCATCCTCCCAGGCCGTTTCATTCAGCACTCTAGGCATCCCACAGTGCCTCAGGTGGTCGTGGTCCCCATATGCCTTATTCCGACCAGCTAGCCTACAGTGCACCACCAGCTCCTATTAGTGCACCTCAACTCTAGAGTTATCAGGGTGGTTACTCAGGTCGACAGGGTCAGTTTCAGGGTCAGCAGTCATAGCAGCCGAGGTTATGTTATATTTGTGGTGATCCGAGGCACATTGCTAGATTTTGTCCTTGGGCAACGGGTAGCTCACAGTATCATAGTTCTCGTGCCATGGTTCCGACACCAGTTGCTGCACCACCTGCTCAGCCAGCTAGAGGCAGGGGTCAGGCAGCCAGAGGTAGAGGCCAGACTGTTAGAGGTGGAGGTCAGGCCGTTAGGGATGGAGACCAGCTAGTTAGAGGCAGTCCCAGGGACGTAGTTCAGAGTGGTGGGGCCCAGCCCCGGTGTTATGCTTTCCCAGCCAGGCCTGAGGCTGAGTCATCTGATGCTGTTATCACATGTACTGTTTCAGTTTGCAGTAGAGATGCTTCAGTTCTATTTGATTAGGGATCTACTTACTCCTATGTGTCATCCTAGTTTGCTTCATATTTGGTTGTGCCCTGTGATTCTTTGAGTGCTCCTGTGTATGTGTCCACGCCAGTGGGGGATGCTATTATTGTAGACCGTATTTATCGTTCGTGTGTGGTCACCATTGGGAGTCTTGAGACTCGTGTAGATCTTCTACTTCTCGATATGGTTGATTTTGATGTCATTCTGGGTATGGATTGGCTGTCACCTTATCATGTTATATTAGATTATCACGCCAAGACGATGACCTTAGCCTTGCCAGGGTTGCCTCGATTAGAGTGGAGAGGTACTCTTGGCCATTCTTCCAGCAAGGTTATCTCTTATGCGAAGGCTCGACATATGGTCGAGAAGGGGTGTCTAGCTTATTTGGCTTATGTTTGCGATTCTAGTGCGGAGTTCCTTCCATGGATTCAGTGGAAGTTGTTCGTGAGTTTCCAGAGGTGTTTCCTGCAGACCTTCCGAGGATGCCGCCCGATAGGGACATTGATTTGTGCATTGGTTTGGCTTCGGGCACTCAGCCCATTTCCATTCCGCCATACCGTATGGCCCCACCATATTTGAAAGAATTAAAGGAACAATTATAAGATTTTCTTGATAAGGGCTTCATTCGACCTAGTGTCTCGCCCTGGGGTGCACCTGTGTTGTTTGTGAAGAAGAAAGATGGATCGATGAGGATGTGTATATATTATCGGTAGATGAACAAAGTCACCATCATGAACAAGTACCCATTGTTGAGGATTGATGATTTATTTGATCAGCTTTAGGGTGCCCAGGTGTTTTCGAAGATTGATCGGAGATCCGGCTACCATCAGTTGAGGATTAGGGCATCCGATGTCCCTAAGACAGCTTTTCGGATTCGGTATGGGCATTATGAGTTTCTAGTTATATCACTTAGGCTAACAAATGCCCCAGCAACATTCATAGATTTGATGAACCGGGTGTTCAAGCCTTACTTGGATTCCTTTGTGATTGTGTTTATTGATGATATCTTGGTCTACTCCCACAGCCGAGAGGAGCACAAGCAGTACCTTCGGATCGTTCTTCATACTCTAAGAGACAGCCAATTATATGCTAAGTTTTCAAAATGCGAGTTTTGGTTGAGTTCAGTTGCTTTCTTGGGTCACGTTGTATCAGCAGAGGGTATTCAGGTGGATCCTAGGAAGATTGAGGCAGTTCAGAACTGGCCTAGACCTACATAAGCTACATAGATTCGTAGTTTTCTGGGTTTGGCGGGCTACTACCGTCGATTTGTGGAGGGGTTTTCATCTATAGCAGCCCCATTGACCAAGTTAACCCAAAACGGTACCCCATTTAGGTGGTCAGACGAGTGTGAGGCGAGCTTCCAGAAGCGCAAGACAAATTTGACTTCGGCATCGGTATTGGTGTTACCCATATATTCATAATCTTATACAGTATATTGTGACACATCTCATATTGGTCTGGGTGCGGTATTGATACAGAGTGGCAAGGTTATTGCATATGCTTCGCGGTAGTTGAAGGTTCACGAGAAGAATCACCTTATTCATGATCTAGAGCTAGCAGCCATTGTTCACGCGCTGAAGATTTAGAGGCACTATCTTTACGGCGTGCCATGTGAGGTATTCATGGATCATCAGAGCTTGCAGTATTTGTTCAAGAAGAAGGAACTCAATTTGAGGCAGAGGAGGTGGTTGGAGCTATTGAAAGACTATGATATCACCATATTGTATCATCCCGGGAAGGCCAATGTGGTGGCCGATGCTTTGAGTAGAAAGTCAGCTAGTATGGGTAGCCTTGCTTATATTCCAGTTGGTGAGAGACCGCTAGCATTGGATGTTCAGGCCTTGGCCAACCAGTTCGTGAGGTTGGATGTTTTTGAGCACAGCCGTGTTCTAGCTTGTACAGTTACTCGGTCTTCTTTGTTTGAGATCATCAAAGATTGGCAGGATGACGATCCTCATTTACTTGTCCTTAGAGACATAGTGTGGCACGGTGGTACCAAGCAAGTTATTGTTGGAGATGACGGAGTTTTGAGGATGTAGGGTCGTATTTGTGTGCCTAAAGTGGATGGACTTCGTGAGTTGATTCTTGAGGAGGCCCACAGTTCCCGTTATTCTATTCATCCGGGCGCCGCCAAGATGTATCAGGACTTGCGGCAACATTATTGGTGGAGGAGGATGAAAAAAGACATAGTTGCATATGTAGCTCGGTGACTAAATTGCCAGCAAGTAAAGTACGAGCATCAGAGACCTGGTGGTTTGCTTCAGAAGATAGAGATTCCTGAGTGGAAGTGGGAGTGTATCACTATGGATTTTGTTGTTGGACTCCCACAGACTCAGATTAAGTTCGATGCAGTTTGGGTCATTGTGGACAGGCTGACCAAGTCAGCACACTTCATTCCTGTGGCAGTTACCTATTCTTCGGAGCAGTTGGCAGAGATTTACATACGTGAGATCGTCCGTCTTCACGGTATGCCCGTGTCTATCATTTCTAATCGAGGTACGCAGTTCACCCCGCACTTCTGGAGGGCAGTACAACGCGAGTTGGGTACGCAGGTTGAGTTGAGCACATAATTTCATCCTCAGACGGACGGGCAGTCCGAGCATAATATTCAGATCTTAGAGGATATGCTCCGCGTATGTGTTATAGACTTCGGAGGATCGTGGGATCAGTTCTTTCCCCTTGCAGAGTTCGTCTACAACAACAACTACCAGTCGAGCATTTAGATGGCTCCCTATGAGGCACTATATAGTAGACAGTGTCGATCGTCGGTCGGATAGTTTGAGCTGGGGGAAGCTCGATTGTTGGGCACAGACTTAGTATATGATGCCTTGGATAAGGTCAAGATTATTCAGGATCGACTTCGCACAGCTCAGTCCAGGCAGAAGAGTTATGCCGACCGCAAAGTTTGTGATGTTGCATTCATGGTCGGGGAAAGAGTGTTGCTTCGGGTATCACCCATGAAGGGTGTAATGAGGTTCGGAAAGAAGGGCAAGTTGAGCCCTAGGTATATCGGACCTTTTGAGATTCTAGAGAGGGTAAAAGATGTGGCTTACAAGCTTGCATTGCCACCTAGTTTAGCAGTTGTTCATCCGGTATTCCATGTGTCCATGCTTCGAAAGTATCACGGTGATCCGTCCCTTGTGTTAGATTTCAGCTCTGTCCAGTTGGGCAAGGGTTTGACTTATGAGGAGGAGCCGGTGGCTATTCTAGCCCGACAAGTTCGCCAGTTGAGATCAAAGAGTTACCCTTCCGTTCGAGTGTAGTAGAGAGGTCAGCCTGTTGAGGCAGATACTTGGGAGTCCGAGTCCGATATGCGGAGTAGATATCCCCACCTTTTCACTAGCTCAGGTACTTTTCTAAGTCCGTTCGAGGACGAACGTTTGTTTTAGAGGTGGAGAATGTGATGACCCAAAAGGTCATCTTATGTTTTAGAACTCGAATATGCGCTCTTAAGCCTTAAAAATCTCATTTTACCCTTCTCGATTTGCGTGCGTAGTCCGGGCGTATTTCTGAAAAACTTTTATGTTGAAAATTGATGAAAATAAGAATATTTACCTTAAAAGTTGATTTTAGTTGATTTCGGTCAATATTTTTGGTAAAGGGGCCCGGATCCATATTTTGACGGTCCCGGTGGGTCCGTATCAAATTATGAGATGTGGGCGTATGCCCGGAATAGAATTCGGAGGTCCCTAACTCGAGTTATGATTTTTTGATGAAAATTTAAAAGCCTGAAAATTAATTATTTTTAAGAATTGATTGATGTTAGGCATTGTTGATACCATGTCCGTATTTTGGTTCCGGAGCCCGGTGTAGGTCCAATATGATATTCATGAGTTATCTGTGAATTTCATGTGAGCGGCGTATATGTGAGGTGACGAGTACTTATGCGCCGCCAATTTTCCTGTTTTTCCTGTTTTTTCCCGTTTTTCTTATATTGTCTCTTTCCTATGCCTAATTGTTACGTGTTTAGACTAGTGTTGTTAAATCTTATCATGATTATGGATTCTCTGGTGATAATTGAGTATTTATTTTAAAGTTCAGATTGATATTGTGGAACCAAATGTTGAAGTAAGGCTTGTACTTGTTATTCTATCTCCATGTTATTATTTATGCATTGCATTATGGTAAGGGAGAGTGTTAATGCACGAAGGGTGATGCCGTGCCATATTGTGAGTGTAAAATGCACGAAGGGTGATGCCGTGCCATATTGTGAGAGTTAATGCACGAAGGGTGATGCCGTGCCATATTGTGAGTGTTAATGCACGAAGGGTGATGTCGTGCCATATTTGATAGTTAATGCACGAAGGGTGATGTCGTGCCATGATATGAGAGTTAATGCACGAAGGGTGATGCCGTGCCGTTTCTATTAATTTTTATGGTGAGATTGAGAGTAAAAGAACGAATGGTGATGCCGTTCCATATTGTGAGCGTTAATGCACTAAGGGTGATGCCGTGCCATATTGTGAGTGTTAATGCACACAGGGTGATGCCGTGCCATATTGTGAGTGTAAAAGCACGAAGGGTGATGCCGTGCCATGATATGAGAGTTAATGCACGAAGGGTGATGCCGTGCCGTTTCTATTGATTTTTATGGTGAGATTGAGAGTAAAAACACGAAGGGTGATGCCGTACATTATTCTTTCCTTTACTGTATTCGTTGTTTCTGTTGATTCATAGTATATTGTTTGTTCCAGACTTCCAGTTATCATTCTGCTGTAGTTCCTTATCTCGTATTTCCCCCAGCATATTTTTTTCCTCCCGATACTTCATGTCTAGCTCTTCATTACTGTTATTTGTATATACAGTGTTAAATTGTACAGGTTGATTTGTAGGTGTCTTGTCTTAGCCTCGTCACTACTTCGTCGAGGTTAGACTCAACATTTACCAGTACATGGGGTCAATTGTACTGATACTGCACTCTTCACTTTCTGTGCAGATTTTGGTACCTGCTCGGGTTGATCGAGATTTTGCTATTGGACCGCTATCCGGAGACTCAAAGCAGATCTCTCGGCGTCCACAAATCTTGAAGTCCCCGTCTATCTTTTCTGTTCTACTGTTTCTTTCATTCAACATATTGTATTTCTTTCATACTATTACTTGTAGTAAATTCTAGAATGCTCGTGAATTGTGACTCCAGATCCGGGTGGTAGTAATTAATATAGTTTTTATATTATTCCGCACTTATTATATTTCATCTTAGCTAATTATTGTTATTTATTGAATGAAAATAAGGATTTGGTTTAATGATTCTCTAACGTTGACTTGCCTAGTAAGGAAAACGTTAGGCGCCATCACGGTCCCGACGGTGGGAATTCCGGATCGTGACAGTAGTACTTGGTGTGAGAAAACACTACGTGCACAATATTACAAGAAAGAACTATATATTAATTCCGCTTTGTTAAGGTAAGTTACAAAATAGGAAAGAAATTGTATTTATAGTAAACCACATTTATTCGCAAACCTATTCTTGTTATAAGGGGAAATGAGAATGGTTCTCTAACTTCCATCGAGTATTAATCATGTTTGAAAAACTTTTAATATTAAGCTGTGTTTCATATTACAGAAGTTATTTTTCATAGAAGATATTTTTTCGGAAAACGTATTCCATCCGTTTCCTGGGAAGAAAAATATTTTCCATTTATGGTGTTTTGTTGGTGGGAAAATATTTTTCAAAAGAAGATATATATTAAAGGTTATTAATAACGTTAGAAAATGTTGAGTACATACTTTGATAAAAATTTTGAAACCTAAAGAATAATGTCAAAAATATTAACTGTAACAATTAATTTAAGTTAAAAGTCAAGATTCTACAGAGAATGGCTCATATGCATAAGTTGGGGAAGTCTTTGTTCCATTTTGATGGTAACCTAGTTAAACACCAACAATTTATTTTGTATAGAGAACATAATGATTTTCATGATACTAAAGACAGCAAAAGAAAAGAAAAAAATAAATAAGAAAGAGCTGCTACACGGGTCACGTGCTAGGCCTCCATGAAGCACGTGACGCGACATATTTTAAAGCCAAGGGATTCAGTCATCTGAGACATTAAACAGAGGATTCAGTCACACGTCTCATTGGCAGTTACAACATGCACATATTTGCATGGCCAAATTTTTAACAGTTTGGAAAAAAAGTTTGTTCGTATAGTTAAGCATAAATACAATAGTATGTTATTTACGTTATTTTTAGGTTATCTGATCACATTTATTATAAAATATTACTAATATGTTATTGTAGGAATCTTAATTTAATAGTACAAAAGTATTACTACTACTTTCAACACACATAAATTTAATTCAATTCAAAATTATAATTAATTTCCGTTACCTATTCAAATTATTATTATATAGCTCTCCACCTAGATTGTAATTCAAATTTCAATTTCATGAGTTTCGCATCTTCGCTGCTCCCTATAATTATTAATCCTATAAAAAGATAGGATAAAATATTTTCCTTTTCTTTCTTTATCAGGAATCATGGATCCTTGGCTCGTGTAAGAAATTGTCAGTCGCGTTGCTAAAATAATGTTAGAAGGTACGTCGTTGTAATTATTTTGGATCATTGAACTGTCTCCTTAGGATTAATGCAACTTTTGAGATAATCAAGATTCAATTGGATGAAATTAGAGTACATAATCTTACAAATCAAAATAAACTAACTCATAACGTGCTGCTATAGTCATTACAATGAAAGATACATAAATGAAACAATTTTATAGGCTTTAACAAATATTGCATATTGCCAAGCTAGCTCACCTGCCCTTAATCGAGTTAGGTGTTTATTTCACGGATATAATGACTAGATTTCTAAACCATTTTCGATATTAGTTCACCAAACCCAAAACAATTGAAAACAGTATATCATAGATAAGAGGACAAAACAGAAAAAAAAAATATATGAAAAAAGGAATACGAGAATATTCACCTAAATGATGTATGAAGTTAGGGTCAGCGTATTTAATGACCAGTAATTCTGCTAGGGCCAAAACGTGATATTACTGACAAGTCATTTATGGTCTGGTTTTGATAAGATTTTGACAATTAACATTGCGTAAACTATTTAATTACCGTCAAGAATTTCGAGCTTCTTTTCATCTAGATTCTGTATTACCACAAAAATGCAAACATGAAGAATTGAGGTTTAATCCCTAGGTTGTTTGTTTAACTTATTTAGTGTAACCTTTTACCGATCACTTGCTTCGACTCATCTCACTAACATGCCATGATTCATGTTTTTATATCCTAAGTATTTTATTTAATTTTTTCCTTTCGGAAAAGCCTAAGGTGATATTATTTATTCGAAATTTTTACATGCAATCATTTTGCGTGTCTATATGTGTGGTGTTTTGTACGCATTCAAGTACGTATGAACTTAACTTATATGCACTGATAATGCAAAGAATTTTTACACATCAGTATATTTTAGTCGATTAGAGCAAAATATTTCAAAAAGTGTGGATATATATGTGAGGGATTAACGGAAGACAAAAAAACCTAATACACGCATAGGATGTTTGGTGTTTCATTTTAACTTAACTCAATGACGAAAAACAAGACTTTTAAAATTGTGTTTAATTAAGGTGAGTTTGATGAGAGAACTAACTGCTTCTTTTTCTTATCCTGTTGTTTTTTCTTGTCTGCTTATGTCAAGTTGGTTTAGCCATGTAAAATCCACCAGCAAAACTTTCTACTAAAATTATTGTTCCCTTCACTTTTTATTTTTGGTGCTTAGATAAATATGGAAGAAGGAAAAGATAAGGAGTCATTTTGGTTGAACCAAAAAAAGCTCTTAACATAAATAGATTTTTTCATTTATTGAAAGGTCTGAGGCACGCACTGCACAAAAATATTCAATTTGGTGGCAGCAGGTTGCACTCAGTGATGAGATATTGGGAACGTATATTATAATTATTCACAAATTTTTACAATTTGGGTTTGTTTTTTAATTTTATTTCTCGAGATTAAGAACTTGTATGTGACAAATTTTACATTATCAGTTTATAAAAACTTAATTCCATTTGAAATTAATCAACATGTATTAAAAGGATTTCAGTTACATATCATGAATAATCATTTTATCAGGACCCTCAATCCGGTAGTTGGCTTGGTAGCCTAATTGAAATTCTTCTCGTCAATATATAAAACTTAAACTCAGTACAAAAGTTAGCAAGAATAAAATAGGATATAAGATGAACAAACATTATATTACCAACAATGAAAAGTAAAAGAAAAAGAATTAACTATTTGCATCACTGATATATACTAACAGATGTTTTACATTTTCTACTGACTTTTCATTCTAAGAATTCTTTTCAGCCTTTCATTTACAGAACCAAAAATAGGATATGGTCGAAAATTGAAGTAAGCAGCAGATATAAAGTATATACAAGAGAAACCTACATAAATTTTTCCCCAGATGAATGAATATGTAAAGAATATAAATATTTCAGTAAGAGTCATTACTATTATTAAATTAACCAAGCATTTTGCTGTTGATAGTTCTTGTTCTGTATCTTCATTTTGGGAAATGACCAGTAGCAATGAAATCAGAGAGTAATTGATCTTTGAACTGAAATGTCTCAATTAACAATTCAGAAGCCTTCTTTTCAGATTCTGGTATCTTCTCAAGAGGAATGCGTCGAACATGAATATGTACTTCAGATGGATCAACACCAAAAGCATTGTCTAAAAAAGTTGGGCATTGATTTTTATATGCAATAGTCACATCATAAACTGCAAATTCAGCAAATTGAAGAGTGTGAGTTTGTGTGAATAAGAATGGAGAAAAATAGGTGTTATGAAGATCAAGATAACTCCATTCCTTTTTATTGTCACTCTAAGCAAAACAATTGTTGAATATGCTCATTTTAGCTATGTTGTTGTAACAATCTAGGCGAATCTCACATCGATAAAATACAAGAGAGATACTGGATATATTAGTAAATAAGCCTTAGACACTAATGACGCATTTTAAAACCTTGTTGACGTAGGCCTAAAATGGATAATATCACTAGTGGACTCAGCTGTTACATATGGTATCTGAGCCACTCCGCGTGCAACCTTGAACGATGGTAGGGCAAACGCGAGGACACTGAGGTATGTGACACCCTAAACGAATCCCACATCAACAAAACACGGGAGAAATGCTGGGTATCGCATTTTAAAGTCGTGTAGGCCTAGGTCCAAAGTGGACAATATCACTGGTGGGTACGCGTCGGATTTTCCAAAAGTAGTGCATTTTGGAGGATTCAACACGGGTGCGGCTGCATGTTTACACAGTCCGAGCAACATAGCGATTTAGAAAACCAAAAGGCATTAGTATTTTTTTCCAATCCAGCCTTGAGGCATATAGTCGGTAATTACTCAAAGAATTGAGTCAAGTACTCATATAATTATTGCTATCAAATGGTTTTCTTAATGCAAGTGTCAAAACTTCAAATGATGGATTAGAAGACATCTCCAATCTGAAGATAATATGCGAATTAATTAAAGATCAACATTATCCCTCAAATGCAAGAGAGCCAACAAAAGAAAAAGCAAACACAAATTTCTATTAGACATGGTAACAATATAGAACCTGCATCCAAAGTGCTCCTTAGTATTTCCAAGCAGGCATAAAAGCCTTTTGTCTTGGGAAGCAAAACATTCTTTAGAACAGGTAATCCGTTGTTGGTCGCAAATTCTTGGCTTCTTTTGCATTTCTGTTCACTAAATAAAGGCAAGTTACAACTTCAGAGAGGTTAAAAGTAACACAAATGCAGAAGTTTTGTAATGCTATAAGCCGAAATTTTTAGCTAAAGTATACTTATATGATATGTAGGCTATTAGCAAACTCAATTGTTGTGCTCCATAGGTAGAAACAAAACAAGAACACAAGACCAAAAGGACCAAAATAAGAAAAGAAATGCACAAAATATTGCATAAGATAAACCTACGTGTAATCTGTTCCTTCAGGGAAAACGGTTAGCCACAATGGATCCTGAGGATTGATAAAAGTCGAAAGCATTTGTCTTATCACCGATTAATCGACTACCCAATTTCATCAAACTTTTCTTAAGTAGATATTTGATGTGGCCTAAACATCCTTTCCTCAATGCAAGATTCCACAGGTACATCCAATCGACCTCAGTTCTGTGGTTGGCGATCAGCAGAACACGTTCTTTTGGCGGAACACGATCACCAGAAAAAATCACATTGGTTTCATTTATTTTTTCAAATAAGAATGGCCATAATCCAAGCCATAGACCAAACAGAAGTGATACAACTTTCCTACTATAAAGAGTGCTGACGAAATAGATCAAGAAAATGAATGCTGTTGAAAGTAGAACTAATAAACATATCACACCCCTTATAATTCTAAAAAGAGTCAGAGGAAAATGTTTTGATTTCTTAGCTAAGGCAGAGGTCTCTTGAAATTCCATCCTGCTTTAGTTCAGTACTCAGTGCAACTATGTAATATTAACAACTGAAGATCTGCATCGGCTAAAGTCTCAAACTTGCACTCTCAATATATTTAACTTCAATGGCTCGAAAGGGGGTAAATTGGATGAGCCCCCACATTGATGGAGGGCTACGATTCTTGGAGTTCATATCTGCAATAAACAACAGAAAAAGCCTACAAGATTAACAGATAAATTATGTATTTTAGGCTTGAAGAGTCAATGAAACTATGATGATACAAGTGATTACCAAAGTTTCAGAAAGTGATTAGGACACAAAGAGAGTAATGGAATTGGTCATTGGCTTATAATTTCGATCATAGAAAATGGTAATAATCAAAATCAGAAAGATATTCTAATATTAGACAATGCTATATATAGTGAAAAGTTCCCAAGTAGAGAATCCGTTTGGAGAGTCGTTGATTGTTCTCTGTTGTGAGAAGAAGAGCGAAGATGGTTTTTTTGCAAACAAGAAAGAGCCAGGAACCCTCACAACTTACATTGATGACAACAACAACAACAACAACACTCAGTAAAATCTCACAAGTGGAGTATGAGGAGGGTAGAGTGTACGCAGACCTTACTCCTACCCGAAGGAATAAAGAGGTTGTTTCTGAAAGACTCTCGACTCAAAAGACGAAAAGAGACAATAGATCTATAACAACAACAGAAACCAAAAAAATAACATTGATGACAACTATGAAATATAATTTGTGCCTGAGATGATTCCTAAGGAATTACAGGGCAGAGTCACATCCAACATAACTAAACAAAAGCAATGAGGTTAAACATTTAAATGCTTTTTTTGGCTGGTTTTAGATTACTAGAACTAAGTGACCTATCCAACAGTCCAGAATTGTGTCATTTGTTATACCACATGAAAGGAATAACTCAGACAGCATATTATGAATTTAATACCCTATAAGTGGACAAGGTAGTTTTTCTAAACTACTTTGTCATTTAAGTGTTGTACATAAATACACCATTGATTTTATCTCAGATAGACTACAGAAGAACTAGCGCTCACTTTTGGGGGGGAAAAAAAAATTAATGCTCGCTAGCCAAAGATGATATATTTTAATTATCGTCTCTACTGGGATTGAATTTAAACAATGCTCAAGTAATTTCTAGCTTAACGCTGTTCAGGATGACCAAAGCTTGATTTGTAATGATTATGAACTACATTTAACTACTAACATAAAGTAATTGACAATTGACAGCAAGGAGTTAGAGATTTACAGAATTAGTTTCTTATCAATGTGAGGAATAAAGGTTTTGACATGATAGGTGCAAGGTTGCTATTCTTGATATGATACTGTTATATTTCACTTTTGAGGTTCTATCGATTCTCGCGAATTCAATATGTGATTAGCTTATGCTTCCGATTTAGACTACTCTCTCGATTAAATCTAAATCTTTCAAATAAACTAATGTGAAAAGCGGTGAAACTTGCAAGAATCTATTGGTTAGAATGGTCTAAGAGAAACTTCTCTCGAATATTTCTCAATCTCAATTTAATAGGTAGATCACAAAGCTCTTTCGATTACTTTAAAGAAGTACCAAAATAAATTAAGGCATGCGTTGCAACAATATTCAATATTATGCTCCTCTTCCGATTAAACAAGATAAATAATAAAATCATAACTAGAGTTAAAGCTCTTCCAATATATTCAAACAATTAAACAGTAATCAAATCCATAAACAATAACCAAATCACCAAATCATGTCAAACCCTAAGGTAAACTATTCCATAATTATGGAGCAAGTCATCAAAAAAAATATATTAAAAAATAAGAAAGTATCAATCTAATATTACAATCCAAACTCCCGTATTGAATTGATGGAAAGATGATGAAATCCCGTGTCTTGTAGCCTCCAATGCTCTCCCAAAGCTTCCAAGGTCAAAAGTCACTTCAAAAATGTCTTTTTGGTGTATTTATACCATGTAGGAGTGGGCCCATACAAAATTACCTTTTCCTAGCCGAAACAGGATTGAGAAAATTACACAGGTGCGTCGCGCCTCGCACCGCCCCATGCGGTGCGGCAGTGAAGGTTTTCCAGAGTGTTTCGTTTGTTTCACGTTTTGACATCCAGACTTGGCTCCCGACCCCCGAACGCGATCCCGATTTAATCCCTTGGGCTTTTACTTAGACTTCAAAGCTCCAACTTATTCAATTTAGCTCCTGAATATCTTTTTAACTCAAAATCACTTCCTACAAGGCAGAAAACACATAATAAGTGCAATACACTAACAATAAAGCTCAAACACAAGTAAAATGCAGTAATTAGAGTGCAAACTACGACTAAAACACGTGATTCTAGCCTACTATCAACACCCCACACTTAAACCATTGCACGTCCTCGAGCAATCAAACTGCACTTCACATAGAGATGACTTTTTTATCAGACAACTTCCCTAACGCATCATGCCAAGAATATTTAAAATAGACTAAGCACCATATCATAATATCCTAACCTCAAGACTCGACTCAAAAGTACCACACGTTTTTCACAACATGCTCATTTATTCTAACACAGAGGTCAAAGAATTCACCTTACCTTCGCAAATCATGTGCCCTCACACAAATATTAGAGAGTAGTTCCACATACAATAAAATTCAAGAACAATTAGGAACTAAAGATAGACAGAATTCACTCACTCTCTGAATCAAAATTCATATGCCACAGAAGATGCACCATATGCTTGCCCGTAGTGTAACACTCTATTAATTGAGCTCATTCAGTCAAGGATCAAATATGACTTTATTTGGTTATAATGTAGGATGCAGGACGGGTATCATAGATTTGGATATAGTGACTACACCTCCCTAAGCACTTTAATACATATACCTTAACCATTCAAACCCCACACTTATGTTGAACCAAACCCCAACCTTCATTCATAATAACATCACGCTCCCAATATCTTTAAGCATAAACAAGATGAGAACTACTACTAGCATGGAATCCATTTTTTTTCTTTTTTAAGTTCTGATTTTTAGGCAAACTCACTTTTTTTTTCAATTCTCTCCACGTGGGTTCCACCATTTTTCAAACAATACACCTTTCTCCTTTTTCTATAGTTCCACTCAAAAACTCAACCATACCTCTACTTAGCTTTCACAAGCTCATACAAATTCAAGTGATCACGAGAGATAAAAGGTTCGAACAGATAGACAATTCAAAAAAAAAGGGGATCATGCTTGTATTGTGGTTGCCAAAGAAGTAGGATTACAGGCTTAACGGGACTAACTAAGATACACATTAATTTGGTGGGTAAAAGCATATATCTGGCTCAATAAATAAATGCATATATCACTTCCTAGACTGAACAAGACTACTATTTCGCCTTGCAAGCACACGGGACAAGTTCTAGACACCAACTAACATGCACAGAATAGCACAAAACCTCACACACACCTTGGCACATAACTCACTTAAGATCAGATCTATCTTGACTCTCTAGTCAAAGCAGTTAAGTAACGTTACAATCACACAATTTAAGGTGTTTATTTAAGAGTAAAGAACTGAGCCTAGGCGTCACAACTAAGGCACTCACTACTCTCAAGGCACACAACGTCAAGAAAAGTCATCTCCCTTTAACACCTAGCACAAGACGTCACTACTCTTATTAAAAGAAAAACTAACTACACCCGGTTCAACAAAAACCCTTGGAAAAGAACCGCGGCATAAAGAAAAACTAAGGAGGAATTATTACACGACCTAAGAAAATATATTTTTTCTTCGACTTTGATCCCTCAAGAAGACAGCCGAGTAAATCCATCGTCGGGAAAAGTCAATTTGTTTTTCCAAAGGAAGTGATTACAAACACACATATACATATATACATTTCCCACCCCATACTTTAAATTGTGGCATGTCCCCATGACAGACAAATAAAAAGCAAGAGATAAAGGATACTTCCCTGATTTTTCTAGTCGGGGTCTGAATCAAAGTCAGGATCTCTTTTGCACGCCCGACCCAGTGCACACATCCATGCTGAGAGCTTCTTTTTCGCCTTCTTTGGGTACACTCCCCACTTACATCTTCGCTCTTTCCAATTTGCTCTTTCTAAATCAATTACACTATAATTTTTTTCATTTATTCCGTTCCGTTGACATCCAAAATCTCTAACAAAGACTCTAAATAAAAATTCATTTTCTGGGACAAAACAAGTGTTGTATACATTTCATTTTCTCAACGATAGTCTTTATCATCCTAAAAGATTTTTTAAACAATGTCACAAATTTCTGTTATTTGGCAAATTCACGTTCTAAAACGAAAAAGAACGGAACTAATTTGTTCTCAAAGAGGACTTGGTTCTTGAAACCAGTAAGGACTCACATAGTATTTTTCTTAAACAAAGGTGTATTCAATGGCGTAACAGAGAATTAATTAGAGAGATTGGAATCATTATTCATTCAGAAATAGCGACGAAGGGGAAGAATAAGTAAGACTTGTTCAAA
The DNA here is from genome assembly GCF_000715075.1 of Nicotiana tabacum. NCBI lineage: Eukaryota > Viridiplantae > Streptophyta > Magnoliopsida > Solanales > Solanaceae > Nicotiana > Nicotiana tabacum. The sequence continues at coordinate 13,010,333 of NC_134091.1, forward strand.
CGAGGGAGGACGCAAAAATTCGGACTTATAAAAGAAAAAAATTGATGTGTGTTACTGTATATAAGCTAACTAGTTTCTAGACCACCCTTATCACTTGGCATAAAAATTTCAAACTCACACAAGTAATATTTAAAACTATGTTTTGATTTATAAATCACGAAGTAATATTTCCCAAGCGCTCAAAACAAATTCATCTTGTGCAATCATCTACTACTAAGATCATCGTTGTTTTAATAAGTTGGAGACAATCATAGAATCTAAAATTTGTTCAACTATACTATATATAGAAAAACATAAAATGCTTAATATGTTTATCTCCAAATCCATATTTACAAATGATTAATCGGTATATCGATTTCAAAATTAAAAGCAAATCCTTCGTAAACTCATATTTAAATTGAAAGATTATTTGTATAATAGAAAAAATTTGGACCATACTGTAAAGTCCCGTAAATTCTTTTAGTTAATTCCTACTGATTGAGTTTGAGAATGCAATGTAATTAAATCTAAGCTACATGATTATTCGAGTGGAACAAAGTTATTGGAATGCTTAGGGATAATGTCGATAATTAATCATTGAATTAGTGGGAGGTTACGAGGTCATCAAAGCATTTGGAGTATATCAAGTTCTATATCATAAGTGCTGCAATTTTGAAAATTCAATGGTATGTAACCAACTTGAAGAGTTGGAATTTAATAAGAAAACAAGGATTTAAAATCCTAGCCTTTAATGATAACGAGAAAGGATTTAGAAAACTAGGAAAGTTGTTGGCCAACAAAGAGACAAAGGGGACAAGGATATAAAAAGTGAGGACAAGAAAATTAATTAAATAGCAAAGATAAGGGAATAATAGAAGTAATTATGAAAGACAAAAAGCAAGCATATTAGTGGAAAATGAAATGATTACAGTGACAAGTGAGGGTTGCTCAGTTGATAAGCACCTCTACCCACGACCGTTAGGCCCTGAGTTCGAGTCACGTTGGAGGGGAAGTGTGAAAAACTATAGATCCTCCTAATTTGGGAAAAAAATAATTACAGTTGAAGACCAAAATGTTGCTTCAGTGATGTAATAAATTGGAACCCAGCGTGAGACAGTAAAGAGCAGAGTAGGCGTGCAACTCAACACCCCAAATTTAAAACTCATAGCTGAAATTTTTATAGGCATTTCGTAGAGAGAGAGTATATTATTTTGGACTTGGTCTTGGGGATTAGAGAGAAGGATGAGCTCTTTACCATTAATACATCTTCAAGGTAAGAATTAAATGTCTTTCTTTGATAGATTCGGTTCATTTATTACATCTCTTAACCCTCCAACATAGTGGGATTCATAGATTTTTGAAGATAATCTCAAGGACATTTCAAGAAACTCAAATCTTGAAACTTTTAGGGTTTGACAAAGAGGTAATTTCTTCACTCCAATCTTATGTACTATACTCCATGGGCGTAGTAGAGTATATTTATGAAGTTAAATTTGTATTTAAACATCTATTCATAAAATCCTAAAAGCTAGTCTTGAAATTGAAGAGTTGGTTGGTAAAGATGATGAATAGTGTTGGGTCTTATTTGAACGATGTTATTTTGAGTTTCTAGTGGAACGACTAGATCCCATAACAAGTTTAATGAATGAGTTGAAGTTAAAATTTAAGGATTGACCTTCAAATGATAAAATGAGGATTTTTGTTAAACTTATGAAATTGGACTTAAGTGTTAGACACTTAGTTGATTTAATTCGTATCCTTGTGATGCGTTCTTGAATTATGTGAGTTCGTATATATAGATTGTAACTCGTTGGCATTATTGGATCATTTGGGGGTAAGGTTAGAAGCAATTTAAGGTACGTTGAAACTTACTACCCTCGAAACCTTTCTCCATACTCATGTCGAAACACGATTAAATTGAGTTTCTAAATGTGAGTCCTAGCTTGTGGGGACAAGGAGTTGGGATTGTACCATTCTTGTATCATAAATGATTTAAGTGCTATGAATATTATTTTCTTGAAATATTTTATCTTAATTTTTTTTAAAACTAAATAAATAGGGAATAGCACTTGTATTATATTTTTTGAAATGGAAATACATGAGTTGTGAAATATCTTGAATTTAACTATTCTCAAATAGTTGATTTGGCTATAAAAAAATCATCATCGATAAATGTAAAGGTTTTGGGAGTTACTTAAATTCACCGAGATTGACCTTGGATACTTTTTCTCATTTGGTCATGAAACTACACGTGCCGGTTTAGGCGTAGAACCTACCTTACGATTGGGAACTACGATAGAGTACTTCCCATTAGGGGTACTATTGTGCTACTTTATTAGCATAGTTGAGTCGATTCGTACGGCACAACGATGAGACGACCTTAGCAAGTAGGGTATATGATACTTGCCGCTAGGTACGTAACTTAGTTGACCTTCTTTCGTGTCGGTGATGGTATATTGCTCCCGATAAATAAAAAATCAAACATGATTTTGCAAAGATCAATGCTAAAGGAAGACTTTGAAATATGTTTTACCATATTATTTTATTTTACTTTCTAAATTGTTAATTGATATGAAGGCTTCTTTCTCGATATCAATTGTTATTGCATATCTTATATCTTCTTAAATCTTGTCCTATTTTTTTTGGGGAACGGTTCATGATTCGTACTAGGCATGTGGAGCTTAGGCCTTTCGGCCATATTTTCATTTCTATTTTCAGGGACTGGACCTGAGCAGCTTGGGCCGCGTGGATAGGGCAGCTCTACATTTCCCGTTGACTTTATTTGGTGAGACTCCACGCTAGTATTCGTGGAGGACTTTATTATATTACTATCCTTTTGAACCACCAGGATATGCCTTGGTTAACTATTCCATTTCGCTTAATAGAAATTCCATAGACAATAGTAGTATTTATTTTAGGTTGTAATACTATGGTTACTTACATGACGTGCATGAATGAAATTTTCTTTTATCTTTATGAAGCTTTGCCTTCAAAGGAAAAATATTTACTTAAAGACATTAATAATGTTTTGTCGTATATCTTAAAATGATTGTAATTGAAGAGGCTTTAGCATCCTCCTATTAGGCATATAAATGTGTATTAGTCTATGGGATGGTTCATTCGGGTTTGGTAGAGTACCGGGTGCCGGTCACGTAGTTTTAGGGCGTGACAAACTTGGTATCAGAGCCCTAGGTTCTAATTCGAGTCCTAGGAAGTCTATGGAATCGTGTCTGGTAGAGTTCTCTTTATTGGTGTGTTGTGCACCACACTTATATCTAGAAGGCTATATGGACATTATAAGAATACTTCACTCTTTCTTCTTATTCTAGAATCGTGCAATAGAACTAAGAAATATTTCCTAACTCGTGCGCTATATCAATTGGCAGAAGATGGTGAACACGTATGGCGGTAATATGAATCGGGAAGCCGCTCCTATACATGATGCGTCTTCGGGAGGGGTACCCGCTAGACCTAGGGGCCGAACTCCGAAGGCTGCAAAAGCACGGACTGTGCCAGTTCCAATGGCTCCAAGGATGGTCCAGGAGCTCGAGGAAGAAGTTGATGAGGCACCTGCTCCACCTCCAGAACAAATTCACTTGGAAAAGACCCTCACTGATATTAGAAAGGCTATGGATACTTTTGCTGATCTCATGGCTATGCAGATCCAACAGAACCTTCAAGTGGGTATTCAGGCACTCCAACAAGGAGGGATAAGAGCACCAGCGATTGGGGACATGGCACAGTTGGCCATGAAATTTGTGAGACTTGAGCTGCCGATTTTCATTGGTACAGATCCCAGTGCAGACGCTCAGGACTTCTTGGAGGAAGTTGAGAAAGCTACTACTTTGCTAGGAGTTAAAGACTGCCGGGTGGTTCGATTGGCAGCCTACCAGTTGAAAGACATTGCTAACCTCTGGTTCAAAGGGGTAGAGAAAAGTCGATCGGAGGATGCACCTCCAATGATTTGGGCAGAATTTAAGAAGATCTTCATTAAGAAGAGGTTATCACCAGGAGTGAGAGCCGCCCTTGCGATATTGTTTGAGACCTTAAAGCAGGATACCATGACCGTCCTTGAGTATAGCATCAAATTCGAGAAGTTATCCCGTTGTGCTCCCCACCTCATCCCCACCGAGGATGAGAAGATTAATCGCTTTGCTCGTGGCTTGATTGCGGGCATCATAAAATATACGATTAGTGGGAGAAGAAACACTACCTTTACTGACTTTGTATATCTAGCAATGGATCTCGAGAGGATTCATCAGGAGGAGAGGGCCAACAGGGAGTAGAACAAAAAGGCTCGAAATTTTGGCACTTTCAGTGTAGTGCCTAGTTCGGGCAAGGGGCAGAACAACAGAGGATCATCTGGCCCACCGTAATCTAGGATGTAGACAACTTTCAGTAACCCTCCAGTGGCATATAGTTCCGAACAAAGAGGCCAGTCTAGGTCCGTTCAGAGTGAGCACCGTACTGCACAACAGGGTCAGAGTAGTGTGGGTTCTCATCAGCATCGGCCTAGTGTTACCAGGGGACCCTGTGGTCCTTGCTATGGTTATGGATTGACATGTCATATCCAAAAGTTTTGCCCTAACGGGCAACAGGGTTAGGGAGCTCACCCGACACCTTCTATGGCTACTACTTCAGCTGCACTGCCCCCACCTAGGGGTAATGGGTCCCACAATGGGCGTAATGCAGGAAATGTGCCACATACAGCTGCTACTTCTCAGGGAACTCATCCTCGTTTCTATGTTATGCCTACTCGCCCTACTGTAGAGGCTTCAGATGCTGTCATCATAGGTATACTTATAGTTTGTGCTCTAGATGCTTATGCTTTTATGGATCTTGGATCTACTTTTTCCTATGTAACTCCGTACTTTGCTTTGGATTTTAAGATAGAGCCAGAACAACTACTTGAACCATTTTCTGTGTCGACTCTGGTGGGAAATTTTGTTATTTCCTCCCGCATTTATAGGGGTTGTGTGATTATAATTCAAGATCGAGAGACTACGACAGGCCTTATTGGGCTAGAAATGGTTGACTTTGATGTGATTATGGGGATGGATTGGTTATACAAGTGTTATGCCATTTTTGATTGTCGTGCTAAAGTGGTCAAGTTTGAGTTTCCTAATGAGTCAGTTCGTGAGTGGAAAGGCAATATTGCTGAGCCTCGAGGTAAATTTATTTCATACCTTAAGGCGAAGAAGATGATCACGAAGGGATGTATTTCTCATTTAGTCAGAGTCATTGACACAACTGTGCCAATTGTTAATGAGTTTTCTGATGAGCTTTCGGGTATTCCACCGGTATCGACTTTGGGATAGATGTGGTGCCAGATACGCAACCGATATCTATTCCCCCATACCGAATGGCTCCAGCCGAGTTAAGAGAATTGAAGGAGCAGTTGAAAGATTTACTGGATAAAGGGTTTATTAGACCTAGTGTATCACCTTGGGGTGCGCCCGTGTTGTTTGTGAAAAAGAAAGATGGTTCTTTGAGAATGTGTATTGACTACAGGCAACTTAACAAAGTGACCATCAGTACCTCGAATAGATGACTTGTTTGACCAGTTGCAAGGGGAGAAGCTCTTCTCGAAGATTGATTTAAGATCGGGGTATCATCAGTTGAAAATTCGAGAAAAGGATATTCCCAAAATGGCTTTTAGGACCCGCTACGGACATTATGAATTTTTGATGATTTCATTTGGGCTAACAAATGCAGCCGCATCCTTTATGGATCTAATGAATCGGGTTTTCAAACCATTTTTTGACAGACTCGTAATTGTTTTCATTGATGACATATTAGTCTATTCGCGAAGTCAAGAGGAGCATGCCAATCATTTGAGAATAATGTTGCAGACGCTTTTGGAGAATGAGTTATATGACAAATTCTCTAAGTGTAAATTTTGGCTTGAATCCGTGGCATTCTTGGGTCATGTAGTATCTCGTGAAGGTATTAAGGTTGATCCTCAAAAGATTGAAGCGGTTAAGAGTTAGCCTAGACTAATTACACTGATAGAGATCCGTAGTTTCTTGGGATTAGCGGGTTACTATCGGCGGTTTTCTGAAGGTTTTTCTACTCTTGCATCTCCGTTAACCAAGTTGACACAGAAAGCTGCGAAGTTTCAGTGGTCGGATGCTTGCGAGAGAAGTTTTCAAGAGTTGAAAGCTAGATTGACTACAACGCCGGCATTGACGTTGCCAACAGGTTTAGGTGACTTTATAGTTTACTGTGATTCCTATAGAGATGGGTTCGGTTGTGTCTTGATGCAGAAAGGTAAGGTTATCGCTTATGCTTCTAGACAATTAAAGATCCATGAGAAGAACTATCCGACCCATGACTTGGAACTTGCCGCAGTTGTATTTGCTTTGAAAATTTGGCGGCATTATTTGTACAGTGAGCACTATGAAGTATACACTGACCATAAAAGCTTGCAATATATATTAAAGTAGAGGGAATTAAACCTGAGGCAAACGAGATGGTTAGAACTATTGAAGGATTATGATTTGAGCATTCATTACCATCCGGGAAAGGCGAATGTGGTAGCCGGCGCGCTTAGCCGAAAGTCAGGAGATACTTTGGCGCATTTACCGATAGCTAAAGAGATTTCTATTTGTGCCATAGCACGTTCCTCTCTTATTGAGCGTGTCAAGGCTAAGCAATTTGAAGATCCAAATTTGGTGGATAATCAAAATGGTGTACAATCTAAAGATATCCTCGCCTTTTCTCTTGACGAGGATGGGGTGTTGAGGATGAACAGTTGCTTGTACGTGCCAGATATTGATGGACTTCGTAATGAAATTATGGCTGAGGCACACAGCTCGAAATATTCTATACATCCAGGGTCTACAAAAATATATAATGAGTTGCAGGAGATTTATTGGTGGAATCTAATGAAGGAAAATATTTCAGACTTCGTGGCTAGATGTTTAAATTGCCAGCAAGTAAAAGCTGAGCATCAAAGACCGGTGGGTTAGCTTAAAATATTGAGATTCCGCTTTGGAAGTGGTAGATGATTAATATGGACTTTGTGGTGAGTTTGCCTCGCACCCGCTTGAAGCATGACTCTATTTGGATGATTGTAGATCGGCTTACAAAGTCGGTGCATTTCTTACCGGTAAAGATGACTGACACGGCACCACGGTACGCTAAGTTGTACTTGAAAGAAATTGTCAGACTTCACAGTATTCCAGCTTTCATTATATTTGATAGAGGGGCCCAATTTACTGCTCATTTTTGGCAGTCCTTTCAAGAGGGTTTGGGTACAAGTGTCAATTTGAGTGCTGTTTTTCATTCACAGACTGGCGGACAAGCTGAGAGAACTATTCAGATGCTTGAGGATATGTTGCGGGCTTGTGTCCTTGATTTTGGTAGGAATTGGGATGAACACTTACCTCTGATCGAATTTGCCTGCAATAATAGCTATCATGCTTGTATCCAGATGGCTCCATACGAGGCTTTGTACGACCGACATTGTAGATCACCTATTGGATGGTTTGAGCCGACTGAGGTAGGACTACTTGGTCTCGATCTTGTACATGATGCCTTAGAGAAGGTGGCTTTGATTCAACAACGGCTTAAGACCGCTCAAAGTTGAGAAAAAGGTTATTCAGATGTACATCGACGTAAGTTGGAGTTTAAAGAGGGTGATCAAGTGTTCTTGAAGGTATCGCCAATGAAGGGCGTTATGAGATTTGGGAAGAAGGGCAAGCTAAGTCCTAGATTCATTGGTTCATATCGTATCTTGAAAAGGATTGGGAAGTAGCCTACAAGCTGGAGTTACCTGCATTGATGACTTTGGTTCATCCTGTTTTTCATGTATCGATGCTACGGGGGTATGTGCCCAATCCTACTCACATCGTCTCACCGGAGGTAGTAGAAATAAATGACGGCTTAACTTATGAGGAAGAACTTGTTGAGATTCTTGATAGGCAAGTCTGTAGGTTGAGGACTAAGGACATAGCTTTAGTTAAAGTGTTATGGCATAATCATGACGTCGATGAGGCTACTTGGGAGGCCGAGGAAGATATGAAAATCCGATATCAACACTTATTCATTACTTCAGGTATGACTATTTTTTTTTTTAGAAATTTTGAGTTTAGAGTTTATCATAATTTACTTCCATGGGGCAAGTGATTGATTGTTTTATCTATTGCACATGGTTGCTAGACTTGTCTTATGGTAATAAATTTTATTGTTGTGATGTTGGGAGAGGCTATGTACTAGTGTCTGGAGATATATGAAGTCGCGGATGCATTAGCCGAGGAAGATATGAAAATCCGATATCAACACTTATTCATTACTTCAGGTATGACTATTTTTTTTTTTAGAAATTTTGAGTTTAGAGTTTATCATAATTTACTTCCATGGGGCAAGTGATTGATTGATTTATCTCTTGCACATGGTTGTTAGACTTGTCTTATGGTAATAAATTTTATTGTTGTGATGTTGGGAGAGGCTATGTACTAGTGTCTGGAGATATATGAAGTCGCGGATGCATTCATTGAGGTAGCTGTGATGAGTTGAGCCACGTGGGACCTTTTATATTGTATTCTTATGGCTCGTTGTGAGGTTGGAATTTTGGGATAAGCCTATTAACGAAGGAAACTCTGTCAAAATGTTTAAAAATTTGAAGAGTTAGTCAAATTTTGACCAAGAAATAAGCAAAAGGCTTGGAGATTACACAAAAGGCTTGGAGATTACGCTTTTAGACTTTAACACGACCAAGAATTTACATTCAAGGACGAATGTTTCTAAGTGGGGGAGAATGTAAAGCCCTGTAAATTCTTTTAGTTAATTCCTACTAATTTTGAGTTTGAGAATACAATGTAATTAAATCTGAGCTACATGATTATTCGAGTGGAACAAAGTTATTGGAATGCTTAGGTATAATATCGATAGTTAATCATCGAATTAGTGAAGGTTACAAGGTCATCAAATGCATTTGGAGTATATCAAGTTCTATGTCATAAGTGCTGAAATTTTGAGAATTCAATGGTATGTAACCAACTTGAAGAGTTGAAATTTAATAAGAAAACAAGGATTTAAAATCCTAGCCTTCAGTTGGCAACGAGAAAGGATTTAGAAAACTAGAAAAGTTGTTGGTCAACAAAGAGACAAAGGGGACAAGGATATAAATGGGGTAGGGGTGGGGGTGGGGGGACAAGGAAATTAATTAAATAGCAAAGATAAGGGAATAATGAAAGTAATTATGAAAGACAAAAGGCAAGCATATTAGTGGAAAATGAAATGATTACAGTTGAAGACCAAAATGTTACTTCAGTGATGGAATAAATTAGAACCCAGCGTGAGACAGTGAAGTGTAGAGAAGGCGTGCAACTCAACACCCGAAATTTAAAACCCACAGCTGAAATTTTTATAGGCATTTTGTAGAGAGAGAAATTATATTATTTTGGACTTGGTCTTGGGGATTAGAGAGAAGGAGAAGTCTTTACCATTAATATATCTTCAAGATAAGAATTAAATGTCTTTGTTTGATAGATTTGGTTCATTTATTACATCTCTTAGCCCTCCAACATCGTGGGATTCATAGATTTTTGAAGATAAACTCAAGGACATTTCAAGAAACTCAAACCTTGAAACTTTTAGGGTTTGACAAAGAGGTAATTTCTTCACTCCAATCTTATGTACTATACTCCATGGACATAGTAGAGTATATTTATGAAGTTAAATTTGTATTTAAACATCTATTCATAAAACCCTAGAAGCTAGTCTTGAAATTGAAGAGTTGGTTGGTAAAAATGATGAATAGTGTTGGGTCTTATTTGAACGATGTTATTTTGAGTTTCTAGTAGAACGACTAGATCCCATAACAAGTTTAATGAATGAGTTGAAGTTAAAATTTAAGGATTGACCTTCAAATGATAAAATGAGGTTTTTGTTAAACTTATGAAATTGGACTTAAGTGTTAGACACTTAGTTGATTTAATTCGTATCGTTGTGATGCGTTCTTGAATTATGTGAGTTCGTATATATAGAATGTGACTCGCTGGCATTATTGGATCATTTGGGGGTTGAAACTTACTACACTCGAAACCTTTCTCCATACTCATATCGAAACACGATTAAATTGAGTTTCTAAATGTGAGTCCTAGCTTGTGGGGACAAGGAGTTGGGATTGTACCATTCTTGTATCATAAATGATTTTAAGTGCTATGAATATTATTTTCTTGAAATATTTTATCTTAATTTTTTTTTTAAACTAAATAAATAGGGAATAGCACTTGTATTATATTTTTTGAAATAGAAATACATGAGTTGTGAAATATCTTGAATTTAACTATTCTCAAATAGTTGATTTGGCTATAAAAAAATCATCATCGATAAATGTAAAGGTTTTGGGAGTTACTTAAATTCACCGAGATTGACCTTGGATACTTTTTCTCATTTGGTCATGAAACTACACGTGCCGGTGTAGGCATAGAACCTACCTTACGGTTGGGAACTACGACAGAGTACTTCCCATTAGGGGTACTATTGTGCTACTTTATTAGCATGGTTGAGTCGATTCGTGCGGCACAACGATGAGACGACCTGAGCAAGTAGGGTATATGATACTTGCCGCTAGGTACATAACCTAGTTGACCTTCTTTCGTGTCGGTGATGGTATAGTGCTCCCGGTAAATGAAAAATCTAACATGATTTTGCAAAGATAAATACTAAAGGAAGACTTTGAAATATGTTTTACCATATTATTTTATTTTACTTTCTAAATTGTTAATTGATATGAAGGCTTCTTTCTCGATATCAATTGTTATTGCATATCTTATATCTTCTTAAATCTTGTCCTATTTTCTTTTGGGGAACGATTCATGATTCGTACTAGGCATGTGGAGCTTAGGCCTTTTGGTCACATTTGCATTTCTATTTTCAGGGACTGGACCTGAGCAGCTTGGGCCGCGTGGATAGGGCAGCTCTACATTTCTCGTTGACGTTATTTGGTGAGACTCCACACTAGTATTCGTGGAGGACTTTATTATATTACTATCCTTTTGAGCCACCAGGTTATGCCTTGGTTGACTATTCCATTCCGTGTCATAGAGATTCCATAGACAATAATAGTATTCATTTTGGGTTGTAATCCCATGGTTACTTATATGGCGTGCATGAATGAAACTTTCTTTTATCTTTATGAAGCTTTGCCTTCAAAGGAAAAATATTTAATTAAAAAAATTAATCATGTTTTGTCGTATATCTTAAAATGATTGTAATTGAAGAGGCTTTCGCATCCTCCTAATAGGCATATAGATGTGTATTAATCTATGGGATGATTCACTCGGGTCTGGTAGAGTACTGGGTGTCGGTCACGTAGTTTTAGGGCGTGACACATACCTTCTCACTAATAAAAAAATATATATGTCCCGTCCTCACATATTTGATTTTGTATTGTTATGATCTTTCTCTCTCTCCATCTATCTTAGTAACATTATATTTTATTTTTTCTATATCTTTTCTTCATATCAATTTCTCATTTCATCTTTGCCTTGGCCACATCAAATCTATAGTATTATCAAGCAAAAAAAAAAGGGATGAAAAAATAAGAAATCAGGGGGGTGAAAGAAATAAGAAATCAAAGTAACAAATGCACCAGAAATAAATCAACGAAACTCGGGGACTGCCGCGTCCCGTTTTCTCGCGAAAGCGGGTTTCCACATGTGACAACTCTTTTAAATGAGTATTGAAAGAGAAGAGTCGCCACCTAATGATTTTTAAGGAGCGTTAGGGCACCTATTTGTAAATAACTCTATTTGACTAGTCAATGCCACCAAAGATCGGGTAAGGGCTTAAATTACCTCAAAGAGAAGGTGTTAGGCACTCTTCGAGGTCTACAATTGTGGGTCCTGGCCGAACTTTAGACTATGTGGATTATGTAATTAAGCTAGGTGATCAAATAAATAGAAGGGAAATTCAGAAGTTGTAGAGTCTTATTAAAACATATGAGAATCCATGTTTCTATGCTCCAAAAGTATCACAACGATCCAGCTCATGTGTTGGATTTTAGCTCAGTCCAGTTGGACAAGGATCTATCTTATGTTGAGGAGCCAGTGGCTATTTTGGACAGGCAGGTTTGAAAGTTGAGGTCAAAGAACATTGCTTCCGTGAAAGTTCAGTAGAGGGGTAAGCCAGTCGAGGAGGCGACTTGGGAGACCGAGCAGGATACGCGCAGCCGTTATCCTCAGCTTTTCACCACTTCAGGTATGTCTTTATACTCGTTCGAGGACGAACGATTATTTTAAGAGGGGAAGGATATAACGACCCGGCCGGTCGTTTTGAGAGTAATAGCCCCGACCCCCTATTTTCTACTTTCCCCATACTGTTTTCTACTTATGTGACTTGCCGGGAGGTTTTATTTTTGGTTTTGGAGTGTTTTGGGACACGTAGTTCCTAAAAACAGAAGCTTAAGTCTTAGGATTTTGACCGTAGTTGGAATTGTGTGAAGACGATTCTGGAATGGAATTTTTTCGGTTCCGTTAGCTCCGTTGGGTGATTTTGGACTTAGGAGCGTGTCCGGAATATGGATTTGAGGTCTGTAGCTGATTTAGGATTGAATTGGTGAAAGTCGAATTTTTGGAGATTTTGACCGATAGTGGACTTTTTGATATCGGAGTTGGATTCCGATTCCGGAAGATGGAGTAGGTCCGTAATGTCAATTATGACTTGTGTGCACAATTTGAGGTCAATCTGGCATGATTTGATAGGTTTCACACCGGTTTGTCGAAATTTAAAGTTTAAAGTTCATTAAGTTTGAATCGGAGGGTGATTCGTGTTTTTAGCATTGTTTGATGTGATTTGAGGGCTCGACCAAGTTCGTATGGTGTTTTAGGACTTGCTGGTATGTTTGGTTGAGATCCCGGGGGCTCGGGTGAGTTTCGAATGGTTAACCGATTGAATTCAGACTTAGAAGAAAAATCTAAAAGTTCTGCCATCTGTTCTAATTGCACATGCGCAAGGTTGCCCCCAGGTGCGAGCAATATGGCGCAGAAGCGGAGTTGGGTGGATTGGTCAGGGGTTGCAGGTGCATGGAAAAGGCCACATCTGCGATGCCCGTAGATGCGTAAGGCTGACCACAGGTGCGGAGTGAGACCGCAGAAGCGGATAGGATTCCGCAGGCGCGCAGGTGCGGCCCCTTCATCGCAGGTGCGGAGGTAGAGGGGGATAAGTGGTTTGCACAGAAGCGCTCATTTTTTCACACAAGCGCACGCGCATGTACGAGCCCAGGCTCCGTAGGTACGAAAATGCCTGGGTAGTGTTTAAAACCGAAGAGCTTTGTGATTTTTATCATTTTGTACTCTGCAAACTCGGTTTAGGGCGAGTTTTGAGAGCATTTTCGAGAGATATCTTTAGGTAAGTCCCTTGTGCTTATTTTTGATCAATAATCTTGCTTCCCCATTTATTTTTTCACTTAGTTATTATGGATTTAAGGTGGAATTTGGGAGTTGAGACTAGGGATTTAGAGAGTTTGATTTGAGGATTTGAAGGACCATTTGGTGTCGGATTTTAGTAAATTATATATGGTTAGACTTGTGAGTGAATGAGTGTTCATATTTTGTGACTTTTACCCGATTCCGAGACATGGGCTCGGGTTGACCTTTTAGGGCGAATATCAGAATTTTTGTTAAAGTATTGATTTTATTAATTAGATGAGTCTTTTATAGTTGTATTTATGATATCAAATTGTGTTTGGTTAGATTTGGGCCATTCGGAGTCGGATAATCGAGGAAAGGGCATTCTTACGGATTGATTGAGCTTGGTTCGAGGTAAGTGGATTGCCTAACCTTGTGTGGGGGAAATCCCCTTAGGATTTGGTACTGTTATGATATGTGAGTGCCGTGTACGTGAGGTGATGAGTACGTAAACGGGCTATTTGCTGTAAAACACGATTTATTTTACTGAGTAGTAATCTTTCCTTTAAATTGATTTATACCATTTAAATGAGTATTAGCATGTTTGTTTCATTCTTAATTGAGCTATTCCAATATGTGTAGCTATCCTGTTTAATCTAATATTGCATGTCTACGTGCTTTGATTTCTTATTTGAACTCTGTGAAGCATGCCTAGTTGATTTCCTGCTTTTCTTTGTTCTTTATCAGTATCTGTAGAAGTCTTGTTGTTAACTATTGTATTACTGGTTTGAGTTGTGTATTTACTTTTGAGACTACGAGGAGGTTCCTCGGGAGTTCTCCCTGCATTTTGAGACTACGAGGCGGTTCCTCGGGAGTTCTCCCTGCATATTTACTTTTGAGACTATGAGGCGGTTCCTCGGGAGTTCTCCCTGAATATTTACTTTTGAGACTATGAGGAGGTTCCTCGGGGGTTCTCCCTGCATATTTACTTTTGAGACTACGAGGCGGTTCCTCGGGAGTTCTCCCTGCACATTTACTTTTGAAACTACGAGGCGGTTCCTCGGAAGTTCTCCCTGCATATTTACTTTTAAAAAGAGGAGGGAGTCCTATATTTTTTAGCCTAAAGGATCACCCCGTGCAACATAAATAATACTTCGCAACTCTCTCAAGTTAGAGGTTGCTCGTATTATTCAGCAGGCTCCTGCTACCCGATTACTACATTGAAGTTGTTTACTTAAAGGCGTTCTAATTCAATTCTAAGTCGTACCCTATGCGTGCACTACCCGTCCCATGCCTATGGTCCAGGAGGCTTTGGATCTACTATCAGGTGGTTCTAGACTTTACTTAGGTTGCTCAAAATAATAAAACTAGGCGACTTTCATAATAGATAGGACTGCATACAATAGCAATAAAAGGCTCAAGTTAACCTCCACACATAAGCACGAAAGCACGCAAATAGATTTCTGGTTAGGCAGTAGACAAAATTAAGACGCATTAGAATCCTTAAGTCCTGTAGGCATGATTTCTATATAATTCCAGTATTATACAGGCGGTGTTGTAATTTCTAGACTAACGTATAGGTAAATTAGAGCGTTACAATTCCTATAAATATGATTTCTAATTGTTTACGTAATAAGGTAATGCAAAACAATCTCGGAACTCTGAATTGCCAGCACTGATTTTATAGGTATGCATCTTAGGCAGGTGACAATACCCTACAGACATGATCTCTAATAGTCGCATAATTAGGCAGTAAGGTCGTTCGAAAACACAGTATTAGTAGCATCAATAAACACCCTATAGTCAGGATTTCTAACAATTGACTATTAGACTTGATTTTATAATACTTTATCCCTATAGGCATTCTATCTAAGTGAGGAAGTACAAAAGCATCATGAAACAGTTGATTAATTATTAAACCTTATAGCCAGGGTATCTAGGTTAGCAAAGGTATGGCATTATTGTATCCTATAGGCACATTATCTAGGATCGTTGAATAGAAGACATGGAAATAGGTGTAGCATATTTTAACAAGTTAAGTGTGTGTGTGATTCCTATCAGTGTGCCACACAAGCTAACAAAACAAACAAGGCATGCTGGACATAATAGCAAATAGAACATAATAGACCTTATAGGCATGTTTTCAACCCATTCATGTAAGTATTGGAATACCCCAACCCCTATTCATTAATGCCCCCAATTATTTGTTTACAAATTATTACAGGTCCAACTTAGAATAATAAAATAAATACAAACTTAATAGGGCTATTATAGGCCCTAATATAACAATTACAGGTCCAACACAAGTACAAAGTAACCTAGCAGTGCCCTTCTGGGCCTTCACCAACCATACTCTTGCATATCAAACATGCCCAATACCCAGGCTAGCAAGCTTATTTGACCAATGCTCAGATCCAATAACACACACAAACCAATAAGCCAGGCCCCAAACATGAAAATAATTGTCTTGCTTACCCATTAACAAATAACAAGAACATGGGGGTCATAAAACATGTCATTCAAATGGCTTAGAGCCCAGGCAAAGACACATGGATTTCTATTATTACAATCATCAGCAGAAAGATTTTTTAAGTATCACTTTAGGGTGATATCTAACAGGTGAGAGGACGCACATGTACAAAGACCTTACAATGAGCACATAAGTGAGGCTTTCAAACTAACAAATAAGTTCAAAGCATAGAATTCTTAAGATGCACCAGATTAGTTATGGGAAACATGAATCCAAAAAGCAAGAAACTCAGCATAAGAGTTAAGGACATGGATTAGTTCTAAGAAGATTAACAAATGATAATGACATGCCCGATAGACTCCCTTTGGGGTATATACCACAATAGTTTTCTCAAGAAAAATATAAGGATTTAAGGCAGGGCATAACTAAGAGTTGCAGACCAATTCAGGGCAAGTAGAAATGCTACTAAGGAAACCTATTACAGAAGCTTAGAGTCAACAGTATCATAAATTTAATACCACAACTAGTCGGTGAACAAGTACTTAATATAAATTGATATCAAAGATTCCCTAGGCATTAAACCTGAGCAATCCTAGCATTAGTAGGCATAAGTCTACAGAACATAATGGTAGTAAAGCAAACAACTATAATGAGGATTGGGGTTCACAAATGGTAGAGTAACATACTTGTTTGAAGAGTTCAGAGTTCATACAGACATGACCAAGTAGCAAGTTATGCCTGAATGGCTTAGCATAAAGAAATACAGTCGAGCAAATTCTGGGCATGAATAAGTATCCCAAGAGTTTTAATACAATAACTCAGAGCAGTGCATGAACATGGGCAAGCAACATACATAGGAAACTCATGTGTGCATAAACATAGTAGACTAAGTAGGTTCAAGATGGTCAAAATATACATAGTGGGCAGGCATCCGAGTACAGGATTTAGGCAAGTTTAGATGCTAGAGAACACATGACTACAAACTAACTTCAAGGCAGATAGGATTGCAAATAAAGGTAACAACATATTGTAATCATATAGGTTCAGAAAATTCGAACAAACATGGTATTCGGGTCATGACCACAACTAAGCATAGAATTGCAAGAGTCAAGGTACTCACCAGTTGCAAATTAAACGAGCAAGGAAATTAAGCTCCGGCAGCAAATCAACTAGTAATAAACAACAAGACTCCTAGAATCTCAGTGCGTCAGAGTTCCCAAGGGTTTCAAATGAACCCCGGGCAGTGCTCATACTAAGAAGGAGCAACAATTGAATTTTGGTGGCCTTGGCTTTCAGTCGGCCAAGGTCTCAAATTTCGGAATAGTAGAATGAATGTAGAGTGAGAGAATAACAGTGATTAAGGTCCGTTTAGGGGAATTAGGGAAGGGTTTATATAGTGTTAAATTTGAATGAACAAACAAGGAAAACAATCGATTAAACATAAATAAGGAAAGAAAATATCGCATGCAATCAGTAACAGAGCCGGCAAAGGAAGTAATTGAATTTCAAACCCTAGTTAGGGTTGAACAATTGAAAATCGACCCGTGGATGTGGGGAATCAATCTCTTTTTCGTGTATATGGACGAGATATCGTCCAAATCTTAAAGATCAAAGCTGAACAGGTCCGATCTGGAATGATGATACTTGCCAAAATTAGGGCGAGTACTAAGTAGCATCAAGAGCGTGTGAGTAGTAGCAGGATAGTGTAAATAAGGTAAACAGATCGTAGGATTCCATAGTATAACCGGATTCAGAGAGATTTTTAGGGGGTAAGACAACTAGGGTTCGTAGAAGATGAGAGCGTGTGAGGGCGGCTGGGAAAAGAAAATGGTCTCTAGAGTTTGGGGTGGGAATATAAGGAGAGTGAGGGTTTTATTTCGGGCCGTTGATCATTTGAGATCAACGGTCAAGATTAAAAAGGAAGGTTAGGCGAGTTGAATAAACGAATCCCGACCGGATTGGAATAAAGAGGTCGTTTGGTTTGGGCCAGGGCAGATTGAGCTAAGGTTTGGGGTGTTTGGGCCATTAATTTGGTCTGAAAATTGGTTTGGGATTGGGTTAGATTTTAAATACGAGGAACTAAGAAAACATAATTATAAAAAATGACTAGTAAATTATTATTCACGAAGTAAAATGCTTGAAAATAACAACTCAATCTTATAAAAATATAAGAAATACTATTTTAGTATAAAATAATATAATAAATACAATTATGTACAAAATATAGGTTATTATTGCAAAATTATGTAAAATCGCTTTAAAATACAAATATAATTATATAAAAATAAGTAAAATATTATGAAACATATATGTGGATACAAATAATAAATTTTGATGATTAATGCATCAAACAATAATTTAAAAGAGTAATTAATAAATATTTTGATGATTAAGTCATCACAAAATAATTTAAAGGGGTAATTAATAAATATTTGAACAATTTAAATGCAAGAAAATTAATTTCAAAGCCTTAAAAATTATGAAAAATTACATAGAATACTTTTATAACCCTTGTAAATTAAATAATGATGCAAGATGATATTTTGAAAGTATATATATTATTTAAAAAATATGAAGGCAAAATTAGATATCAACAAGGACATGTACTCATAATAACAGTTTCTAATAAAACAATGTTACAACAATATTAGAGTTACCTCGTCTTAGTTGACGACCTCCATCGAAGTACTCAAGATCATTATGTTAATTGCTCTCTAACGTTGGCATACCAATAGCTGCTGCTTTTTCGTCTTCTTCAGGTCAAACTGATTTAGAAACTAATTTTATATATCAATAATATTATCAGCTGAGAAACGGTACATGTATGGGAATGTCAAGAGACTAATTTGAAAAATGTATATAATAAATTCTCTAAAAATCTCTTTACTGGCCAATTTTTTTTTTTTTTGTATTTCTTAATGGTATTTGCATTTACATCTTTGTACCAAAAAGGTTTTTGAAATAATGTTTGGGTAAAGCGCAAAACAATCATTTAACTTTTGATGTCTATTTTAATCTTTCAACCCGGCATTTTGGACTTCATACTTATAATATAGTATGATCTTATGACAAGTTGCAAATATTATACGATTGAAAGCTGGCCAATGAACAAATAGTTGGGGGGGGGGGGGGTTGGAGTTTGTTTGAGCTATTTGGATGATTTTTAGACGTTTGTAATAACTGACAGTATTTTCTTCTTTCTCCTTATTATGTATATATTCTCTCCTTTCTCTCATGATGTATATATTCTCTCTTTTCCTCTCTCATTATGTATATTCGTTATGCTTTCAGTAGTTCTGCCTTGTAGCTTCTTTATTTTGTTTTCTTATTAGTTAATGTTTAATTTAGTAATTTTTTTTTGAGTTAGTAGCTTCTTTTTATGTTTTAATTACTAAATTCGGTTAAGCTATAATTGTGTACGTCTTCTTCAAACCTTCAATACATTGAATTTAAATTTAAACATTCAACAAAGTATACGACTTCAAAAATGACGACCTTAGACGAGATTGGGATTACAAAGGAATAAACTTCGCATCCAATATGGTAGGCCTGCAAAATATTTGTCGTAACGAGCACAAAATAAATAAAAAATATATAAACATGTGTTTTTTTCCTTTTTCAGTTTTAACTTTAAATACTCTTTATCTTTCAATATCAGCCAAATATATATTGTCCCGAGGGCACCCTATTTGATCTCCCTCCTTCTTTTTAGTGGTTGTGAAAACAAAGATGACGGTGAATTTACATGGTATTTGTGAGTAGGCTTATAGTGTTCTACAATAGTGCTTTGATGTGGCGCTCCTTTCTTTGCTATTGCTTAGGGTTTCTTCTTAATTGCAAAATGAGTTTTTAGATTCATTGTTATTTTGAGAAATTGATGATTAATGAGGTTTATTTTTTATGATATTTGGAGGTTATGTTTCAAATTTGAGATTATTTGGAGTAGATTTAGGTGTTGAATCGTGTATTGGATTGTTGAAATTCGAAGAATAAATTTCTGTTTCTGGCCAACTTGCACTTCATACCTATTTGACATTAAGTGCATGAAAATATTGGCCGCACTTCAAATTTATTTGGCCATAAGTACATCTTAAATGTAATTTTTTACTTCACACCTTTTTAGACTTAAGTGTATGAAAACATTTATTGCACTTCAGACCTATTTGGCATTAAGTGCATCTTAAGTGTAATTTTTTTACTTCAGACCTATTTGGCCCAGAGGCGGATCCAGGATTTAGATTCTATGGATTCAACTTTTAAGATTTTTAGCATTGAACCCATTGTATTTTTATAATTATGGATTCAGACCTACCATTTGTTGCAATGTTAATAAATTTTTACACATATATTTGTGCCCCGCATCAAAAGTGCTGAGTTCAGTTGAACCCGGCGGATAAACTCTACATCCGCCCCTGATTTGGCCTTAAGTGCAAGAAAATATTTGTTGAACTTCAGGCTTATTTGGCATTAAGTACATCTTAAATGTAATTTTTGCGCTTTAAACTTAATGGGCCTAGTGCATTGCACTTCAGACTTTTTTTTTCTTCAACTTCAGACCCGATAAGTCTGAAGTTGATCCTAAACTGGGTAGATTTATAAATTTTTGTGCAAAGTGGGTATAAGTTCAATGGTAACCCCAAAGCTGGGTATATATGCAAATGCCCCTACTAAATGTATAACACTTTCATTTTCCGTCACAAATTTTTATTATTTAACTACATATAAAAATTTATGTCACTATATATATATTAGTTTAAAATTATTATATATTTTACTTGCAACCCTTAAAATCAAAAAGTCAGATGCGAGCACAGGGGCATAGGCAGCTTATCTCAAGCGGTATCACGTGACACCACTTTATCAGAAAAAAATCGTGACTATGTATGTGTAGATCATAAAAAAATAAAACTATTTGGTATAAATATAAAAAAATGATACCGTTTGTCGTTAAAGTGATTTATTTATTTGCATGTTCTTTAAATATTGATACCACTTACAAAAATTCATGCGTACGCTACTGATTGAGCAGTCTGCTTATGTTATTCCCCGCTACCTTCAAATCCTAAGTCCGCCCCTGCGTTTAAACCGGAATAATGACCATAGGTTTCTAGAAATTATGTGTGGCCGAGCTGGCGTTACTAAGTCTTGTTAATGCATGGAAGCTTCCTCTCTCAAATATATGGTCAAACTAGTTTTAATTCTTTCTTCCATGATATGTATACGTTGTCAAACTTGCTTCAATTCCATAGATTCTCCTTCATATATTCTTCATTGCCACGCCGCCTATGGCGAAGTGGAAGTCAACTGAATAGCATTGGTAGACGTACCAAACCCCTAAAGATGGATTCACATTGGTAAAGCATTGATCAACTTGAGATAATTAAGTTTATTAATTTCGTGTTTTAATTATTCGGCCGGACTGTAATAATATTCTCTCGAATCTATTAATTTTCGCTGTAAATGACTTGCCTTGAACTGGAAACAAAAAGGAGGTTTTATTAGTCGTGGTAATCTATAATGCCAAAGCTCTTTGCGGCTTTGCCCACTCCACAGAAGGAAACTTGAAAAAAATTAATTCTCCCAAATTTACATTTCATGGGCTAAACCCTTCAATCAATTTAAAATGTGTTTGGTACGACAGAAATTACTTTTATGATTTGGAATATATGGTTGATAAGTGGAAAATATTTTCTGAAAAATCATAGTACTGTAGTATCTTTAAAATTAGTAATACTATATAGTTTGCAAATAGAATTGTGTTTTGATGAAATTTTTGAATATTAAAGATTGATATTAATATTTAATTGTTTGTTAGAATAATTCATAATATGAAACTAAAAGTTAAAGAGAGTATTTGCGAGGAATTTGACTCAATTCTGTACATGAGTGTTGAAAGCCATTTTGCTCTTTTTGATGAAAAATAATTTCATTAATATTTCCTCGATAACCAAACATCAACGAATAATTTCGCCATGCAAAATATTTTTTTGAAAAATGAAAATTTGGTTCAAAAATAAAATATGAAGAGAAGACGAGAAAGAAATGGATAAATCACAATCTTTTAGTTACCCAGCTAGAGCATAAAAGAGGATACAGAAGAATTAAATTAAACAAAAGAATTTACATAACAAATATCAAAAGAAGCACATTGAAGTGAGCTGCATTCATGTCCTTACATTTCCTTCTTCCTCGTCACAGCCAGAGGCGGACAAAGAGCTCACCAAATACCGTTAACTTTGACAAAAATTCTGAATATATGTGTATTTATGTGGAAAACAATCATATATTTTATTTGGACTCCTTAAGATCAAAAGTTAGATGAAAGTACCGGTTGAACCGTCCGCTAGTGTGCCCGCCACCTTTAAATCTTGGGTCCGCAACTGCTCACCACTGACTTATTGCTTGTTTGTGAAGTTACGAAATCTCCAACTTCAGAAATCGACGAAGCAGCAACATGAAAGTAATTTTCTCTAATCAAATAATACGTCTTTACATAAGATCTCAAGAATATCAAAAGCACAAAGCTATTTAGTACAGAGTTAAAAAACCAAGCTCCCATTCCATTGCATCCGCCTTTATAAAAATGCAACAGAAGCACTCCAATATGACAAGCCAAATTACAGACCAAGAAAATTAAATGACAATTCATCACAAACGGAACACGGGCCCTCCGAAACCCGATCTCAGTCCAAAAACGGTACCCGTAAACCAAAGTAAAAACCAAAGTCATTAGTAAAATTGCTATGACTTGAAATGATTGTGAAAATTCAAGCCAAAGAAATGACATGCAAATAAGAATAGAGTGGTTAAATAGTTGGAAAAAGGAGAGCGTACGACGTCGTAAGATGGTTAAAAACGTGCGAAAAATGTGAAGGAAGCGAGAGAGGTAAAAAACGTATGACCAGAAGAACACGCGCCCTGAAGGGCGCGTACCTATAGGGAAACAAAGAAGCCATTGAAACGGGGTTTTAGAACGCTGCCATATCCACCGCGTGTCACGAATTTCCGCGGCGGCGGAGGAGAGGATTCCGAGGAAGATGGTGGCGGAGATGAGGGACATGGCGAGGCTGTGAAGGGCGGGGATGGGTCCTAGTGGAATGGGGCGGCGCCGCCCTATGAGGAGGAGAAGAAGGTGGAGCGTGGCGGAGGTGATTATATAAGTGGATATAGAGATTATGAGAAATGACCAAGTTGACCCCCACATTATTGGACTCCATTGAAATGCTACAATTGATTTTTGTTCCGATAACCAGTAGTTGATTCGTTTTATTGTTGCTGCTGCTAAACTAAGGTTCATTTTTGAACTGCAAATTTTGATTTAATAGGAGATGACAATCTTAGAAATTTTGGTTCATTATAACCTGTGGGCTAGCTCATTAATCTATTAAATAAGTTACTACTAAATGGATTAAAAGCGTGGAATTTTCAAACAGAATTTATCATTTAGACTATGGTTTATCTAGAAGTCTTTTCTATTTTGGCTGTTGAGGCGTTTGACTTTTACGTTCCTCGAAGAAAATAATTTTTGCAAGGTAAACTCTTGTTTTTTGAATTTAAGTTATATATACATATAAGTTACTCATTTATGTTAGTTATTAATTAGTACTTATTATAAAAATATTTTTTAATAATTTGATTGTGTAAATATTTTTTTAATTACATGTGCCCAAAATTAATACTTTTTCCATCATAACTAAAATAGTAGAAGGCTCAATCGTGCAACATTCTTCCTTGCTCCTTATCGCTTATTGTAAAAGATAACAAAGGAAAATTTGATTTGAAATCAATTTCTTTTGGGAACAGGAAGCAATTAGACAGTTACTGTTTAGTTTGTGAAATGTTAGTCGTTTTTTATGAATTTATAAGATTAAATTAGAAAGAACCACGTTTGTAGAAGATTAATGACAATTCAACAAGGAAGAAAATATAAAGCCAGGAATTGTCATAGGGTACAAGTAAACATTGGTAGGCGGTGTGGTAGAATCTTGCGTCTAAACTATATATATGAGGTATGAGGTTGTGATTAATTAATGTTAGTGATTTGACAAATATATTCTTCAAGATAGGAATATAATTGTGTATCTAAATATGCATGTAAAGCAAGTTTTAGTTCCAGTTGTCCCTCCTTGAGTCCGACATAGTTTTAAAATATGAAATCTTGTTGAGGATAATTATAAGTAAATGGTATTTTTTTTTTTATGTATTAGTGATATTGTAAGTTTTATGCGTTACTTTAACATATCACAATAATTAAATTATTTTATTTAATCGGTCTATCTATATAAATTAAAAAAATGAATAACCACAACCGAAGCTTAAAATAAATGAAACCGAAACCCAGAATAATATGGCACCCGAAGAATCCTGGATCCGCTTCTCTCATACCTATATCAATCACGGGAAAAAGAAAAGAAAGACAGAAAACATAGAAAAGCGAGAGGCACCCTTAATGAGCAAAAACTAGGAAGTCATTTGCCCCCTCTTTTATTTTTTTTAAAATAATAATTTATTTTATTCTCTTAAATTATCAAATGCTTAGTATTCCATGCTAGTGAGCTAGGGACTGTGAGTCTGTGAGCACGCAATATTTTCCCTACACAAACATGTTTCTAAAAATTGTAAATATATAGTTTTATAATTGTTTGATTTTTATATGTCCGTTTGCATTTCAAGGCATTTAGTGGCATAGTTAGAAGCATTGCTAAAATCATAAATCACCAAAAAAGTAGTTTTTATTAATTGCATTAGTAATCTTTAATTGTGTATAGTTGCATGCTTAAATATAAAATCGCAAAATATATAATAAACATTGGCCATGTTATCTTTTAACACTTTGGATTTTAATTAATTGTTTCCTCTCATTAGTTCACAATGTTAGTCACTCAATTAGTGTAACATTAGGCAAAAATGCATGATTCAAGAATTAGGGTTGAAATTGGCTAATTTTAAAAAGTTGAAGAAAGGAGAAAAAAGAGAAAAGGGCTTTTGGGTCCTCTTTAAAACTGGGCCAAAACATTTGTAGTGGCCCAGTTGCTTCTCTACTTCACCCCAACCCATGCAAAATTCGGTCCACCCCTTTTATTAAACAAAACGACCCTGTTTCAACTCCAAACAATCTCCACCGTTCATCAGCCCAGATCTAACGGCTCCGAACTGATCCCCCTTCCCCTTAAAAATGTCGGAGCCGACCTCTTACCCCCCAAAACATTCTCAGAACTCCCTCATCTCCCCTCACCGTTCTCCGCCACCCGCCGGAAATCGCCCACGGCGGCGGGCCACCTCCAAACAGCCCCAAACGTTTACCCTATATTCCCCACCTCACCCTCATCCTTAGTCCACCATTACTTTCCCAAAAAAAAACTCACCAAACTCGACCATTAATAAATCTGAGATCGACCAAAATATCAAATCTCCCCCTTTTCAATTTCTCGACCGATTTCGCCTCTTTTACGGTTGAAACTTACATCAGTCGAGAGCTCTTGATGAGCGTTATCCATTGATGTAAGATTCAGTTCGTTTCTTAGAGGTCGGATTTGGTCAATCGGCCGTTTGACCGGCCAGAATCTTTCTGAGGTTACCTCTTTGGCTTCATTCGGAGCTCAACAGATATAACTCCTTACCTTTCTTTTGTCTTTTTGTTTTCAATTATGTTAGTTCTTTGTTTTGGCCGATTTTATTTCATCAGTTAGGTCAAATGGTGCAGATTAGTATTTTAGGTGAACCAATGGCTTAAATCGCATATTTTCTTGACTATCATTTCTAATTAGTTGTTGGTAGTTGTTTTTCGTTTGGCATTGCTTTAGTTTAATCAAAGATCTGAAGTTGGTCGTTTGTTCTCAGATTTTCATTTAGCTAATTACCTTGGGCCTGTTACTTAGAGTCTTGTGACCCATGATCCAATCGTTTGTTAGTTCAGGTATGGTAAATACAGGGTGATGAAGGGGTAGTATAGGAAATTCTACTGAGGGAGTCTTTAGGAGCTTCTAGAAGAGAGTAGGAAAGGGTATACTAGCAATAAGAAGAGAAAATAGGTCGGGTACTTGGGGATTAAGGGAGCAAAACAGGAAAGTAAACGGATAAAACAGAAAAAAGAAAAAGACTGAAAAGAAAAAAAGTAACACAAGATGCTGAAAGTTTTCTATAAAACAGTACATTCATTTATTACACAGACACACATTCGTCACCATTCACTCTCTATTTCACAGATATTCTATCACGACCCAAAACTCACTATAGGCCGTGATGGCACCCAACGTTAGCGTCAGGCAAGCCAACAGTAAACTATCACATTAATTATTCATTTTATTATTTTTAAAATCATAAATTTTATTAAGTAAGGAAATTTATGCCCTTAAAATTACGGGTACATACATAATTAGTATTTCATAAAAATAAAAAGTGATAATAATAGGCGCATTCGTAAGCATCAACTAGAATATCCCCAAAACCCGATGTCACAAGTGCATGCGCATTTACTAAGGAGTACAATAATAATAATAATAATAATAATAAATTAGTTAGGACAAAGTAAATAATATGACGAAGACTCTCGGGGCTGTGACACGTAGCCTGGAATGCAGCTCACCATAAAGTCTCCACAGCAGCTGCGTATAAGAAGAGCATAAAAAAGAAAATTAAAAAAAATACTCCTGAATTAGCACCGAAAATTAATCCAAACACTATTAATCGCCAATCCCCGGCAACGGTGCCAAAATTTGACGAGCGCAAAACCGATGTATAAAACTTAGGCTCGCTAGTCAAAGATAGTATAATATTAAATCTTCTCCACAAGGATTGGTTTAAATAATGTTCTAATAAATTTTTAGCTCAATACTAATGACACTTTAATGATTAAGGAGCAACGATTTAATATCAGTGTGAGAAGTAAGGGTTGTGACAAGATATGTGATTAACTATTATTCGGGTAACTCTGGGTTAAGTTCATTCTTAACTTCTATTGACTCCTTCGATTTCAACAGATGATTAGGCTACCTTAGGGATTCAAACTCTTCTTCCGAATGAATGAGAGTTACCTTAATCCACCTAATAACAAGTCTTATGAACATATGCACAAACACAGTGAATGAATGATCCTTCGAAGAATACCTCTCGATTATTCTTCTAAACCAGGTTAATTGATAATTCTCTAAGCTTTTTCGATTACCTAGAAAAGGCGTAAAATCAATCTAAAGGATATGGCACAACGCAAATTGCAGCAACACTTCTCTTTCAATTAAAGTAAAATCACAATAAGCCTTGCAATTCAATTAATAACTCATTCAATGAATCCAGGCAATTAACAGAGAGCAAAACCCAAAACAATAGTCAAATCACAACATCCGTCAATAACCCTAAGCAAGATTACTCCATAATGAAAAAGTATTCATCACAAGAGTATTAGAAGAACAAGAAGACATTACAATTCCCAAATTCAAACAAACTTCCTATTGAATGAATTGGATCAAGTCTTTTGCGTTTCCGTTGTTTCCTTCCTTTTTCACTCCCAAAAGTTGCTCTAAAAATCCTAGATACCCTCTTTTTAGACGAGCTGGGCTTCATATAGGTCAAGAAGAGTCGCCTCCGAAATTACGAAAATACGCTTGGAAAATTTTCCAGACCAGACGTGCGCGATCGCGCACCTGGGCAGGTGACCGCGCATATGGCCACGCATGCTGGACAGTGCTCTGCTCTATTTGCGTGCCCAGTGCGCGCTCGCGCACCTTGGTAGCTTCCTGCTCCATTCGTCGCTTCTCTTCATTAAATGCATTATTGTCCGTTGATCCTTGATTACGATCCCAGTTTAATCCATGGGCTTTTACTCAGACTTCAAAGTTCCAGAATTGCTCGAATTAGCTCCAAAACCTCATCGTAACTCGAAATCTCTCCTACAAAGCATAAAACACACACTCAGTACAAATAATACCATTTAAAGTTCAAACACTAGTAAAGTGCAGCGAATTGGAGTGCAATTAATGGCCAAAATACGCAATTATAGCCTACCATCAACCCCGGAGAAGTAGTGACGAGGGGTAGACATCATCACTTACTAGAGGTCCAATATAGCAATATGATAAATCATAAGCAGATATGAAGCACAACAGCAATAACAGAGTAAAACTGTAAGTTACATAATCTTCCAAAAATTTCTTTTAAAGATATAAATTTCTCAGTCTCATGCTCTACCTCAACAACTCAGGCATATTAAGTGCCAGTAACCAATGGATAAGGAACAACATAATAAATCCCAGGCATCAGTGGAAAGATTAGCTCGCGAATATTCGGACTACTAGCGATATAACACACGATTATGTCGAGGTCGTACGGCCCAATCCATAATAATGTGTACACTGTCGATGATCGAGCGACACGAACCATAGATGTATCTATTATACTACTGAGGCATTCGGCCCACTCCACAAGAAAGGAAGGAAATCATCGAATTACGAGACACGTGCTTACAATATAGTACATGAGTACTAAGTTAATATAATCTTTACCGTTTCTCAAATAACATGCCAACAACTCAAAGTGATAAGGCTCGGCCTAATGTATATATATATTTCTAAATAAATTTCAATTGTAAATTCAATTAATTAAGCCAGCAGAATGAGTTCAAATAATTCAAATTTTACATGATAAAGTCCTACATCTACCCGGACATGAACATGCTTTAGCTACGTATGGACTCTCGTCACCTCATGCGTCCATAGCACCCACAACTAGTAGCACATAACAATTATATCACCTAGGGGTGGTTTCCCCCTCACAAGGTTAGACATGAGACTTACCTCGCTCCGAAGTACCATAACCGGCTCTAACACCTCTCTAACACCTCAAAACCAAAAGCCCATCTGTCCGAACTAGTCAAACAATCATGGAAACCAATAAAGATATACTCCAACATCATACTTAATTTATTTATAAAAATTTTCAACTCCGCTCGAAAAGTCAATAAAGTCAACCCTCAGGTCCACGTGCTCGGATTCTAAAAATTTCGAAAATAACCATTACCCATAACATTACAAACTCAAATATGTAATTTATTCCTAATTCCATTTCAAAAATCGTGGTCAAAATCCAAAAATACCAATTTTTAGGTTTTTTCTTAAAATCCCAAAATTTCCACAATTTTTCATATTTAAATCCATATATATTCCGTGTATGTAATTCACAACGGTAGGAATCACTTATCTCACGAAGGATGAATAGAATGGCACTCCAAAATCGCCCCCAAGGCCGGCTCTAATGAGAGAAATGAGGTGAAATGAGCCTAACCCACATACTTAACTCAAGCATTCTGCCTAGTGACTCTCGCACCGGCGGTCCATCCGCACCGACGGAGAAATCCATCACAGGTGCGGTTCTCTCCAAGCCCAAGAAAATCCGCTTATGCGAACCAAATTTTGCTCCTGCGTGACCGCTTTTGTGGTCCAACCATCACTCTTGCGCACTCCCACATGCGGAGACCTTTTGCTTCTGCGACCCCAGTAACCCAGCTCGCATGCCGCTTCTACGGAGCATTTTTCGCATCTGCGGCCATCCCAGCCCTAGTACAAATGTCGCTTCTCCGACCACAATGCCGCACCTGCGGCCAAAGTCTCGCAAGTGCGATTATACCAGAAGTTTTAAGCTTCAGAAATCCTTTAAGTCCAAAATTCGATCCGATTCCAATCCGGTTCGCGCCCAGGGCCCCCATCCAAACATACCAACAAGTTCAAAAACACAATATAGACTTAGTCGAAGCCTAAATCACGCTAAACAACATCAAAATTACGAATCAGCGAACGAAACATTTCTTTAAACTTTCAAACTTCGCCGAACACATCCGAATCATACTTAAACATCCCGGAATGACGCCAAACTTTACTCACAACTCACAAATCACGATACGAACTATTTCAAGGCTTGAAACCCCAAACGGACATAGATAATGCCAAAGTCCACTTCAAACCAAACGTAAGAAACTGTAAAACCTTCAAAATGTTAGCTTTCCACAATAAGCGTCGAAATGCTCCCGGGCAACCCGATACTCAATCCGAACATACGTCCAATTTCAAAATCATCATACGAACCTATTGGACCATTCAAATCCCGATTTCGAGGTTTTTTACTCAAGAGTCAAACCTTGGTCAACTCTTCTAACTTAAAACTTCTAAATTGAGATTTTTCCTTCCGAAACCACTCCGAACTTCTCAAAATTCAATTCCGACCATACGTACAAGTCATAAAATATGAAGTAAAGATATTTGAGGCATCAAACTGCCGAACAACACGCTAGAGCTCAAAACGACCGATCGGGTCGTTACATTCTCTCCCACTTAAATGTACGTTCGTCCTCGAACGTGATAAGAACTGCTCCGGAGTTGTCCCAAATCATTGTTCAACACCTTGTGCACCTACCTGTGCCACCACAACCCAGTTGAGCATATTATCTCGGGCCAGACTAAAGATCATCCTTTTTATTTAGTCAATAAGCCTTAGAACCAAATTCTAACCTCCGAATTTCTCTACAAGACTTGATTCTAACATACGAACACCGTATCAATCACTACACATTGTACCAAAACATGATCATAAACCTTTGCTGAATTCACACTATGCACTGCATAATTCACATGCCATAATACATCCTCCTACCACAATAGCTGTAATTTCATGAATCTGATGCCGGAAATATGCCTCATAACACATGTAAGCCCTGTTCCAACTCTCGCACTACCGCCATGACGAAAAAGATGTGTAGAAACTCATATCCACTTGGCAAAATAATAAATCATGGGGTCTCTTCACCTGACAAGAACCATTACCTTACTCTGAACTGAATAATGATATTTTCTCTTTAATATACCCTACTTAACTCCGATCGCACTGATCTCATGTCCAATAATCTCGTCTCACCCAGTACAGGCTGCTCGAGCAATAAGCCACCTTAAACACAGTCTAAAATCTTATATGACGCCATCAATGTGCCAACAAGGTACAACCTGAATATGACTCATAATGAAAAATAACTCTGGCAAGGAACTACCCAGCCCGCATAACGAATGAAACGGCCAAGTCGATGTTATGGTTCCATCTCAGAGATAAAAAAACAAGGCACACAAATGAGTATGACGAACTGTACTTAAAATATCACTGTTGAGGCGTGCAACCCGATCCAACTATGACACTGTTGCGGCGTACAACCCGATCTGAATATGACACTGTTGTGGCATGCAACCCGATCCGAATATGACATCGTTGCGGCGTGCAACCCTATCCACATAACATACC
Organism: Nicotiana tabacum; assembly: GCF_000715075.1. NCBI lineage: Eukaryota > Viridiplantae > Streptophyta > Magnoliopsida > Solanales > Solanaceae > Nicotiana > Nicotiana tabacum. The sequence goes on from NC_134091.1 coordinate 13,041,413, forward strand.
CATGGCGGCGTGCCATACGATCCAAAAAATATACCCGTGGCAGCGTGCCGCCAGATCCACACAATAATCAATAAGGAAATACCCATACTTACGAATGCTCGAATATCGACCACGAGCATGCCAAGTGCATAATACAAGCCCTGGCGAGACGGATAGCGTCATAAGCTACAAAATCCCAAGCACGACTAAGGTGCAATAAACGGCCTGCATCTCGAGAGCCATCTTGCTCATATAACACCACAAATTACACGAGATCACGACACATGCGCGAATAATCAAGTCGTCTCACAACCCACCCGGCACAATAGAATATTACATGGAATAACTGACGACGAGAATAACATCCAGTGCTCGAAGACTCCTCCGTAAGCAATGCTATTCCAAATGAACACATCCGACCTGACGTAGAGCACACATTCACATTAGACCTACCAATGGACCCCAAGCTGAATTCGATCATTCAATGCTGGGCTAATAACCTTTCAAGCATCCATAATGGCCCTATTTATGACACACACGAGCAGTCGTGCAATCCGTAACAAACTCCCACAGTCCACAACCAAAGGAATAGAGCGCCTTCCAGGCATAAACTCTCACATTGGCGATAATACCATAATCTCCATATTGGTTTCAATCTTTAACAATCAGGCGACTAACATGTCACACTTATATAATTTTCCCGTGAGGTACGCTCCCACGATCTTCCGTACCAGGTAGCAAAGTCTGCATCTCCATACCACAACGGTACTAATTCTATAAAGCAAATCAAGAATCCGCAATTCAATACACAAATCCTCTTACACAGGACAACGTTATCAGGTGACATTAAGATAATGCTAGCTTACTCTGAACTTATGAATCCTTTGCCCCGCTCCTACGAGCTCAGGACATCCCTAACAAAACTGAACAGTAACCTTGATCCTCAACTTCTAATTTCCATACGGTTCACTGCACCTATCATGCCGCTACACGAGAGTACAAGAATTCATCATAACCCCTGAACTACTAGTAGAATAAACACTTCACTGGCTAGAAACCTTTCACTCAACTCATTTCAAAAGTACCATTGCAACACGCAATTGAATTCCCATAACCGCAGTAAATACAAACCTCAAGTTGTGGTCTGAACCACCATAATTCTTTTGGGATCCATTTACATATAACAAGGCCATTTGAATCAAACGCCTCCCAAATCAATCAAATTATGGTGGCTGTCAAGCCCACACGTACAACCATAAGCCACATGTATAACATAACACACTGAAGAAACTAATCATTGCCACAATCATGCTGATTCAAACCATTACTAACCGACCCAACTTCTTCCAATTTACTCTTGACTTGACTTAGAGATAATAATAGCTCCATTAAAAAACATAACGGACTCAATAAACACTCATCCTAAGTGATCTGAATCACGAGACCACATCGTTTCAGTACTCATGAACCATCTCATACCCTCCTCACGTGCACAATAGCATGTCCAACTGGTACACCAATTCTGAAAAACCTTCCGCGAATCCGAAACTGTTTCTCCTATTTCTCCAACACTGCCCTGAAGTCCCGATGATAACATAGAAAATTCCCCAAGTATTCTTAACACTCTGCTGCAATATCCTGGTTTTCAGCCACACAACGAACCCAAAATCCTTAGACATCGCGCTTACATACTTGATCTCATTAGAACCACTATTGAGAGTCACCCATTCTGACATGGTCCCGAATATAATCAAACTCCATCGCTCTGTTAGCACATGAACACTCCCAAAGAAGCAACCAAATTAATTCTCTTCCTTGTACATCACATCTATAAGAAACATAAAATTCGAGTCTTCCCAAAACTTGCACATGAATTGATAAGGCGAAATATAACACACATTCATCAAGTTCTTTGCTAGAATTACCCCTGATGTTTTCTTTTCTTAGTCATAAAAAATCTACCAATGTACCGATAACCAAAAACCGCACAAGCAGACAACCACACGATCCAATCGTAGACGGTGGGCTCCCCCACTTAACTTTAAGCTACAATCACATAAATCTATAAGATTCCTCCTTCTCAATCACCATGATCTCGCACCTTTAACACGCCAAATTTCTCGAAATCTCTTGTTAAACTTTTCATAAAACACCCTGAATTATCAGCCACAATTGCCTATTCAACCTTCCACTGAGTAGTAAGTAGAAATCTTCGTAGAAACTTCATCAAAATCATGCAACCGCTAACCTTCTCATAGGAGATAACCCACATGTGGAATTCCATACCGACATCTTCCAACGACGCTGCACTAGGTACCACTACTATAAAATCAGTAAACCCTCCTGAGCCCATGCTTGTCCACCGGCTGTACAAGTCTGTTCATTCCCCATTGACATCAACTGAAAGTCCGACAATACCTTGCAAACTCGAAGTCACGTCATATCCCATAACGATAATCAAGATCTTACACCCCTAAACACTCCAACCAAACTTCCTTCCATCATATTTAACCTTCTTCAGCATAGTAGCCACAATTCCAAATAAAATCGATAGACCTAGTCACTATCCACCATGATTCCCAGATCCCTCTAAACTTTTCTCAAGGCATATGGCTATCCTACCACATAATCCATATGCTACTCTACCACTCCCACTTCGGTTAAACCATCTCTTTTAAGAAACTTCTCGACCTCTGCTTTTCATAATTGACCTACTAGCAATTCAACCACCGCGAGACACTTCCCACCATGTCCTTCGTCATCCTTCACTACCTAAATTTTGCCTCAAATCAAAATCCATCTCTGTAGCACCTGAACTAATAAATTCCTTCCAACTCCAAGCCTCTTCGAAGATCATCTTTCTTGAGCCATCAGCATTAGAAACACCGATTCAATTCTGAAACTGCTACACACCGCCATCTCTGACAACCGCTTCTCAGGTACCAGTTCACAACTCCCTGCCCCGAAGGCAAACCACAGAAGACCATAATGTCGGCGAACTGATACGTGGCTGGAATGACAACACAACACGATGATAACACACGAATATCATAACAATCTGTGCATAACCTTAAAACCCTAGGCAATACTGATACAGGACTGGAACGACAGAACCCCTTCCACAAGACGACGATAATAACTCGCTTGAATACGCAGGGAGAAACATCCTGCACCACATCTGCAGTACCACTATAACTTCTTGATGCCCAATTGATAACAAGCACTCCACGCCTTATAAGATTGAGTAGAAAGGAAATGAAGGCATACGCTCCAGTGGAATCAAACCGCACGAAGAGGAATCAAGAAGGGAAGTGCTCCTAACAGCCTTGTAGCCTCCCGAAGATAAGTATAGACGTCTCTGTACCGATCTGCAAGACTCTACTAGACTTGCTCATGACTCGTGAAACCCAAGTTAACCTAGAGCTTTGATACCAAGCTGTCACAACCCAAAACTCACTATAGGCCACTAGGGCGCCCAACGTCGCCGTTAGGCAAGCCAACAATGAACTATCACGTTAATTGTTCATTTTATTACTTTCGAAATCATAAATTTTATTAAGTAAGGAAATTTACGCCCTGAAAATCATGGGGTACATACATAATTAGTATTGCATAAAAATAAAAGGTGATAATAATAGGCGAATCCATAAGCATCAACTAGAATATCCCTAAAACTCGGTGCGACAAATACATGAGCATTTACTAAGGAGTACAATAATAATATAATATTTGTCTGGAATGTAAATAAGACATGACAAAGTAAATAGTACGACAGAGACTCTGTGGGCTGCGATACGTAGCTTGGAATGGATCTCACCATAAAGTCTCCTCAGCAGCTGCGCTTACGCGCCCAGATGACCATCAAATGAACCTGTCAGATCCTACACATTTAGTGCAGAAGCGTAGCATGAGTACGTAAATCAATGCATACCCAGTAAGTATCTAGCCTAACCCCGGAGAAATAGTGATGAGGGGTCGACATCGACACTTACTAGAGGTCCAATAAAGTAATATGATAAATCATAAGCAGATATGAAGCACAACAACAATAATGGAGTAATACTGTAAGTTACATAATCTTCCAAAAATTTCTTTTAAAGATATAAATTTCTCAGTTTCGTGCTCTACCTCAACAACTCAGACATATTAAGTGCCAGTAACCAACGGATAAGGAACACCATAATAAATCCCAGGCATTAGCGGGAGGAAAATCTTGTGAATATTCGGACTGCTAGAGATATAACGCACGATTATGCCTAGATCTTATGGCCCGATCCAGAATAATGTGTACACTACCGAGGGTCGAGCGGCATGAACCATAGATGTATCTATTATACTGCTGAGGCGTTCGGTCGGCTCCACAAGAAAGGAAGAAAATCACCGAATTACGTGACACGTGCTTACAATACAGTACATGAGCACAAAGTGAATATAATCTTTACCGTTTCTCAAATAACTTGCCAACAACTCAAGGTGATAAGGCTCAGCCTAGTATACATATATTTATTACCTACAGCTCCGCACCTGCGGAAAAATCCATCGCAGGTGCGGTTCTCTCCTAGCCCAGGAAAATAAATTTCAATTGTAAATTCAATTAATTAAGTCATCAGAATGAGTTCAAATAATTCAAATATTACATGATAAAGTCCTATGTCTACCTGGACATGAACATACTTTAGCTATGTACGGACTTTCGTCACCTCGTGCGTACGTAGCACGCACAACTAGTAACAGATAATAATTATATCACCTAGGGGATAGTTTCTCCCTCACAAGGTTAGACAGGAGACTTACCTCGCTCTGAAGTTCTATAACCGGCTCCAACGCTTCTCTAACACCTCAAACCAAAAGCCCATCGGTCTTAACTAGTCAAACAATCATTAAAACCAATAAAGATAATCTCCAACATCATACTTAATTAATTTATAAAAAGTTCCAACTCCGCCCAAAAAGTCAATAAAGTCAACCCTCATGCCCAACGGAAGGGAGTACTTACCTCACGAAGGATGAATAGAATGGCACTCCAAAATTGCCCAAAGGCTGGCTCCAATGAGAGAAATGAGGTGAAATGAGCCTAGCCCACGTACTTAACTCAAGCATTCTACCCAGCGACTCCCACACCAGCGGTCCATCAGCCACACCTACAGCTCCGCACCTGCGGAAAAATCCATCGCAGGTGCGGTTCTCTCCTAGCCCAGGAAAATAAATTTCAATTGTAAATTCAATTAATTAAGTCATCAGAATGAGTTCAAATAATTCAAATATTACATGATAAAGTCCTATGTCTACCTGGACATGAACATACTTTAGCTATGTACGGACTTTCGTCACCTCGTGCGTACGTAGCACGCACAACTAGTAACAGATAATAATTATATCACCTAGGGGATAGTTTCTCCCTCACAAGGTTAGACAGGAGACTTACCTCGCTCTGAAGTTCTATAACCGGCTCCAACGCTTCTCTAACACCTCAAACCAAAAGCCCATCGGTCTTAACTAGTCAAACAATCATTAAAACCAATAAAGATAATCTCCAACATCATACTTAATTAATTTATAAAAAGTTCCAACTCCGCCCAAAAAGTCAATAAAGTCAACCCTCATGCCCAACGGAAGGGAGTACTTACCTCACGAAGGATGAATAGAATGGCACTCCAAAATTGCCCAAAGGCTGGCTCCAATGAGAGAAATGAGGTGAAATGAGCCTAGCCCACGTACTTAACTCAAGCATTCTACCCAGCGACTCCCACACCAGCGGTCCATCAGCCACACCTACAGCTCCGCACCTGCGGAAAAATCCATCGCAGGTGCGGTTCTCTCCTAGCCCAGGAAAATCCACTTCGGTGGGCCACATTCTGCTCCTGCATGACTGCTTTTGTGGTCCAACCCTCTCTAATGTGCACTTGCATATTTGGAGACCTTCCGCTTCTGCGACCCCAGCTGCCCAGCTCGCATTCCGCTTCTGTGGAGCATTCTTCACATTTGCGAGCTCGCAGTTGCGAAAATATCCTCGCATCTTCGGCCATCCCAGCTCCAGTCCAAATGTCGCTTCTGCAACCACAACGCCACACCTGCAAGGTCTCACCTGCGGCCAAAGTCTCGCAGGTGTGATTACACCAGAAGCCTTAAGTTTCAGAAATATTTTAAGTCCAAATTTCGATCCGATTCCAATCCGGTTAGTGCTCGGCTCCCCCGGGACCCCATCCAAACATACTAACAAGTTCCAAAACATAATACAGACTTAGTCCAAGCCTCAAATCATGCCAAATAACATCAAAACTAAGAATCAACGATCGAAACCTTTCTTTAAAGTTTCAAACATCCAAACTTCGCCGAACGCGTCCGATTCATAATTAAACATCCTAGAATGACGCCAAAATTTACGCACAATTCACAAATCACGATACGAACCTATTCCAAGGTTAGGAATCCAAACGGACATCGATAACGCCAAAGTTCACTTCAAACCAAACTTAAGAAACTCTAAAACCTTCAAAATATTAACTTTCCACAATAAGGGCTGAAGTGCTCCCGGGCGACCCGATACTCAACCCGAACATACGCCCAAGTCTAAAATCATCATACGAACCTATTGGAACCTTCAAATCTAGATTCCGAGGTCGTTTACTCAAAAGTTAAACCTTGGTCAACTCTTCCAACTTAAAGCTTCCGAATTGATAATTTTCCAACCGAAACCACTCTGAATTTCCTGAAATTCAATTCCGACCACACGTACTAGTCATAAAACATGGAGTCAAGGTACTACTGAACGATGTGCTATAGCTTAAAATGACCGGCCGGGTCGTTACATATTCCCTCCCACACTCAATTCTCACTCATATAGACCTCTTCTCACTCACACACGAAAAGAGCACTCCCAAAATTAGCTACAAACAAAATTTTGGAATTCAAATACTAGACTTCAGATCTAAAAAAGGAAGGTTTCAAATTAGAAAGAGTAAATTAGAGTTTGAAAAGCAAGTTTGAAATTCCTCTAGTTTTGGGTGTTAATTCCTGGTTTGTTGAAGAGTTTGCTGCTGTTTCTCTCTGCTTTTGACCTGAGTTCCTTCTTCTAGGTACACACGTAGAATTCTCTGTATTCTTACTTGAATTGTATGATTAATTGATTGAAACTACTTTTGAATTTGTTAAATGGATACTGTTAATCTCAACCTTCTAGGTGCTTGTTCATTTCGAGACATTCACTTAGCTGAGTTGATTCTGTGATTTGTATTTTGATTTTTACTTGTTAATCTGCTGTTTGTTAATAGAAATTGGTGATGTTAGTTTGCTAAATCGAAACTGAAAATGCATGTTACTTTGAAGACTTAACTTGCTGCTCTACTACTTAGTTGATTATCACTTAGTCATGTTTAAAGTGTTATATTGAACTGAAGTTATTTATCACCTGGTCTGAAATTAATTTGGTGTTATCCAGTTAAGAAATCATGTTTTAAAAGGCACTTGTTAAGTTGAAGGTAGTCAGTCTTCGAGTTTGACCACCGGTTGATCAGATTTGTTGATTGAAAGATTCCAGACAATGCTGAAATGAGTTAATTGATAGTCTTGCCCTTCTACAGGCAATGGGAACGAGTCTGGGAATCAAAAATATGTGTATTCTCATAATTTTCTAGCATTTGAGATTGTATTTGATAGGAGTAGTCACTGTGATGTACTAAGTTTAAATTCCAGTAGATTTAAATCTTTGTCTATTATTATGACTAAGCTTGTAGTATTGTGAAGATCATGTCTGTTTTGGAACTCGTAATATCAACATTCACCTATCTTATTTTGAACTAAACACCATTGGGCCCAAACAATAAGCTAGCCCATTTAATCGCCCATAATGTAGTCTGATTATGCAGAAGTTATAAGAATGATTTGGGCTTAAAAAGAAACTCATTTGTGCCCACAGGTGACCCGTGATGGGATTTAGTCTGGACCCTCAACCTGATTTAGCCCATAATATTACCCATTTTTAGTTCATGTTGAAATCAATTTGTTAATAAGAAACCTGCTGATCAGATTTGCTAAGGGCATTACTAGTAGGGAACTTTACATAAATGTCACAGCTTATAATAAATTCTTAGCATAAAATCCAATATTACAGTTGTGGAAGAAAAATATTTATATTTGTAGCACACAGTTCCATTAAAATAGGAATATTAATTATTAATCCGTAAACATAAGCAATTTGAATGGAAAGTCAATAATTCTTTGTACAAAAATCATGCCTTTTTTTCTCTTTATCTATCTTTCCTTATTTTTCTTCATCTTCTTAATTTTATTTTCTGCCGAAACCAATATATTTTCTAAATTTGTTACATTCGTTTTCTTTTTAATTATCTTTCTTAAGTTTTTCTCTTCCTTCTTTCTTCCTTTTTTAACATAAAGATCTTACTACGATAATAATATTTGTTAATATATACAAAATGTATATATAAAAGAATATACATTGAATTAACACATATAAAATATACAAAATAATATACATAAAAAATACATCTTCAATTAAGATGACACTTAGACATGTGAAATATACATAAAAATATATATCTTAAATTTAATTAAGATGGCATATAAATATACAAAAAAATATACATAAAAAATACATCCTGAATTAAAATGCCACTTGACATATAAAATATATTTGAAATATACATTAAAAATACATCTTAAAATAAGATGGCACTTCACAAATAAATATACAAAAATTATATACATAAAATTATATTTTGAATTAAAGTGATACTTAATATACAAAGTATAAAAGATGTATAAATCAATACATCTTGAATTTAGGTGGCATTCACATATGCATCGGATTTTAAAAAATAGAGTGAAGAAGATAAATGTTGAAAAGGGAGAATGGAGATGGACAAAAAAAAAGTACTTCCTGTGATTAGTGAGTTTGTTAACTTATTAAATATTGAGTTTAATTTTTATAATATGCTAATAATAAAAAAAAGTGCTTTTTATGAAATAAACAATAAATGATACTATTATTTTTAAATAATAGTTAAAAAAAGATCAAGCCTGTAAAAAAGTATTCACGGGAACCTCCTCAATAATTTGAGCAGACTATTCGATTTAAATAACTTTGAAAATATTTACTTGACTCCGTAATTGTAGGAAATATTTACATGACTTCACACTAATCTCAAACAAGTTTTGGGAAATTAATTAACTTATGAATCTTCTTAGGATGTTTTAGGCGCGTTCTAATCTATTATCGTGATTGTGTACACGCTCGTGTGACATAATTATGATTTCCAAAATAAATCAAAGTACGCGTTCGCGCGACTTTGGCCAAACAAACTTAATAATAATAAAGTGTTCTTGATTGTGTACACGTACACGCGACATAATTTTGACATACTAAACAAAACGAATACACGCACGGTTCGTTTCAAGATAATTTCATAATTATAATAACAAAGTAATTTAAAAGCGGTAAAAGGTAAAAAAACGCAGATAGTATCTAAAAAATACATAATTAACGGATAGTCAAGCCAAGTTATGATTATAAAGCGACCGCGCTAAAACCGCGGAATCTGAGAATGCCTAACACTTTCTCCTAGGTTAACAGATTTCCTTACCCTGTCTTCTGTGTTTCGCAGACTTTAAACAGAGTCAATTTTATTTGATTTGGGATTAGAAAATAAATGTCGACTTAGGACGTCGTAAATAACTATTCTAAATGACGACTCTTTTAATTAAATAAAACAATCCCTTTTCAATAATATCATTTAAAGTGGAAAAACTCATTTCTCCGTAAAAAGGAGGTGTGACTAGGATCATCCCCTTTATTTTTTCTCAAGTCCGCAGATAACGTCAACTGAAATTTTGTCATACACGATCAAGGTTTTCTTTTTTCAAAGACAAAGAGTACATAAGTTCATAAGTTTGCTCAAAAATCAACTTTTTACTAAATGATTGGATTTTGTAGATTTCTTTGAATTTGGTCTAATGAGGAAAACGAATTTTGGGCCTGGCCCGATTGTTGAATCTATTGGGTAGCACAAACAATTTCTTTAGAACTCCTAACAAATAAGACTTTTCTAGTTTTATTTTGGGCCTGTTTTGGGCCTTTCTTCCCAAAATATTTTTGAAGGGAAATGGCACTGTATAGCCGCTCTCAAAATAATAGCCGAAAAATATATATATTTTGTATATATATATATATATATATATATATATATATATATATATATATATATCATTCTGTATATTATATGCAAAAATTATACAAATTTTATACATTTTTTCTGTTATCGTTATGATGCGGCCTAAAAGTGAAAAAAACCCATATTTGAACTCCAAGGCAACTAAACACAACCTGCATTAAGCTGCATCCAGTCAAATATTTCTATAATAACCTCGTTTGTTCTGAAATTTTTTGGCTGCTATAGTGAAGTGTTGTTATAGAGAACACATCTTACAAGATAACATAAAATATTGGTTCCAAAGAGAACTTGTCCAATATAGTAAAATGTTGTTAAAGATTTCCTCATGTCGTTCTTTTAGTAGGAAGAGAGGGTGTGTCTGTCTTCTATCCTCTTTTTTGTTTCTTTTCTTTTGACTGGAAATCACTGGATTAGCATAAACTAAAGAGCTCAATTTTCGTTCTCTTCTCATATTTGTTTTTCTTCTCCCTGCTATAATGCAGAAAATGCTCTTAAGTTCAGCAATCATAGCACTTATACCCTAGCTAGGAGTATCATTCTAGATTAAGCTAAGCAATAAGGATAATATTTCAATAGAATATTCTTGTCAATCTCACATAATATTAGGCATTCTTGCTTTAACTAAGTAATAACTTCAAATTGTTTATCTTTCTTCCTTTTGTGCTTTTCTTATGCCTATGTTAGATTCTTAGCTACCGAAGTAAAATTGTTACGTTTTTTGTACAAAATAGAAATTGAGCATTACTGACTTTAGTGGTGGAGCAGAGCACATTTTTATGATACGTCTGCTTCGCCTCTTTTTGCCTTTTCTCACATTTATTAAGTGAGTCTTGTAGCAACGGTAAAGTTGTGTTGTCTCCGTGTGATCGATAGGTCACGGGTTCGAGCCGTGGAAACAATCACTAAGGCTTGCATTAGCGTAGATTGACTACATTACAACCCCTAGAATGCAGCTCTTCCCCGAACTCTGCCTGAACACAGAATGCTTTGTGCACTAGGCTGTCCTTTTTCAACACGCTTTAGTTATTCTCAAAGTGTTTTTATCATCGTGTTTAGAGTGGATGTTCCACTGCCATGGCATGCCATAGTGGCCGAAATAGTCGCAATTTTCACCTTTTTAAGGCAGCAACAACGTAACTGGTCCTGAAAGAGAATTCCTATGGACAAAAAAGTAAACACAAGACTAATGGAGTAGCTGGATAACTCCCAATAATTGAACTATAAAACTTTTGGTAGATATCTTATCCAATTTTCATCATTTGACAGTCATATTAATACTAAGGTTGTTTTCCATTCGAGCTTTACTTATTGAGTGACATACTCCACTACCTCAAAAGGAGGTCTTAGCTCATAAACTGTACGAGGCCAGAATTGGCTTTTAATGCACATGGTCGACTGCTTGTGTCACATATCTAAAAGTATATACTTTCAATTAATTCTAGTACTTAAAAGAATTATCCAGTTTGTTGATCCCTAGCTAGCTCCTTTTTCCAATCATGTTGTGTTATTGTCATCCTATACCTTAAGGTGCTATATATACCATATGCTAAAATTGTTTTTACTTTATGCTGGGAAGATGAAAATATGGTAACACGATGCATTAGATATGTATTCAACTTTATGCATCGTGTTACCATATTTTCACGTAGTACTTTTGCATTGATCATAATAACGGAAGAATTATTACTTAATTAATAGAGCTTAATTCCAACAAATTAAGAAAAGGTATTAGCTAGTTCGAAGGGTAGAAAGTGTAATGAGTTATAGCCTGTTTGGCCAAACTTCTCAAGAGGGAAATTTTTTTTTTTTTTTTTCAAAAGCACTCTTTTACCCTAACTTGAGGTGTTTGACCAATTTTTTTTTTTTTTTTGGGAAAGTAGCTTCGAATAAGCTATTATAAGTAAGCCATGTGAGTGGATTGACTTATGGGACATTGGGACGTAAGATACATTTATAGTATATATGCCTAATTTTAGCACTATCATTCTGACAAGGGAATTGAATGAATGAAAGGAAAATCTCTTTCTCTTTTGAAGCTCTCTCCTCAATTTCTGAAAACCATTCTATCAACGAAAAACGGCCCCCCTCGTGCAGAGTACTTAAGAAAGTAAACGTTTGTTACGTAACTGCAACTGCGCCCGATGAATGTGAACGAGTAAAATATGGATTCGTTTTACTATTGTAAGTATATAGACAGTATGCGTGACTGAACTAAAAATTTATACTAGGGGATTCAACAAATTCTAGGATGTCATAGTTGAAATTTAAACTTATTATCTAAAGCAATTTTGAACCCCCTTTATTACTATACTTGAATATTTTTTTTATGTCAAGGAGATTCAACAGCTCACACATATAATTAAAGATGTCAATTTTATTTTATTTATATAGTGAAATTTTCCGACGAAGGGGGTTCGATTTGAACCCCTTCACTCTGCCTAATTCCGTCCATGGTGCGAAGGTTCCAAAAATGGGCCGGACTGACCTTTTTTGACTTTTTAGCTACGTACGGATTTAAATCTTTCGTCATTCCATCAATACCTTAGGTGCTAGCAAGACCTTAATTCACATACTATGTTAAATTGTGTAATCATTTTATTCTTATCCTCAAAAAGTGATACAATTTTTTGGCGCAAATTAAAAGCAAAAGATGGTGCTAAGCCAAAGGATAAACAGATCTACTAGGGAATGGAAATGCGAAATAAGGTGGTGCGCGTTTGAATTCGGCTGTGGTTTAGTATTTGTAAACTTAGTTTCAGAAAGTTTTAAGTCAATACTTTTAGAGAAAAAAAATGTTTGGAGTTATTTTGAAATAAAACTTTTGGAATAGGGTTTTCGTGTTAATTTCTATGAAAAACTATACTTGAATTGCCTTATTTTGCAAATAAAAATAGATGTTTCAATTAAGATTTTACAAATATATATTTAAAATCAAAGGACTTTGGGATTGGCTTTTAGAAAATTTTTGACACTTTTGCAAACCAAACTGTTCGAAAGAGGATATGGTGAAGTTGTTTATGCTGCAAATGGACAAATTATATTAGCTAAGCCTAAAGAAGACGGAGTAAAATATTGTTCTAAGCAGAGGGCGAGATTAGAATTTTAACTTTATGATTTCTAAATTTTAAAACGATTACTTCAAGTGCTAGTCACTGAATTCTAAATTCAATATTTTACGCATACGGGCTTCTAGTTCCACACGGTTTTAAGCAACATTAGAAGATCGTCTATTTTCAAAGTTATAATTAAATACTTGTGATTATGAATGAAGGTACCAATGATTCTTAAGGCTTCGATTTTGTGCAAATGGAAAACTGACTTCAAAGAGAAACCCGCCTGTAGTAGAGTAGAGCATTGTTATTTTCACCGATAGGTGTCGCGTCAACATATTAATATTGGTAAAATCTAGAATCTTCACGAATTAACCTAATAAACGGTGTTTTTGCAGTGTCTTGAAATCAAAGTCTCGACTTACACATTTATTTATTTAATCATACCGTATTGAATGGATATGGTTCTTAGTTCTATAACGGAGGAGCTTTTATATATAGTTTCTCCAGTTTTAATTTCTTACTAGGATTCTTAAGAAATCTGTCTTACTTGGCTATGCACACATATCAATAGTTAACACCACTTTATACAGGGGAAAGTCATAAATAGCCTAATTTACGATTGATAATTGAAAAATAGTCACAATTTCAAAATTAATCAAAATTTTGTTATCTTTTTTATGTAAAGATAAAATCTGAACAAAAACACTCTTAAAAATCCAAAAATATTCCTGCATAATATACTGGAGTTCAAATTTTTTACATATGAGATTCCAGCATAATGTACCGGAATTTCATAATGCGCTGAAGTTCCAACATAATATGCTCGAAATTTATACGCAGGAGCTCCATAATCCAGCATGTTATGATGGAATTTTCCGTGCTTCAGTTTCAATGACTTTGCAAACGCTGGCTATTTTTAAATTACTAGTCCGAAAACTGACTAGTCCATGCTATTTTTACCTTTGTATACGGGTGAACTCGGGGTTAGCACACACCCCAAGCTCACGGTGAGTCAAACGAAGTAGGAAGTATGAATGTATGAGATAGAGACCGAATCTGAGAACTCCTTGAATCGAGGCCGGAACGGGATGCTCGCCACCGGACCTGACAAGACAATGCCCTCCGAACCCGAAACGAGGTCCAAGTCCTAGGAAAGCACTACGAACGGTTGCACACGACTAACAGCGGACCGATATATTTGCACCCAACCGGCTATCACGGCGCGGGTCTCGCCCAATGTCGGTAGTGTATCAGTGATTGACGTGCAAGGAGGATTTTTATCTTTTTTAGAAATTGTACTAGGGGTAAAACTCTCCTACTATATAAGGGCAAAGTTTCTTATTCAATAGGCATATTGTAACACGCATATCTAGGCAATGCAAACTTATTTTTCTAATTTCTAGCTACTCAATGGTTCTTTTTTTAATCATAGTTCTCCATGCACATTTGGCTTCGAATCGAGGGTGCGGTCGAGGGCAAAACTACTGTTAAGCTTAAATCCGAGCCCGGATTCAACATCACAGCTGGTTTTATTTATTTATTTTATCTTTAATTCATTTATCTAACATTCTTGATTACTTGTGTTGAATCAATCCATATATCCTTAAAATCGCTTAAAACAATGTACAAATTTAATTGTTATTCGTTTTAAGGGTAAATATTTTGGCGCCCACCGTGGGGATAAGAATAATAGTGGTGGTTTGATACAAATCTCCATAACACACTCTATTTTACACTTGTTCTTTAAGGTCTCAATTTCAGGTCAGTTTAAAAATGTCAAATTCTCAGTCTGCTCACTTGAACGTCGAGGCTAAGTCTGGCCATCATGGCGAAAACAACAATCGGGTGACTATCAATGAAGTTCCCCTACTGATTCCAACAGGGTCCCAATTTCATATCTAATCGATGCTAACTCACATGTTTCCATCGACGCCAACCTGCCCACCGACCCCGAGAACAGCATACGTGGAGGAGCCCGGCCAACGACTCGAGAAGCGCCCGAAGGCGAAGCCGACGGGGTCAGTCTACGGTTAATCGTCGAAATGTTGCAGGCTCAACAGGTGGCGATAGCGCAGCTGCAAAAGCAAAGTCGCGCCCCGAGCAGAGTTGAGCTCGAACCGTCCCGAGAAAACACTCAAAGAAATGAGCAGATCACCGAAAGGCCAGGTGAAGCTGAGTCCGGTGTCAGCCCCGAATAATGAAAATGCTTGAAGCACTGACGAAAAGGGTGGAATCAGGTGAAAAGAAAATTGAGGCAAACGACAAGGTAGAGACATGTAATTCCTGGGTCGATCAAATCCAGGAGCGCCCCCAATATTGAAAGGCCCGAACTCCTAGAAATTTGTCCAAAAGCCTTTTCCTCCGAGCGCGGCACCAAAGCCAATCCCGAAGAGGCTCCATATGCCCGATATTCCTAAATATAACGGAACGAACGATCCAAACGAGCATGTAACCTCTTACATATGTGCCATCAAAGGTAACGACTTGGAAGATGACGAAATCGAGTCAGTGTTTTTAAAGTAGTTCGGGGAAACTCTGTCAAAATGAGCAATGATATGGTACCACAACTTGTCCCCAAATTCTATTGATTCGTTCGCTATGCTCGCAGATGCTTTTGTGAAGGCTCATGCCGGGGCCATCAAGACCGAGACCAGAAAATTGGACCTTTTCAAGGTTAAGCAAAGAGACGATGAGATGCTCAGGGAGTTCGTGTCAAGGTTTCAAATGGAACGGATGGACTTGCCTTGGGTTGCGGACGATTGGGCCGTTCATGCATTCACTCAACGACTTAATCCCCAAAGCTCCTTGGCTTCGCAGTAGCTGAAAAGAAATTTGGTAGAGTACCCAACGGTAACTTAGACCGATGTCCACAACAGGTACCAGTCAAAAATTAGAGTCGAGGACGACCAACTCGTAGCCCCTTTTGGTTTCGTTTATCCCATCAGAACCGACGACATGACTAAGAGAGTTGTCGATCATGAATCAAGGCCGGTTTGAGATTTGTATCAATCATACAATGCAGATATGAGGGGAAACGGGCCCAGTTTAACCCACAAGGAATAAGAAGAGAAGCGACTGTGGGACCAATAGCCGAGGTCTGATGAGCAGGAATGGTTTTGACAGGCCACTCTGGGGAAGAGAAGCACCGAGATTATCAAAGTATAACTTCAATGTTGATGCAGCCAACTTGGAACATCAAAGAAACCAAGTGGCCTCGGCGATTGCAGTCCGATCCTACCCAGAAAGATCCTAACTTGATGTGTAAGTATCATGGCACTCATGGACACAGGACCGAGGACTGTCGAGAATTGAGAGAAGAAGTTTCTTGGTTGTTTAACAACGGGCACCTGCGAGAGTTTCTGAGTGATCGAGCCAAAAACCATTTTAGGAGCACGTACGCCAACAAACAGAATGACCAAAAAGAACTTCAGCACGTCATCAACATAATCATTGGATGGGTCGATGTCGCCCAGGGACCGATGATAAAGTGCACTAAAGTATCCATCATGAGGGAAAACGCACCCGAGATTACATCCCGGAGGAAACCATTTCGTTCAGTGACGAGGATGCCAAGGGCATCGTAGACCTCATAATGATGCACTGGTGATATTCGTACTTATCAACAAATCGCGAGTTAAATGTGTGTTGATTGATCCAGGCACCTCGGCCAACATCATCAGATTGAGGGTCGTATAGCAGTTGGGGTTACAAGATCAAATAGTGCCGGCGGTCCGGGTGTTGAACGGATTTAACATGGCATGCGAAACTACTAAAGGAGAAATAACCCTACCAGCGAATACTGCCGAAACAATTCAAGATACAAAATTCTACGTGATCGAAGGTGATATGAGGTATACCGCCTTATTTGGAAGGCTATGGGTTCACAACATGAGGGCAGTACCCTCAATATTAGATCAGACACTGAAGTTCCCTACGCCGGGAGGAATCAAGACAGTCTATGGAGAGAAGTTGACCGTAAAAGAAATGTTGCAGTCGATGAGGTGATCCCAATACCCGTGGTCTCGACATCAAAGAACACAGAGCCGACCAGGAAGGAAGAAATTAAATAGCAATCACCGATATTGGCCCCGACCGAACCAGAAGAGTGAGGAGTATGCGAGGAGGATGATTATGGAGTTCCTAGGTCGTTCATTGCCCCCGATGATTCCGATGCCATAAAATTGATGGTCGAGGAGCTGAAGCAAGTCATATTGATCGAACACTTACCCGATCGGAAGGTATACATGGGCACAGGGTTAACTCCCGAGCTCAAGAAAAAACTCATTGGATTTTTTATGGCTAACATAGATTGTTTCGCTTGGTCCCATCTTGACATGACAGGGATCCCGCCGGAGGTAACCACTCATAAGCTGAGTTTGGACCCGAAGTTCCATACGGTTAAGCAGAAAAGGAGACCGCAGTCCGAGCTCAAGCACACATTCATCAAGGACAAGGTATCTATACTCCCTAAAATAGGATCCATTGAGAATGTTAAGTACCCGGACTGGTTAGCCAACGTAGTGGTAGCACCTATTAAAGGAAATAAGCTGAGAATGTGTGTGGATTATAAAGATCTGAACAAGGAATGCCCTAAGGATTATTTTCCTTTGCCTAACATCGATCGAATGATCTACACAATGGGTAGGAACGAGATACTGAGTTTTCTCGATGCCTATTTCGGGTACAACCAAATTCTGATGGACCCGGGTGATCAAGAAAAAACTTCTTTTATCACTAAATTTGGCACATATTATTATAACGTAATGCCGTTCGGATTAAAGAACGTTGGTGCCACCTATCAATGCCTAGTAAGTCCCTGCGAGCAGAGGACTATTTGAAACATTTGCAGGAAACCTTCGACATATTGAAGAGATGCAATATGAAGCTAAACCCAGAAAAGTACGCATTCAGGGTCGGATCCAAACAATTCCTCGGATTCATGGTATC
Organism: Nicotiana tabacum; assembly: GCF_000715075.1. NCBI lineage: Eukaryota > Viridiplantae > Streptophyta > Magnoliopsida > Solanales > Solanaceae > Nicotiana > Nicotiana tabacum. The sequence goes on from NC_134091.1 coordinate 13,059,579, forward strand.
CAATCGCGGGATCGAGATCAATCCTGAAAATATCATAGCCATAGAAGACATCACCATGATGGACAACGTCAAGGCCGTTCAGAGGCTGACCAGGCATATAGTCGCCCTGGGTCGGTTCATATCGAGGTCCTCGGACAAAAGCCATCTGTTCTTCTCACTGTTGAAGAAGAAGAATAACTTTTCTTGGACCCCGGAATGCCAACAAGCTTTGGAAGAACTCAAACGGTACCTCTCGAGTCCCTCCCCCCAGCTCCACACTCCGAAGGCGGATGAACAACTGTATCTTTACTTGGAAGTTTCTGAGGTGGCAGTAAGTAAAGTCTTAGGTCGGGAAGAGGAAGGTACACAGTTTCCTATTTACTATGTCAGTAGAACTCTAGGCAAGGCCGAAACAAGGTATCCTCACCTGGAAAAATTGGCGCTCGCTTTGCTAAGAGCCTCTTTCAATGTCACCCCATATGTATCGTAACCTCTTACCCATTGAGGAACATCATGCACAATCTCGAGCTCTCGGGCTGGTTGGCAAAATGGGCTATCGAAATCATCGGGTTTGATATCGAGTATCGACCCTGAACTGCCATATAATCTCAAATTTTGGCCGACCTTATGGCCGACTTTACGTCGGCCTTAGTGCCCGAAGTCGAAAGAGAATTATTGTTAGCCTCAGGGACTACCTCGGGAATTAGGACCCTTTTTACGAACGGTGCCTCGAACACAAAGAAGTTCGGGCTTGGCATCGTGCTGAAACCTCCTACGGGGAATGTAGTTAGGCAGTCTATTAGAATTGTGAAATTGACTAACAATGAGGCCGAGTATTAGGCCATGATTGCAGGTCTCGAATTGGCTAAAAGCCTTAAGTCTGAGGTGGTCGAAGCTAAGTGCGATTCCCTCATCGTGGTAAATCAAGTCAATGGGACTTTCGAAGTGAAAGAGGAACGGATGCGAAGGTATTTAGACAAGTTACAGGTAACGCTGCATCAATTCAAGGAATGGACCCCACAACACGTGCTCCGAGATCAAAACAGCGATTCTGATGCTCTGGATAACTTGGGGTCATCGGTTGGTGACGATGAGTTTAGTTCGGGAACAGTCATACAACTCATGAAGTCAAAGATAGAAGAAGGCCATGGCGATCTAAACTCTACGAGTTTAACCTGGGATTGGAGGAACAAGTATATAGACTACTTGAAAACTGGAAAATTGCCCTCGGGTCTCAAAGAATCGAGAGCCCTGCGTACCAAGGCTGCCAGATTTAGCTTGGTCGAAGGGACATTGTTCAGGAGAACGTTCGATGACCCGTTAGCCAGATGTTTGGGGCCAGGAGATACTGAATACGCCTTGAGAGATGTTCACGAAGGCACTTGCGGAAACCATTTGGGGGTAGAATCTTTGGTTCGGAAAATAATCCGGGCTGGCTAATATTAGACCGATATGGAGAAGGCTACGAAGGACTTCGTACGAAAATGCGACGACTACCAGGGACACGCACCAATGATCCATCAACCGGGAGAGCTACTCCACTCGGACCTATCCCTATGGTCGTTTATGAAATGGGGAATGGACATCGTCGGTCCCTTAACATGGGTACCTCGTAAAACTCAATTCATACTATTCATGACTGATTATTTTTCCAAATGGGTCGAGGCTCAAGCATTCGAAAAGGTCCAGGAGAAAGAAGTCATTGACTTCATCTAGGACCATATAATATGTCGATTTGAGATACCGCCCGAGGTCGTGTGTAATGGAAAGAAATTCATCGGCAACAAGGTAAATAAATATTTTGAAGATCACAAGATTAAGAAGATACTATCAACACCTTACCACCCTAGTGGGAATGGACATGCGGAATCAACAAATAAGATCATATTTCAAAACCTAAAAAAGAGGTTGATCGATGCCAAAGGAAAATGGAAGAAAATCTTGCCTGAAGTCCTATAGGCATATAGTACCACCTCAAAGTCTAGTACCGGGCCACTCCATTTTGGTTAGTCTATGGGGCCAAAGCCTTGATACCAGTCGAAGTGGGAGAGCCGATCCTCAAATTCCAATATGCGACTGAAGAGTCAAATGGAAATCCCATGGTCATGAGTCTAGAACTATTGGATGAAAGGCACGAGGCAACTTTAGTCTGATTGGACGCCCAGAAACAACGGATAGAAAGATACTACAACTGAAGAGCCAACCTCCGACATTTCAAGATCGGGGACTTGGTGTTGAGGAAAGTAACATTACACACCCGGAACCCAAATAAGGAAAAGCTGGGACCGAATTGGGAAGGACCGTATCTAGTAATCAGAATTACCAGGAAAGGCTCATACAAACTCAAAGTGGGAAACGGTGTGCAACTACCGAATAACTAGAACGTTACACACTTAAAGCGGTACTACTACTAAAATACGATCTCAACTACTTTTTTATCAAGTTATGAATCGGACTAACACTTGCAAGTAGCGGTCAAGGATGGATGTGGCTATTAGGTCTTAAATCACGTGTTGCACTCTTTTTTACTTGAACTGGGTTTGTCCCAAATTGGTTTTTTCGGCAAGGTTTTTAACGTGACAACAATAAAATGTGCTAACTTAGATTCGAAGGTTGGTCTCAGACCGAGTCAAAGATCATTCACTTTTTGTCAACAGTATCTGAGCCATCTCAAGCTCGACTTCGAATACTGGGGGTCATTACCCTCGGACTAAGGATCAAGGTTTTTTAGCAAGGAAAGAAGAAAAACTTTGTATACTAGAAGCTAAGGCTTGGTAGCTAGGATTCACTGTAAGGGCCAAACGATCGTATGAACCGTGCTCGCATAGTCTACTCAAGCCATGATACAAGTTTTTATGCACTTTCGATCATGTACTTTACGTACTGAAAAATGAAATAATGTTTTGCCTTACTATTTATGCATTTTCTTGATTCTTAAATTCAGGATCCTAAGAGCCCAAGGGCTACCCCTACTCGAGGACTATCAAGCCCAAGGACTAGACCTATTTGTGGACTGGCGTTCGAAGAAAGTTCGGACAACCCGAGCTACTAAACCCCGAAGGCACCAAACCTATGAGACGGTGCTCAAATACGAAAGGCTACGACCACCCTAAAAATAGCTCGGAGACGTACGAAGCTCGTAATCAGAAAGCAAGGCCTTTATAAGAACTCGAAACCTACTAAGAGGTTACTATCTGCAAAAACATTATCTAAAAATTACTTAAGCATCTTGAAAAACCTCCGGCCACACCGAGTTTTCAAAGCCTCGAGCAAAAAGGTTGTATCGAGGTCATGCCCTGTTCGGACCTCTGAAAAACGAATGTCCCATAACTACATTCGATTATATGCTAAGGCATTAGAAACATTACATGAATAGAAATTATGAAAAGATGCTGGAAAAGTAAAGGTACGTTATTGCTAGAAAGGGAAAATTTCATATATACATTCCGGAGTATATTTACAAAGGCTCAATAAAAACGGCCTCAAAATAAATAAAACAAATATATGTACATGAGGCATCTACGCCTAGTCTTCATTGGGGCCTAACTCGTCGCCAGAGCCGTTGGAGCCTTCGGATTCCTCAGAGCCCTTGGAACCCTTAGACCCTTCCGCACCTTCAGGCTCGTAAAGCTTCTTTGCCTCGGCCTCGGACTTTTTGGCCTCCTCGATCTTAGCCAACAGGTCAAAACCTCAGGCATGAATCTCTTCGATAGTCTTCATGTATTCGGCCTTTGCCTTCAGGAGGACCTCGGCTGCCTCCATATCAAACTTGTATTAGGCTACCATTTCTTTGGCATCAGCGCATGATGTATCCAACTTGGACTTCACTGCCTCATATTCTTTATCGAGGGCGTCCTACTCTATGACAACCAGGCTCAGCTGTGCTCGGAGATCGTCATTCAGCTGAGACCATTTGTCAGCTTTGTCCTTCGTTACCTGAAGTTGGTTCTCAACCGATGCCAGCTCCGCCTTAGCGGTTTCTTTCTCCGAAGCCAGCAGGTCCATTTTGCTTTTTCACCCGTCGGCCATGGCTTGGACCTAGTTCATCTTGGCTCGGAGCTGGTCGATCAGGTCGATCTTCTATTGGACCTGCGACCAGGTCGATCTTCTATTGGACCTAGTCCATCATTTTAACTTTAAAGACCTTTACTTTTTTGACCAGGTCGGCATATTCCCTCTTTATGTTCGAAGCTTCATTCTAAGCACTGTCCAGCTCGGCTTGAAGATCCTTGACAGCCTCGTCCTATTGCTCACTGACAAACTTGTACATGTCCTTCTTCTGAAACTGCTCCTTGAGCTCGAACTCGTGCTGGTTGGTTTCAAAGCGGTTCTAGAGGAAGCTCTTATGCTGAAGCACTGAGGCCTACAAAGCAACGAAAATAGTAAGAGATATTGAAACCTAAGTAGAATTCATGAGGGAGTATTGATGTCTTACCCGGTTCAGCGCTTGTTATGCCTCGTTTAAGAGACATGACGCGCCCACCTCATTCATCTTTGCCTGGTCCTCCTCGGTCACCAGGCATCGGAGGTAGCTGGCTATGCCCACTAGAGCATATAGAACGTGAGCATCCTCTAGGACCGTAAATATGATCGTTCTCTTATAGCCGGGGTCCACACTCAGAGCAGGAAACTCCTTTACCAGTTTTGGGCTCTAACGCGGCCCTCTAGTTTCTGAAAGTGCGTCTTCTTCGGACTCATCCCTAAGCCAGCGAAGCGAGTCGGAATCCGGGAGTTGGTGTTCTTCTTGGGCTTACGAGCCCGGGAAGCCGCCCTCTTTTTTGGCTTCACCTCGGGACCTAGGGAGCCCGAAGACTTCCTTTTCCGCTTCTTCTTCTCCTCTGTGGCAGCTCCGGGCTATCCCATAATGGAGGGATCAACGGGTAAGGGCGCACCCTTATCCCCTTCCAGCGGCCTAAGTTCGTTGATCTTAGGCAAACATATGAATAAAAAAGAAAAAGGTCAGCGTTACGTATGTTTTGGTGTAATAATAACTATTCTGAGAATAAACTTACCATGAGAACAGGCCTCCCATCGGCCCTTCTAAAGCTTGTGCCATGAGTGCTCGAAGTATGACATCCACTTGTAGATGCCTTCGATCCACTCCTTGAGCTGGGGGACCGCATTGGGAACCCGAGAAACAGTTGCACGATCAAAAATACTGATGACGAGAAAGGAAACAAATGAGACTTGACACTTAAGGAAGGGCTGTACATATGAGATGCATTCCACTTCACGGGAAATGACAGGAACTCAGGAGGGATCGAATCTTCAGTTTTTACCCGAACAAAGCTCCTTTGCCAGCCTCGATCTCGATCCTCGTTAATGCTAAAAAAAGAGCCTTTTTATCCCGGCGAGTGAGTTTGATTAGTCCCTCTCGAAAAATTTGGGGATTGTACAAACGGAGTAGGTGGTCGAGGGTGAACCGAGGAGATTCGGTGTTGTTCATAAAATAACATAGGAGGATTATGATCCTCCAAAGAGGCGGGTGGATTTTCCAAAGGCATACCTCATATCTCTTGAAAAAGACCAAGACTACTGGGTCTACCGGGCCTAGCGTGAAGGGGTAAGTGTAAACACTTAAATACCCCTCCACATGAGTAGTAATATCTTTCTTAGGCCCGGGGACTACCACGTCCTTACCTCTCAATGTGCAGTCCTCTCGGACTATGGGAAGGATATCTTCGGAAATGGAGCATATATATCTCGATGCCCCTTCAGCTCGGTCTTTTTTGGATGAGGCCTTCTCGACTTTGAAGTCGTTTGCGATTGAACAACCCCCGGGAATAAAGCTTTTAATGGGGGGCTATAAGGCCACTTCGGGAGCAACCACCTCGGGAGAAGCCGTTGACGACGTCCACAACACAACTCTATAAGAGATATGATACGGTCATATGCAATAATATTACCAAGAAAAGTCGGGGTCGATTTTCACAGGCAGTTATGAGGGGTGTTAGAAGTATATATGTGAAGCAAGCAAATGGGTTATCTAAGATTACACTTCCGTAACAAGATTTTGTTTTCTATTTCTATAGTTACTCTAATGAATGCAAGCTAAAGAAGATAGATTATAGTTAAATGTTTTTGAGCTTTTTCCAATTGGATTAAAAGCCCAGGGCTGTGACCATAATCTAGGAGTTTGCCTAATGGGATAAAGATATTTATACCTGTTTTGTTGATTGGAATGTAATATAGCTCTCAAATCCATGTTATCCACTCAATACCTCTTAGTCAGAGAGTGATTCTGGCCAATTTGGCTTTCTCAAGTCCAAATGGGTATCAACCAAAATAGTTTATAAGAGCTCAAATCGGGTTGTCACTATCTCTAGTTTGAACCCTTTAATTAGTTTAATCAATTTCTCAATTAACCAAATTCCTTGTTAGCTAAGTTAGCCTAGACTGGGTCCCTCTTTCTCATGTAGAGACTAAGTCAAATAAGCATGAATCAATGTTTGCAATAACTAATTCTAAAATTGAAGCATGAACTAAGCTAAATAATTAACACCTAATCATAAACAAGCATAAAATTAATCACCCATAAGGTTTACACATTACGGTTGGGTCACAATCCTAGTAAAAATCTAGCTACTCATAATGGAATTTCAAGAAAATAAAGATGAAGAGCTAATTAAACTCATAATGGAAGATTAAAATGATGAAATCTAATGTTAAAATACTCAAATAAGCTAAAACTTCCTAAAATAGCAAAGTCAAACGGCTACAACAGCTGTGTATGTTCAAACTTGACCTAATTTTGTGAAACTCGTCTATTTATACAGGGCTGGAAATTGTCCCGGATATAAATTCTGTGGCCGCACAATTCATGTGTGGTCCGCAGATTTCTTCAGTTGGCAGGAAGGTGAGTTCTGCGGTTGCACATTTTTGGATTGCGGTCGCGAGGCACTCTTCTGCGTCCGCACAATTCATGTGCGGTCCGCACTTCACAGAGTCTCCTGGATATGGTCTTTTTGCATACTCTATGATCTTTGACTCTTAAGCCCAGTTCTGCGGGCGCACAGTTCATGTGTGGTCCGCACATTGCTGAATGTCCTGTTGGGTATTTCTTCCTGGTTTGCGGCCGCAGATGGAATTCTGTGATCCGCAATTTCTTCTGCGGCCGAAGAATTCCTTTTGTGGACCGCACATTTGTACTTTTGTACCCTTTATTGCCTTGTACTTCGGAACATTCTTTTTTGAGTCGAATTTCATCTTGGGAGACCAAACTTCCAGCATTCCTGCAATTTACACAATTACATTAGTTTCAGGAATACAATTCAATACTTTAGGACTAAGACCAAAGCTAAAAGGTGCTAATAAGCAGTCAAAATCCCCACTTATCAACTCCCCCAAAATTAAGTCTTTGCTTGTCCTCAAGCAAATAAATTAGTTCGCACCTCCAAAAGTTAAGGGTTATTTCATCAAGCCAAAGGTGCTCCATCCACACATTGGTTGGGACCAACAATTACCCATACTACTCATGTATTATCAACAAGGCGATACGTTAAACATTCATGCTTATATAGTTCTAATGTGACATTTGAGCTTCAAGAATCGACTTTACTCATCAAGGACCCTTGCTCTATCATGTAGGTTATGTTGGACTCCAAACTCTTCCTCCTCTACTTTTTATTTGCCTAGCTCACTTAAGAAATTTAGCACTCAATCCAAAGATTTATGAAAGATTCACTCATCTCTCTCAAGAGAATGTCACAAGTACGGCTGCAAGTACCATAGGCTTGCCCCTCATGTAGATCGCTACTAATATAAGCTCTCTCGGTTTGAAATCAAGTAGGACTTTTTTCGGGATGTAATGAAGGATTTTGGGTTAGGGTAGGATACCGTATGGGTAAGTGGTTACACCTTTCCTTAAGCACTCCATCTTTCATTTTTAGGCTCACACTTTGCCAATTCTTAGAGGCACTTTCTTTTCATTCGGGGATTAGAGAGACTTAGCATCACTCTTTATTGATCATTTCATTCCTTTTCTCCCTTTTTGATTCCTCCATGTTTGGGATCATTACCTCTTTTTGAATTCCTTCAACCCTTCACCCTTATTCACTTTTTGCATCTTTCTTTTTGTTCTTTTCTTTTCATGTCTTTTCTTCTCATAGAGATCATTTCTTTTCTCTTTTGTGCCTTGATACCTTTTTCAAGTTTGTCTTGTCTCCCCCAAACTTACATTTTTAGCCTCTTTTTTGTTAGAGTGCAAAGGAAAGCTCAGGCGCCAAGAGAGGGTCACGACAAAAACGGGTAAAGGCTTGTAACATGGTTATCAAATTAGAAAGGCTAGAGGCTTAAAGGGGTTGACTAGGGATAATGACATTGGTTGGAAATAGAACACTCAAACGGTCCAAGGAGAGCCTACAATCACTTCTAAAACCAAGCAAAACTTAGGATTTCGCCTTGAAACACATTCGGGGCAAGTTCTAGACCCCTCGCACAGATACTTGGACTAGCAAAAATTCATCTCACCCCTCACACAACCGGATTGTAAAAGAGGACAGAGTCGATGTCCCATAACGACCGCATTCAAGTCTAAAGATCACTATGGTCCAATTAAACCACTCGATGATTGCCAAAGTCAACACAAGAGTGACAAAGTTACTAACTTGAGCTATTTCTTTCACAAACCTTGTTTCTAACTATAAACACGTAGTTAAGTGTGTTGGTGCCAATTGAAGCATGGTTGACTCTTCGAGCATGACTTAATTAGGTCTTTTTTATTCATTAATATTATTATTATTACCTAAACACAAAAACGGACTCATTCCCTTAAGAAGGTTGTCACGCCATCCATCGTTGGGACGAGTCACCCGATTCACACAACAACTATCTTTGGAAAGAAATGTGGTATTAAGAAAACCAAAGGCTTATTATCTACTAAAACATAAAAAGAAGCTACTAAATCAAACAAAAAAGCTACTAAATCAAATAAAGAACTACTAAAGAAACAAAAATAAAGAAGCTAATAAACAATAACTACTGAAGATAAAATGAATATACATAATGAGGAAAGATAGAGAATATATATATACATAATGAGAAAAGAGAGAATAATATCAAGTTATTACAGGCCAAATGTCTCGGAATGTATCAAATATAATAAATAAGCCCCCCCCCCCCGAATAAAGATAAGCATGGTCCTCAATGCTTAACAAAATAAGAGTAAAAAAGGGGAAAGATTGAAGAAAACTCCATATGGATCCTTGGACATTTCTGTGTCCCCAACAATGTCATCGCCCTCAGGCTCAACCAACTGAATCTCATCATCCTCAACTCTAAGTGTGGCTGGGTTGGCGAACATCTGACGCACTGTCTCAACAGTGTTGGCAGCAATGTCTTGTTCTTCAGACTGACTAGCTGGTGCCACCGGCGCAGATGGTGCTATAGGATGTGGGAAAGAATTGTCTGGGTCAAGCAGTATGTCAAAGGGGAGATCTCCGATTGTAACAAGCCTGGTCACCTGTCTCCGGAGCTTGTCCACTGACTTCTTGCTGGCCCGAAACTTTCTCATCTTCTTTTCCCAGCTCTTCGATCATTGACTCGTGTTGTACCAAGGTAGCCATAATAATGTTCTGGTTCTCCAGGAGCTTCTTCAATATCTCTTTAACTGTCGGGGGAAACTAAGGTACCTGAACAGAAAACTACGCTGCAACAGTACTGGAGAGTATTTGCAGTGGCTGTCTGAATTCAGTTGTTGAGGCTCGCCAATGTCTGGGAGACTCGCAGCGTAGAAAGTGGGGCAGTAGGCATAGGCACTAGCTTCAAAGCCGAGACGGGAGCTATGGCAAGAGCTACAGTAGGGGATGTGGAGGAAGGCGGAGCCATAGTTGTGGCACTGGAGGAAGGTTCGGCCGAAGTGGATGGAACATCAACTACCTCAGCAGCTACCATAGCTGGCTGATCAGACTGGCCCGCGGTGGTAGTAGGCTGAAAAGGCTTCTTTGGCTTTATTTTTGTGTCATAATCCCTTGGCTCTACCCTTGCATCTGTGAGATATTCCGTAATAGTGTTGGGATATGGGTAGGACGAGTCATCTTGTCGAGAAATCACTGAGATGTTCGCCGACATCATGATACCCACATTGATCGGGTACCCGACCATAATAGAAGCAACCAGAACTGCCTGAGGAATAGGAAGGTAAGTCTCATTCTGGCTCGGGTCCAGTCTACTGCAGACGAAGGTTTGCCACCCCTTCGCTTCAAAACGCAGAGTGCTCCGGTGGATAGGAACCCCAACGGAAATCCATGGAGGCGGTGGCCCTGGTGCTGCTAGAATCTATGCTAACAAAGATCGGGTTGCGTCTCCCAATGCATACTTCTCCAAATATTCCTTTGTCTCAACATCTTCAAACCCCAAGTACGTGTTGAGTGTATGCTGATCAAATCTCACTTTTAAGTTACGTACTTTTGTCACTTTTGTCCCCCTTTTTATGTGAGCCAAATTTGTATAGAATTCCCGGACCAGGTACTCGTTGGCGTCCACTACACTTTAAGTAAGCCACATCCACCCCATGCATTCCTTGAACTGTCTCAATACTGCTGGGTTGTACCTCTCCAAATCTTTCAATAGAAATTATCACTCAAGAGTTAGCGACCTCACTGGGCACCATGTATGAAAGCTGGTGAAGGCAGCCAAGCTGACAAATCGGTCCTCCCAAACCTCTTTCTTCTTCGACCTTTCAAGGCCGTCAGCTGTAGCATCTCCCCCTCTGCCAAAATAGAGGACATCCTGAACTGGTGTATCCTGAATCGGTCCGCAATATTTTCTTGTGGCCGCAGATGATGACTTGTGAAGCATACAATTATTTTTATTTGCGGCCGCAAAAGTCGAGTGCGGTTCGCACAATTCCGTTTGCGACCGCACCTATGATACCCAACAAATGCTAACTCTCTGAAGATAGAGAATAGGCTGATGTGAGGCCACAATACATTTTTTGCGGTCCGCACAATTAAACTTGCGGCCACTGATAAGTGAGAATTGTGACTACTTATTAGCGCCTTTTAGCTTTCATTTTAGTCCAAAAGTGTCTAATTGTATTCCTGAAAACTGATGAAATATTCTTACCTGCAGGAGTATTGGAAAATGAGCCACTACGTTAAAATCCAACTCAAGGAGGAGTGATCTGAACAAGGACAAAATTAAGCATAGAAGCTCAAGTGTGAACTATAGATTTCTATCTGCAGCTGCAGAATGTGAAAGAAAATCAATAGAGACCCAGTGCAAAGTGCGGACTGCACAATTATTGTGCGGCCACAGAAGTTATGTAAGAGCCAAAGTTCAGAGAGTTTCATTTCAAGCTCAAGAAGAAATGTGGACCGCACAATAATTATGCGGCCGCACAAACAGCTATGCGACCGCACTCAGGAAATGTGCGGTCCGTAGAAGAGCCCAGTACGGCCGCACCCAGAATTTTGCGGACTGCAGAACATAAGAGATGCGGCCGCAATTCAGAATTGTGCGGCCGCAGAATCAACTCCTGTCAAGATCTGAAGAGAAGTGCGGACCGCACATATAATTGTGCGGCCGCAGAACCTCCGGAAGGGCAATTTTGTCTCCAGCTTTGTATAAATAGACTACTTTCACAAAATTAGGTCAAGTTTTGAAGATTGAAAGTCCTGTAGCCGTTTTTCTTTACCCCTTTAGGCAACTTTAGCGTACTTTGGTGATTTAACATTGGATTGTTTTATTTTAATCTTGCAATATGAGTTTTATCATCTTTTCTTCTCTATTTTTCTCTGTACCCATTATGAGTAGCTAGATTTTTAGCTAGGGTTGTGACTCAACCCTAGTGTGTGAATCTAATGGGTGTTTGATTTATGGTTTGTTTATGGTTGGGTGTTTATTATTTAGCCTTGTTCTTACCTTTAATTGTAGAATTAATGGTTGCAAATATTAGTTTATGCCTATTTGGCTTGGTCTCTACTTGAGAAAGAGAGACTTAGTCTAGAAAAACTTGGCTAACAAGAATTTGGGATAAAATCAAGAGATTGATAGTGCCAATTAAAGGGTTGAACCTAGAGATAGTAAAACTCGACTTGAGCGTTTTATCAACTATTTTGTTCAATACCCATTTGGACTTGAGAAAGCCAAATTGGGCACAATCACTCTCTTACCGAGAGGTATTGAATGGGTATTTGAGTGTTGATTGCTATAATACACCCCGACCAACAAAACAAGCTTTAAAGTTTATAACCCGTTAGGCAAACACCTAGGTGAAGGTCATATCCCTAGGACTTTTTATATATTTGAAAACCATCCAAAAACAATATTCTCTAGTTTTATATCTTTAAAATTGTAATCCTTAACGTAATTTTAGAAGTAAAAACAAAACCATATTTGTGTAAGTGAAACTAAGATACTTCACGTACGTTATCCAAATATATACCACTAATCCTATCTAAGCTCACTATGGATTCGATCCTGACTCCTTGTTGGGTATTATTATTGCAATCGACTGTTTCACAACCCCGAATAGGGGTGTGACTTGGACGAGATCAGATGCACATTAGAATCTCAATGTAGGGACTCTCTGATAAGAGTAAAAGTGCGTTTATGCGGCCGCAATGGGAATCCTGTGGTCCGCACAATTTACCTTGCGGCCGCAGATCCATTCTTCACTAATGCTGCCCTAAAATCATTTTCTGCGGATCGCACAAATTGATGTGCTGCCGCAAAATTCAAAAATTACAAACAATTCATTTGTTTCATTTTCGGTTTTTCAATTTCGTGCACAATTTGACATGCCAGCATCATAGAAGCATGAAAATATGTTAACTTAGTCCCCATAGAGCATGTATTATTTGACCCATTACAGATTTACCCTCACATGGATGCACAATTGAATTCTAATGACAAATGACCTAAAAATAACTAAAAACTACAAATTCAAAGAAAAAGATTAACAAGAAATTTAAGCATACCAGATGAATGAGTGTAATGAGTGACTGATCAAGGATGTTGTGTGTGTGTGGACAGATGAAATAACCAAGAACTTTTAAGAGGGCACTATTTCTATGCTCACGGAGTGAAAAACACAAGGCATGCCCCTACTAATCTATTTATACAAGTTGGATGGTAAAGGAGAGAGGAGCTAGTGCGGCCACACAATTTCATGTGCGGTTCGCACTCTGTTACCTGGTGACCTTTACTTAGCCTCTCATCTGTGGTCCGTACAATTTTGTGTGCGGCCGCAGATTTTATGTTGCGGCTGCAGATTTCCTTTTGCAGTCTCACATCGACCTTTTCTCTGACAGACTAAACTTCAGAGAGTTGACATTTTCAACCTTTTATTTGTGTGGTCCGCAAGATAATTGTATGGTTGCATTGCACTTTTGCTGCAGCAACCATAAATGTGTGGTCCGCAGAATTCAATTGCGGTACGCAATTCTTGCAACAGTTAGCCAGATTTCTGTCCATAATTCTTGTAAGTCACACACAACCCTGTAGCATACTTCAAATCAAGTTAGCACAAAAATAACTCCTAACTACAAAAGAAAAAAAGAAAAATAAACATGGGTTGCCTCCCAAAAAGCGCCTGATTTAACGTCGCAGCACAACGCAGAATACCATTAATTGAAATGAATGACCGTCACGACCTGGCTATCTCCAACCTTTTCCAAATAGTGTTTCACCCGGTGACCATTGACTCGGAATACTTCATTGTTTTTGTTCTTCAAGTCTAATGCACCAAAACGTGTCACACCCACAATTTCAAAAGGACCACTTCATTTAGACTTTAGCTTCTTGGGAAACATCCTCAACCTTGACTTAAACAACAATACAAGATCGCCCACCTTGAACTCTTTGTTCCAAATGTATTTGTCATGAAGATATTTTATCTTTTCTTTGTACAAGGACGAACTTGTATAAGAATGGTACCGTAACTCATCCAATTTATTCAAATGTGCAACCCTAAAGTTGGTGGCTACATCCCAATCAAGATTCAACTTCTTTAGAGCCTATATGGCCTTGTACTCCAGTTCCACCGGAAGATGACAAGCTTTTCTGAACACCAATCGGTATGGCGACATCCTGATAGGTATTTTGTAAGCCGTCCGATAAGCCCATAATGTATCATCAAGCTTCTTGGATCAATCCGTCCGATTAGCATTCACCATTTTAGACAAGATACTCTTTATTTCCTGATTAGAAACTTCCACTTGCCCACTAGCTTGTAGGTGATAAGGAGTCGTGACTTTGTGAGTAACACCATACTTGCTAAGCAAGGTGTCAAAAGCCTTATTTCAAAAATGTTACCCTCCATCGCTTATAATAGCACGTGGAGTACAAAACCATGTGAAAATATTCTTCTTCAAGAAAACCACCACACTTCTAGCCTCGTTATTGGGCAAATCAACTGTCTCAACCCATTTGGACACATAATCAACCGCGATCAAGATGTATGTTTTTCCACAAAAACTCACAAAAGGGCCCATGAAGTCAATACCCCACACATCGAAAATATCAATCTCCAAGATGGTTGTGAGAGGCATTTCATTCTTCTTTGAGATTCCTCCGGCCCATTGACATTCATCACATTTCTTCACTAGCTCACTTGAATCCTTGTAAAGAGTAGGCCAATAAAAGCCGCAACTAAGCACTTTGGCCGTCGTTCTTTCTTTATCATGATGACCACCATATGGCGAAGAATGACAAGCCCCAAGAATTTCACCTTGCTCTTCTTCCGGTACACATCTTCTAATCACCCCATCCATACAAATACGGAAAAGGTATGATTTATCCCAATAATAATCTTGACAATCCCATTTGAGTTTCTTCCTTTGGTTCGAAGAGAACTCATCTAGAATGATTCCACACACAAGAAAATTTGCTAGATCCGCGAACCATAGCACTTATTTCATTGAAATAGCCAAGATTTGCTCATCGATAAGGAGTCATTGATTTCAAATCCATCATGCGGCCTCCCCTCATCCTCCAAATGAGACAAGTGGTCCGCCACTTGGTTTTCACTCCCTTTTCTATCTTGGATGTCAATATCAAACTCTTGCAACAAAATCACCCATCTCATCTATCGAGCATTGCAGTCCTTCTTGCTCATAAGATACCGAAGTGCCGCATGATCCATGGGGACAATGAGTTTTGCACCCAACAAGTATGGGCGAAACTTCTCAATTGCAAACACAATGGCAAAGAGCTCTTTCTCCGTAACGGTATAGTTGATTTGGGCACTATTCATGGTCTTACTAGCATAGTAGACCGGATGAAAAATTTGTTGATGAGTTGCCCCAATATAACCCCAACTGCTATGTCACTTGCGTCACACATGAGTTCAAAAGGGACACTCCAATTTGGAGCGGTGATGATGGGAGTAGTTGTCAACTTGAACTTCAACAATTCAAAAGCTCCTATGCAATCATCATTGAAGTTGAACTTAGCATCCTTCTCATGAAGCTTGCACAATGGGTTCACCACCTTAGAGAAATCTTTGATGAAACGCCGATAAAATCCCGCGTAGCCTAAGAAACTCCGCACACCCTTCACCGAAGTTGGAGGTGAAAGTTTAGAAATCATATAAATCTTTGCCTTGTCAACTTCAATTACATTCTTTGAGATTTTGTTGCCAAGGACAATGCCTTCATCAATCATGAAATGGCATTTCTCCCAATTAAGCATCAAATTTGTTTCTTCACATCTAGCCAACACTTTATCCAGATTTGAAAGACAATCATCAAAAGAATCTCCAACCACCGAGAAGTCATCCATGAAAACTTCAAGGTAGTCCTCCACTATATCCGTGAAGATAGCCATCATAAACATTTGAAAAGTCGTCGGTGCATTACACAAATCGAATTGCATTCGCTTGAATGCAAAAGTACCATATGGACATGTAAAGGTTGTTTTCTATTGATCTTCCAGAGCAATAAGAATTTGGTTGTAGACCGAATACCCATCAAGAAAGCAATAGAAATCACGGCCGGCCAATCTATCAAGCATTTGATCTAAAAAAGGAAGTGGAAAGTGATCCTAACTTGTGACTTTGTTGAGCTTGTGATAGTCTATACACACCCTCCATTCGATCATTGTTCTTGTACGAATCCACTCATTCTTATCATTGGTGACCACCGCAATGCCCCCTTTCTTTGGGACACATTAAATCAAAGAAGTCCATGAACTGTCGGAGATGGGGTAGACAACCCCGGTATCCAACCACTTGATAATCTACTTCTTGACAACTTCTTGCATAGCCTCATTGAGTCTCCTTTGATGTTAAATAGATGGTTTGGCGCCATCCTCCAACTTGATCTTATGCATGCAAAAGGCACGACTTATCCCCCGAATATCCGCCAATGTCCACCCAATAGCCTTCTTCTTCTTGTGTAGCACCACCAATGTGGAATCAACCTGCACGTTAGTCAAACAAGAGGAAAGAATAACTGGTAAAGTAGAACATGGGCCAAGAAATTCATACCGAAGATGTGGAGGCAATGGCTTCAACTCCAAGCTGGGAGGTTCTTCAATAGAAGGCTTGGTAGGAGGAGTTGTCCTATTTTTAAGATCCAAAGATAAATTTCGGGGTGCATAGTTGCACGACCCCATTCCTTGCAACGAGTTCACATATTCCATGAAGTCATCCATCTCGTCATCATCAAAGTTGAGCAAGATGGCCTCCAACATATCACCAACATTGATTGTAGCACTTGTGTCATCACTAATAACATCGGTCACAAAATCCACAAAAAAGCACACCTCATTGCTATTTGGTTGCAGCATGGACTTACACACATGGAAAATCAATTTTTAATCACCAACTCGGAATGTAAGTTCTCCGTCTTCAACATAACAAAGTGCCTTCCTCGTAGCAAGGAAAGGTCTTCCAAGAATAATCGATACCTCATAATCAACTTCACAATCTAGAATGACAAAAGTCGCCGGAAGAATGAACTTATCAACACGAACCAAGACATCTTCAATAACTCCCAAGGGTCTCTTCATAGTACGAGCGGCCTTTTGCAATCTCATAGAGGTGGGTCTTGGTTTCCCAATCTCCAAAGTTTTGAAAACCAAATAGGGCATCAAATTGATACTTGCCCCAAGATCACAAAGAGCTTTAGCAAACTCGGCACTTCCAATTGTACAAGGAATCGTGAAAGCACTGGGATCCTCCAACTTAGGAGCCATTGAATGCACAATTGCACTCACTTGATGAGTGACTTTGATCATTTCGAAATTCATTGACCGCTTCTTTGTCACGAGATCCTTCATGAACCTTGCATAACCGGGCATTTGCTCCAAAGCTTCAACTAATGGCACATTGATTGAGAGACTCTTCATCATTTGAATAAACTTCTTGAATTGGTTTTCACCATTTTACTTGGCAAGTATTTGAGGGTATGGAGGTGTAGGTTTAGGCAATGGTGCCTTAGCCTTTTGCACTACCGGCTTCGGTATGTCAATAATATGATCCCTAGACGGGTTTACCTCCTCTTGAGTCTCTTCCACACTATCATCAATATCAATCCTAACTTCATCATTAGGTTGCACCTCATTGCTCGAGCTCTCTTCTTCTTGCATTACTTGCTCATCATCCACAAGTTGCCTTTGACTTGAGGTGGGTGCATTCCCACCTCTTCCACTTCTTGTAGTAACGGTCATGGCATGCCCCTATTTTTTGTTTCCACCCTTTAGGTTTACTACCGTGTCACTTGGTAGTGCCCCCTTAGGACGAGAATTTAGAGCTTGCGAGATTTTTCCCATTTGAACTTCTAAGTTACGGATTGATGTGTTGTGTGAGGCAAGTTGGGCATCCGAATTGGCATTCTTTTCCATCGTTTGCTTGAACATATTTTCAGTACACCCCATCTCGTTGTTTGAAGAACTTGAACCATCATCAGGATAAGGAGGCGGGTTGTTCGGTTGTTGATAAATTGGGGGCCTTTGAAAGCCTGACCCCCGGTTGCCTTGATTGTTGTTCCATCCTCCTTGATTGTTACCCCTCCCCCCCCTTTCCTTGACTATTTCCACTCCAATTTCCTTGAGTGTTGTTATTTTGCCAATTCCCTTGATTGTATCCATCACTTCAATTTCCTTGGTTGTTAGAATTCCAATTGCCTTGATTGTTTTGAGGTCGCCATTGTTGTTGGTTTGGGCTTTGGAACTTGTTTCTTTGCCCTTGATAGTTGTTCACATATTGCACCTCTTCTACTTGTTCATTATAAGAATCATCTTGATCAAAACCACTATCTTCTTGAACATAATTCTCCACTAAATTTTGCACTTGTGGACCTGTAGTCCTCCTCTTGTTCACCATCATTTCACTCCCTCCATGGCATTGACTTGATTAGAATTTTGCACTTGATTTAGTTGGACCTTTGCTAGTTGCGTCATGGTAGTTGTCAACTCGGCAATGGCTTGCCCATGGTCTTGCAATTATTTCTGAAGGTGAATCATGTTTGGGTCACCTTGTGGAACATTGGCCCGAGATTTTCAAGACGATGACATTTCCGCCATCTCATCTAAAATCTCATGCGCCTCCACATAAGGCGTAGTCATGAAATTCTCACCGACAAGTTGATTCACTACACATTGCTTGGTTGTGTTAATCCCACGATAGAAAGTTTGTTGAATCATATTCTCCGTCATATCGTTGTTGGGACATTCATTAACCATTTTTCTATAACATTCCCATATCCCGTGTAGTGGTTCATCTGGCTCTTGCTTGAATGCCAAAATCTCATCCCGAAGTGTAGCCATGTGCCCCGGAGAGAAGAACTTAGAAATAAACTTTTCCGCCAACTCATCCCAAGTGTGAATGGAATGGTTTGGCAATCATTCCAACCAATCTAAAGCTTCCCCCCATAAAGAGAAGGGAAAAGTCCTTAGCCTCAATGCATCCTCAAAGATATTTGTTTGTTTACTCCCCCAACAAGTATCCACAAACCCCTTCAAATATTTGTACGCATTTTGAGTTGGAGCACCAGTGAAGAAACCCCATTGCTCAAGCAAAGTAAGCATCACATTAATGATTTTAAAGTTTCACGCCCTAATACGGGGAGGGACTATTGTAATTGCATATCCTTCGTTTGGTAATATCGGGTGTGGAGCTGCTCGTGGTAAAGGTGGGTGTGGAGCGGGGACATTTATTTGAGGCACTCGGCCTCTTCTATTGGCTTGAGGTTCAAGAGGAACCTCATCAACTTGATCATCCTCGACTTCCACATCCCCCAAAGGTAAATTTTCGAGCTCATTGTTTGCCATGGTTGTACCTACGATTTCTCAAACAAGTTACTAACACGGAAGGAAAAGAAGATATTCCAAAAACACACCCAAATATATAGCTAACACCGTTTTAACTCCCCGACAACTGCGCCAAAAATGGATGACATCCATAATACACCTCTATAAGAGATATTATACGATCGTATGCAATAATAGTACCCAACAAGAGTCGGGGTCGATTTTCACAGGGAGTTATGAGGGGTGTTAGGAGTATATATCTGAAGCAAGCAAATGGGTTATCTAAGATTGCACTTCCACAACAAGGTTTTGTTTTCTATTTCGATTGTTACTCTAATGAATGCAAGCTAAAGAGGATAGATTATAGTTAAATGTTTTTGAGATTTTTCCAATTGGATTAATGGCCTGGGGCTGTGACCATAACCTAGGTGTTTGCCCAATGGGATAAAGATGTTTATACTTGTTTTATTGATTGGGCTGTATTATAGCTCTCAACTCCACATTACCCACTCAATACCTCTCGATTAGAGAGTGATTTTTCCCAATTGGCATTCTCAAGTCCAAATGGTTATCAACCAAAACAGTTGATAAGAGCTCAAGTTAGGTTCTCACTATCTCTAGTTTGAACCCTTTAATTAGGTTAATCAATCTCTCAATTAACCCAATTCCTTATTAGCTAAGTTAGCCTAGACTAGGTCCTTCTTTCTCAAGTAGAGACTAAGTCAAATAGGCATGAATCAATGTTTGCAACCATTAATTCTAAAATTGAATCATGAACTAAGCTAAATAATCAACACCCAATCATAAACAAGCATAAAATTAATCACCCATAAGATTTACAGACTAGGGTTGGGTCACAACCCTAGTAAATATCTAGCTACTCATAATGGAATTTGAAGAAAATAAAGATGAAGAGCTAATTAAACTCATAATAGAAGATTAAAATGATGAAATCTAATGTTAAAATACTCAAATAAGCTAAAACTTCCTGAAATAGCAAAGAAAAACGGCTACAACAACTGTGTGTTCAAATTTTACTTAATTTTGTGAAACTCGTCTATTTATACAGGGCTGGAAATTGCGGACAAAAAAGCACCTCGGGCAGTTTTGCGGCCGCACAATTCCATGTGCGCTATGCTGATTTCTTCAGTTGGCAGGAAGGTGAGTTCTGCGGCCGATCATTTCTGGACTGCGGTCACGAGGCAGTCTTCCGCGGCCGCAGATTTCAGGATTGCAGCGTCGATGCAATCTTCTGCATCCGCACAATTCTTGTGCGGTCCGCACTTCACAGAGGCTCCTAGACTTGGTCTTTTTGCATACTCTCTGATCTTTGACTCTTAAGCCCAGTTCTACGGCCGCACAGTTCATGTATGGTCCGCACATTGCTAAAAGTCCTGTTGGGTATTCCTTCCTGGTTTGCAGCCGTAGATGGAATTCTGTGGTCCGCAATTTCTTTTGCGGACCACACATTTGTGTTTCTTCGCCCTTTATTACCTTGTGCTTCGGAACACTCCTTTTTTAGTAGGATTTCATCTCGGGAGACCAAACTTTCAGCATTCCTGCAATTTGCACAATTTTATTAGTTTTGGGAACATAAGTCAATACTTTCGGTCTAAGACAAAAGCTAAAAGGTGCTAATAAGCAGTCAAAATCTCCACTTATTAGCTATCTCGAGAACGGCCGCCTCGGTATCTGTGGCCAAGTGGGAAGATGAAGAGACAGCTTACTGAGGAACTGATTTGAAAGTCTTGGCCATCGTGATCTGGAAAATATGAAGATATGAAGATTTGAAGGATAGTTATGAGGGTTTGAAGGAAAAAAGTATGAAGGTTTGAAGGTAGGATGAAGATCTAGGTAGAAACCTAAGAACAGTTATGAAGATTTGAAGATCAAAGGTAAAGGGATGAAGATTTGAAAGAGTTGATAGCCGCTAGAGAATTCGAAGGTAAAAGCTAGGATCGGAAAGTGGAAGAAGAATAAATGGTTGAAGCTTTTATAGGAGAAAATGTAATCCATACGCGACGTTTCACATTCGGAGGCGACCAGCCGATTATTGACACGTGTTCGAAGTCAGAGCGATGCGACTGATGGGACGTTTTGGCTTATTCACCGTCGGTTGTAACGTACAAAGGAAGCAATAGGGGTTTATTTATATTTTTTCATGTTTTGGCGAACCTACTCTCTGAGAAACGAGGGGACTATCTGTATAAGGGTAAAATCGAGGTTAGCATACACCTCGAGTTCCCAGCGAGTCAAACGAAGTATGAAGTATGAATGTATGAGATAGAGACCGAATCTGAGAACTCCTTGAATCTAGGCCGGAATGGAGTGCTCGCCACCGGGCCTGACAAGACAATGCCCCCGAACCCAGAACGAGGTTCAAGACCTCGGAAAGCACTACGGACGATTGCACACGACTAATAGAGGATCGAGATATCTGCACCCTACCGGATATCACAGCGCGGATCTCGCCCAATGTCGGTAGTGTATCAGTGATTGACGTACAAGGAGGATTTTTACCTTTTTTAGAATTGTACTAGGGGTAAAACTCTCCTACTATATAAATGAGAAGTTTCTTATTCAATAGACACATTGTAACACGCATATCAAGGTAATACAAACTTTTTTCTCTGCTTTCTAGCTATTGAAAGATTCTTATTTTAATCATAGTTCTCCATACACATTTGGCTTCGAATCGAGGGTTCTATCGAGGTCAAAACTACTGTTAAGCTTAAATTTGAGCCCGGATTCAACGTCACAACTGGTTTGGTTATTTATTTTATCTTTAATTCGTTTATCTAACATTCTTGATTACTTGTGTTGAATCAATCCATATATCTTTAAAATCGCGTACAAATTTAATTGTTATCCGTTTTAAAGTTTTATACAGAGTAATCAGTTTTTTTAGTGGAGTGTTAGTCCGTCCTAACCTGCGATCCGCTTAGGGCTTGACTGGATTTGCATTTTAAGATCGCTTCAAATGAACGGTACGCTCGTCCTAGGCTTCTAGCCCGTTAAATTCAAAACCCTTTGAAGACTAGTCCAACACATTTTGACAGCTCTATTGGTACGTAACATAAAAATAAAGAATTCATGATAATAATGTATTTCACAACTTATATGTTTGTTAGTTTACATTCAATCATCGTAATTGTTCATGTGACAAATAATTGAAGCTCCTCCTTTCTTGTATGTACATAGTACGGGGTTTAATTTTTCATTTGAAATAAAAGGAGACCATAAACATGGAGCCATGGATTGGTCATGCTACTTTAGCTTCCGACAGACAGAGAAACTAAATTAACGTCCTAGTTCAACGTAGTAGAATTAATATGAACGAGGTACAACATACTTTAATCGAAACTTCTAAGCGGCTTCAGAATTTGCTATTATGAGCCACGTGGGTGTAATGACTTACAGGATGTAACCACATTTAATATAGTAGTCGCCCTAAATTGAATGCTATCTTTCTGACAAAGAGAATTGAATGAATGAAGAAAAAATGCATGTGCATCTTTTTTTACGCGTACTCGTCAGCGCGAATCTAGAATTTGTACTTTATAAATTTGAGATTATACTCTTTTTAAGTTATTAATTTTAAATTAGTAAATAATTTATATGTATTCATTGAATTTTATAATATAAATACAGGATTTATACAAAAGCTATTGAGTTCCGCCGGACCCGTAACCAACACTGTGGCTCCACCCTGCAAGCCGAAGTACTACCATTAAAGTTTATGAATTTTATAGCTATTTCAAATTAATATACAATATTAATTGGCTTCACAATCAATTATTTATAGATATTTAGTATTTTAGTACAAATTAAAAATCTAAGCGAAAAAACTACGGAATTTATCCGAATACATATCTAATACTCTAGCTAGACCCGAGTCATTTGTATCAGTGAAGTTTCTCTATCTCCTTCAGTTTCTGAAAATCTTTGAATCGACGCAACAACCCCTCGTACAGTGTACTGAAAAAAGCAAACATTATTTTAAGTAAATATTGCAACTGCCCAATGGCAATGAATGTGAATATGTAGAATATAGTTTTGCTTCTGTCTATAATTAGAATGGTCCAACATGGAAGACAAGATTGGAACCATGTGCGAGAGGGTCCAAAACTATTTTTAATTTCTGCTGACTTTTTTTGACTTTTTAGCTACTTACATTTTTTAAGCTTTGGTCATTCTGTCAAAAGACGTATTCTTGGGGCAAAAAATATGTTTTTTTAACCGAGCAACTTTAATTTGGTTTTTAAAGTTTTTCAAATACTTCTTTAAACCCAACGGTAAAGTAAAAAAGTGTGTCAGGGTAAAATCAGGGACTGAGTTTTTCCTGATTCCCCGATTAGGAAACAGAGGGGAAGTACGGCTCGACATGATTATAATTAAGGCCCGAGAACTCCTCGTATCGAAACTGAACAATGTATCTAGGATCATACACGATGAAATAACGTATCCAGATCAAGTATAGTTTCTAGACCTCGAAAAACACGGGAAACAATTATGCATGACGAGTAGAAGGCCGTAATATTCACCCTCTATCGGATATTACGGCGTGAATCCCATCCGATATCAGTTGCGGATCAACATTTATCAAAAAAGAAGATTTTTATATTATTTAGACTTGTACTAGGACTAAAATTTTTCTACTATATAAAGGAGTCCGGAACCAAAATATGGCTCTTTTGGACTCAAAGAACCAAAATATTAAAAAAAATAATATAGTGACCAAAATATATATAACGCCCTTTTAAATGGCGCTATACCTTGACGGTCGTTTTCCCGTTAAGATATAGCGCCCTTTTAAAAGGCGCTATAGTTGAACCTGAAAAGAGCGGGAAGGTATACCGCCTTTTTTTAAGACGCTATAGCACCTTTTATAGTATAGCGTCTTAATAAAAGGCGTTATACCCACATAAATATTTGTCCCCTTCCCTTCCCCACCAAACCAGAAACTCCCTCCCCCCCCCCAAAAAAAAACAAAAAAAAAAATAGCGGTCCCCCATTGTCAACGAAAAAAAGCTCAAGTAGAGCCCACCGGTCCCACAAAAAGTATAGATTCTCGATCCCACATCCTAGCTAAGCGTTATCTCGTAGTGGGTTGCTCGTTTCGGCTCCAAATCACCAAATCTTCAACTTTCAAAAACCTTAAATCGAGGTATTCCGACTTAGTTTTTGTTAAAAATCGTATTAGAAATGCATATTAGTTGTTTTTAATGTGCTTTATGTTATTTTGTGATGGTTTTTCGATTTAACTAATTTGTTATTTTTTATTCGGACTATAGTATTAGTGTGCTAAAATAATTAGTAAAATAGAGAAATTATTATTAGTTGTTAAAAAAAATATTAATTAGTTACCTTTTACTATGGTATATGTATTTTCGTGATTGTTTTTTTATTAAATTAATTTGTTGTTGTTATCCGCTTTAGATTATTTATTTGCTAAAAGACTAGTAAAATAGATAAATTATTCGTTTAGTTCCCTGTAGTGGTATCTTGTGGCCTAATGTAGTGCTCGTATTTGTAATGTAGTGTCATTTAGCGTAGTATCTTTGTAGTTATTGAAATTAATCATTTAAGTATCTCTTATACTCAAAAATACGTCAAAAAAACTAATAGTTCAAACACAAACTTTGTCCAATTCTAGTCAACGATCGTAAGAAAATAACATGAGAAAACAATAATATTTCCGGACTAAGTATTATTATATGAATATTTAATAATTAAATTCTGTATAGTTATGAAAATTAATTATTTAATTTTATTATAGTCAAAAATAAGTGAGTCATAAAAAAATATATAATAATAAAACTAACATATAAAATAATAAAACTAGCATATAAATTAATAAAACTAACATATATAATATTAAACTAACATATAAATAATAAACTAACATTTAAAATAATAGACCTATTCAGTGATAAATCAAAAAAATATTCTCATCATGAACACAAGAATTCAGGATATCTTGGTGCTACTGGGCCTCAAATATCGAGCCCGAAACCCATATATGAATATTTAATAGTTAAATCTTGTATAATTATGAAAAATAATTATTTAATTTTATTATAGTAAAAAATAGGTGAGTAACAAACAAACATATAAAATAATAAAATTAACATGTAAAATAATAAAACTAACATATTAAAGTAAAATAATGTAATTAATATTGTTCAATTTATAGCAGCCGACATGGAGGTTTCGCCTTTGCATCCCGGACCTGCCACGCTAGAGCTACCGTTGCTATAGGGCGAGCATAGGTCGTCCTACATATGGGAGGGACAGTTACTGGCCCACACGTTCCGCGCCAGAAGAGTAGACGATATATGGGACTTTCTTAGGGCCCACCTTCTCCATCCCCGTATAGTCAGACGCCTCCAGGATACGGATTTTTATAGGATTGTTGAGATCGGCCGGCTGCAGCTGGATTGTTCGTTGATCACAGCCCTAATAGAGCGGTGGCGACCGGAGACGCGCATATTCCATTAGTCCATTGGCAAGGACACTATCACGCTTCTGGACGTGGAGGTCCCGTATGGGCTGCCCGTTGATGGACACTTTGTTGCTTTGCCGAATGCCATCACAGAGTATACGGGTTTGCAGTACCTGAAAATGCTGCAGCGGCTCACCGGTTTCCAACCACCGGATGAGACTGCATTGATTGGGGCTAGTCATCTGCAGGTGACGCCCATCCGGCAGCATTTGGAGGTGATGCATGCTGACATCACAGAAGATACATCAGAGTTTCATATTCACCGGTACACGAGGTTGCTGCTACTGCTTATGTTTGGAGGGTTTTTGTTCTCGAACACTTCGGGAAACCTAGTTAGCTTGAGATTTCTTTATCATATTGAGCGGCTAGATGATTTACATCATTACAGCTGGGGTGTTGCTGTTCTCGGTTACTTGTACAAGCAGATGTGTCGGGCGAGCATGGGCACCCAGCGAGACATTGCAGGATTTTTGCCGTTGCTGCAGGTGAAAACATAGTCGAATACTCTCTTCATTATAACATGCCTAGTAAAAATATACCTTAAATTTTACATCCACGTTGTATATTAGGGGGTAGCGGAATCAGGTCATGCCGCTGGTCCCAAATATCGATCTGCGCCTCTAGCCATGCCACATATGTCTGGTCAACCCTGGAATGATCATCCCGCTGGTAATGTGTCCTATGCCAAGCGAGCGGCGGCGGTACATGTTGCGGGCGACCAAACTGGCGAAGTACTCGCTCAGTGGCATGATGCTCGGCAATATCGAGACACATCAATGGGACGGAGGAGCTCCACATAATTCGGCCGATCGAGCAATAATCGGGCAAACCAGCTATTAGCTCGTCGTTGTATGGCCTCCAAATGAACTATTAAGTAAAAAGAGGAAACATGAGTATACGCAACACATATAAAGCCAGGCCAAGTAAACTTAGGTATACATTTACTTGTGCGCCCTCCAGCAAATCCAACAAATCCCTGCAATGGGGGAGATTATGTCGAGCCTCGTACTCCCGTCCATATCCTCGCCTATCAATCCACCTCCTAGCTAAAGGGAGAAACAGAGGTGGTGCATCCGGAGCTAAGGGTGGTAAAGATGGCTGCAACTGCAGGAACCACTCCCACGGATGGTGAGCATGAGTATATGGGCTGGTACCGCAGTGCTACCTGACTTTTCGTCGAGAATCCCGTTTATCGTGTTGGCGGTCGATACGTTCCATACGCCGGGAGGCACGAGGCACTGGTATGTTATTTGGTATACTTACTTATAATGTTAACCTAGCGTTTCGTAATTTATATTTTACATGTTGTGCAGGCTATTGGCCTACATCTGTTCCACCGGTTGGGACTGCAGATACAGCAGTATATCGGCGAGGGAGAAGCCGCTTTACACGAGTATGGTCGGCAGGTTACCAATCTGGCTTCCCGGATATTGAGGCGAGCCCGAGATGATGAGTGTTTAGGATACGGGGGTGAGTATTTGGCGCCATAGCAGTACCATCGTGGGCCACCAGTAGAGCCAGAACTTGATCGATGTGGCAGGCGCGCCCAGAGAGGTAGGGATGTCCCACGAGGTCGTGGGGGTCGGCAAGGAGGTAGTCCCCAGCGAGGGGGCGTTGAGGCACCTGTTGAGGATGTTGGAGTTGATCAGCCGGGTGACCACCATGAGCCAGACCATGCTCCTAGAGATATGTCGTCATTCAGCCTTCAGCTTACTCTAGGGACTTCGCAGGTGACCCCGTCAGCTCCATTATTGATCGCGGGCATGGCCATTACGCGACAGGAGTGGGATCAGTATTTTCCTGACCCATCGACCGTTGCTGATGATCGTCCGACACAAGATGTGGATAGTGGGCGTCGGCTGAGTTATGGCTCTTCATCGAGGGATGCTGAGGATCTTTCACAGGCGCTTGTTCGTTTGTATTACTATTATTTATATTTGTTTTTATCTCATTGATTAGTCATAAATAATTAAATATTTTTTAAGGCTTCATCCTCGCCCATCACGGAGGCCATCTTGTGCGATACTGACATGGCTGCGATGGATGATTATATTCAGGAGCCTGACGAGACCATGGTAAGACAATTTAAATTTATGTGACTTAACACGTACATTACTAATACATATTTCATATGCTAAAATATCTTATTATTCTGTAGGTTACTGCTGGACCGACGGCCCCTTCTACTGAGCCTGCCAGTCCTACTGACGATAATACTGCAGCGCATCCTCCGATAAAGAGGCGATGTGATGAGGATGATCCTGATAGTGTAGCCGGACGGGATGGGATGTGCCTTAGGCCAACAGCTGCTTTAAAGCATACAGAATGTGAGACACATTGATTTTTTTTTATTTTATGTACATATGACATTTAGTAAATAATAGCAACAATTTTTATTGTTTACATTATATGAGCATTATGTTTTTATTTCTCCGGTTCTTCGTTACTTTAATACTACAACACAAACACAAACATAGCAACTTAACATAATTTAAATTCAGTACAACTAATGAAAATACATGACACGGGAAACATAAAGATAAAATACAACACTCAACACATACATGTGTTTGTTTAGTCACTACCGCATATTCATGGTGGATGAATGTTATACACTCTTTGATCTTGTACCTTATGGATGCTTTAATGTGTAGAATCAAGACAAGAGAAATCAAGCCAGCATTCAAGTTAAAATGATTCCCACTGAATGTGTCCATTTCACAATTGTGGGTGCCAATGTATTTACCCACAACCCACATATTTGTTTTCTTCTTCCTCGCACGCAGCATCCTATTACAACCCGTAAACCATCTACGGCAGACTACCTTATATACATCTGGAGATGACTCGCGTACCGTGATATCACGACACTCTTTTACGTTATACATTAGCACCGCCCTGGTTAGGCGCGCTTTATCGGGAAAAAGCGTGCCATTTGACAGCACCGTTGCTCTAGATTCATCCCACATCGTTGTCCGAATTTCGTCAATATCCCTTGTGAGGGCATCAACATCCGACATACTTGGCAAATGATCAAGGTAGGGAATCTCCCTTGAATGAAACGGCACGTGGTACTTGTACACTCTTGGTCTAACGGGGGGTGGAGCATGCTCCCTCGTCAAATCAGGTCCAGCATTCTCTTCCTCCTCATCATCACCCTCATCAGGGAAGGGTGTGTCATCTCCAGACTCATCGGCATTTTTGTCATAATCACTATTCTCTTTTTGACTCTGTGTATCTGCCAGATCCCGATTAAATATGTCATCTTCGGGCAATTGAGTAAGGACATGACCTTCAGGATGCTCGTTTTCACTGCACAACCAACAAAATAATGAGTTACTCAAATTGATAAATACGTTACATATAGCTATATCACTTCACTTACAAATCATAATGTGTTAAAATTCCGTGATGGACATTATCCTGTTGGTGATGACTCCCGGATGGACCACCATGATCTAACACACCAGAACTAGGCATATTCTAACTAGGCGTTGGTTCATAACTTGTAAAATTCATATTTGGCCGGTACTCCTTGTGGAATATATGAGTGTTAATACAAATTTAATACAGCAAAAATAAATATCGTAACACAAAGGAAAATTGAAATTTACCACTCGTCTTGTGGATTATACAAACTAGGAGAGAAATTATTTCCTCGCTCCTCATTCACCCGTGGAGGTAAGTTTAGATCAGGCCAAAATCTTTCAGCCGGAACTTGTGCAACCTCATTATTGCGAATGTCTTCAACCTTGACGTACATTTATAACATTTTTATCACAAGAAATTCCCGGTATTCATCCGGAGTCCTCAAAAAATCTCTCAGAGTTTCATCGTCCTCGATGTTAAACATAGCATAACTAGCAACCCCTTGCGGAGTGACAAAGTACAGATATCTTCCAGTTATTTTAAGGTTCACCGAACGTTTGCTCACACTCATTTTTTTTTACATAACAACGATACCAATGTATCGTACTCCATTGTAAGTGGCAACTTAACATGATACTGTGGAGATAAACTATAGGTTACTGAGTTATTCCCCACCACAACCTCACCCCCTCCCCCCCAATATAATGAAACTTTTATTCTTCGCTCTTCAGACATTATGACAAAAGGCAAAACAACTTAACGAAGAAATATTTCAGAAGACTTGAGAATATTTGTGAATGGATAATAATAGTGATTTGATACGAATCTCTATAACACACCATATTTTACGCGCGTTCTTTTAAGTTTTGATTCCAGGTTAGCCTAAGGATGTCAAATTCTTAATCTGCTCACTTGAACGTTAACGCTGAGTCAGGCCATCATGATGAGAATAATAATGTGATGGCTAGCAATGTTGTGCTCATGTCACTCCTAATGGTGTCCCAACCACTGACCCAGTTGATGCTAACTCACAGGCGGCCATCAACATCAATCTACCGACTGATCCTAAAAATAGGATTTGCAGGGGACCCCGGCCAGCGGCTCGAGAGGCGCCCGAAGGTGATGGTGATGGAGTGAACCTGCGGTTGATTTTCGAAATATTGCAGGCTCAGTAAGTGACGATAGCACAGTTGCAGAATAAAAGCCATGCCCCTATCAGGGATGAACAAGTTACTGTAAAACCAGGTGAATTCACGCCCGGGGAAACTTCTGAGGTGATGAAGATTCTCGAAGTAATGATTAAACGGGTGGAGTCAGGCGAGAAAAAGATTGAGGCCAACGATAAGAAGGTGGAAACGTAATACTCCAGGGTTGATCAAATCACGGGAGCGCCTCCGATATTGAAGGGACCTGACTCCAAAACGCTTATTCAGCCCCCCCCCCCTCAAGCGCGACACCAAAGCTAATCCCAAAGAGGTTTCGAATGCCTAACATTCCCAAGTATAATGGGACCACGGATCTAAATGAGTATGTGTAACGGCCCGACCAGTCGTTTTGAGCATTTGCACTTTGCTCGGTAGTTTGAGGGCATGAGTAGCTTCGTATGATGTATTATGACTTGTGTGAACCGTCAGTTTGGGTTTACAGGTTAATCGAAATCGATTCGAAAGAATGAATTTCATGATTTAAGCTTTAAGTTGGAAGAGTTGACCAAGTTTGACTTTTAGTATTTGACATCAGATTGGAGTTTTGATGGTTTCGTTAGGTCCGTATGGTGATTTTGGACTTAGGCGTGTTCCCCGATTTGCATTTGGACATTTCTAAAAGGATTGAACGCTAATTGGCGAAGAGTTAAAAATTTGAAGGTTTGGAAAGTTCATAAGTTTGATCGGAAGTTGACTTTAATGATATAGGATTCAGATTGTGTTCTGAGAATTTGAATAGCTTCGTTAAGTCATTTGGGACTTGTGTGCAAAATTTGAGTTCATTCTGGGTTGATTTGATATGTTTCGGCGCGAGTTTTGGAAGTTGAAAGTTCAAAGTTCATTAATTTTTGAATGGAGGTGCGATTCCTCGTTTTGATGTTGTTACACGTGATTTGAGACCTCGAGTAGGTTCGTGTTATATTATTAGACTAGTTAGTATATTCGTACTGGGTCCCGAATGAATCGGAAGAGTTTCGGACGAGGTTCGGATTTGTTTAGATCAATTTTTGTCTAAGCCTGCTGGTGACAGTATCTGGAGTGATCGCACCTACGGCTGGTTTTGCGCAGGTGTGATTGTCTCAGAAGACACAATGGGTCGCACAAGCAAAAATAGGCTTGGCTGGGAATCATTGCATATGCGTAGGAAGAGGCGCGCACGCGTGTGCGTAGGAGCGAAGGCAGCGATCGCAGAAGCGAGATTTGACTTGGTTTCTGTGGAGCGCGGATGCTGAAGGATTTTCGCAAGTGCGAACCCGCACCTACGCGTGTGTGGTCGCAAAAGCGAAGGCAGTGGAGCCTTGGGCAAACCGCAGGAGCGGAGGATTTCTCGCACCTGCGAGACCATTAGTGCGACCAAATGAGTCACAGGTGCGAAAGTGCTGGGCAGAGTATTAAGTTCAAGAGTTTCGTGATTTTCTTCATTTTGGACATTTCAAGCTCGGGCTTAGGCGATTGTTGAGGGGGATTTCGAAGGGATTCTTGAGGTAAGTCACTTATGGTTATTTTTGTTCACTAATTATGTTTCCCAATTGAATTTCCCGCCTAGTTTGTGTGTTTTTTAGGTGTAATTTTGGGAGTTTGAGACTAGGGATTTGGAGAGTTTAATTTGGGGATTTGAGTGACGATTTGGTGTTGGATTTTGATAAATTTGATATGGTTGGACTCGTGGTTGAATGGCCTTCCGGATTTTGTAACATTTTATTGGATTCCGAGACGTGGGCCCCGAGGGGTTGGCTTTGAGTTGACTTTTGACCTTTTGATTAAGAACTTAGTATTTTCTTATGGAATTGATTTATTTAGCTCGTGTTGATTGTATTGAATTTCTTTTGGCTAGTTTCGAGTCGTCCGGAAGTTGGTACGCGCGAGATGGCATTTTTGGAGCATCGTTTGGCTTGCTCGGTATTTGATTTAGTTTGTTCGAGGTAAGTAATACTTCTAAACTTGGTGTTGAGGGTATGAACCCCTGAATATACGTAATATGTGTTTGGCTTTGAGGTGACGCACATGCTAGGTGATGGGCGTGTGGTCGTACACCGTGTGAATTTTGACTTGGTTATTTCTGTGGTACTATGTAGTTACCTAATCGTATTTATATCTATGAAATCTCTACGTGCCAGAGTAATTGAGCTGAAAGTTATGTTAGGAATCATGCTTAGGCTATATGTTGGTACAGTTAAGACCCACAGAGGTCGCACTACATGTTGAAGTATTTGCTTAATTTCAAATCATGCACTCAGTCACAGTTATTATTTTCATATCCTATCTCAGTCTCTATTGTCATTTAGTGATACATCATATCATCTTTGTTTGGGCTGTTTATCATAATTCGTTTGACCCGAGAGACTGGAGAGATGGATGACTGGGTGATGCCGAGGGCCTGATTATAAGGATGTTTATGGGATCGGGATGCACGCCGCAACATGTTTTATTGATTAATGTCATAATTGGCTCATTATATCGCTTGGGATGAAGGAGCCCCTCCGGGTCTGCACACCCAGAGTGAGCACAGATACCTACTGAGTGTGAGTGTGAGTGCGAGTGCCGAGTGATTGGAAGGATTGAGTGACTGGGAGGACTGAGTGACTGGGAGGACTAAATAAATTGATACTCTGAGAATATGCATATGGTTTATTCACTGTGTTGTATTATATTCGATATGCACACTTGGCATGCATAGAGTTGCATTTTCCTCATGTTGTATGGTATCACGTCATTCATGACTTCTCATACTTATTGACATGTAGGCATAAAGATGTGTTTTCCTCTTGCCATTTGATAATGAAACATTACCTGTTGAAAAGTTTTGGGAAATATCACAGATTTACAAACTTAGTTATATTTTGGTGATTTCAATAAATGATTTGGGATTTCACTTATATACTTGAAAAGCATGCCTATTTATCCGAAATCGTGAACGAGCTGAGCATTTTATCTCTGAGTTACGTCTCTTAGCACTTTGATTATGTTGTCATGAACTGTTGTTGGCTATTAGAGTTGGGCTTTGTTCCAGCTCGTCACTACTTTCAACCTAAGGTTAGGTGTGTTACTTATTGAGTATATGGGGTCGGTTGTACTCATACTACACTTCTGCGCCTTGCATGTAGATGTTGGATCTTGATGTTGCTGCGTACGACGGGAGCTAGATTTGAAGATGTACCTGCGATTCGGTCATAACTGCCTATTTTTCATGGTAGCTTTAGAATTATTAATTTGTTCATGTATATTTCAAACAAATGATGTATTTTATTTCATACCAACTTTGTAAATTCTAAATCTTAGAAGCTCATGATTTCTACTACCAGTCCTTGGGAATTCTTTGTATAATAGTTCGGTTGTATTATCATTTATTCTCTTAATAAATATCATATGAACTGGTTTATTGTTAACTGTCTTACCTAAAGGATTGGGTTAGGTGCCATCACGACCAGTTAGATTTTGGGTTGAGACATTATGTAACCTCCTATACATGCGCGATCAAAGGAAATGACTTGGAAGACGACAAAATTGAGTCGGTGCTGCTAAAAATATTTGGGGAAATCTTATCCAAAGGAATAGTGATATGGTATCACAACATGCCTCCGAATTCTATCGACTCGTTTGATATGTTTGCAGATGCTTTTGTGAAGGCCCATGCCGGAGCCATCAAGATCGAGACCAGGAAGTCTGACCTTTTCAAGGTCAAACAGAGGGATAAAGAGATGCTCAGAGAGTTCGTGTTGAGGTTCCAGATAGAACAGATGGATCTGACACCAGTTGCGACTGATTGGGTTGTTCAGGAATTTACTCAAGGGCTCAACCCCTAAAGTTTCGTGGCCTCTCAATAGCTAAAGCAGAACTTGGTGGAATACCCAGCGGTCACCTGGGCCGACGTACATAACAGATATCAGGGTCGAATACGACGAACTCGGGGCCCCTTTTGGATCTGTTTACCCCATCAGAACTGATGACAAGTCTAAGAGAACCATTTATTAGGAGCCGAGGCCGGTCATAGATCGATATCAGCTATACAACGCGGATCATAGGGGAAGCAGATCTGGGATCCACAGACAAGGAACGCGAAGAGAAATGATTGAGGACCGAGCGGTCGAGGCCTGATGAGAAAGAGCGGGTTTGATAGGTCACTCGGGATTAGGAAGGCACCAAGATTATCAGAGTATAATTTCAATGTTGACGCTGCAAGCATAGTGTCATCCATAGGGTTCATCAAAGAGACTAAGTGGCCCCGATCATTGCGGCCTGACCCTGCCCAGAGAGATCCTAATTTGATGCATAAGTACCACAATACACACAATCATAGAACCAAGATTTCTGACAGTTAAGAGAAAAAGTTGCTCGATTTTTCAACAATGGGCATCTTCGAGAATTCATAAACGAGTGAGCCAAAAACCATTTCAGAAATAGGTACGCCAACAAACAGGTCGAACAAGAGGAGCCTCAACTCGTAATCAATATGATCATTGAGAGATTGATGTCCCCTAAGGGCCGATGATAAAATGCAGTAAAGTTTCTATCACGAGAGAAAAATGCACCCGGGATTATGTCCCGAAATGAGCTATCTCGTTCAGCGACGAGGATGCCGAGAGCATCGAATAGCCTCACAATGATGCACTGGTAATATCTGTACTTATCAATAAATTTAGGGTAAAACATGTGTTGAATAATCCAGGTAGCTCGGCCAACATCATCACATCGAGGGTCGTTGAGCAACTGGGGTTACAGGATCAAATCATACCGACGGTCCGGGTTTTGAATGGATTCAATATGGCATGCGAGACCACGAAACGTGAGAAAACTTTACAAGTAAACACTGCTGGAACCACCCAAGAAACAAACTTCTATGTGATCAAAGGGGATATGAGGTACAACGCCTTGTTCGGAAGGCCGTGGGTTCACAACATGAGAGCAGTGCCTTTGACCTAACACCAGGCGCTAAAATTTCCCACTCCGGGAGGAGTCAGAATGGTCTACGCAGAACATGCGTCTGCAAGGGAAATGTTTGATATCGATGAAATAACCTCGATGCCTGTGATTTCAACATAAAAAAGCGTGGAACCAACCAAAATAGAAGAAAGTAAATAGTAATCAATAATACAAGCCTCAACTAAGCCGTAAAAACAGAAAGAGCACAGAGCGGATGGCGAGGATGATTACAGCGTCCCGAGATCTTTCATAGCACCCATGGCATCGATGCCACCAAATGGACGATCGATGAGTTAGAGTAAGTTATATTGATCGAACCATTACCGGATCGAAAGGTATGCCTGGGCACGGGGTTAACCCCCAAGCTCAGGAAAATATTAATTGATTTTCTTAAAGTTAACTCTAATTGTTTTACCTAGTCCCATCTAGACATGACAGGGATCCTGCTAGAGGTAACCACTCACAATTTGAGCTTGAATCAGAAGTTCCATCCAGTTAAACAGAAAATAAGGCCACAGTCTGAGATCAAACACGCATTCGTCAAGGACAAGGTATCTAAACTTCTGAAAATAGGTTCCATCCGGGAAGTTAAATAAGTGGATTGCTTAGCAAATGTAGTAGTCATGCCTAAAAAGGGAAATAAACTTAGAATGTGTCTAGACTATATGGATATAAACAAGGCGTGTCCAAAGGATTATTTCCATTTGCCTAACATCGATCGAATAATCGACACAATAGCCGGACATGAGACACTTAGTTTTCTCAATGACAACGCATGTGTGATGACCCGATAGGTCATCTAGAGTTTTAAACCTTAATTCTATATTTTGAAGCCTCCAATAGCTTCTTTAAGCATTTATAGATATGCGTGCGCAGTCCTGATATTTTTCCGAAAGGCTTTTATGTTAAAAATGAAAAAGTATGAAATTTTGCCTTAAAAATCTTTTTGAGTTGATTTCGGTCAACATTTTGAGAAAACGGACCCGGATCTGTATTTTGACGATGCCGGTGGGGTGCGCATCGTGATTTGGGATCTGAGCGTATTCCCAGAATCAAATTCGGAGGTCTTATGCTCGAGTTATCGCTTTTTGTCGAAATTTTAAAGTTTAAAGGCTTAATGAATCTAAGGTTTGACCAGTGTTTGAATTTGTTGATACCGGGTCCATATTTTAGTTTTTAAACTCGGTATAGGTCAATTATTATATTTATGACTTGTCTATCAAATTTGGTGAGAAACGAAGTTGGTTTGACGTGATTCAGACGTCCGGTTGTTAAAATAGAAATTCTAAAGTTTTCTTGAAATTTTTTTTGATTTGGTGTCTGATTCATAGTTCTAGGCATTATTTTGGTGTTTTGATCGTGCAAGCGAGTTCGTATCAGGTTTTTGGACTTGTGTGCATATTTGGTTTGGATCCCCTAGGGCTCGGGTGAGTTTCGGATAGCCTACGGATCTTTTGAACTTACAAAGTTTGTTGGTTTTTTACTTATGTTGGTTTCTGCTGTTTCCTTCTTCGCGGTTGAAATACACTCCCGCGATTGCGAAGGTTAAAATGGGTTGGGGAGATTTTGTTCTACGCGAATGCGAAACCTTGGTAGCGAATGCGGAGCATTGGGGGGCCTGTTATACGCGAAAGTAGCCAGTCAATCGCGAATGCGTAGTGAAATACAGGTGGGGGCTGGGAGTTGACCAATACTCTCCGCGAACGCAGCACAAGGCTAGCAAACGCGTAGGCTGGTGGGTGTAAGCCTTCGCGAACGCGAAGGCTATTTGACCTGCTGCTTCGGGATCGCGTCAGGCCCTCTGTGAATGCGAAGAAGGCCTCACGCCGAGTGATTAAAAATATACCAAAAAACATGATTCTTTCATTTTTTCATAAACTCTCTATTAGAGCTCGGGCTAGAGGCGGTTTTTAAGAGAAACCTCAACATCTATTCATAGGTTTGTACAATTTAACTCATTTGCTTCCATTTCTAACATCACCCATTAATTTTTAGCTCTAATCTTTGTTCTTCCATCGTAGAAAACTAGGAATTTAGGAAGAATTGAGGATTTTTGCAAATTAGGGATTTAGACCTCAAATTGAGGTCGGATTCCGAAATTAATTACATAATCGGGCTCAGGGGTGAATGAGAAATGAATTTTGCTCCGAACCTCTAGTTTTGACCAAGCAGACCCGGGGTCAATTTTTGCCTTTATGAGAAAAAGTGTGAAAATTCTAAATTTATGCATTGTAATTGATTCCTTTAGCAATATTTGACATTATTGAGTCAATTGTTGTTAGATACGAGTGGTTTGGAAACGGATTCTAGGGGAAAGGCTCCGGTAGAGCTTTGAGTTGACTATTGGAGCGAGATAAATATCGTGGTTAACCTTGACTCGATGGATTAGTACTTGTTTGCCTATTTGCTACTTGTCTAAATATTGGATACAACGTATATGTGAAGTGACAAGTACTTATGCGTTGTTGTTGGGTTAAAGCATGCGGGTGGGACTTATTCCTTGTAATTTATTTCTTTCTTTGATCTTAATATCCATGCTTAGACTAGTTAATTACTAAATTGATTGTTCTTTCCGCACTTATGGACTATCTGTGATAATTGAGCATTATTTATGAAGTAAAGATTGTTATAGTGGAACCATTGTTGACATAAGACTTGATCTTGCTTATTCTATCTCCCTATTGTTATATGTTCATTGTTACATGGTAAGGGAGAGTGTTAATGCACGAAAGATGATGTCGTGCCGTATTTGAGTATTAATGCATGAAGGGTGATGTCGTGCCATATTTGAGAGTTAATGCATGAAGGGTGATGTCGTGCCGTATCTATTGTTCATGATGAAATTGAGAGTAAAAGCATGAAGGGTGATGCCGTGCCATATTTTTCATTTTATGGTGAGATTGAGAGTAAAAGCACAAAGGTTGATGTCGTGCTCTTATTACTGTTTCATAGTGAGGCTGAGAGTAAAAGCACGAAGGGTGATGCCGTACAGTTTTATTCATTATACTTGTTCATATTGTTGATTGAAGGCTTATTAACCGATTCTTGTTATTATTCCCTGCTGTAGTTACCGTATCTTGTACCCCTTTCGCATGTCCCCTCCCTCTAATACATTTTAATTCTTTATTTGTTGTTATTTTATATGTATATTTCCGTTTGTACATGTTTATTAACGTGAGTGTCTTGTCATAGCATGGTCACGACCTCGTCGAGGTTAGGCTCGACACTTACGGAGAACATTGTGTCGGTTGTACTCATGCTACACTCTGCACTTCTTGTGCAGATTTTGGTACTGGTCCCATCTGTCTGTGAGGCATATCAGCTCGGATTGGTATTCAGAGACTCGAGGTAGATCTGCTGGCGTCCGCAGACCTTGATGTCCTCTTCCATTTCTCGTATTTACTGTTCTTTTCATCCGAGATAGTTATATTTATTTCAAACCCTATTTTGTAGAGATTCTAGAAGCTCGTAAACTTGTGACTCCAGATCCGGTTTGAACTTAGATATTATTGGTTTTATGTCATTTGTACTCTGTTTTAGTTTCTCTTCAGCTTAATTGTTTTACTTAATTATATTGATTAAATATTGGCTTAAAGATCCTCTAACGTTGGCTTTCCTAGCAAGTGAAATGTTAGGCGCCATCACGGCCCCGAAGGTGGAAATTCCGGGTAGTGAC
Organism: Nicotiana tabacum; assembly: GCF_000715075.1. Taxonomy (NCBI): domain Eukaryota; kingdom Viridiplantae; phylum Streptophyta; class Magnoliopsida; order Solanales; family Solanaceae; genus Nicotiana; species Nicotiana tabacum. The sequence goes on from NC_134091.1 coordinate 13,098,427, forward strand.
AAATTGGTATCAGAGGAGTGGGGGCCAGCCTCGATGTTATGCTTTTCCAGCCAGGCCTGAGGCTGAGTCATCTGACGCTGTTATCACAGGTATTGTTTCAATTTGCCATAGGGATGCTTCAGTTCTATTTGATCCGGGATCTACTTATTCCTACGTAACATCATATTTTGCTTCATATCTGGCTGTGCCTCGTGATTCTTTGAGTGCTCCTGTGTATGTGTCCACACCTGTGGAAGATTCTATTGTTGTAAATCGTGTCTATATTTCGTGTGTGGTTACTATTGGGAGTCTTGAGACTAAAGTGGATCTCCTACTTCTCAGTATGGTAGATTTTGATGTTATCTTGGGTATGGATTGGTTGTCACCTTATCATGCTATATTGGATTGTCACGCCAAGACGTTGACCTTAGCCTTGTCGGGGTTGCCTCGATTAGAATGGAGGGGGACTCCTGGCCATTCTACCATCAGTGTTATCTCTTATGTGAAGGCTCGGCATATGGTCGAGAAGGGGTGTCTAGATTATTTGGCTTATGTCTGCGATTCTAGTGCGGAGGTTCCTTCCATGGATTCAGTACCAGTTGTCCGTGAGTTTCCAGAGGTGTTTCCTACAGATCTGCCGGGGATGCCACCCAACAGAGTTATTGAATTCTGTATTGATTTGGCTCTGGGCACTTAGCCTATTTCTATTCCGCCATACCATATGGCCCCGCCAAAGTTGAAATAATTGAAGGAGTAGTTGCAATATTTGCTTGATAAGGGCTTTATTAGACCTAGTGTCTCGCCCTGGGGTGCGCCTGTATTGTTCGTGAAGAAGAAGGATGGGTCGATGAGGATATGCATAGAGTATCGACAGTTGAACAAATTCAACATCAAGAACAAGTATCCATTGCCGAGGATTGATGACTTATTTGATCAGCTTTAGGGTGCCAAGGTGTTTTCGAAGAATGATTTGAGGTCTCGCGACCATCAGTTGAGGATTAGGGCATCCGATATCCCTAAGACAGCTTTTCGGACTCGATATGGGAATTATGAGTTTCTAGTGATGTCATTTGGGCTGACAAATGCCCCAGCAGCATTTATGGATTTGATGAACCGGGTGTTCAAGCCCTATCTGGATTCTTTCGTGATTGTGTTTATTGATGATATCTTTATCTACTCCCGCAGTCGAGAAGAGCACGAGCAACATCTTCGGATTGTACTTCAGACTCTGAGGGATAGCCAAATGTATGCCATGTTTTAAAAGTGCGAGTTTTGGATGGACTCAGTCGCTTTCTTGGGGCACGTAGTATCAGCAGAGGGCATTCAGGTGGATCCTAAGAAGACTGAGGCAGTGTAGAATTGACCTAGACCCACTTCAGCTACGGAGATCCAGAGTTTCTTGGGTTTGGCGGGTTATTACCGTCGGTTTGTGAAGGGGTTTTCGTCTATAGCAGCCCCATTGACGAGATTGACCCAGAAGGGTGCCCCGTTCAGATGGTCAAACGAGTGTTAGGTGAGCTTCCAGAATCTCAAGACTACTTTGACTACATCGTCGGTGTTGGTGTTGCCCACAGGTTCAGGATCTTATATGGTATATTGTGATACATCTCGAGTTGGGCTCAAAGCAATATTGATGCAGGATGGCAGGGTGATCGCATATGCATCGCGGCAGTTGAAGGTCTATGAGAAAAATTACCCTATTCACGATCTAGAGCTGGCAGCCATTATTCATGCGCTGAAGATCTGGAGGCATTACCTTTACGGCGTGTCGTGCGAGGTTTTCACGGATCATCGGAGTCTACAGTATTTGTTCACACAAAAGGATATCAATTTGAGGCAGAGGAGGTGGTTGGAGCTATTGAAAGACTGTGATATCACCATCTTGTATCATCCCAGGAAGGCCAATGTGGTGACCGATGCCTTGAGTAAAAAGGCAGTGAGTATGGGCAGCCTTGTGTACATTCCAGTCGGGGAGAGACCGCTTGCATCAGATGTTAAGGCTTTGGCTAATCAGTTCGTGAGATTGGATATTTCAGAGCCCAGACGTGTTCTAGCTTGTACAGGCGCTCGGTCTTCTTTGTTTGAGCTCATCAGGGAGCGGCAGTATGATGACCCTCATTTACTTGTCCATAGGGACATAGTGCTGCACGGTGGTGCCAAGCAAGTTACGGTTGGAGATGATGGAGTTTTAAGGATATAGGGTCGTATTTGTGTGCCTACTGTAGATGGGCTTCGTGAGTTGATTCTTGAGGAAGCCCATCATTCCCGGTATTCTATTCATCCAGTTGCCGCCAAAATGTATCAAGATTTGCGGCAACATTATTGGTGGAGGAGAATGAAGAAGGATATAGTTGCTTATGTAGCTCGGTGTTTAAATTGTTATCAAGTAAAGTGTGAGCATGTGGTTTGCTTCAGAAGTTAGAGATTCCTGAGTGGAAGTGGGAGCGTATCACTATGAAATTTTTTGTTGGACTCCCACAAACTCAGCGGAAGTTCGATGCGGTATGGGTTATTGTGGACAGGCAGACCAAGTCAGTGCATTTGATTCCTATGGTGGTAACCTATTCGTTAGAGTGGTTGGTTGAGATTTACATCCACGAGATCATCCGTCTTCAAGGTGTGCCCATATCTATAATTTCGGATCGAGGTACGCAGTTCACCTCACACTTCTGGAGAGCGAGCATGAGGTGGACACTCAGGTTGAGCTGAGCACAGCATTTCATCCTCAGACGGGCGGACAGTCAGAGCGCACTATTCACATATTGGAGGATATGCTCCGTGCTTGTGTTATAGATTCCGGGGGTTCTTGGGATCAGTTCTTGTCACTTGCCGAGTTTGCCTATAACAACAGCTACTAGTCGAGTATTCAGATGGCTCCCTACAAGGCATTATATGGGAGGCGGTACCGATCGCCATTTGGATGGTTCGAGATGGGGGAGGCTCGATTGTTGGGTACAGATTTGGTATAGGATGCCTTGGGTAAGGTCAAGATTATTCAGGATTGATTTCGCACAGCTGAGTCTAGGAAGAAATTTATACCGGCCGTAGAGTTTGTGATGTGGCATTCATGGTCGAAGAGAGAGTATTGCTCCGGGTTTCACCCATGAAGGGTGTGCTGAGGTTCGGAAAGAAGGGCAAGTTATCCCTAGGTACATAGGACCCTTTGAGATTCTGGAGAGAATGGGTGAGATGGCGTACAGGCTCGTATTGCCACCTAGTTTATCAACAGTCCATCCAGTGTTCCATGTGTACATTCGCTGGAAGTATCACGCTGATCCATCCCATGTGTTAGACTTCAGCTCAGTCCAATTGGACAAGGATTTGACTTATGAGGAGGAGCCGATGGCTATTCTAGCCCGACAGGTTCGACAGTTGAGATCTAAGAGTTATCCTTCAGTTCGAGTGCACTGGAGAGGTCAGCTCGTCGAGGCAGCTACTTGGGAGTCTGAGTCGGACATGCGGAGTAGATATCCACACCTTTTCACCAGCCCAGGTACATTTTATGTCCGTTCGAGGATGAACGGTTGTTTAAGAGGTGGAGAATGTGATGCCCCGATAGGTCATCTAGAGTTTTAAACCTTAATTATGTGTTTCGAAGCCTCTAATAGCTTCTCTAAGCATTCCTCGATTTGTGTGTGCAGTCCGGGTATTTTTCTGAAAGGCTTTTATGTTAAAAATTGATAAAGTATGAAATTTTCCTTTAATATTCCTTAGAGTTAACTTCGGTCAACATTTTAAGCAAATTGACCCGGATCCGTGTTTTGACGGTGCCGGTAGGTCCGTATCGTGATTTGGGACCTGGGCGTATGCCCGAAATCGAATTCAGAGGTCTTAAGCTCGAGTTATCGCTTTTTGTCAAAATTCTGAAGTTTAAAGGCTTAATGAATCTAAGGTTTGACCAATGTTTGACTTTGTTGATACCGGGTCCATATTTTAGTTTCGGAAATCAGTATAGGTCCATTACTATATTTATGACTTGTCTGTCAAATTTGGTGAGAAATAGAGTTGGTTTGTACGTGATTCGGACGCCCGGTTGGTAAAATAGAAATTCTAAAGTTTTCTTGAAAATTTTATTTGATTTGGTGTCCGATTCATAGTACTAGGCGTTATTTTGGTGTTTTGATCACGCGAGCGAGTTCGTATCAGGTTTTTGGACTTGTGTGCATATTTGGTTTGGATCCCCGAGGGCTCGGGTGAGTTTCGGATAGCCTACAGACCTTTTGAACTTAGAAAGTTTGCTGGTTTTTCACTTCTGCTAGTTTCTAGTGTTTCCTTCTTCGCGGTCGCGAATATACTCCCGCGATCGCGAAGGGTAAAATGGGTTGGGGGAGATTTTGTTCTACGCTAACTCGAAACCTTGGTCGCGAATGCGGAGCATTGGGAGGCCTGCTCTACGAGAACGCGACCAGTAAATCGCGAACGCGTAGTGAAATAGAGGTGGGGGCTGGGAGTTGACCAATACTCTTCGTGAACGCGTAGGCTGGTAGGTGTAAGCCTTCGCGAACGAGAAGGGTATTTCGCGAACGCGCAAGCTATTTGAGCCGCTGCTTCGCGATCGCGTTAGGCCCTTCGCGAACGTGAAGAAGGCCTGACACCCAGTGATTAAAAACAGACCAAAAAATGGGATTCTTTCATTTATTTTCATAAGCTCTACATTAGAGCTCGGCCTAGAGGCGATTTTTAAGAGAAAACTCAACATCAATTCATAGGTTTGTATACTTTAACTCATTTTCTTCCATTTCTAACATCACCCATTAATTTCTAGCCTTAATATTTGTTGGATTTAGGAAGAATTGAGGGTTTTTGCACATTAGGGATTTAGACCTCAAATTGAGGTAAGATTCCGAAACTAATTACATAATCGGACTCGGAGGTAAATGGAAAAATAGATTTTTGTCCGAACCTCAAGTTTTGACCAAGCGGGCCCTGGGTCGGTTTTTTGACTTTTTGGGGAAAAGGGTAGAAATTCTAAATTTATGCATTGTAATTGATTCCTTTAGCAATATTTGACATTATTGAGTCAATTGTGGTTAGATATGAGTGGTTTGGAGACAGATTCTAGGGGAAAGGCTCCGGTAGAGCTTTGAGTCAACTTTTGGAGCGAGGTAAGTATCGTGGTTAACCTTGACTCGAGAGATTAGTACTTGTTTGCCTATTTGCTACTTGTCTAAATATTGGATACAACGTATATGTTAGGTGACGAGTATTTATGTGTTGTTGTTGGGTTAAAGCATGCGGGTGGGACTTGTTCCTTGTAATTTATTTACTTCTTTGATCTTAATATACATGCTTAGAATAGTTAATTACTAAATTGATTGTTCTTTCCACACTTATGGACTATCTGTGATAATTGAGCATTGTTTATGAAGTAAAGATTGGTATAGTGGAACCATTGTTGACATAAGACTTGATCTTGCTTATTCTATCTCCCTGTTGTTATATGTTCATTGTTACATGGTAAGGGAGAATGTTAATGCACGAAGGGTGATGTCGTACCGTATTTGAGTGTTTATGCACGAAGGGTGATGTCGTATCATATTTGAGAGTTAATGTACGAAGGATGATGTCGTGTCATATCTATTGTTCATGATGAAATTGAGAGTAAAAGCACGAAGGGTGATGCCGTGCCGTATTATTTATTTTATGGTGAGATTGAGAGTAAAAGCACGAAGGGTGATGCAGTGCCCTTATTACTGTTTCATGGTGAGGCTGAGAGTAAAAGCATGAAGGGTGATGCCGTACAGTTTTATTCATTATGCTTGTTTATTTTGTTGATTGAAGGCTTATTGACTGATTCTTGTTATTATTCCCTGCGGTAGTTACTATATCTTGTACCCATTTCGCATGTCCCCTCCCACTAGTACTTCTTAATTGTTTATTTGTTGTTATTTTATACGTATATTTCCATCTGTACATGTTTATTTACGTGGGTTTCCTATCATAGCCTCGTCACTACCTCGTCGAGGTTAGGCTCGATACTTAGGGAGTACATTGGGTCGGTTATACTCATGCTACACTCTGCACATCTTGTGCAGATTTTGGTACTGGTCCCAGCTGTCCGTGAGGCGTATCAGCTCGGATTGGCATTCGGAGACTCGAGGTAGATCTGGTGGCATCCACAAACCTTGAAGTCCCCTTCCATTTCCCCTATTTACTGTTCGTTTCATTTGAGACAGTTGTATTTATTTCAAACCCTATTTTGTAGAGATTCTAGAAGTTCGTGAACTTGTGACTCCAGATCCGGGTTGTACTTTAGATATTATTGGTTTTATGTCATTTGTACTCCGATTTAGTTTCTCTTCGGCTTAATTGGTTTTACTTAATTAAGTTGATTAAAAATTAGCTTAAAGATCCTCTAACGTTGGCTTGCCTAGCAAGTGAAATGTTAGGCACCATCACGGCCCTGAAGGTAAAAATTTCGGGTCGTGTCATCCGGGTACACCAAATTCGGATAGACCCATGCGATCAAGAAAATACTTTTTTCATAACCAAGTTCTGCACCTATTTCTATAACGTAATGTCGATTGGATTAAAAACTGTCGGTGCCACATACCAACGCCAATTAACCGGATGTTCGAAGAACAAATAGGGAAATCAATGGAAGTTTATCTTTACGATATGTTGGTTAAGTCCCTGCGAGCAGAGGACCATTTAAAATATTTGCAGGAAACCTTCGACTTATTGAGAAAGTACAACATGAAGCTAATCCCGGAGAAGTGCGCATTTGGGGTCAGCTCGGGCAAGTTACTCGGATTCATGGTATCCAATCGGGAAATAGAGATCAACCCATACAAAATAAAGGCCATAGAGGACTTCACCGTAGCGGACAACATCAAGGCAGTAAAAATACTGACCGGACAGATAGCTGCATTGGGCCGGTTCATCTCGAGCCCTCCTTGTTGCACACTCCGAAGGCGGACGAACAGTTATACCTTTACTTGGTGGTTTCTGAGGTGGCGGTAAGTGGTGTCCTAGTCCGGGAAGAAGAAGGTACATAATTTCCTATTCATTATGTCAATAGAACCCTAGACGATGCCGAAACAAGGTATCCTCACCTAGAAAAATTAGCGTTCGCCTTACTAAGCGCTTCTAGGAAATTAAAACCTTACTTTCAATGCCACCCCATATGTATCATGGCCTCTTATCCACTAAGGAATGTCATGCACAAACCCGAGCTCTCAGGCCGATTGGCAAAATGGGCCGTAAAAATTAGCGGATATGATATCGAATATATAAACCTCGGACCACCATAAAATCTCAGATTTGGGTGGATTTTGAGGCTTACTTCACGCCGGCTTTGATACCTGAGGTCGAAAAGGAGTTACTGCTCACTTCGTATATTAACTCAAGGATCTGGACTTTACTCATAGACGGTGCCTCCAACGCGAAGGGATTCGGGCTTGGTATCGTATTGAATCCACCTACAAGAAATGTAATTAGGCAATCTATTAGAACTGTTAAATTGACTAACAACGAGGCTGAGTATGAGGCTATGATTGCAGGCCTAGAACTTGCTAAGAGCCTCGAGGCCAAAGTGATCAAAGGCAAATGTGACTCCCTGTTCGTCATAAATCAGGCCAACGGAACGTTCGAAGTAAAAGAGGAACATATGTGGAGGTACTTGGGCATGTCGTATGTGACCTTACACCAATTCAAGGAATGCACTCTACAGCACGTGCCTCGGGATAAAAATAGTGAGGACGGTGCACTGGACAACTTGGGGTCATTTGTTGACTCTGTTGAATTTGATTCGGGGGCAATGGTACAACTGTTGAACTCGGTGGTAGAAGAAGGTCACATCCAGGTAAACTCGACAAACTTGACTTGGGATTGGAGAAACAAATACATAGACTACTTGAAGACGAGAAAATTGCCATCGGATCCCAAGAAATCAAAAGCCTTGCGCACCCAAGCTGCCAGGTTGAGCTTAGTCGAGGGAAAATTGTTCAGAAGATTCTTCTCCATCCCACTAGCTAGATGCTTGGGTCCGGGAGAGACTGAATACGCTATGAGAGAGGTCCACGAGGGCACTTGCAGGAACCACTCGGGGGCATAATTCCTGTTTTGGAAGTTAATCAAAGTCGGTTACTACTGGAATAAAATGGTGAAAGATGCGAAAGACTTCGTACGAAAATGCAACGAGTGTCAAAGACACGCCCTAATGATTTATCAATCGGGAGGGGAGCTTCACCCGGTCCTGTCACCATGGTTGTTTATAAAATAGGAAATGGACATCGTCGGCCCCCTGCCTTGGGTGCCCGGTAAATCCCAATACATACTACTCATGACCGATTACTTTTCTAAGTGGGTCGAAGCTTAAGGGTTCGAGAAGGTACGAGAGAAAGAGGTCATCGACTTTATCTAGGATCACATAATATGTCGATTTGGGATACCGACTGAGATTGTTTGTGATAACAGAAAATAATTCGTCAGCAGTAAGGTAAGTAAGTTTTTCGAAGACCACAATCAAAAAGATATTATCAACACTTTACCACCCTAGTGGGAATGGACAAGCAGAATCAACGAATAAAATTGTATTCCAAAACTTGAAAAAGAGACTGACTGATTTAAAAGAAAGGTGGAAGGAAATCATGTCCGAAGTCTTGTGGGCATATCGAACGACTTCTAAGTAAAGTACCAGAGCGACAATGTTTTCTCTAGTCTACGGCGCGGAAGCTTTGATCCTGATCGGGGTGGGAGAACCGAGCCTCAGGTTCCAATATGCTACCGAAATGTCAAACGACGAGGCCAAAACCAAGAGTATGGACTTATTGGATGAAAGGCGGGAAACCTCACTAGTCAGGTTGGCTGCCCAAAAGCAGCAAGTAGGAAGGTACTACAACCGAAGAGCTAACCTTCGACATTTTCAAGCCGGGGACTTGGTGTTAAAGAAAGTAACGCTACACACAAGGAACCCAAGCGATGGGAAACTAGGCCTGAATTTGGAAGGATCGTATAGAATTGAAGGAATAACTGGTAAAGGTTCATATAAACTCGAGTCAGGAAACGGTGTACCACTACCGAACAACTGGAACGTGACACACTTAAAACGGTACTACTCCTAAGGTACAAGCACAATTCCCTTTTGAAATTTATTATATTACATACTAACTTGGGAAGGTACTCGGCCGGGGGCAAATGAGATTATTAGGTCTAAAAGTACGTGTTGTACTCTTTTTCCCTTGAACCATTTTTTTTTCGAAATGGGTTTTACGACAAGATTTTTAACGAGACAATAGTAAAACGTGTTGCTTTAGTTTTGAAGGTCGGCCTAAAGCCGGAGTGGCTGATCACCTATACCAGATCAAGTACTGGGGCCATTACCCCCCTAAGTTAGGATCCTTAGAAAGTGTTATTACTTAATATGAAAATCCAAGGCTTGGTAATTAGAATTCGTTGTAAGGGTCAAACGGTCAAACGAACCGTACCCATGCAGCCTAATCTTGTCACAGTATAAGGATTACGTGTCTCCAATTATGTACTCTACATACAAAATAATGAAAGAAATCTTTTCTTTCTTTATATTTTATCACTACGCATTCCGCACCATCGATGCATCCGTTGAATTACTTAGAACGGATAACAGATCCTAAATCATAGAGCCCATGGGCTAACCCGACTCGGGGACTGTAGTCCTATAAATCGGACGGCCCAGGCTATCGAATCCTTGAGGCACCTAGCCTATTAGGTAGAGCCCGAACATGAAAGGCTATGGCCAACCTAATACGGCTCGGAGACGTCCGAGTCCGTACACAAAAAGTAAGGCCCTTACATATGATTAAAACCTATTAAAGGGTTCCCTCGGAAAAACACTGTTGTGCATAACTAAAACACTCAAGTATCTTAAAGGCCTTCATTTTTTATCGAAATTTCGAAGCCACGAATAACTCGGAGTTAACATCGAAATCGGGCCTCATTCGGGCTTTCAGAGAACAGATGCTCCAGATTACGTCTAATTCTATGCTAAGGCATTAAGGATGATCCACAAATAAAAAATTACAAATATATGTTAAAAGGTAAAAGACACAACATTGCCGAAGGAAAATGTTTATATATTCCAAAAAATATTTACAAAGACACGATAAAACGGCCTAAAAAAAAGAAAATATACAGAAGAAAACAAAAAGAAGCTAAGGCATCTACGCTTAATCTTCACCGGTGCTCGACTCGACATTGGAACCTTTGGGCTCATAAAGCTCTTTTACATCTGCCTCAAGCCTCTTGGCCTCTTCAATCTCGGTCGAAAGATCAAATCCCCGGGCGTGGATATCCTCGAGGGTCTCCCTCCAGGATAACTGCTTTACATATTTGGCCTTCATTATTAAACGGGCCTCGGCTATCCCCACATCAGTTTTATACTAGGCCAACAATTCATCGACCTCGGAGGAATCAATCGAGGTTGCCTCTAACTTGGACTTCAGTGCAGTATGTTCCCGGCTGAAGTCATCATGTTTCGAGACGGTTGAATCCAGTTGTTCCCAAAGTTCGTCATTTAGCCGAGACCACTTGTCGACCTAATCCTTTTTCACCTGGAGCTAGTCCTTGAGTGACGCCAACTCTTCTTTTTGTAGCCTTCTTTTCCGAGGCTAGAAGGTCCATCCTGCTCCTCAGTGTCTCGGCCGAAATGTTGAGCTCGTTCATCTCAGCCCGGAGTTGGCCAATTAGGTCTATCTTCTCTTGGACCTGTGAGGTTGCGTCGTTAGTCACCATGCGTAACTTCTCATTTTAAACCTAAAAATCCTTACCTTCTCGACCAGATCGGCGTTCTACCATTTCACGGACAGAGCCTCATTTTGAGCTTTTTCCACCTCGGCCCGAAGAATAGGGAGGTCCTTGAGGTCCTCGTCCTTTTTCTCACTAAGAACCTGATACATGTCTTTCTACCGGACTTGATCTTTGAGCTCAAACTCGAGCTGACTGACTTCCATTCCAATGGATGAGCATGATCAACCACCATTTGAAAATTTGGGGACTGTAGAGACGAAGTAGGTGGTCGATGGTAAATCGAGGTGCTTCGGTGTTGTTGACAAAATGGCGGAGGAGGATTACGATCCTCCAAAAGGACTGGTGAATCTGCCCGAGGTAGACCTCGTACCTTATGCAAAAGCTGAAGATTATAGGGTCTACCGGGGCAAGCGTGAAGGGATAAGTGTAAGCACTTAGATACCCCTTCATGTGAGTTGTAATGTCCTCATTGGGACCGGGGACGGCCACTTCCTTGCCCTTCAAGTTGCAGTCGAATTGTAGCGAGCGTATCCTCAGTAACAGAGCATATGTACCTCCATACCCCCTTCGTATCGGTCTAGTTGATTGGAGGCTTTCTGGGCTTTGAAGTCGTTCTCAATAGAGCCCCCCCCCCCAGATATGAAGCTATTCAGGGGAGGTTCCAGGGCCACTTCATGCATGGTCACCTCGGCATCCGTGGCCAGGTTGGAAGTTAAAGGGACGGTCTGTTGAGGCACAGATTTGGAGGTCTTTGCCATCGGATTTTGAAAAATCTATAGATTTGAAGATAAGGATGAAGGTAAGAAGGTCAAGTTTGAAGGTTTGAAGAAGGAGTATGAAGATTTAAATATGAAAATATGAACTTCTTGAAAATAATGTATGAAGGTTTGAAGGGGTTAGGAATAAGTGAAGAGTTTGAGGGTAAATTAAGGAGCTTTGAAATCGTAAAGTAAAAAAGTGAAAAAGGGATCGAAGCTTTTATAGAGAAGGGGTAATCAATGCATGACGTTTCACATTCGGGGACGGTCAATTAGCGGTTGACACGTCCGAAGTCAGAACAGCGTGACTTATGAGACGTTTCACTGACCCATCAAATCGGTTGTCGCGTATGGAAGAAGGAACCGGGGTTAATCTATCGCTTCATGTCGCTTTGATAAATCTACTTTCCGAGAAACGAGTGGACTATTTGTGTATGGGTAAAATCGGGGGCAGAGTTTTCCCCGATTCCCCAATGAGGAAACAGAGGGGAAGCACGGCTCAACATGATTATAATCAAGGCCCGAGGACCCCTCGTATCGAAACTCGGGAAGAATGAACGATGCATTTGGGATCAGGCACAGTGAAATAACGGACTTAGACCAAGTATAGTTTCTAGACATCGGGAAACACGGGAAACGGTTATGCATGACAAGTAGAAGGCCGTAATATTCACCCTCTACCGGATATTACGGTGCGAATCTCGTCTGATATCAGTTGTGGATCAATATTTACCGGGAAAAAAAAAAGATTTTTAACTTATTTAGACTTGTATTAGGACTAAAATTCTCCTACTATATAAAAGAGAAAGATTCTTTTACTTGGACATATTTTTAACACAAATATCAAAGCAATTAAAATTTCATTCTTGTCTTCTAGCCATTACAAAAAAGTGTTCTTTAATTATTCTCTTTCCTAGCTTATATCGATGGTCCGATCGATGTTGAATTTCATTGTTTATCTTGAGATCAGGCTTGATTATCACATTGTAATTGATTTGATCTTTCATTTCACCTTTAACTTAATTACTTGTTGTTCTTAAATCATCCGTATTGAATTGAACCACATTTTCTTTAAAATTACGTACAAATTCTAATTGTTACCACTTTTGGGGTAAACAAAGTGAACATAGCAAAGCTGAACGTTAGTCCATAATTCATTTTCCTGGTTGTGTTTCCTGTATTTTCACGCGAAGTTGCTTGTATATGCTGCATTTGGAAGAATTAAATTAGGTCAGCAAGTCGAAGTTGGAATGTCCTTTTTAGCAGCTTTGAGAAATTGGTTAATTTTCAAAGCTACTATTTTTAGGATATATAAATGGTTGTTTTCACCGTAATTAGGCGTCATGTCAACTTACAATATTGGTAAAATTTTGTCAATACTTCACGAACTTAATAAATAGTGTTATAATTTAGTTGGCTGACAAGTTTGTTCCTGGGATTATAATCCTAGCTGTAATAATCCTAGATTATTTAGTACTAATTTTTTGTTTGATTCATTGGATTAAAAATAAAATACACAATGAATAATCCAAAACATGCGATTGGTTTGAAATTGGATAAACTTGGATAAATTTGTTATTTTCAATTGTAACCTTGGTTATTTTAGTGAATTAGATACATTTGAATAATTAATTTTTTAATAACTATTTCAATTTGTTATTGCACATTTGTTAACAAAGCTAACCTAGGTGATTGATGAATTTTTGTGGTGAAAATCTCAGAAGTGCATTGTAGCTTCAGCTGAATTTTAAATTTAATATGTTTGATGCGTTTAGGCCAAAAAATCTTGTGGTAGAGTGCTTAATAGGAATGAGTATCACAATTGGTTGATAAAGGCTGGTGGTATCTAATTTGCTTTGTTCTAATCTGCACCTTTTGATTTTAAGTTTTTAGCTCTATGGCACTAACAAAGCGTTAATGCACTTTATAGTCCAAACATATAAAATTACAAATGAACATGGCTGAAGGGGCTAATATTGTTATTTTCACATTTTATTCAAGGATAGCTAATTTAGGGATTATTTATCCAACCTCTTAAGTGGGATAAAATAATACTCGCTCTGATCCATTTTAATTGATTTTTTGATTTTTTTTTTGTGGTGCATAATATTTGATTTTTTCAGATATCAAGAAGGAATTGACTCTTCTTTTTTCAACTTTTCCCTTGAAGTAAGAGTATTTGTTATATTTTCAATGAACAAAATAAGGTTACTATGGTCAATTTTATTGTTAATTAATGCTATAAGGTGAATTCCTTAATATGTGTGAAACAATCAAAAAATTAATCAAAGTGGACCGAAGAAAATACCAAATTTAAGGTTTAATCTGTCATGAGATTAGTTAATACCTTCAATCAAATAAAGTATAATTTTAATCTCAAATTTAATCCTGAAATATTTCATCTTATTTCATGAACGGGTAAATTAGTTTTTTGACTCTTTACAAACTTATTTTTAGTTTTATGATCCTATCTATTTTTTTTACACATAAAATATTTATTTTTACACCTAAAAGATCTATTTTTTATACATAAAAAATCTAAAAATATTATTTTATAAAATTCAAAATTATAAAGGGTTATGATGTATAGATAGCCATACCCGTTCGCTTGAATTTGCAGTCCCGAAATTAATGTAACGACTTTTCAACTCGTGCGACTGAACCGTCCCAATCAGCTTTGCTGTAATGGAATTTCGTGCTTACATTTTTTAAACTTTTGATCTTTTTCAAACTTTTGGTCAAAAGACTCAAAACTAATGATTTATTAGGGGTGATTTTTGAAAGAAAAAAAAAAAGTTATCCTTAGTTAAGTTAAAAAAGGTATTTGAAATTTAAAATTGTAAATGAACATATATTTCACTTGAAAAAGCATTGCACTTTTATGAGGAAAAAAATAAAATTTTACATGATTTACCACTTTTTAAACTTGAAAACTCATCTTTGAAAAAATTGCAAAGTTAATTTCAAACAAGTTTTGAAAGATTTTTCGAAAAAAGAAAAGATTTTATATGGACAAACGGGTCCTAAGAATTCAAGTGAATAAACAAATGGGAAGGATTATTATTTGCTCGTTTTATGTCAGCAACTATACCTTAACTATACTTTTGACTCTTCGACTCTGTTTGTGTGACAAGCTCAATTACAGTAAGTTGATGTCTAACATAAAGCTAACCAATTTATTATAAATATGTACACTTTCCGTTCAAATTTATGTGAATTTATTTTCTTTTTGGTTCGTTCAAAAAGAATTACCTTTTTCTAATTTTAAAAATAATTTAGCTTAAACTTACAATTCTATCCTTAATGAGAAACTTTTATAACCGTACAAATACATTGGGCCCTTTTTTAACTTATTTAGGACCACAAATTTCAAAAAATTTCATTTTTTCTTGAACTCTGTACCCAGTCAAAGATGGTCACACAAAAGGAATATGTTTTACTATCAACTTGTTTGGGATAATGTATAATTATCGTTGCTGTCCTATGGGTGTCTATTTTTTTCACGCACATTATTTTAATTTGTTGATAACTGATACAAAGAGAGTATATTTTCATATACCTATTCTAATTTAAGTTGTAATTAACAAATGTGCTTATAGTACTAAACTACTAATAATGATTACAGTGCTCATTCATTTCACTTGTAAATGTTCCCTATTAGACCATTTATGTTGAATTTCAATTTTCAAATTCAAATTTATTTTAGTACGGAGTGTGAGAGGAAATAAAATTCGTACTAGAAGGAGCAGTACATTAAGATAAGCTTGCAGTTGATATGTCAAGTACACTTTTTA
Organism: Nicotiana tabacum; assembly: GCF_000715075.1. Classification (NCBI taxonomy): domain Eukaryota; kingdom Viridiplantae; phylum Streptophyta; class Magnoliopsida; order Solanales; family Solanaceae; genus Nicotiana; species Nicotiana tabacum. The sequence continues at coordinate 13,113,683 of NC_134091.1, forward strand.
TTAGAGAAAAGTTGAATGCATGAAATGAAATTAAAGAATTCAAAGCCGACCAATCAGACTACACTTTAGAAGATATTTTTTTTTCTCACATGTCTTGCTTCCCTTCCCCCAACACAGAAAGAAGAAAAAGACAATTACAACGTAGAAATAATTTATCAATGCGTAACTTTTCTTTACGTACAAATAACAATGTCCATAATGTGTGATAACTTGATTGAGAATATTTAATGAAGAAACATAATCCTACTAACGAGGAATGGCATCTAATCAAGATAGCTTCATGTTAAAATCTCATTAAATTCATTCTAACTTTTGGTCCCCATTAACCCTACGCCTAAGCCTGTCCCTGTGACCTTAGATATCAAAATCAACCTTTAATTTGACCTATTCGTCTTAATTCCTACTAGCTAGTAGCTACTACGTACCACGCTACTACTATTTCATTTACTGCCAATTGCTATTCTTCTTTGATCTTATCCTCTGAATGATTTGATTTGATTTGATGCTCTTATAGCACGAAGAATGGAAGTGCTTTAATCAAAGTGTGCACAACGCCAGAAGGCTAACAAAAAATTCTTTTTGTTTCAATTTATTTCTATGTTTTTGAAATAACATTTATATAGATAGAAACTACATAAAAAAAAATATGAGTAAAACATTTACTCCCTTAACTTTTAAGGGTTGGAAAACAATACCCTCATCACATTTTGAATGGGAAAGGAAAATCCCTTATGCAATTTTTTTTTTGGTGAGAGTTTCTTTTTTAAAATAAAGATTTTTTTTCTCTCTCTATCCTTTCAAAGGTGAAGTATAATATTTTTTATCCAAATCAATATTTGAATTTCTTCTTTCTTGCTCTTAAATTTTAAGATACTTTTCTATTATATTGAGGCCATTGTTAAAAAATTTTGCAATAAAAAAAAATTACATACGAAATTCAAGAAATATGTTGAACGCACATTCACCACGGATGCTTTAGCCTTTCATGAAGGGAAAAAGATACACTAAATAGCCAATTCTCTGACATATGTTAGATGAAAGGATTGTTTCTATGAGTATTAATTTATTATTTATGTATTTTCTTTGTATATTCAAATTATTATACTAAAGCAATTATTAAACTTTACTTATTTTAAAAATATCTTTATTGAACAGAAATTATAGTTGATAATATAATATTTAAAAATTTATTATGGAGGCGTATTTACATTACAACATATCTTAAACTATGTAGAAAGAAGGCTAGCGGGAAACTCCATAAATTATATAAATCCTAATTGTTTGTCATATGTTGAGCTTTTGGCTATAATGAAAGAACTTGATTATTCTAAAAATTATCTATTCAAAAAAAGAAAAGATTTTTATTAAAAAAAAATTGTTTCATCGGAAAGCTATTGCACAAGGGGTTCCCTTTCCCATTCAAAATTGAAGGGAATTATTGTTTCCCAACCCTTAAAAATTAAGGGGGTAAAATGGATTTGAGTCTAAAACATACTACTACTATATATTCCAATAATTAATAATTTAAAATATTAAAAAAATATTTCCAACAAAACATGTTTGTAAAAAATTTCTTTTAACTCTCGAAATAGTAATTGTCTCACGACAAGTCATGTAGTCTTGTTTTAGTACGAACTCAACCAACTCCCCCTTGACTTAACCCCAATTCTCCCTTATGAGAAACCACGCCACCCATCCAGCTTTACCCCACCATGATCCAAGGACGTGTGTATCATATGCTAAGCCATTTGCTGCTTAGGTTAGCACTATTTGTATAATAAGAAAATAAAAAATATCATACAAATTACATATACATAAGTATATTCAAAAAACTAAATAGTATGTGTAATATTATATTAGAAAATTACTTGGTTTATTCTAGGACATTTTAGTCGATAGTGTAAAAAGTTTATACATTGTTATATACAGGAAAACATAAACTCTTTCGTATTGAATTTAAGTTATATGCATAGCAAAATTATACTATTAATGTAATTTAACTGATTATATCAAGTTACCTTATTAGTATTAAATTGTTGCTCGTTCTTGTCAGCTAATTTAACTGATAATATAAAAACTATATGCATTGTTAGTGCATAGAATTTAAACTTTTTCACATTGACTTAAAGATATAACGATTGATAGTGTAAGAATATTTACCCTTTTAATGTCGATTTAATCGGTTATAATAGGCTATTGCTTTCATATTACCATATTAAACTTGTTATTAAAAGTTACCATTATTATTATTCACTTTAACTTTATAGTATAAAAGATTTATTGCACATGTAAACAACATATATAAGTTAATTTACTGTGATAGTGTAAACAACTTATTATAGCAATCAACGTAAGTTAAACTCTTTTGCATTTACATCTCTGTCTTTGTCTCGAACACCTCCGTTTTCTCTTTAGTACGTACGTTTCTTTGTCACTTACCAAAACCGTGTCCATCCCCTCCACCCTCCTCCCCCCCTTACCCTCCCTCCCCCACCAAACACCAAATCTGAGGGACTAAAACCCAATCAAATAAATCCACTCCCTCTTCTCATTTCCAAATCTAAACATCACTCCCCCACATGAAGTCAGAACGCCAACTCTTACCTCTTTTTTTCCTTTCTTTTTTCATCATTTCTTCCACCGCCACCACTACCACCGCCGCCGCTGCGGTTAGAATACGCAATGCCGCCGTTACAAAAATCCCACAACTGTTCAGAGAAGCCCCTGAATTCTATAACTCCCCTGAATGTCCTTCCATTGAAAATACCCAAAACTTAATATGCTCTATTGAAGCTGTTCACGTAGCTATGACACTTGATTCCGCTTATATACGTGGCTCAATGGCAGCTATTCTTTCCATTCTTCAACACTCATCTTGTCCACAAAACACAATCTTCCACTTCGTCGCTTCCGCTTCTGCAAACGCGTCACTCCTACGCGCCACCATTCTCGCGTCTTTCCCTTACCTTAAATTCCAAGTCTATCAATTCGACGATTCATATGTTGCCGGACTTATTTCAACCTCAATCCGTTCAGCTCTCGATTGTCCTTTAAACTACGCAAGAAGTTACTTAGCCAATATTTTACCAACTTGTGTTAAAAAAGTTGTCTACTTGGATTCCGATTTGGTCTTAGTTGATGACATTGCAAAATTAGCCGCAACTCCATTAGGTGAAAACAAAATTCTAGCCGCTCCAGAATATTGCAACGCAAATTTCACTTCATATTTTACACCAACTTTTTGGTCAAACCCATCACTTTCCTTAACATTTGCGGATCGTAAAGCTTGTTATTTTAACACGGGAGTAATGGTAATCGATCTTGATCGTTGGAGAAATGGTGATTATACGAATAAAATCGAAGAATGGATGGAATTACAAAAAAGAATGAGAATTTATGAATTGGGTTCATTGCCGCCGTTTTTGCTAGTGTTCGCCGGAAATATAGCTCCGGTGGATCACCGGTGGAATCAACATGGGTTAGGTGGAGATAATTTTCGTGGGCTTTGTAGAGATTTACATCCTGGTCCAGTAAGTTTATTGCATTGGAGTGGAAAAGGGAAACCTTGGGCTAGACTTGATGCTAATCGGCCTTGTCCTTTAGATGCTCTTTGGGCTCCTTATGATCTGTTAAAACCTCCATTTTCGTTTGATTCTTGAAGATTAAAGAAGAATAAAAATGGCTGGAAGTGTATAGTTTTTGGGGAAGATGATGAAGAGCTGGAAAAACAGAGGATGAAGGTTTTATGATTTAAAAAAATATTCTATTTTAATAGGGAGGATTAAAATTCATTTTTCTCCTTTTAATAAATTTACAATATTTTCTCGTTTCTCCATTTTATTGGAGAATTTTTTCCTGAATGATGTATGTATCTTTTGAGCTCGATATTGTACAGGAGATGAGTTAAAATTTTTGGTTGTTTAGATAATACTGCTTTTTATTTTTTTTGCCTTTTTTTTTTTTAGTCCGGACTGTCCCCGAGATATCTCGCATTCATTTTACTTATAGTTGCTTCCCTTACTCGAACTTGCAACCTATTAATAATTTGATGTAGGGTCCGGGCAAATCGCATCCTAAGGATGTGATGTAAACAAATTATTCATACGGATTTTCACCGCTCGAATTCGTAAGGTATAGATAATCGTTTGGCCATAGATTTTGTCAAAATAAATTTAGATTTTATTTGGCAAATACATGTTTGATCATAGATTTTACCTACATTTTGGCCAAATTCCAAAACCAGCTCAATAGCTGATTTTGGGCCAAAATATAACTATTATATTTTTTAAAAATTACCCCAAACTTTTGTATTTTATAAAAGAGCCCACCATTTATTATTTTGTAACGATGTTGCTTCGTCTTCTCGGTTATCTGATAGTGTATTATGTAGTTCATTATAAAAATAATAATTTTGTATCAAATTTATTTATGTTCAGGACTATGGTTTGTGATAATATAATGAATGTTATTGATAATGGTATTGTTAGGTATTTGTGATAGTTTTTAAAACTTGTGGATATAAGTCATGTTTCATATTTTTTCAAATCAAACTTCACCCAAAACAGATGTCCAAACACATTTTCATTTTCAAACCAAACTTCTCCCAAATTAAATTTTTCATAATAAATTTAGGAATTTATGGTCAAGCGATAGGTTACTGCTAAGTTTATGAAACAATAGCTTACTACGAAGTTTCTCTTTACTACTAATTTCGATGACTTCTCGAATACCAAAGAGAAAAAGAATGAAAAGGTATATTTCAAGTTTTGGGGTTATTAATTGCATACTTTGCTTTCCCGCAATTCTGCTCACATTTTGAAAAGGATTACTTAGATAGTAAGGTAGGCTAATCATTGTTGATGGCCTTTTAATGGGTATGTAAATACGATTAATGTATCTTTGAGAAAGTGTGATGACCCAAATAAAGTGCAATTCATGATTCTTTATTCCAAAAAGTATTTGAATGAGGATTTTAATCCGAGGTTCACATACATTGTATACGGTCGAAATAGATTTCGATCTTCCTACGTTCTATCGAGTTCGAGTGATAAAAAGCCGAAATGAGGTTTTGGAAGTGAGCTCTGAGGTCGGTACTAACGAACCTCGAGCCCGAAGGTCACTCGAGGAGGCGGCTCGATAATCCTATCGAGCCCGTGACTGAATCGATCTGTAAGGCACTACTTCGAGGTCGGAAATACGCGACGTCCATCTCGAAGGTCGAACTGGATCCGAGACCGAAGGGCCCGACCCAGTAACGAGTTCGAGCTAGTATCGAGCTTACAGACAAGAGTCATTGCAACCGCACCAAGAGAGAGAATCTTGGCGAGAATCAAAGAAGAGACAAGTCATCATGGGCCTTCCACTATATGTTTTATTTTATTATTTTTTATAATAACTCTCTTCTATAAAAGAGGGAATCCTTGTAAGCCAAAGGACAGGAAAAAAAAGAGGAGAAAGGAAGATCACTTCTTATATTGATAGTTATCCCCTTATGTTTGTTTTACTTATTCATTCTTTTTTGCTTATTATTTTCATTCTCACAGCCAACAATACACATATTTCCATTTCTCTACGCGATTTATATCGAATTGTATCGCATATCCTTAGAACCATACACAAATCTAACGTTATCCAATTTTTCCGGGAAACACTTACAGCGTCCACCGTGGGGCTAAGGGTAACAGTGATCGCTTGATAAAAATCTAAAGTACACGCCAGTTTGCAACTTCAAATCAGCAATGGCTTCACCAATCGACCACGAAGCCGGCCTTTAAGATGAAACCAACAACTTGGCACCCAGGGCTGGAAGGCCACACGATGATGGCACTGAGGCTCGAATCGAAGCACCCGAAATTCGAGCCAAAGTACCATTAGATGTCAATTCACAAATAGCTCTAGGGGCGAATCAGCGTTCCGAATAGGAAAAAAGCATTCAGGGCGGTACTCGATCCGTAGCTCGAGACACCCATAACATGGAGGAGATCGAAGTCAGCTTACGGATGATCTTCGAGATGTTACAAGCCTAGCAAATAGCGATAGCTCAGTTGCAGAGCCAAACTCAGGTACAAAGCAGACCGGAGCCCAATCCGCTTCGAGAAGTAACCCACAGAACGGAACCAGCCATAGAGAAGTCAAATGAACAAGAATCGGGGACTACTCCCGAAATTACTAAATTGCTCGAGGAACTCACAAAACGAGTCGAAGCCAATGATAAAAAAAATAGAGACATATAATTCCAGGATCGACTAAATCCCAGGAGCTCCACCAATAATAAAAGGTCTAGATTCGAAAAAATTCATTCAAAAGCCTTTTCCCTCGAGTATAGACATAAAACCAATCCCAAAAAAATTCCGTATGCCCGAAATACCCAAATATAACGGAACGATCGACCCCAACGAGCACGTCACGTCTTACACGTGTGCCATCAAGGGCAATGATTTGGAAGATGATGAGATCGAATCTGTATTATTGAAAAAATTCGGTGAAACCCTGTCAAAGGGGGCAATGATATGGTATCATAATTTACCATTTAACTCCATTGATTCTTTTGCTATGCTTGCAGATTGTTTCGTAAAAGCACATGCCGGAGCCATAAAGGTCGAAACTAGAAAGTCGGACCTGTTCAAGGTAATACAAAAGGATAACGAGATGCTAAGGGAGTTCGTAGCTCGTTTTCAAATGGAACGAATGGATCTGCCACCAGTCACAGACGATTGGGTTGTTCAAGCTTTCACTCAAGGTCTAAATGAGCGGAGCTCGAGGGCTTCACGGCGGCTGAAGCAAAATCTGATTGAGTACCCAGCTATTACTTGGACCGATGTGCACAATCGATATCAATCCAAAATAAGAGTCGAAGATGACCAGTTGACTTCTAGGTCCATTACGAAAAAGCAAAAGTCGACCAGAGATCGATACCAGCCATATAGCGGAAAAGATACTACTGCTGAGTATCCGAGGCCTCTTTAAAATCAACCTTGTACACAGGGGGGGCTTTATCATTGAACGCATCTGTGATGATTATCAAGTTCGATGCAAAGGAAATCACTTCGTTATTTCATGACAAATAGTGTTTCAACGGGAAACGTCGTAACGGCCAAATGGTCAAAATGAACCATGCTTATACAGTTGGCCCGAGCCTTGACGCAAAACATGCACCCATATATAATGACTTGCAAAGAAAGCTCTCTTCTTTATCGATATCCTATGTTACGCCTACGGGCTACATTGCATCGAGTTCGAATCATTCGCTCGATTGCCAAGACTACAGGCTACCTTTATTTCGAGTTCGAGCAATCACTCACTCGACCATTAAGCCTACGGGCTACTTTGACTATTACGCCTACGGGCTACATTGCATCGAGTTTGAATCATTCGCTCGACTGCCAAGCCTACGGGCTACCTTTATTTCGAGTTCGAGCAATCACTCACTCGACCATTAAGCCTACGGGCTACTTTGACTATTACGCCTACGGGCTACATTGCATCGAGTTCGAATCATTCGCTCGACTGCCAAGCCTACGGGCTACCTTTATTTCGAGTTCGAGCAATCACTCACTCGACCATTAAGCATACGGGCTACTTTGACTATTATGCCTACAGGCTACATTGCATCGAGTTCGAATCATTCGTTCGACAGCCAAGCCTACGGGATACCTTTATTTCGAGTTCGAGCAATCACTCACTCGACCATTAAGCCTACGGGCTACTTAGACTATTACGCCTACGACATACATTGCATCGAGTTCGAATCATTCGCTCGACTGCCAAGCCTACGGGCTACCTTTATTTTGAGTTCGAGCAATCACTCACTCGACTATTAAGCCTACGGGTTACTTTGACTATTACGCCTACGGGCTACATTGCATCGAGTTCGAATCATTCGCTCGACTTCCAAGCCTACGGGCTACCTTTATTTCGAGTTCGAGCAATCACTCACTCGACCATTAAGCTTACGGGCTACTTTGACTGTTACGCCTACGGGCTACATTGCATCAAGTTCTAGCAATCACTCACTCGACCATTAAGCCTACGGGCTACTTTGACTATTACGCCTACGGGCTACATTGCATCGAGTTCGAATCATTCGCTCGACTGCCAAGCCTACGGGCTACCTTTATTTCGAGTTCGAGCAATCACTCACTCGACCATTAAGCCTACGGGCTACATTGCATCGAGTTCGAATCATTCGCTCGACTGCCAAGCCTACGGGCTACCTTTATTTCGAGTTCGAGCAATCACTCACTCGACCATTAAGCCTACGGGCTACTTTGACTATTACGCCTACGGGCTATATTGCATCGAGTTCGAATCATTCGCTCGACTGCCAAGCCTACGGGCTACCTTTATTTCGAGTTCGAGCAATCACTCACTCGGCCTTCCTACGTTCTATCAAGTTCGAGTGATAAAAAGCCGGAATGAGGTTTTGGGAGTGAGCTCTGAGGTCGGTAATAACGAACCTCGAGCCCGAAGGTCACTCGAGGAGGCGGCTCGATAATCCTATCGAGCCCGTGACCGAATCGATCCGCAAGGCACTGCTTCGAGGTCGGAAATACGCGACGTCCATCTCGAAGATCGAACTCGATCCGAGACCGAAGGGCCCGACCCAGTAACGAGTTCGAGCTAGTATCGAGCTCACAGACAAGAGCCGTTGTAACCGCACCAAGAGAGAAAATCTTGGCGGGAATCAAAGAAGAGACAAGTCATCATGGGCCTTCCACTGTATGTTTTATTTTATTGTTTTTTGTAATAACTCTCACAAGTCATCATGGGCCTTCCACTGTATGTTTTATTTTATTATTTTTTGTAATAACTCTCTTCTATAAAAGGGGGAATCCTTGTAAACCAAAGGACAGGAGAAAAAGGAGGAGGAAGGAAGATCACTTCTTATATTGATAGTTATCCCCTTATATTTGTTTGACTTATTCATTCTTTTTTGCCTATTATTTTCATTCTCATAGCCAACAATACACATATTTTTATTTCTCTACGCGATTTATATCGAATTATATCGTATATCCTTAGAACCATACACAAATCTAACGTTATCCGATTTTTTCGGTAAACATACATATAATCTAATTTAGTTTACAACATCTATCTACGTTAGAAAATTAATTACATTTGATGCAATTTGACCGATCACAGTAAATTAATCAATCTCTTTCCTATGTTATTAATGTACAGTTATGTTAAGACGTACATGTAATCATTTTTTAAGTACATCTAATTATATACGTAGAATTACTTATATACATTGATTTGTAAATATAAAATCACACTATTCTTATAATTTAGTAGCTGATTAAAGCATGAATTTTCTATTTATCAAGTTATAATATCATATTTGATTTGAAGAGTTACGTGTCATTGTAAGTTTATTTTGCCTGGTGATGTAAAAATATTATATAGTACTAATATTTATACCATCACTAAATAAACTTATACTCAAATTCCCCTTTATTGGAGAACTTAGTCTTAGAACATTTTTGTAGGCATTCGGTAGTGAATAAACAAAGAAGGAGGAGAGCATTTAGAGCTGGCATGTGTTTTGATTTCAGAAACTTTCTTCTTCTTAGTTTTAAGTACCAAAATCTCTTTTAAGTATTTATTTCACAGACCAAAGCATATAATTAAACTATAGTCTATAGATTATAGCCGACTGCCAGCGATATTTGAGTGTCAGCTTGACTTTATCCTTCTAATTCTTTATACCATTTGTCTTCCAGTCGACTTTGAATATGACAGCCTAATTACAATATATTTTTCTATGTTTTATAGATTCCTATCACAAAGTTTTCCTTCATTGGGCGACATGTTCTTTAACTTGTAAGATTAATAAAATACGATTTTCTAAGAGGAAAAAAAAAAGATATAGTTTTATTTTTCTTTTTTCTCCCAGTACACATACAACTAGGTAAACAAGCAAATCTCCTTTTGGTTTGATATTCTGTCTACTCCTAAGTTTCAAGTTTTTTCTATTCTCTTATAACACTATTAAAGTGACCTTTTACACATAGTTAGCTTCTATTTATTTCCCTCTATGATTCCGGATATTATTTTTTGATTTTTCATCCGGTGTTCGGATCTCGTATTGGAGCTAAACTATATCCTAATTCGTACCGCGTACGGCTCTATTCGGGGGGAAGCACTCCCTACTAAAGATTTTTTCATACCCAGGGCTCGAACTCGAGACCTCTGATTAAGGAAAGAATCGACGTTTCAATATATAAGAAGGAAAAAATAGACTAGGCCAACAACTTATTGCCTTTAAATTGGTTAAACAGGAACAGAACATCTTCACCGGTCTTAATTAACTTCCATAAAGGGTATTCTTCACTTGAGTAACAATCTTTACTAATTAAAGTAAAGATTTACTATAGCAAGAGCCTATGTGATTGTCTATCCGAACTCTATATATAATTGAAATTTTTAAATAACATACAACAACAATAACAATCTCAGTGTAATCTCATAAGTAAAATCTATGATAGAATATATACGCAAACCTTACTCTTATATCGTAAAAATAAAAAAATTATCCTCGGCCCAAATTTTTACCTATGTCTGCACAAATTTTTAAAATAACATACATCTACACAAATTTGTACCTATTTTCATTTAGGGACATATACCATCGTTAGTACTTTCATTCAAACCGACCGACTCAAAATCTTAATCCGTCTATCTGGTAACCCATACAACAACAATGATAACGGTAGTTCTAAATTTTTACCCAAAAAACGGATAGCAATTGAGTTTATACGTAATTCTAAGGATACGTGGTATAATTTGGTACAAATTGAGAAAAATAAGTAAATGAATATCAAAATTAGTTGTAAAAGAAATGAATGCAAACCGAATGAATTAGTTAGCCTAAGCCTTCAAGTTTTATCACCTTCAAATTGAATGGAGAGTGATTGATAGAACAACAATATGACTAAATATCAAAACCCAAAAAATGATAGTATTTGCTTTATGTTCTATAAATCTTAATGAATCTGACCCCTTCTACAAATGATAACAACCCTTAATATAGTGGAAAAATCTTATTTTGGATATAATTAAAAATACATAGTGGAATCTCATGATAGATTAATTAATTAGTCTTTCCTTGATTTCCGCCGAGATTCTCCCCCTAATTGCGGGTATAACGGCTTTTTTGTTTCTTGACTCGATCTCGATCTTGATTGGTCTCTATTTGTTCGACCTCGATTTTGGCCGATCTCGATCTTGACCGGTCTCTGGGTCTCGAGCTCGGTCTTGGCCGATCTCGATCTTGACCTGTCTCTGGGGCTCGAGCCCGACAACCTAACTTCGCATCATGGTTTCGATATTACAATGATGAACCTCGGACCATCATGTTCCAATCTTGATTAGTCATACGAAGGGCAACTCGGTTTTGGCCATATACAAATAGTCCCCTCGTTTCTTGGAAACAAGATGACGAGAAACGATATGAATTTTCGAACTCCGACTTGATGGATGATGATGTCAGTGACGAGCCCGATTATGACGTATGTAACAAACGTCGCGTCAGTCTAGTTACCAAGGCATTAAATGCATGTCAGTCGTTGATCGGCCACCACTGGTTCTGAACCGTCATCACCAAGCTATAAATATTCAAACTTTCATCCTCATCCAAACTTTTCACTCAAAAGCTTCTTCTGTACTCTTGCATCTTCTTCAGAAAATTCCTTTGTTTCATACATTTTACATCGCACACAACCCTAATTCTTTTTTCCTTTATTCATCAATGGCGAAAACCTCCAAAATGGTGCCGCAAAAAGAGGTCGCTTCTTTATCACGGCCCGCCGGTGGCAAGGATGCGGCGGAGCCTCGCCCCGAGGAACTCGTTTCAGTAGGGTGCTCAATTGTCATCGATTTTAAGGTTGAAAAAACTTCTTCGGTACCGGGCCGATATGAGCTGATCTCGAGGTACCAGTGTACAATTACCGAGAAAATTCTCGACAAAATAAAACAGGAATGCAACTGGGCCGACAAGCACGTGGTAGTCCCCTCGCCTGAAGAATCAATTACTACCCACGTGGAAGGGTTCTTAAGTGCTTATACTTATCCTTTCACGTTGGGTCCATTAGGCCCTGTCATCGTCGCCTTTTACAAGAGATACGACGTGACCCTTTTCCAGATCCACCCTTCTTTTTGGAGAATAGTGATTCTCCTCCGATTCTTCTCGAGCAAAATCGAGGGATGTCTTTTAACCCTCGATCACCTTATGCGCCTTTATAGTTCCCGACTCTATCGAGAAGGGTTAATCAAGCTTGCTCGTCGAGCCACCAAAGTTCCATTCTCGGGTATAGACGAGACTCGTGATTGAGGTTGGATGGGCCGATTTGTTCGAGTCAAAACCTCGGACTTGATCCCTGCCGATGACATGCCGTTTCTTGAGAAATGGAATATGAACCGTGAGTACTATTTCCCTTCAAGCGTTTAATTTGTGACTGCCTTTCATTTTCTTGATCCACTTTTTCTTTCTTGTTACATCTGTGGCTCGGATGCCGGAACAGATTCCGAAACTTAAACGATGGGTTAAAGGTCTGGTGCTGCAGAGACCATACTCCGAGCGCGCTTGCATGGAACTATCAAAGGGTCGATGGGAGGCCCGCAGTCATGGTAAGTTTCTTTCTTAGTTTGTTTGTCGTTTGATCTTCTTCACTTGCTTACCCCCTTTTTTCGTTTGTAGGACTTGGGAAGGACGTTACCATGAGGCCCCCATCTGGTGATGAAGTGGTCCCTACCCCGAAGCAGGTTAAAGAGAAGAAGAGAAAAGATGCTTCGAGTTCTCCGGTCTCGGAAAAGAAAAAAATGGTGAAGAAATCTCGCAAGCCCAAGGGGGGGCTCTGGTATCATGCCTCCGGACTCAATCCGCCGATTAAGGGATGAGCCCGAAGAATGAGAAGAGGAATTAGCCTGTGTACAGGCTAATGTTATGATACAACAATCCTCTGAATCGGCGGAGGTAGATAAGGGAACCCTGGACATAATTCCTGAACAAGGAAAAGCAGAGACTATCCCGTCTCGAGATGAGATGGTTGAAGGAGAGACCGAAGGCAAGACTTGTCGAGCACCAGAAGATATTTTGAGGGACGAGCTCAGGATAATCGATATTACTGGATCCCCTCAGTTTTCGGATGCTATGATCCGTGAGGCCAACATGTTGGAAGGTCGATCTTATGAGGGCACTCAGGAGTTGATCGATATCCATGGCGTTTTGGATGGGCTCGAGTCCGCTGCTTCGGAGGATATTACCGGGTTCGGTGGATTATTGATACCGAAGAAAACATCATGGTCCGGTGCTGTCGAAGCTTCATCGGGCCTAAAATTGGTAGACCGATTCTCAGCCCTGAGTGTTGATCCCGACCGCAGGCAGAAAATAGTACTCTCCTTCCCGGAGGATGCCCGAGTTTTCTCTCCCCCCATGGGGATTACTAGTTACCTTCGGTCCTTGGTAACCGAAGAGGATCAAGCCGTGATGAATGCGGTAGGACCCACTTGCCTTTTCAACGAGGCCCAACATGGTCTGAATCGGGTAACTTCGATGATATCTCTGTTGTTTCTTTCACACTTAGAGTTATAGATAATTATAACATCTTTTCCATGTTTGTAGGCTTCAGTGTTGCATCACGAGGCTTTCCTCCGAATCCGGGAGGAGCGTGAGGCTGAAGTTCAAAACCTCACTAAGAAGAGTGACTCCTACAAACTTCTTAGTGAGAAACTTCAGGCAGATTTGGCAATGATTCGGGATGAGCACGAGAAGATAGCTGAGCAGGTATTCCGAATTCTTCACGATAGTGAAGATGAATTGGAGATAACCACTAACGATCCGATTCTGCATGTTCGGCAGAGGCTCGAACTGATCAGACAACTCAATTCGCAGGTAGATGGGCTACTGGCCGAGGCAAAAAATTCAAAAAGAATATGGAAATCCTTGCCTAAAAAAAGAAGGTCGTTCAAGCGCAATTAGAGTTGGTTGAGGCCCAGCTTTGGGTAAGGAGCTTCAGCATCGGTTGGATTTGGCCACTTCTAGTAAGGCAAGCTTGGTCGATGAACTCGAAGTTGTCAGATCCGAGGTGGTCGTAGCCAGATCTGAAGTAGTCGTAGCCAGATCTGAGGTGGCCAAGGCTAATAAAAGAGCTAATGCTAAAGTGGCCCAGTTCAGGATCGATGTTGAGGTCAAACAGGGCAAGGCCAAGAGCATGGTCAAACATGCTAAATGATAGGCTCGGAGGGAAGCTCTCGAGGGGGTCAGTGCTTAGGGCTTCGATGTTGTGGCCGAAATTAAAAATGCCAAGGCGGATGAAGCCAGAGTCCGAAGGCTGACCTTCCCTGAGGAAGACTCCGGGAGCTCGAGCGAATATGAAGACGGAGAAAATCCTGAGGACGCAGCCTCTGATGAAGACCAAGCCACTTAGGACATTAGGTTTCTTGTTTTTCTTTTGTATTTTTTTCTGGGCCGATTTGGCCTTTTGTAAAAACTTTTAAATATAAATATAAGGCTTTTCTTACCCTTTTGGTTTTTGTGTTTTTCCTTTGCTTTTCTGTATTTTACAAAGGACGAAAATGCCTTAGCATAAAATTGTGCTCGGGGGTTCGAACAAACCTTGCCTTTATTTCCTTTCTAGGTCTAGGCGTTATCGGGGTTCGATGTTACGAATTTTGGACGTCTCCGAGTCGTGTTAAATTTGTCATAGCCTTTTAGTTTGGGAGTTACCCATGGGGCCTGTTTTTCCCGTCTTATCTAGGCTTGCCCGAGATAGTAGTTCTCGAGTGGGGTGGCCGTGACTTTTCGATATTGGGTCATTGCCTATTAGGTCTTCTTGCTCCCGAGGCCCGATGTCTTGGGCTGTTTGAGTCGGATGGCAGTCCCTGAGCGAGGGAGAGGTCGTTCGTATTCAGGTTAAGTATTGCCCTTGGGCTTGTTTATATTTGAAAGAACGAAGCTCTTTGCAAAGAAGGAAAAAAAAGATTCTGCTAATTTTAAAGCATAAGTTGTTTGCAAGGAACATATTTCTCTTTATTCTCGATCAAAATAGAGTTCGAGCAATCTATATGGGCACGGTTCGATTTGACCATTTGACCCTTATAATAAATCATATTTCTCGAGATCCTCCTTTTATGAAGTAGTTTCCTTTCTAGAGTTGATCTTCGAAGATAACGCATATCTGAGGGTAGCCCCTCAGTATTCGAGGTTGATTACAAAGGAACCTCGAATAATGTCAAATGGATCTCTGATGCCGATTCATAATCGGTCTTGATTCTAAGTTAGCATGATTCGTTGTTGCCTCTTTAAAAACCTTGCCGAAAAAACCCATTTGGTATAAAATGCGGTCTGAGAAAAAAGAGTGCAACACGTGCTTTCAGACCTAAGGTCTTCGTGTTGTTTTCTTAAAAAGTTTGTTGTCGTTTCTTGTTAACCATCTGCATGTGTTAATCTGAAAATATGAAAGGAATGAAGGGAGGGCGTACCTTAGCAGTAGTACCATTTTAGGCGAGATACGTTCCAATTGCTTGGTAGTTGTTCCCCATTCATTGTTCCAAGCTTGTAAGATCTCTTTCCGGTTATTTCGAGAATTTGGTATGGTCCTTCCCAATTCGGGGTTAATTTTCCTTCATTAAGATTTCGGGTGTTGAGGGTGACTTTTCTTAGCACTAAATCTCTGACATTAAAATGTCGAAGATTAGTTCTTCGATTGTAATATTTCTCGATTCGTTGCTTTTGGGCAGCTAATCGGATGAGGGTGATTTCACACCTTTCATCCAATAGTTCTAGGCTCGTATTCATGGCTTCGTTATTTGATTCCTTTGTTGCATATCGGAACCGGATACTCGGCTCTCCGACTTCGACCAGTATTAGAGTTTCGGCGCCATAAGCTAATGAGAATGGGGTAGCCCTAGTACTGGATTTTGAGGTTGTGCGATATGCCCAAAGAACTTCGGGTAGGATTTCCTTCCACTTTCCTTTGGCGTCGGTTAACCTTTTATTAAGATTTTGGATGATGGTTTTGTTGGTTGATTCGACTTTCCCGTTCCCGCTAGGATGATAGGGTGTTGATAGGATTCTTTTGATCTTATGATCTTCGAGAAATTTGGTTACTTTGTTGCCGATAAATTTTTTCCCGTTATCACACATAATTTCGGATGGCATCCCGAATCGACATATGATGTGATCCCAAATGAAGTCGATGGCTTCCTGCTCCCTAACTTTCTCGAAAGCTTGTGCTTCAACCCACTTAGAAAATAGTCAGTTATAAACAAAATAAATTGAGTTTTACCTGATGCTAATGGGAGGGGGTCGACGATATCCATTCCCCATTTCATAAATGGCCATGGTGACAAGACCGAATGGAGTAGTTCCTCGGGTTGGTTAAGCATTGGTGCATGTTTTTGACATTCGTCACATTTTTGAACAAACTCTTTCGTATCTTTTTCCATGTCGGTCTAGTAATAGCCGGCTCTAATTACCTTTTGAACCAATGATTCAGTACCAGAGTGATTTCCACAAGTAACTTCGTGAACTTCCCTTAAAATGTACTCGGTGTCTTCTGGTCCCAGACATATAGCTAATGGGCTATTGAAAGTCCTCCTAAACAAGGTGCCATCTTCGGTCAAAGTGAACTGTGTTGCCTTTATGCGTAGGGCCCTAGATTCTTTCGGATCTGAGGGAAGCTTTCCGGTCTTAAAATATTCTATGTACTTATTTCTCCAATCCCAGGTCAAGCTGGTGGAATTTATCTCGACGTGACCTTCTTCGACTACTGATCTCATGAATTGCACGATGGCTTCTGAATTGAGCTCGTTGTCATCGATTGATGACCCTAAGTTTGCAAGAGCATCAGCCTAATTATTCTGATCTCTATGCACATGTTGCAAAGTACACTCCTTAAATTGGTGTAAAGTTACTTGTAACTTATCTAGGTATCTTTGCATTCGGTCTTCTCTAACTTCGAAGGTTCCGTTAACCTGATTCACTACGAGGAGGGAGTCGCATTTGGCCTCGATTACCTCCGCTCCCAAGCCTTTGGCTAGTTCGAGACCTGTAATCATGGCTTCATATTCGGCCCCATTGTTAGTCAATTTGACAGTTCTAATAGATTGTCTAACTATGTTGCCTGTGGGTGGTTTTAGTATGATGCCGAGCCCGGACCCTTTCGTGTTCGAAGCACCGTCCTTGAAGAGGGTCCATATTCCTGAGGACGTACCTCAATTTATCAATAGTTCTCTTTCGACCTCGGGTACTAGGGCCGGCGTGAAGTCAGCCACGAAGTTTGCCAAAATTTGAGACTTAATTATTGTTTGGGGTCTATATTCGATATCATACTCGCTGATTTCTATGGCCCATTTGACTAACTGTCCAGAAAGTTCGGGTTTATGCAAAATATTTCGAAGTGGGTAAGTTATTACAACACATATGGGGTGAGATTGAAAGTATGGTTTTAGTTTCCTAGAGCCGCTTATCAAAGCGAGCGCCAATTTTTCTAGGTGTGGATATCTAGTTTCGGCCTCACCTAAGGTCCGGCTGACATAATAAATGGGAAACTGCGTACCTCGTTCTTCTCGGACTAGGACTCCACTTACCTATACCTCCGATACTGCCAAATATAAGTAAAGTTGTTCGTCCGCCTTTGGCGTGTGAAGTAGTGATGGGCTCGATAGGTACCGTTTAAGCTCTTCCAAGGCCTGCTGGCATTCCGAGGTCCATGTGAAATTAGTTTTCTTTTTTAGCAACAAGAAAAATCGGTGGCCTTTATCGGAGGACCTTGAGATGAAACGCCCTAGGGAGGCCATGCGCCCGGTTAACCTCTGTACGGCCTTTACGTTGTCTACAACTGTGATGCCATCGATAGCTTTGATTTTGTCGGGATTGATCTCGATTCCTCGGTTAGGTACCATGAATCCGAGAAATTTGCTCGACCCGACCCCGAATGCATATTTTTTCACGTTTAGCTTCATGTTGTATTTCTTCAATATACTAAGAGTTTCCTGCAAGTGCTTTAAATGGTCCTCTGCTCACAGGGACTTAACTAGCATGTCATTAATGTAAACTTCCATAGATTTTCCTATTTGATCTTCGAACATCCGATTTACTAGGCGTTGATAAGTGGCACCAGCATTTTTTAATCCAAATGGCATTACATTGTAGTAATAGGTACCATACTTAGTGATGAACGAGGCCTTTTCTTGATCATCCAGGCTCATTTGTATCTGATTGTACCCGGAATAGGCATCGAGAAAACTGAGGATCTCGTTGCCGGTCGTAGCATCGATCATGCGATCGATATTAGGCAAAGGAAAAGAATCCTTGGGGCATGCTTTATTCAGATCTTTGTAATATACACACATTCTAAGCTTGTTTCCTTTTAGGGACTACTACTACGTTTGCTAACCATTCGGGGTATTTTACCTCACGGATTGACCCTATTTTAAGAAGCTTGGTTACCTCGTCTTTGACGAAAGCATGTTTGACCTCGGACTGGGGTCTTCTTTTTTACTTCACCGGATGGAACTTCGGATCCAAGCTTAGTCTATGGGTGGTGATTTCCGGTGGGATCCCTGTCATGTCAAGATGGGGCCAAGCGAAACAATCGATGTTAGGTATAAAAAATTGAATAAGCTTTTTCCTGAGCTCGAGATTTAACCCCGTGCCAAGGTATACCTTTCGTTCGGATAGATATTCGATTAGTGTGATTTGCTCTAGTTCTTCGACCATTGATTTGGTAGCGTCGGAATCATCGGGGACTATGAAGGATCGAGGGACCCCATAATCATCATCTTCGTCAATCTCCTGCTTCTCTAGTTGGACCGAGGCTGACATTTGTGATTGCTATTTGGTCTCCTATTTTCCCTTCGAATTTGACCCCTTTGCCGATGAGAGTGACGATATTGGAGTCACTTCGTCAACGGCAAACATTTCCTTTGTTGTTGGTTATTCCCCGTAGATTATTTTGATTCCCTCTAGTGTCGGGAATTTTAGAACCTGGTGTAGGGACGAGGGTACTGCTCTCATGTTGTGGATCCATGGTTTCCCGAACAGGGCGTTATACCTCATGTCGCCCTCGATCAGGTGGAATTTCATTTCTTGGATGGTCAAGTCCACGTTTACTGTAGAGTTATCTTGCCCTTAGTAGTTTCACATGCCATGTTGAATCCGTTCAGTACCAGGACCGTGGGCATGACCTGGTCATGTAGACCGAGTTGCTCTATGACTCTCTATCGAATGATGTTGGCCGAACTACTTGGATCAATCAACACACGCTAAACTTGAGTTTTATTCATGAGTACAGATATTACCAGTGCATCGTTATGGGGCTGCATGATTCCTTCTGCGTCTTTGTCATTGAAGTACAAAGTTCCTTTTGGTATGTAATCCTAAGCTCGGTATCGCTTCTCCCTTACAATCGATACCTTAGTGCGTTTAAACACTGGCCCTTGGGGGACATCGATCCCTCTGATAATCATGTGGATAATGTGTTGCGGCTCTTTTTGCTCGTTTTGTCTATTAAACTCTCTGTTTTTGAAGTGATTCTTGGCCCTATCACTTAAAAACTCTCGAAGGTGCCCTTCACTGAATAACCGGGCTACTTCTTCCCTCAACTTCCAGCAATCTTCCGTTCCGTGGCCATGAGTGCCATGATACTTGCACATTTGATTGGTATTTCTTTGGGCTGGATCGGTCTGCAGAGGTCGAGGACATTTAGTATCTTTGATGTGTCTGATAGCCGATACGATGGCAGATGCATCAATGTTGAAGTTATACTATGACAATCGCGGTGCTTCCTTAGGTCCGGTATGCTTGTCGAAACCATTCTTGCTCATCAGCCCTCGAGACCCATGGCCTCGATCACTTCTCCTTTTACCTCGTACGGAGTTGTGCCCTGGTCCGCTGGCCCTACGATCTCTATTATACAGCTGGTATCGGTCCCTGTTCAACCTCGGTTCTCGGTCGATATCCCTTTTGGTAACGGATCCAGAAGGGGGGCCCAACTGGTCGTCTTCGACTCTAATCTTCGATTGATATCGATTATGTACATCGGCCCAGGTAATAGTCGGGTACTCAATCAAGTTCTACTTCAACTGTTGTGAAGCCACTGAGCTTCGTTCGTTTAGTTCTTGGGTGAAAGCTTGAACGGTCCAATCGTCTGTGACCGGTGGTAGATCCATTCGTTCCATTTGAAAATAAGATACGAACTCTCTTAGCATCTCATTCTCTTTTTGCCTTACCTTGAAAAGGCCCAACTTCCTGGTCTCGACCTTTATGGCTCCGTCGTGTGCTTTTACAAAAGAATCTGCAAGCATGGCAAAAGAATCGATAGAGTTAGGTGGTAAATTATGATACCATATCATTGCTCCCTTTGACAGGGTTTTCCCGAATTTCTTTAATAATACGGATCCGATCTCGTCGTCCTCTAGATCGTTCCCTTTAATGCCATACGTGTAAGAGGTGACATGTTCATTGGGGTCGGTCGTTCTATTATATTTAGGAATCTCGGACATGCGGAACTTCTTAGGGATCGGTTTGGGAGCTGCGCTCGGGGGGAAAGGCTTTTGTACGAACTTTTTGGAATCCAAACCCTTCAATATTGGTGGTGACCCTGGGATCTGATCAACCCTGGAGTTATAAGTTTCTACTTTCTTGTCGTTTGCTTCAATCCTCTTTTCTCCTAACTCTATCAGTTTTGTCAGTTCCTCGAGCATCTTTATAATTTTGGGGTTAGTCCCCGATTCTTGTTCATTTGACCTTACTACAGCTTGCCCCGTTCTGTGGGAGACTTCTTGGGGTGGACCAAGCTCAGGCCTGCTCGGTGCCTGGGTTTGGCTCTGCAACTGAGCTATCGCTACCTGTTGAGCTTGCAACATTTAGAAAATCATACGCAGGCTGATCCCATCTTCTCCAATATTTTGGGTATTTCGAACTGCAGATCGGGTTCCACCATGAATGCTATTTTCGGGACCGAAATGTTGGTTTGCTTCTATGGCCACATGCGAATTAACATCAATTGGATCCACAGCCCGAGTCCCAACGGGGTCAACGAGTGGCCTTTCATCCCCGGGCGTCACGTTGTTATTCTCACCTTGATGGCCAGATTCGTTGTCGATATGTAGGGGCACTAATTGAGTGTTCGTCATTTTTAGCCTGAAATCAAAGATACTTCCAAGAGCAAGTGTAAAATAGTGTGTTTCACAGAGATTTATATCAAATAACCACTATTATCCTTATCCCCACAGTAGGCGCCAAACTGTTTACCCGAAAAATGGATAACAATTGAATTTATACGTAGTTCTAAGGATACGTGGTATAACTTAGTACAAATTGAGAAAAATAAGTAAATGAATATCGAAATTAGCTGTAAAAGAAATGAATGCAAACCGAATGAATTAGTTAGCCTAAGCTTTCAAGTTTTATTACCTTCAAATTGAATGGAGGGTGATTGATAGAAGAACAATATGACTAAATATCAAAGCCCAAAAAATGATAGTATTTGCTTTATGTTCTATAAATCTCAATGAATCTGACCCCCTTCTACGAATGATAACAACCCTTAATATAGTGGAGAAATTATATTTTGAATATAATTAAAAATACATAGTGGGAATCCCATGATAGATTAATTCAAGTCGGGATTTCCGCCGAGATTCTCCCCCTAATTGCGACTATAACGGCTTTTTTGTTTCTTGGCTCGATCTCGATCTTGGCCGATCTCGATCTTTATTGGTCTCTATTTGTTCAACCTCAATTTTGGCCGATCTCGATCTTGACCGGTCTCTGGGTCTCGAGTTCGGTCTTGGCCGATCTCGATCTTGATCGGTCTCCGGGGCTCGAACTCGACAACCTAACTTCGCATCATGGTTTCGATATTACAATGATGAATCTCGGACCATCATGTTCCAATCTCGATTAGTCATACGAAGAACAAACTCGGTTTTGACCGTATACACTAAATAAATTGGGATCAATTATTTTCCCTGACCATGTTCCCTATTTAAAAATTAACCCATAGCACAAAACAATTACTATTGGAAAAGATATCTGTCGGTGAGGTTGATATTTCACGAATTAGAATGAAGGACCAAAGGAAGCTGCGATTGTAGAAAGTCTATGGATATATAACGTGATTCCATGGAATTGTCTAAAATTAAAGCATAATTTAATTTGCAGACGTGAGACCAAGACTTTTAAGACCTTCATTCATATGTACGGGTACGGCCTATTACCTATATGACAATGAGAGTGACATGTAGTACGTACTAGTCAATCTCTCAATTATTAGTTTAAGAAAAAGTCGTCTTATTGCGTAGAAATATTAACTAAAATCTAAACAAACTGAGTGCTCTGCTATGATATATATGTAGGTCTAAAGACTAGAGGGTTATAGTTTTGAACTATGTCGTGCTTCGTACCACTTTAAGTACTGTGTTTTATTTGGCATTATGCTAACTCATCCTATCCTTTCACGCGTTCCTCTACATTATCCTACTTTTTTCCTTTATGCATTCGGATTCAAAATTTACTGTCACAACTAATTTAAATTCACGTGTCATAAAATTTATTAAATTAAGAATAGTTCAATGCACAAGATATTATGTGTTCACGCAGAGTCCGAAAAAAGATCACATCCGAAGAAATAATGATGTAAATTATTTACTTTAATGTAAGTATTAGTAGTTATTTTTACGGCTCGAATCCGTGATTTACAGGTCATAAGGAGACTAACTTATTAAAGTAGAAGAAAAAACTTGTGTGATTTTTGAGAAGTTTCGGTGATCCCTTGTTCTACTAATTTATAATAATATTTTAATTATAACAACCTTCTTATGCTTTTGAACAAACATATTACTTAATACTACATGATATTTGGATTGACTTTTAAGTTGGTCAAATCAGCTTTTACGTTTTTTAAAGCTTTTTTTCAATATTTTGCAAAGCTATAAAATACTTAAATAAATTAAAAACTGTTTAAAACAAGTCAAAAATAATAAGTTGGGCAATCGCAACTTATTATTTTTTTAGCTTAAAAGTAAATTATTTTTGCAAAAATTTACTTTTTAAAGCCAATCCAAATGGGTTTCTACGTCTGTAACCTACGTGCCCTTAGTGAAGACACAGGTTTTAGGTACAGTATGCTGGGTTTAAAAAAGGAGGAATTTGATTAGGTGAAAAAAGAAGTGCAAAAGAAAGGTGAAAAAGAAGAAGGGTATAAACTATAAAGATAGATAGATATCTTGCCTTTCAAAACTCCCCAGAATTGACAAAGGAGAAAAATTATGTCAGGTTACTTTCCTTCCAGCTGTACAGATGTATTATACGTAATAGGAAGTAAATCATTACTATAATATTTCATCTAACGACGTAAACCAATATTTTCACTTTTTTTTTACATTCTCCTTTTCTTTCGTAGCACCAAGAGGGGCGTAGGGAGACTAGAAGTTACGAATTTGGCCACTAGTTTTGATTCAAATTTTGTACTATATTTATTTTAAAAAATTTATTAAGTATGTATAAATTATTAATTTAGAATTTATTAACATAAAAAATTTAGAATTTCAAACTCATAATTCATAAACTTCAAATCATTATTCCGTCTCTAACACCAAACATAGTCTGTTGCTTGTGTTGTTAAAATGAAATGCCAAAACGGAAAGAAAAAATAACACAAGAAAGAGATATTAGCACAGGTAGTTTACCACTCCCTCTCCACAAATATTTGTAAAAATTTTGTATCGCTCTATTTAATTTGTTTGTCCATCAATTCCTCAACAGGTTCCCAATTTAAAACAAATTTATCCATAAAACAGCTTTCGTATTAACTGTTGAAATTAAATGGCTGGCCCGAATCTTGAGACATCAGATAATGTACAAAAATTAATAAGTACTTATCAATTACTGATTTTGGCAAAATTAAAATTTGAATTAGTGCACACAAACATCAATTGTTACTTATCTCTACTATTTCCATGTTAGTGCCTTTCAATGAAGACCCCAACCAGGACCTATTCAGTTTAGAACATGCAACCTAAAGTAAGCAGTCAAACTGATATTTGACATAAGGAAAAATTCTAGTGTTGTTCAAAAAATGCTTTAGGTCATATATTTAAATTTCAATTAAGATATTTTAGGTTATTTATTTATTTTTTGAATTGGCTTATATAAAATTCACGCAAGTACGTAGTTGTGATCAAGAGTTTCTGACTTGTCTTAGGATGTAGCTTTAGCAAAATTAAATCAAATTAATATTAATTAGTGATTTTCTAACTATATGTTTCTGATATGTATCATTCCTTCATCAACCGATGAAAGCTACCCCGTCTCTTAATTTGATGCCTCATGCTTTAAGTCATAACATGCTTGTTGAGGCATATCTTTCACTTCTAACCCAAACAAGATTTGACATTCCTGAAAAGGATCTGCAACCTAAATTTAAGTATTAGTGCATTAGGAAAATAATTTTAAACTCACAAGTTTTAAAAAAAAAAATTATGTACCGTCAAATTACGTCATACAAATTGAAAGGAGGGAGTAATATTCATCTTAAAAAATTGGATCCTGTTGACTCGGTTAATTCTCATGATCAACATGTGGGTATTTACAAAGCTGTCAGTTCCAAAATAAATGGCTATACTTTTTCTAATTATGTTATTTTATTTTACTAATAAAAGGATCTACAAAGAAGTCAAAGTGATGATTCCCACGGTTTCAGCCGATTAATGAATTACTTTTAGTACCTTTAGATAAATTATAAAGTTATAAAGAAGAAGAGAGACTAATAAGTGATCGGATGCATATCGTATATGAGAGGATTGTCAAACGTATGAGAATATATTGGATCATCGTTTGACATTGTCTGGTCTCCATCTTTTCATTTTCCTTCTACAAAATAAATTAATATCTAATTCTAGGGAAAGTTGTTAGTGGTTCTTACTTGCCTCCACATTGTTTTTTTCCCCTTAAATTGGAAGTTAAATTTGAAAGCTCAAATTTGTAAAGTCATTTCTATTTGTTTCAACCAATTCACGTTCACAGTGACAATAAAAATCAATAACAGTCCAAAAATGATAAAGACAGCTTCAGCATATCACAGATCAATTTACAAACTAGTATAATACCCAGTTAACTAGCAGTTTAATTATTAAAGACTTAGACCATAGTGATATGATGATATCACCAAATTGGCCATTGAGAGTTTTTCTTATCACAAATTTTAGCTTTGCAAATGTTCTAATTTTTAGTTTTGTATACCATTTTCAAGATTGTCTTTAGGACCGCTGCCCCAATAGGTTTCCAGAACACAGAAAGAAATTTTATAGTTTTAACTTTTAAACTTCTAATTTAGCTTTTACACTCGCCATTTTACACCTTACGGCAGCTTTACCAATGTCCTAACTCAACTAATAAAGTGCCAACCAAACACTTATTCAATAATATAAAGGGAACTTAGAAAAATACCAAATAAAAACTCTTAAGACATACATTATTTAAAATACACCAAAGGGAAATGACAAACAAATTGATCTCTTTTGCTCCTTCACCTTCCCCTGCATCAGGTGTGAATTGATTTGTATGGAATGTCATATGCTTATTTAACTTATTCCATATTGTGAGAATAGAAGGTTGGCTGAAGATTGAAACTCAAAGTAGCTGGAAGCTGATTGATTGCAAAATGCCATTTACTTGCACAGCGAAGATTCTCACATATGGGGCATAAGCCTGACCACCTTAATAGTTTATAATCTCCACTTTTTGCCAAATATGCAGGTGTTGGCTTGTCACAATCTGGTCAAAACCAATAAAAAGTAGCCACAAGTTAACACAGCCCTCTCTTCACCTTAGGGCTATACCAATTTTCTGTTTACATATAAGCACCATAGAAGAGTTCAGGAACCTAAAGCTGGAACACAATACTAAAAGTATCTATAGATTCTCCACCAAATAGTAATGGAAAACAACCTTTAAATGTGGAGATAATCGTACAGAATGCATGTTCAAGAACAGTACGATAAGTATATCAACCATCCTCTCACTGGAAAGCAGTACCAATCACTTATATTTGTCAAATTGATTAACATATATGCAGTTCAATGAACTGAATCATGACATGGTTGAACTAATGAATGTTACAGACACACACACACTGTGCGCCAACAACTATTAAGGTGCATGGTGAAAATTACTGGGCACTTCCATTTAATCAAATATAGCTATTTATACATCTTCGAAGGAGTGATACCTTAGAAAACTGCTCCTCCAGCACTTCACCTTCGCCTTGTTATCTGTTCATTCTGTATTTATCCTGGTTACAAGGCCTTGAAGCTTCACACATAAATTAGAACTTCTCACAATCAGTATTAATTGAGAAAGAAGTAAATGAAATGGAAAACCAATTAGCAACATTGATTGCATAGTCAACATGTTCTAGCAAGAATTACGATATAAAACTTATAGCACAGAAATTTGCATCGTGAACAGTGATTTTCAAGAATAAATGTTATTAATACCATGTGCTTGCCAATTAATTTATATTCACGTGTCCCAGTTAAATTCTTAATTGATGATTAAAAGGAATGTGTTGATGTTTCTTCACGTAGTTGTTCTTGGTTTCTTCTTTATATTTGAAAATGCATTTGGTAAGAGCTTTGAAAATGCATTTGGTAAGAGCTTTCATTTTGCTGTAGATATTTTTTGGAACAGTTGTTACTCCATGCCAGGAGGGAAATTTTTCATTTTCAATTTTCTTTAATGTTATTGAGATTTTTGTCCTTTCAAAATAATTCGTAGAATACAATCTTATGTAGTATGGAAGTGTTTAGTTAGATTTATGTGGAGCAGCGACTTCTCATTTAGGATTCAGTGGAGGGAGTCCTAAAGAAGATATTAGCTTGCAAATGCTTGAAACCTCATGAGCAGTACTAGAATGAAAAGCAAATCAAAGGACCTGCACATACTTATTGGGGATTTCCCTTACCTGTGCTCTTGAAGCTCCGCGTATCAAAAAATGATCTTGTCCACATTGAGTTGATAACATATTTACAAGGTTCAAGTTTCATGATCAGATACTCAGAGCTCGCCCTTGTGCCGACCTGTTCATCCAATTAATCAGCCAATGCTTTTAATAGCAGAGGAGAACCGCCGTATTCACCTCTCATTGACTTGATAGCTTTTGATAAGGCTCTGTGCAATAGAGTCCATAAGCTTATAGACATGTCCCTCGACTTGCACCGACGAACAGTTGAACGTAGAAGGCAGTAAAAATTTTAACACGTATCTTGAATTCCATCTCCTGGATTCTAAAACAAGAATACACTCCAGCATAAAAAACAAAAACGATAATAATGTAGATTAAAACAGCAATGAGAGAAAACATAAGAAAGCTAAATGATGTTTTCCCTCATTGACGATCCCAGCATTCAACACTTTTAAATTCCGAACTGGACACCAAGGGAAGATTCAGCTTCTCCCCATCCCATCCCCCTAAAACAGACATTTCGAATGAAACATTGATAAATTATTTTCTTGTCATCCTCTTACTTAGAGGTGAGTCTGTGGTAGTTATATGACAAGAAGCAAGCGGAGAAAAAATGACATTCAGAAAAGAGAGAAGGTTGAGCAAGAACCATAAATATCCACTGGGTGAGTTGCAGAAAGTTGGGCCAAGAACAGACTAGATAGTGATAAATCCTCAAACATCATAATCCTAAGATGAGGTCAAATTTCATGCATTAAATAAAGAACTTGAGACTTGATCTTGCTAAATGTAACTGCCTTAAAAATCATAAAAGTATCCAATGATACAGGTCTTGTAGAATAAATGGAACGGAAGTTTACTCGTTTTCCAGATGATTTAATAGATCTTGTCTTACCTGATTGTAAGAAATAATGGTCTCTGGCTTTTGTCTTAGCTGTAAAAACTGAAGATATCGTTCAGCCTTAAGACAAATAGAATGAGTTTGAGAAGTCTATAATATTTCTTTGTTGGGTCTATACATCAAATTCAAGCAACCAGGTCATGTAGGGGCTCATTCCAGGGACAGCAAGCCCGAGAATTTCCCCCTTCCCCTCCTTCCTCTCCAAATTACACCCCCTTACTCCACAGACTCTTACTGTGCACTTCTGTCCTAAAATTAGCAAATCATGACACACCAGACTAGGTATTGTGGCCTGATAACATAGAGCCACCAGGAAGCGTTTAATCAGCTACAAATTTCTGGTATTGTAATCAGCTAAAGTAAAATTTTCTGGGCTCATGATCTGTGGGAAAAGAGATTATTAAGGGAAACCTAGGGCAAATCATTTAAAGACATGATTCCAAAGTCAAAGAGGGATAGGTCAATTGTAGAAACATATGTCAACTTAGTCTTCAAATAGAGACCATGATGCAGTTAACACACAAAGGTCATGTCATTTCAGCATTTGGAAATTGATGAATAATTGCCACAAGCCAAATGCAGGAATATCCATGCAATAATTATGGTTCAACACTGTTATGGCTTAACAAATTATGCACAATGATGATGGTAAAAAGTTACTTAAACCAAATAATTAGCATCATAATGGTCACCTACGATATGACCCAAAATGCTTTTACCTTCTCTGTGCTGTGTCTCACAAAAATCTGGCCTGAACCAGCCTCCTACCGTCCAACTTAAAGGTTCCATTGGTTCTTGAACATCACCTTGCTTATGCAGACCACTTATCAGAATGGAAGGAATAATTTATGACTGAAGGATTTCTTCTTCTGTTATTCTCTTCAGCAGTTGCGTGGCTTCACTAGTTTTACCAATCTTATAGTATCCATCTATCAGAGTGTTATAAGTTATAACATTAGGAGCTAACCCTTTCAAATGAAGCTTATTGAAAAGTCTCAATGCTCGTTCATGGTTGCCTGCTTTACAAAGGCCATCTATAAGAGCATTGTATACTGCAATATTTGGAACAAGATCCTTTATTAGCATCTCATCGCGCAAATCAAAAGCTTCATTCACTTTACCAGCCAAAGAAATGCCATGGATAAGGGTGCAGTAGGTAAACTCATCAGGAGTAAAGCCTTTTAGTGAGAGGTAATTTACAACATCTCTTGCATCATCGATCTTCCCTGATTTGCATAACGCTGCCACAGCTATATTATACAGCACATTATTGGGAACAATAGATTTTGCAGCACTTCCATCAAGGGAATCCGCAACTTTCTGCACATCTAGCAGCTCTGTCCTAGAGTTTGAAAAACTGTAAAAACGTCTAAGGTCAGGGTACAAATTTACATCCAGTATTTTCTGCAGTAGCTTATTAGCATCATCAGTCCTACCAAGTTTGTATAATCCACTAATAATAGAGCTAACTATGATGACATTTGGATTGAATCCCTTCTCTCTCATCTCAAAATATGCTTTGAAAGCTTTCTCAGGTAATCCTTCTTTAAACCAACCAGCAATAAGGGCTCCAAATGTAACAGTGTTGGGAGTTAATTCCCTGTCATGCATTTCATTAAGGAGATCTTCGACTCTGCCAAACTTCCCAGCCTTCATAAGTCCACTAATAAGGGAGTTATAACTTTCTACAGAGGCAGGAATGTTTTGCAGTTCCATGGCATCCTTTGTTTCCAAAGCTTTTTCAATCTCCCCTGTTTTACAAAACCCGTCACTTAGTGTCCTGTAAGTTATTGCATCTGGTGAACAGCCAAGCTCCTCCATTTTGTTAAAAAGCAGCTCAGCTTCAGCCATTTTCCCCATCTTACAGAATCCTTTAAGCATCGTATTTAAAAGAATCCTGCTTTTGGTGTGCCCTCTTGCTAGTATATGTTTCCACAGGACTAAAGCCTTTTCAAATTCTCCCATTTTAAGAAATGCATCTAAAAGAGTACTGTATCCAACTGCATTAGGAACAACACCTCTTTTAAGCATCAAATTCCAAAGATGCAAAGCATCAGAAATGGCACCTTCCTGACATAGTCCTTTCAGGAGAGTGTTGTAAGTGACAACTGTTGGATCGATACCATCACGAATCATCTCATCACAAAGGTTGAATGCATTTTGCATCAATCTTTCCCTACAATAGCCATCTAAAAGGGTGTGATAGCTATACGAATCAGGTTTTAGATTCCAGCCGTTCATGCTCCTAACAACCTGTTCCGCGTTGCTAATTTTTCCAACTTTGCAATACCCATTTATCAAGGAATTACAAATGAACAAGTTCATGTTAAACCCTAATCTTAACATCTCATCCCGAATCCTAAGGGCATCATCCATTTTCCCTATTTGACAAAACCCGTCAATTAACACACCATACGCCTGCTCATCCACTTCCTTCATTTCTCTGAACACTTTCTCAGCTTCCTCCATCTTACACAGCCTGCAATAACCCTTAATCAACAACGTGAATGTAACTACATTTCTCGAAATTCCTCTTTCCTCCATTTGCTTCAACACTCTTTCGACACCCTCGAGATCCTTCTTCTCCACATACCCATTGATCAAACTATGATAAGTAACAACACTCAGCTCCAAACCCATCTTCTCAATTTCATCAATAAAAATCTCAGCTTTATCAACCTTCCCATCCTTGCAATATGCATTTACCATTATCGTACACATATATATATCAGGAGAGATCCCAATCCTATTCATCTGATCATATACAGAAAAAGCAGTAAAACATTCACCATTTTTCACCAAATTACTCAATAAACTATTACAAGAGCTCAAACTAGGAACACGACCACACTTGTGCATATTATCAAACACGTACAAGGCATTTTTCACTAATCCCTTTTTCGCGGAAATTTTCAACACCATATCGAATACCGTAGGAGAAAACTTGAACTCTCTATAAACTGCTACTAATTCATCCCAAATAAACGACACGGGTTTTATGTTTCTAGAAAGTTCTAGAAGCTCGGCTAAATAAAACCTAGTCTCATCGAACATTCTCGCTCTGGATAATATGTGAACTATTTTGCAGTAAGATTTTACATGGGGTTTATAAAACTGACGCCGTGAAGCTAACTTGAAGAAATGCAACGAAGCGTTAGGATGGAGTTTGAGTTTTACGAGAACGGCGTCGACGAGGTTGTCGGAGAAATCAAATTTGAGGTTGTCTAGGGCGGTGTAACGCTGGAGAATCAAAAGACGGCTTATTTGATCGGCGAGTTTGGGTGGTTGGTTAGTCGCCGGAAAATGGGTGGCGTTACGTCGTTGCTGAGGGAGTAGCCCAAAGGTGAATTTTTTATTTGAAGTAGAGAGAATTGTGTTTACTATTTTCTCTCTCTGTGCCATAGTCGCCGTCGCCGTCGCCGTCGTCGACTGTCGACCCTGAAATGCTTAATAGAGTTTTGTTAAGAAACAATTTTGTGTCACAACTTCGGACATTTCCTAATCTACTTTGACTTGTAAACTAAGGACAAAGCTTTTTAATTTTACCTTTTTTT
Organism: Nicotiana tabacum; assembly: GCF_000715075.1. Lineage (NCBI taxonomy): Eukaryota > Viridiplantae > Streptophyta > Magnoliopsida > Solanales > Solanaceae > Nicotiana > Nicotiana tabacum. Next base: position 13,145,110 of record NC_134091.1, read on the forward strand.
TTATTATTCAATATCCAAAATAAGTGACCATTTATGTAATCAAGAAAAAATTCAATTTATTTTTACTCTTTTACCCTTATATGCATATCCCTAAAAAGTTTTCTTACTCCTCACATTAATATTTAATTAAGGATAGTTTAGTTATACTAGGTATTTTTGTATAGAATTTAGTATTTTCTTAATGGGCGTAACTAAAGCAAACTGGTCACTTATTGTGGATCGGGGGAGTAATTTATTTGTCTAAATAGTTACTCCCTCCTGTCCATTTTAAGTAATTTTTTGACATTTTTTTGTGGCTCATAATATTTGATTTTTTCAAATATCAAGAAATAATTAACTTCTTTTTTCCAAAGTTGCCCTTGGAGTATAGTGTCTAGGAGTATTTGTTGTATTTTCAATGAACAAATTAAGGTTAATATGGTCAATTATATTGTTAATTAATGCTAAAAGGTGAATTTTTTAATATGTGTGAAAACAGCCAAAAAATTACTTAAAGTGTACCGGAGGAATTATGTTATAATTTATAATTAAAATGATCAATCTTTTACATATCAAATAAGTGGCTTAAAATTATTCACAAAGAATTCAAAAGTCATCATCAAGATTGAGTAAATAATATAATACTTGTATTTTGATATTTTCTTCTCATGTTTTACAAATAATATCTAATGTATGCTATAGCAAAGTAAGTATGATTAATATAATTCTAAGTTATCTTGCTAAAAAAGGAAAATGAATGTTCTCCAACGGTAACATGATCAATTATTTTTTAATATAATTATATTCTCAAAGTAAATTACTTTCTCTTTAAAAATCATTAACTCTCACTTTTTCTCTCCTTTTTTTTTTAATGAAATTTAAATGTACAGAATATTTAACATCACGGTATACAACATAGTCTTTCTTAGAATCTCATCGATCAATATGAAAATTTGGGACGTCGTCTGAAATCTTGAAGTATGAAAATGAGATAAGATAATTAATAAAGATAAAATATATTTTCGTTAACAACGAATATTAATTATTAACTTTGGTTATACTTCTTGTTGTCCAATTTGCCTTAATTGGATAATATCATGTATCTTACCAACAAATGATATACTATCAGTCTATCACAATTAAAAACAAACGAACTATGTACAAGCATCATGTTACTTTATAAGACACTGAAATTGAAAATTTAACAGAATGTATAGTGTTTATGTATTTTTGTTACATTTTGTGTTATTACGATTTATGATATTATATTTATTAGAAGAAAATTAAATCTAAAAAAATAGAATTCACGCTTTTACTACATGGAAAATCTATTTCTTCCATTTTCAGTTTCATTCTTAGCCAAATTCCAAGACTTCCATCCCTTATGTGAAGATCTTGCAGTGTAATATTTACACATTTATGATATTAGTTCTTCTATAGTTGTTGTGCTTTAATTTTTTTTAAGGTAAAAAAATGGTAGTATTTGATGTATATATCTTTTGAAGGTTTATTTTGTTGGAGTTTGATATGGTCTAAGCTTTAGGTTAATATAGGAGAACTTTACGAACGTTGTTATCACTTGCTTTACTTGTTATCCTAATATTATTTTTCAAAAATGGAAAAAGTCATTTTTGTCTTTTTAATTTCTTTTTATCTTTAATGTGCTTAAGGATGATCACACCCAAAATACTTACAAATATTGTATTCTAACAATTAACATTTATGAGCCTTACACCTACTCTAAAGCAAAATCACATAAATCCCACATTTTTTGTTAAAGTGAAAGAGAAAGGAGAAGAAATGAACCGTAGAAAATGTGAAGTAATAATTACTTACCTGTGAAGTTTAAAGCGGAAACACTGGTATGAGATGCATAGTAGGGGTGTACAAAGAAAATCGAAAATCATATATGCCAATTGTCACGACCCCAAATTAACCCTCCGTAAGGTGTCGTGATGGCACCTACTCTTTACGACTAGGTAAGCCTACTATTGCGAAAAATATAAAGGAAACACAACATTTTAAGGATAAACATCATATTATAAATAGCCAAGAGTAGTACCACTCGACATATACAAAATAATTTTTCAAGACCCGAAATATCACTAAGTCACAAGCTACTATAATCTATGTAGCTCTATACAAAAGTCTAAAGATAATAAAGAAAATCTCTAGACGAGGGAGTAGAAGGGGACTCCGAAGATCTACGGACGCAAGCAAAGGTACCTTGAAGTCTCCTAGAATCAGCAGTACGTACTAACCCCGAGGCTGATAGCTCGCACCTGGATCTACACACGAAAACATGTGCAGGGAAGGGCATGAGTACACCACAATGGTACCCAGTAAGTGCCAAGCCTAACCTCGGTCGAGTAGCGACGAGGTCAGGTCAAGGCCCTACCGGAGTAAATATAATAAATTAAACAGTAAAAGATATAAGTAGAATTTACGGTAATACAGTTAAAGAAATTTTCGAAAATTTAACAGTTAAGGGAGCTCTCGGCTCAAAACAAGGTAAACATAGTAGAAAATCTCTCGGGATACCGTCTCGTAGTTTTAAATGAATATGCAGTACAGGGGTATCTACCGGAATACGTCCGTAGTCCCAAAGTAAATATGCAGTGCTGGGGGATCTCCCGCAATACGTCCGTAGTCCCAAAGTAGTTCCAAATGAATATGCAGTACAGGGGGATCTCCCGGAATACGTCTGTAGTCCCAAAGTAAATATGCAGTGCTGGGGGTTCTCCCGGAATACGTCCGTAGTCCCAAAGTAAATATGCAGTGCTGGGGGATCTCCCGGAATACGTCTATAGTCCCAAAGTAAATATGCAGTACAAGGGGATCTCCCGGAATACGTCCGTAGTCCCAATTTAAATATGCAACGCAAGATGAAATGACAGGTATGACATCGAGTTATATAGTTTATACTGGACACAGATAAGGAAAATAAGGACTTAACTGAACATGACGCACAGAATATCAATTAGGCAGTTAAAACACGTAAGCATGCTTTTCTAGTCTAAACTACACAATTAAACATATTAGTATAATTAATAAGAGAAGCAATTTATGATTTAAAAAGGTTGAACATGATTTTTGCAATAATAGCCCGTTTACGTACTTGTCACCTCACGTACACGGCTCCCACACACCAAATAATATCAAGATATCCTAAGGGAAAAGTCCCTAACACAAGGTTAGGCAAGCCACTTACCTCGAACCGCTCAAATCAACCTGATATCACGTTCTTGCCATGAGTATCCGACTCCAAATGGCCCGAATCTATTCAAAACAGTACAATACCATCAATACGCGCTAATGGAATGAATCCCATAAGAAAAACTACAAAAAATTAGGCCAAAACCCGAAATTGGCTCAAACCCGACCCTCGGGGCCCACGTCTCGAAACCCGAAAAAATTTACGAAACTGAAAGCTCATTCACTCACGAGTCTAACCATGTCAAATTTCCTAAAATCCGACACCAAATGGTCCTCCAAATCCACAATTCAAACTCCCAAATCCCTAGTCTCCAACTTCCAATTTCCACCTCAAATACACATTAACTAGGTGGAAAAATACATGGCAAGGCAAGATTATTGACCAAAAATAAGCACAAGGAACTTAGCTCAAGAAATGCCTCGAAAATGCTCTCACAAATCGCCAAACCCGAGTTTGCAAAGCCAAAAATGATAAAAATCACGAAGCCCTTCGGTTTTAATCACTGCCCAGGTATTTCTGCACATGCGGAACCTGGGCTCGCACCTGCGGGTGCACTTATGCGAAAAAACGTGCGCATCTGCGCAACTCACTTACCCACTCTGCCTTCGCATCTGCGACGAAAGGGCCGCATTTGCGCACTCGCGCCTGCGGAGTCCTTTCCGCTTCTGCGCATCTTGCGCATGTGCGAGCATCCTTGCGCATTTGCGGGCATCGCAGATGCGGAAACATCCTCGCACCTGCGACCCCAGGCCAACTCTCGATTTATCGCATCTGCGCTTCCATCTCCACATGTGCGGCTCGCGCACCTGCGGTCTTTTTTCCGCAGGTGCGAAAATACCAGAACCAGCAAAGTTTAGAAATTCCTCTAAGTCCAAGTTTTCACCCGTTAAGCATCCGAAACACACCCGAGGCCCCTGGGACCTCGACCAAACATACCAACCAATCCTAAAACACCATACGAACTTAGTCGAGCTCTCAAATCCCATCAAACAACGCTAAAATCACGAATCACCTTCCAATTCAAACTTAAAGAACTTGAAACTTTAAAATTCTACAACCGATGTCGAAACCTATCAAATCACGTCTGATTGACCTCAAATTTTGCGCACAAGTTATAATCAACATTACGGACCTACTCCAACTTCCGGAATCGGAAAACGACCCCGATATCAAAATTTCCACTACCGGCCCAAAACTCCAAAAATTCGACTTTCGTCATTTCAAGCCTAAATGAGCTACGAACCTCCAAAACACGGTCTGGACATGCTCCTAAACCCAAAATCACCTAACGGAGCTAACGAAACCGACAGAATTCCATTCCGGAGTCGTCTTCACATAGTTTCGACTACAATCCAAATCCTAGGGCTTAAGCTCTCATTTAGGGACTAAGTGTCCCAAAACACTCTGAAACTCAAAACCAATCATCCTGGCAAGTCACAATAGCAGAAAAAAATTTGAGGAAAGCAGTTAATAGGGGATTGGGGCTATTACTCTCAAAACGACCGGTCGGGTCGTTACACCAATATGCAGTTTGATTTGCCAATATGCATAGTAGGGGTGTATTAATTACTTACTATGGTTTGGTTTGGTGTTGGAAAAAAAATCTGACCATAATTGGTTTGGTTTAGTTTTAACTAAAAAAATCAAACCGAAACCAAACCAACCCGACATTACATTTATGGAAGTTTTAAAAATATTTATTCTAGTGTAGTTTATCAATATTTCTTAATTTTTTTCATAATTTTATCTTTTAACATATTATTTCAAGCTTGGACTTATAATTTTTGAATTCCAATAAATCTCATATCTAGTGTAGTCCATAAATGTTAGTAACTCAAACAAATCCCAAACAAAAATCAAATCAATATTAATGTTAACAAAAGACATTCAATTCAATTGCTAGGAATGAGATATCTATTTATTTAGTTTTTTCATGGTTTAGATAAAATGCAAAACTTATTTTTTTTTAGTGCTTAGTCATGTAAATAATAATACTTATTAGTCATACTTATTTTAGCAACTTATAATTTAAGATTATGTTTATTTTTATTATGGCTTATTAATAATATTTATTTTATGCGATTTTATTATCTTTATTGTTGAATTTTTAGTACAATGCCATGACTCATCTCATATTTTATGTTAGTTTCTTGGAAACACCTCATATAGTTATGTCTTACTAGGATTAAAGAAATATTTGGAGCACAAATTCTATGTTTTGTACTACAAAAACTATATGGAAAAAAACTCGGAACAACCCGAAAATCCGAGAAAAGCAGAGATTAAAAAATCTGACTTTTATTGGTTTGGTTTGGTCTTTAGATTTAATAACCCGACACAATTGGTTTGGTTTGGTAATTAAAAAACCCGAACCAACCCGACATATGTACACCCCTAATGCATAGTACAGAAAAATACATCATTTGCCCAATAAATCATATATGCCAATATGCAGTGAAAGAGTAAAACAGTTAAAAAGTGAAAGCCAATCTGAGTAACATTATTTATTGAGAATGAAGGATATCAGTGTGTGTGGAGTTAAAATACACATGGAAAGAATTCGGGCAAAATTAAGACAATTATTTTTAAGACATTAAAACAGTGGAGGTTATAGACTTGAAGAATCATAACCCCCAATGAAGAGGTGTGACATTATGATATGGATTTTAAATTTTAAACAATTGAAATGGACAAAATGAAAGGAAAAACTAAAAAAAATGAGGAAAAAGATAAAGAGGATTCCTACACTATTGAGATGCCACATCCCCTCCTTCATGTCTCTCTCTTATATATATATATATATATATATATATATATATATATATATATATATATATATATATATATATATATATATATATAGAGAGAGAGATGATTATAAATAAATTAGTCACCTGGCAACTGTTTCAAAACATTTACATAGACAAAATTATAATTGTTGAATCTTAGCATCTAAATTTTAGAGTTATTACAATCTAATTTACGTGAATTTGGGTAAGCGATTCTAACTTCTAGCACAAAATAAGTTTTGTCGTCGTTAAATCTAGAAATAAAAAATTGAAATGTATTAGGAGTTGATTGTGTAAGCGTCCACTTGTTTTGAGGAGCTAAAATCATTAGAGTCAATGTTATACTCACACAGTCACAAGATTTAAGAAACATGTAGAGTCAAATATGAATATTTTGCAAATGATCACATTGATAATAGTGCTTTTAAGTTAAAATTAGAAAGAAAATCTTGCAAAAGTGTATGTTAATTCTAGTAATATATTCAAAATAGAACGCGATTGAAATGATGCAGTTGTATTAACCAGATTCATCATGTCTAAAATGCTTTATGTTAAACCTGAAATCGTTTACGTAGCAATAATAATGAGAACAAACCACATGCAATGGTAAATCAAGAAGTTGGAGGAGCTTTACTTGAACTGTGTACCCTATTCACAAACCATTCTATTTCCTCTGGCTAACGAGAGGAATCAACAAAGAAAACAAAAACGAGTCAACAACATTAACATGTGTATTTGAGAGATAACCCTTAAGCTGTGTCCACATGAGTTCGTTGAGGTGCTTATACCGACAATTACTATTTCACCTCCACCGGCAGCTAAGGTTACGAGGAGACAAGGGCGGATGCAGCATAGAAGTGTCGGGTTCAATTAAATCCGGTACTTTCGATGCGAAACATAAATTTATATGTAAAAATCTATCAAAATTATAAAAACTAATAGATAGAACCTATAATTTTAAAAAATACAATGAGTTTGATGCTAAGAACATTGAAAATTGGACCTATAACCCAGGACCTAACGGTCGTGGGTAGAGGTGGCTGCTGGCTTTTGTTTGTTGTAAATCTTAGGCTTCTCTGTAGTCCTGTTTACTACCTTTAAGAAAAGAAAGTCAAAGGAGCTCATTTACATCCTAGCAGCACGGTACATCACATGTACCGGTGGCAAAATGATTAAAAGAAAACAGTTAACAGCTCATATTAATCACAAAAAAATGGGTTGAATAATAAACTTTTTAAAAACGAGTCAAATAAGAACCATATTATCCATTGGCTTAACTTTTACAATTGTAAAGCTTCAAATTGGGAGTTTCTCAAGTTTGAGAGAAAAAGAATTCTCCCAAAAGTGATCATATTCAAGAACCATATTATCTGTCAGTTAACTCGTTTTTTATCCGTATTAAATATGGATTGGATCGGATAATTTATCTGTTTTTTCATTACCCGTGTTTGACACGTCCCATATCCGACCCAATCCGCCCGTTTGCCACTCCTACACCTGTGTTAGCATTGGACGATCCCCTTTTCACTGTGGTCCTTTAATGTTACTATATTAAAGGCATAATGCAACAAACAACAACAACAACAACAACCCAGTATAATCTCACTAGTGGGGTATGGGGAGGGTAGTTTGTACGCAGACCTTACCCCAACCCTGGGGTAGAGAGGCTATTTCCGATAGACCCTCGGCTCCCTCCCTCCAAGAACTCCCACCTTGCTCTTGGGGTGACTCGAACTCACAACCTCTTGGTTGGAACTGGAGGGTGCTCACAACTAGAGCAACTCACTCTTGTCGCATAATGCAACAAAGGAAATCAAACTGACAAGACTTCATTAATTTTCTAAAAGAATGGATTTTTGTTTTGTGTCTATCCATGTTTGTCGTGTTGAGATCACTCTACAAAGGTACTGAAAATTATATCTTTCCTGAAATTCTAAGGTATAATAATAATAATATGGCATGGTCCAAGGCACTAATATGAATGGACCAACCTTCTTTCTTGACAAATGAATAGTCTGCTTTCTAACCTTAAGCTCAATGTTTCAAAAAGGAAATGTTCCTGTCATCCGAATATGATCCAACGTCCTTTCTAGTCCGTATTTAAGCACTGCTTGGTTACCAGCTCTGAAGCCATTTCCATAAATTGGCGACGTGTCTGATTCAATCTGGTGTTTGAAAAAATCCCCGAGTTTCCTCTCAAAAGGAGATCTAATCCCCTGCTTCGACGATGACATGCCTGATGAAGTTGAAGCACCATTTCTGCTTGATATGGATGCAATTTGGGTTTCTAACCACATATGTGCTAGTACCTGGCAAATACCTTCTTCAACATCTTGGCTAAGAGTTCGATACCCTATAATATAGGACAATATCGACCACATCAGAAACTCCAAGATACCAAAAAGGCAAATAAACAAATTGATTTTAGTGAGTTGTAGCAAAGAATCCAAGATATATACACTACTGAAAAAAGTGAGGGGGGGAGGGGAAAGGAAAAAGTGGTTCCATAATAGAATTGTGTGTTAGGTAATACTGACATTTACTAATTCTAGAGAAGCAAACATTATATTAGGGGCAGACCAAAAGAAAAAGATGGACAACCAAATTAAGAAGGAAGAAGTGGAAATGAGAGCGCACCTCTTAGTCGAAGCCATGCATGCATCATCTCATGCGCAAGAATTGACCCAGTCAACAACCTGCATAGATTTATGTCATATAAAAAACTGAGATAGCAAACTAATGTTTTCACAAAGGGTATAAGTACATTTAGGTTCCTGCTAAAACCTAAATTACAAAGGAAATGTCTGTTTCCTATTGTCCAATTAATTCCTCAGAGATCATAAATTAGATTTGTTTTTTATCTTTTGAGATATACTGAATGGACATAGGTGATTCTGACTAACCAAGCATTCCAGTGCACAACTTCGAATAGCATTCCAGTGCACAACTTTGTAACCAAGCATTACAAAGTGTAGCATTCCAGTGCACAACTTCGAATAGCAAAGTAAAAAAAAAACAGTACCTAGGTAGACCGTATAAGATAAGAATTGCAGTCACTTCGCATCTGCGTGTCAATTTATAAGGTTCTGTTCTCATATCCATGACCCGATTTCCAGCTCCTATTCTTGGCCGCCTTAGAATCTGCCAATTTTAGAGGTAAGTAAGAGCTACCGTTTACCATTTGAACAAAAAGAGAATTAGGTTTTCAGCTTTTGAAATCATAAAGAGAGAAGAAATGGAAATCACTTAAAGTCCTTACGGTGCTGATAGTTTGTTCCTCGGAAAGGCAAAGTCCTCGTGTCTCAGGCATGTGATGATACCCCTAGCAAAAGGGATGAAAACCAAACATAAACGACATATTTTTCACTCCAGAAACAATATGAATATGGAGAAATACAAGTACGAAAAGAGAAGCAACTCGGCAACTAGGGTCAAATAAACACTTACATGTCTCTCTCCATCCATAGCCTCATTCAGTGCTTGCCTCTCAACCAAAAGCAGAGGAACTTTCTGTTCCACTTTCATATTTAGCCCTTCATAGAATTCTTGTATATCGTAATAAAGGGGCTGACACTGACTCGTATCCATTATGGCGGAGTCCAAGCACTCGAGACAAAGCTTTCTACCATCATCAAGGGCAATATACCTTGTATCCCGCGGCTGCATTCACATCAAAATTGCCACTCTTTATAAAAGTTAATTACAAGGATTTTGCTGAAAATACAAGAGGTTTCTCCAGAAATCTTGTTCTGTTTCAACAGCCTTACCTCCATTCGCTCACAGCTACAGCAACGGGGTGTTCCATCATGCTCATGAAAAGGACAATACTTTTGCGACCAAAATGGATGTGCTCTGTATTCAATAAGACCAGTTGCATTTGTTGGAATCTGGGCAGGCAAAGAAACACTTAATGAATATCAAAGAAATGATGCATTATCAGCAGCTAGAGGTTTCTTAACCAACAAGAGATAGCCAATACCAAAGTTACCGTAATAAGAGCTCAAAACAGAAAGTCTCGTAAAATGATTCTCAGGTCACAAAATTAACCTCAATGATCTGTACTAGTTGAAATGTTGAGACACCTACCACACATTTTGTTAGTTTGTTTATTACACTAGGAAGACCCAAGATTTAACTATACAAACCCATGACATTTAGGGGTCGTTTGGTACATGGGATAAGAATAAAGTTCGGGATTAACTTTATCCCATGTTTGGTTTGGTGTATTAGCTAATCCCAGGATAACTTTCACACTAAAATGGTGGGATTAGTTATCCCATATAGAAGGTGTAATAACTAATTGGATATCCTGGGATATTCTACCATTGTACCAGACGACCCCTTACAGTAGAAAAGATAGAACAGCCCATAATTTCTGGGGTAGAAAAGACAGAACTTCAGAAAATTTGGTAGGTTAGAAACGTAGGATCCAAACCAAGATCTTTCTTTTCTACAATTATTTTAAAGGACTACTTAGAATAATCTATGTACAACCTCATCAACATTAATTAAGCATTAAGGAAACAGTAAAAATGAGCAGAAATCAGTGTTTATTGCCACAGCAGCTAATAATAATCCATAATTTAAAACGCTTCCTTAAATAGAAATTGAGTTTGTGAATTTCTTGTGTCAATGACTTCTAAAAGAAAATGAAGGCATTTGATGGAGAATTGTTTTAGCGTTTGGTAGTCTATCATGACCCGGAAAAAAAATTAAGAAAATATAAGAGGACTTTTGCAGAAGATCTAAGAGAATCAATCATTTCATACTTACAAAGTGTTTGCAGACATCACATTTGGGGTGATAATGCTCCTTGTAGCAAGTTTTGTGATAGGGATAGTTCCCCGACATTGAGAACTGCACAGTTAATAACATCAAAAAGTTAAATAGATACATGAATATACTTGTCATACAAATTGTTCTATCACTTCACAAATGTTCGCCAGCTTACGTCCATTACCCAAGACACTATATGATAACTACCAACGACAATATCAGTATTCAGTTACAGAAAGTATTGAACAACTTATGGACAACGCATGTATATTACTAGAAAATTTTGCCATTGGATGTACAAAATATTGATTCCTATCGCTCCTCTTATTTCCACAATGAGCGTTTTGCCTTCTGATGGTCAGACATTTTTCAAAATAGTATTTTATAATAAGTCATATTCGTAGATGATTGCTTCCTAAGTAGGTGTGTAGTAATTTATAGTACATATTTGCTTGGTCGCACCTTTTTCATGCCTTAAAGTATTCAATTCTTATTTGGTTGCCTTTATATATCCAAAATCAAAATGTCATGCTTTGACTTGGCACCATTATTGTGAAGAAGGTTGGAAAAACAAAAACAGTAGACACCAAAATAACAAGGCTGAACTAGAAAAGTTTAAGTACACAGTACTGCACCTCATAATCAGATATTGGTTGGTTACAGGCATGGCATCTAAAACACTCTGGATGCCATACGGCTCCCATGCAACTCAAAAATCGTCCATGACCTATTTCAGTGCTACAACCTGCACATATCCTACCACAGAAAAAGATAGTATGTATTAGGTCTAAAAAATGTTGAGTCAATTCTTAATGTCTTATAACTAACTTCTGTATTTGCTTATACAATGAATTCAAAATGGTTCACTGAAATCCATTGGCTCACTGTAGATTTCTTACAGACCACTATCGAATTCAGCCATACAGTGCACAAGTACACACATGAAGAAGAGAGTAAACCGAGGAAAGACTGGAGAATAGGTTAGAATAACCTAAATGCCAATACAATGATAACAAGATCAATGGAATTATACCTCCCTTCTCTTGCCTCTCACCATGCCATCCACAACTAAATAGAGCAAAAGACATAACTAAAGGGTTCAACCTTTTCAAAGGAAAGGGTCAAAATTAAAACGTTTTGTTCCTCAGATTGATAATACAAAATTTCTACCTAAAATCATGTTGATCAAGAAGGAAACACGTAAAATATCTAGGGTTTTATATTTATGGTAATTAACAGCAGCAACCGCAACTTTTAACTACCTAAACCACACGCTTTCAAGATGTGTCCATTTTACTTTTGGATTTTCCACCTAGCTCTTCCACTCGTACATATTAGCTGACTTCGAAGGAAATTTAACGAAAAAATATAGACCAATAAACTAATGCAAGAATGGAGTAGATGGAGCCCCAAGGCACATAGTAAGATGAGGTTCGGCAGTGGTGTATTCTGGAGTTTAAATGTTGCAAAAACATCGACAAAGATTTCGAATACCTAAAGCTTGCAGAATATGGGAAAGGTATTGGATGATAGAAGTTTCCATTTCCATATCCATTCCCGCTTCCGATATCATTTCTGCTTACATGCCCATTACCATATCCATTCCCGCTTCCGAGATCATTTCTGCTTACATGCTGAGGTGGAGATTCGACATTCAAGCTCTCCTGCAGAGCTCTGGCAAGTTGTTCATCTTCTTTCAGTTGTGATTCACTGTCTGCCAAACATATGATAAAATGAACAATTAGCAAAATCAGGAAAAACAATTTTTTTTGCCAAGTAAATAAACTAGCTGCAAAATCATCCATGGAATGCTTGAGTCGACCCTAAATAGCTGAGCTAAAGAAGTTCGACTCTTCATAGAATAAGAATTTCTATAGAACAAAAGCACTATAGCATGGATGAGCTAAACCATGCATGTATGGATGTACTCAGTAGCCTTGAAACACACAAAGGAAAGTTTGGGTTCCAAATTATGTCAGCAGTGAACTCGACTGAAACTGGAATATCATGCTTTTGATTATGAGAGCATAGGAGATACCCTCAAAAGGAATGCAAACTTTCAATTTTCATTTCTTTAAGAAGCAACTAATACTCACCAACCACAGGTTTCCCTTTGTGGTCCTCCTCTGAGAGAGAGATTGCAATAGCTCGGTCTATTTCTTCAGTCTCTGACCAAGAGTCCTAGAGCACGCAAACGGTTCAAACACAGTATAAAATATCAACAGGATGTGCTTATCAAAAAAAGAAAAATATAGACACAGTATAGGTATGACATGTTCAACTGATCTTTTATAGTTCAGAGTGGATATAGATCCTTTATTGGCAATGGGAAGTAACATACATTACCAAGATAACAACCAAATTTAGCACAAAATAAAGTATCAAAGATGTGTATAAAGTTGGCGCTACATTTTCTAGTGACTTAATAGTTACAAAATCCAGTAAACAAAATTTTGATTGAAAATTAGTATATCAACATAGTGGATTATCATGGATTCATGTTTAAGCAGGTCTAAATTATAACATTGTAAATCATGTACATCAATTCACTTTATCCTGAAAATTTCAGAATACAATGCGATTTTTGGTTTTGAGATTGATATCAATATGAAGGACTTCTAGTAGAAACGAATTTATTAATGAGAGAACAAGACAGTGCAAGGCTTCAAGCAGGGATGGACAAAGATGTCCAAGTTACGAAGGTCAGAATTAAATAAAGCTTCAAATGACCATGCATCAGCAAGCATTAGAAAATCAATCTCATCAAAAACATCCGTGCCATCATTCATCATAGAAGCCAAGAAGAGCAGTCACTAATTTGCATGAGCCAAAAACGAGAACCAAATGACATTGGATTCATACTGTCCACAGAAAGCCCAGCATCTAACTCAGCTTCAACAACTTCAATAGAAGCGTACTATTTCAAAGCCTTCTTCACATTGCCTATGGCAAGTTAAGACTGTACTGTCTGTTAGCGCTTTAGACAAATGTCACCCAGGACGTCAGAACAGACTTTTAGTATTCAAGTAAGTGGACTCATAACTTTAGAATCAAGCAAACAACCCTGCCTTTTTCCATGAACAGGACCAGTAGAATAGAAGCCACATTACCTATTAAGCTAATAATGATAAGCCCTTACACTTGCTAAGTTTTGATAATGTGAATTACGAAATACTCTGAACGATATCAGAAATAAAGTAAGCAATTCAAAGGTATGTCGGGTGGATGCTAGTCTATCTGGATGATGAGCTCATTGCACACTAGTTTAGCGCAACACTTACCCCAGGTGTAGATTGGTGATCCTCTTCTTTATGTCCTTCACATCTCCAGTCATATTGGCCTTCCGAAACTTTATGGTTGGAACCTTTGAAAATTTTGCTCAGCCAGCCCATTAAGTGAAATGCTAGTGGCTCATTGTCAGCAATGCTTTTACCTGCAGGAACACATGAATATAGTGCCAACGTATATACATAACAAAATTAATTTTCAACACTAAAATATCCAGCTCAACATTTGAGCTGCTAGTCATGACACACAATAAAACTTATTCATCTCTCCACTTGCGAAATTCATGGCGTGCCAATGTGAACGCAAAATTGGGAAAATGCCCGTATGCTTTCAATTTTCTCATATAAACCAACTAACACCTTTGGTTTTTCCATCACATTGGTGATCAGACCACAAACATCTAACTCAATTAAAATGAATCAAAACATGGAGATGACATCAATATAGCATTCATTCCTTAGATGACATCAATATAGCATTCATTCCTTTCATTTTTTGATGAATTAATTTTGAATATGTAAGTAAACTAAAAGCCAACAGATCATATAAGAAAGAGACAAAAATCACCTACCACCCATACCAAAAAAGGAGCTTAAAACTCAAGAATTCAAAAGGGGTCATCTAAAATTTGCAGGAAACACAAGAAAAAACATATTATTCATAAGAACAAAGTATTTATAAGCAATCAGCTATGAACAAAAAAAAAAGTTAGATACTTCCAGCTCAACATGTCCATTTTAACAATCAAAAACATAACATTCAGATTAAACAAATAAAAAGAGATAAATAACTCACCTTGAACCAAAAGAGCCCAAGAATCTGCAACAATTAGCAAAAAGAAAAAGTACCCAGATCAATTAGCTAAAGATTATTCCTTTTATTGCCCCTTTTGATTTCTTTTTTCAATCCAAAAAGAATCTTTTTTTACTTTTTCCTCAGAAGTCAGAATCCCCCCATTCAAGCATTTATCCGTGTATATTGAAGCAATTGTTATTAATGATTTAAAAATTGATGATTTTTTCAAACTCTATTTACTCAAGGAATCAAGCTTGAAAAGAAGAAAAAATAAAAATTATGTACAGAGCAAATGTACGCTATTGAAGAGACGTTTAAAAATACTCTTTTTTAAAACTTATATGCCTAAACATGGACTTTGGTCAAAGCGATACTATTATGTTTAAGTTTAGATTACATTTGCAATTTATAAAAGTATTTTAGTCAGTTTAAAAGAATGATATTTTATAAATTTAAAAATAATTCAATTTTAATCTTTGTATATTATTCTTAAAAAAGAAGATTTATAACTATACAAATATTTATAATTTAATTTATATCATAAATTTCAAAATAGAATTATCTTTTTTAAATATAGTACTCAATCAATATTGTCACATAAATAGGGACAAATCTGGCATAGGGCCTAGGGGCGGATATAGCGTTCTGACGACGGGTTCAATTGAACTCATAATTTTTGACGCCGAATAAAAAGTTATATGTAAAAATATATTAAAACTTTAAAAATAATGGATATGAAGTCATAACTTTAAATTATAATGGGTTCAATGCTAAAAACCTTAAATTTTAAATTCATAGGGTTTAAATCCTGGATCCGACTCTGAACTGGCCGAATACTTATTATGTTTATAATTATGGTTTATCATTTTAGAAAAATTATGATAAGTAGACTATACGCAAATTCAAGTTGAAAAACGAGGAGTCAAAGAAAGAGGTTTGGGTTTACATTTCTGTTTATTGTGCGTGTGGACTGCCAAATGGAAAAATCGCAGAAGTTAATACGTTGGGTGGGTCCTTTCATTATTTTTAGTATCTTTTTTCCCCCAAAACTTTCATGCTTTTTATCACTGGCACGCAAATTTCAAACTTATATTATATAATATTTTGGGAAATGTGACACGTCAATTTTTTTTAAGTTTTGGATCTCTATTTTTATATAAGAAAGAGGTCAAAAGTTTAAATCGTACTGTATAATTGTGCCGAGTGTTAACAATGCTATGAAAATGTTAGGTTATTAAGGTCCTTTTACCACTTTGAAATACTAAAATTTAAATGATGGAGTGGTAAATCAAATGCAAAATTTCTGTTAATTAAAACAGAGTGATAGATTTTGAATATTAATTTTACAATATAAAAACATTTGAGTTGCGTGACGGGGTTATAAACTTATTTCTGTTATAAACAGTATTTTATTTATAATAAATGTCTATATTTTAGAGAGATTTTAGGATTTGTTACTTAGTGACTAAGTCTCTTTTTCCCTAAAAATAGAGGGATTCTATTTCATTGTAATTCATCACAAATCAATAAGAATCATCTCTCTCTCCTTTTATCTGCAATACTCTTCTTCTTCTTTTATTATTTTATAACACGTTATCAGCACGAAACTCTAACCAATTGAGCAGAAACCTTGGGATTGAGCATAATGATTGCCAATCGTTCCATGAACTTCCTTCGTGATTAAATTTTGGGTCGAAGGTAAGTATTTTACCTTATTTTTCTCTTTTAAATTATAGAAGTTTAAGAATTTGATTTTAAATACAAGCAAAGACAATAAATTTTGATTATAACTCTAATACAGTTTGTGAGAAATTATAACTACCCGAAGTGGTAAAATTTCTATGTCTTGCCATGATCAAATTCATGTATGATTATGAGCACAAGAAGTGGAAACTCGTCCCATTGAATTTGCTTCATTCTCGTTCCCTTAAGAGAATGTGGTAGCAATATGTAATAAGTCTGAAAGAAGATAAAATTATTACCATGAAGGTATCAATGGATGTGGACATGGCAACATACGAAATTATAATCGTCATCATTGTGGTAATGAGAATAATAAGGATTCTCAAAATATTCATTCACTCTGTGAAAATAATATTTGTCATCAATTTGACATGAGATTTTGTAAAACACATATAGATGATTATGGTCCATTCATGATGTGAATGTGACAATATGTGATTTATGAATACATATTCATTTTTGGAAGAATATAAATGTGCTAGAGGTAGTGAATATACCGCACTCACCTCTAGAAGGAGGTTTTAAATGAAATAAGAAAATAATTTCATTATTATGGCATGAATGGTCATTGATCGTGTACCTATTGTGATTATGGCAATCTGATTATTACAGAGCAAAAATTGTAGAAGCAACATATCTTGCCTATAATAATTTTGACCATGACCATAATGGTATAACTTTCTCTTTGAAAGAGATATTCACCGTAAGGATGTTGATGAATATGTAGTAGTACAAAATTAATTGAAAGATATGAAATAGGCAATTATACTATTTTGGAGAAACAAAATTGATTATCAATAAGGTATTATGTAGTAGTAAGTCTCAAAGAAACTTATTGAGTTTCTAAAGTATTCGTGAAAGCGATTCGTTATATTGAGATTATAAATAAAGGAAAGATTTAATGTCATGTATTACTACAACTTTGTATGTATATGAAAAGTTACCCGCTTTATTTTCCAAGTTTGTACTACACAAATAAAAGAATACCACAATAAAGTAGATGTTTATTGATATAAAAACCTATATCATAATAAACTTGGAGTTTATTGATAATTGCATACATCATGGTGTAAACCTGAAGTTTATCAATATTGATAATTTATTCAGTTGGCACAACTAGTCTAACCATATCAATTTCAGTATGATGTGAAAAATAAAAGAGAATTCACATGGGTAAATATTAAAGAACTAGAACTTTCTTTACGGATTCTCTTATGTTGCTTGTTCTCATTAATTAATAGACCAACTAAAATTGGGATTGAATCTCATGAATGCTGCAAATATCAAAGGTGAATATGGGGTCATTTACCTACCATGTATACCACATAAGATGCATCTATTATATGGTTACATGTGCGATTATTATTAACCCGTAACTTAGTGTTTGCAAGGAAACTTGATCAATAATTTAATTTCGAGTATAATTTCTATATTTTCTATTCAAGACTGTTCATCTTGATAAGTTAGTTTACATCGCAACTGGTTTAGCAAAATAATTTATGGAGTGCCTCCACTTAATAGTTAAACTATTGCTTATAAGAACAGTGTTATCTATATCAGTTTGATAAACGTTATATACGAAAGTATATTACATTCTCCCCTCACAAGTGGTTCAGAGTCAGGAACCAAATTATTTCATCTTACTATTATTGATGTACAATGTAAATTTTGATTATACACCATAATGAACAAACATGGGTTCCAAGAATTTAGGAAGCAAGTTAGTTTTTCTAACGTAAAGGGGGAGACATGATAAATAGTTGAGAAAAAGTTACGTGGAATGAATTATTATTTGTACATCTAGATCCTCGAATAAGATAATATAAACTTGAAAATCATAAAAAAATAATTCATATGCAATATATTGCAAAGCATGATAGACGCATTTGTTGACCCAAAGAAAGTAGCTATATTCTCATTGTCAATGATCCTATTAGAATAAGTCGTAGAAGGACAAAGTCTACGGTACGCTTAAAACGTATAGACAAGTAGTGTAACGACCCGGCCGGTCGTTTTGAGCTTTAGCGCGTCATTCAGCGGTTTGAGTTCTGAGTAGCTTCACTTCAGGTATTATGACTTGTACGTATGGTCGGAATTGAATTTCGGAAAATCCAGAGTTGGTTTAGAAAGAAAACTCTAATTTCGGGAGCCTTAAGTTGGAAGAATTGACTAATGTTTGATTTTTGAGTAAACGACCTCGGAATCAGGATCGAAAGATTCTAACAGGTTCGTATGATGATTTTGGACTTGGGCGTATATTCGGATTGGGTTTTGGATGTACCGGAAACGTTTCGGCACCTATTGTGGAAGTTAGCATTTTGAAAGAATTTCATAAATTTGTGTTGAAGTTTATTTCAATGTTATCGATGTCCGTTTGGAATTCTGAGTCTGAGAATAGCTCCGTATGGTGATTCTGGTATTGGGAGCGCATCCGGAAGTGGATTTGGAGGTTCGTAGGTCATTTTGGAGTCGTTTGGCGAAAGTTAGAAATTCGAAGGTTTTTGAGAAGTTTGACCAGAAGTGAACTTTTTGATATCGGGGTCGGAATCTGATTTTGAAAGTTGGAGTAGGCCCGTAAGGTCAAACGTGACTTGTGTGCAAAATTTGAGGGCAATCTGGCGTGCTTTGATAAGTTTCGGCATCGAATGAGAAAGTTTGAAATTTTAAAGTTCATTAAGCTTAGAATGGGGTGCGATTCATGAATTCGAGGTTGTTTGATGTGATTTGGAGGCTCGACTAAGTTCGTAATGTGTTTTGGGACGTGTTGGTATAATTGATTAAGGTTTCGAGGGCCCCGGGTGGATTCCGAGTGGTTAACGGATCGAATTTGAAATTTGAAGAAGGGCTGAAGTAGCTGAGCATCTGGAGTAACCGCACCTGCATGAAGAGGGACGCAGGTGCGGGAAAATGGCTCGCAGAAGTAGAAGGGGAAGGCTGTTGAGAACCGCAGGAGCGGAAAGATTTGCGCACCTGCGAAGGCGCAGGTGCGAAGAGAGTAACGTAGGAGCAGACGCGCAGATGCGCCGCATGGAGCGCAAGTGCAAAAATGTTGGGCCGATCTGGAGCTGCACCTGCGATGGGATTTTCGCAGGTACGGGACCGCAGATGCGGCCAAGGCACCGCAAGTGCGGAAGTCGAGGCTGGGCAGTGTCTTCTTTAAAGCGAGGGTTTGGCTTTATCTCATTTCGTTTTCGCCCATGGGAGCCGATTTTGGAGCACATTGGAGTGCCATCTTCATCAATCATAATGGGTAAGTGCTTTCTTCACAATTTTGAGTTAAATACATGAGTTTATATGGATTTAAACATGGAAATTAGTAGAAATTGGGGCTTGGGTGGAAAAACCTAGAATCTTGTATATTTGGATTTTTTACCACGAATTTTGGACATAGAATTGAGTATAAATTATATATTTGAGTCTATGATGTCATGGGCAAAGTTTATCTTCGAAATATTTTGGAATCCGGGCCCGTGGGCCCGAGGGTGAATTTATCGACTTCTCAAGAGGAGTTGGGAATTGTTGTAAATAGGATTATAATGAGTATTTGAGTATATATTAATGGGTTTGCATAATTATTGACTAGTTTTGGAGCGTTGGGCATCTATTTGAATTGATGGAACGGCTTGGGAGCCGGTTATGGAGTTCCGGAGCGAGGTAAGTATCATTTCTAACCTTGTAAGAGGGAATTAACCCCATAGGTGAATTAAATAAATGTTTGTACCTAATTGTGGGGGCTACGTACGTACGAGATAACGAGAGTCCGTACGTAGCTACTATTATGCTATTGTCCGGGTAGTTTAGGAGTTGTATCATGCTATACTTGGAATGTTTGTGTCCTTACTTGCTAATATAATCATTTAGTCATGATAGAAATTGATAAAAGAATTGTATAAGGTTAAATTCACTTACTTGAAGGTTTGTATGAGATATTTGACTGTAAATGAGAAACTTGTGTTTTCTTAAAAATAATTATTATTTGTGGATCGGGCCGAGCGCCTCGGCAATAAATAGATGCATCTATGGTTCGCGCCATTCGACCCTCTGGCAGTGCACAGTTTAAATATTTATTAGATTGGGTCGTACGACCTCGGCATGATTTGTGCATGCTTGTATTGCTTGCCTTGAAATTTATAAATAATGATATTGTCTTCTCGGCCTGAGTTAAATTGTTAAATAATGGGAGGTAAATTTGGAGATTTCTTAATTATAAAAGAACTGCTTACTTACTTCAAAATATTGAGTTTGCAACCGTTCATATAATCCATACTTAATTATATCATTGATATCCTATTTATAGCCCACAGTAAGTATCGAATTCGACCCCTCGTCACTACTTCTTCGGGGTTAAGCGGGATACTTACTGGGTACGCGTTGATTTACGTACCCATACTACACTTGCTGCATATCTTTTGTGCAGGTACACATATGTTTAGCGGCCTTGTGGGCGCAGAGGCGCGGTTATGGCGGGGACTTAGGTGAGTTGCATTCTATACGGCACTCCGCAGCCAACAGAGTCTCTTTCAGAGTATTTGTATTTTCTTTTCTGTCCAAATTTTTATTCCGGACAGTTATTGTATTTTATTTTGTTCCCTGGTATATGCCCATGCACTTGTGACACCGGGATTTGGGATGATTATGGGATTATTCGGTATTGAAATTTTCGAAAACATTATTAATTACTCTGTGAAGTTCATCATTTATTATTTAATTGAAGGAAATTTATGATTTCAGAAATATTAAAATGAGAATTTACTAGTTATTGGTGTTGGCTTGCCTGACAGTGGTGTCCGGCGCCATCACGACCTTTCACTTAGGTCGTGACAGCATGGTATTAGAGCACTAGGTTCACTTAGGTCCCACGAGTCATGAGCGAATCTAGTAGATTCTTGCGGATCGGTACGGAGGCGTCTGTACTTATCTTCGAGAGGCTACAGGGATGTTAGGAGCACTTCCCTTCTTGATTCCTCATCGTGCTATTTGATTCCTTTGAGGCTTATGCCTTCATTTCTTTCCCATTCAATCTTATGCGACGTGAAGCACTGGCTATAAATTGGGAATTGAGGAATTGTAATGGTACTACAGATGTGGTGCGGGATATTTTTCCCTGCGTAGTTGATTGGGCTATTGTCGTCACCTTGTGAAAGGATATTCTGTCATTTCAGCTCAGTAGTTGTACTTCTGAGAGCTTTGAGGCTATGCACAGGTTGCTATGATGCTCATGAGTTGTTATCGCACAGTATTGATGTGATGGTAGGATGCTTGCCTATGTCTTGGGGCAGTGAATGACTTGAAAGGAGGTTTACTCAGTGCATAATTCAGAGATTCGGTATTTTACTTCCGACGAAGGAAATGCAATCGAACTAAGAATGTTCAGGCTTGGATTGATGGAGTAGCAGGACTCGATATTTTCAAGCGTGGTGGAATCTTCGCCCATAATATGGCATCATCGTCCTTGATTGGTTATAATGTGTTGAGTTCGCCGGTGTTATGGTTTCCTCCAATTTGCCTTGGGGCAGAGTATTATAAATAGTGTCGGGAAAGCGGTTATCTGAGGCCGCAATGTGCAGTGGTTCAGGATTGAACCTGCATTCCTGGTATTGATGGCTCGAGAAAGTTGATTTCCGGAAAGGTTTAAAGTTGGTAGCGATCTATCGGTTCAAGTGCTACAGAGGTAAATTTTGATTTAAGGCAACAACTGGCCAGCGAAGGATGATAAAGGACATGTGGGAGGTGCCTTGCGGTGGATAAACTTACAGAAGGCCAAGTGTGAGAAACAGGAGTCAAGCAGTTACTTAAATGAGTGAGTTTGACCAAAGTGGGAGAGTGGCAGAGTAGCATGTGGGTTCTGTGATATGATAGCTACACGCCTTGAGGAAAGTTTAGAGTGATTTGGGAATGATGGTGGACGGTGATTGGGTCTACAGACTTAATCTAAAATATTGGCTATTATATGACGGGAGATTGGATACAACAGAAAGGAGTTGCTTGATATGAAGAAGGATACCACATGACTTTGGATTGGAATGTATTGTCCCACCTTTAGTTGACGTCCATGAGGAGTGAACGGACTGGTGCAGCTAGTGAATGAGCTCGGACTCAGTATGATCTACTGACTTCGTAGTAATTATACCCAGTGCAGCGACGTTAGAATATGTCGGTATGTAATTTCCACATGTGGGTTATCTCCTGGGAGCAGTTTAGCGGTCACGTGGTGTTGATGAAGCTTCTGCGAAGAATTCTACTGGCTACCCGGTAAGAGATTGAATATGTAAATATGGCTAGTGGTTCGGAGTGTTCATTAAAGGTTAATAGAAGGATTTTGAGGAATTTGGCGGGTTGATTGTGCTGGATCATGTCGATGAAGGAAGAATCTTGGTGGGTTCCAGGTTTATGCAATGGCAGCTTCAAGCTAAGTGGGAGAGCCCCCACCACCCACGATGGGATTGCATGGTTGTCTACTTGTGAGATTTCTGTTTATCGGCATATTGGTGGGTTATTACGACTAAAGAAAGAGAACATCAGTGGTAATTTGAGCAAGCGATTTGAGGAATGTGTGCTATAGTTGGCCTTATCGATTCATGCTCAGGCTTTGGGAAGATTCAGGATTTATGCTTTGTGTAGAGGTGAGTTACAAGGAAGATGATTGGGCTAGGTGCTTCCTTGATAGGGTGCTCATGTGCTAGCAGAGCCTTGGAGTTGATTATATTCGGGACCAAGTCAGAGTGGGTGACTCTCAATAACGGTCCTAGTGGATTCAAAAGTTAAGGCGTGGTGCCTAAGGATTTTGAGTCTATAGTATGGTTGAATATCGAGCTTCTGCAGTGGATTATGATAAAGGAGCTTGGAGTGTTCCGTGTTATCTTTGGTCTACGGGGTATCATGAGAGGAAGGGGAGCATGTAACTTTGGATTTATAGAAGAATCACCAGAATTGGTGTATCAGTTGAAGACGCGATTATGCGCATAATAAGGGTATGAAATGGTTCGTGAGTTTTTGGGACAATGTGGTCTCGTGAAATGGGGTCACTCGGGATGAGTGCGGATTGAGTTCGTTATATTGATAAAGGAATTATTGTTATTTCTAAGGAAGATCCAGAGTAAATTAGGAGAAGTCGGGTTTGGTTAGCAATGATTGAATTGGCATAATGATGGCAATGATCAGCTCCTTCAGTGTGTTGGGTTATTCATGTGATTTGTGACGGTACGTGCGAGGTTTGACGGTCGCCATAACCGATTTTATTTGGAGGCTTTTGAGTATTATGGCATGTTATGTGCAGATGGATCCCGGAGGGGTTATGGTGGTTTAGACCACTACTTGAGATTGGTATTTTCTGCGGATATGAGGATTCAGTCGCGTGTTGTGATGGTTCTCTTGGAATGAGTTAAGTAAAAGGTTTCTAAGTGATGAAGTGTTTACCCTATTAATAGTTCGGAAGTTAAGATGAAATTCTTGCACTCTTGCGCATTGGTATGATTAAGTGCAGTGATCGGCATGGGATTTGGAAGTTGAGGATCAAGGTTGCCATTTGGTGTTGGCAGGAATATCACGAGCTCGGATGAGCGAGGAAGGACTCAGATGGTTAGAGTCAGCTGGTATTGTCTTTGGCGTCACCTGCGATCGGTATCTTGTATGGGAGGTTTTGCGTACTGATTGCGGATTCTTGATTGCTTTACATCATTTGTGTGGCCGGTGGCATGGATGTGCAGACTCGTTGTCTGGTGCGGAATGTCATGGGAGCGTGTCCCACGGGAAGATTGTATAAGTGTGACATGTAGTCACTCGATTGATTGGAGATTTAAAACCAAGTGTGGAGATTTTTGGTACTATCGCTAATGTGAGAATTTATGCTTCGAGGGCACTCGGTTGATTTGATTGCGGACTGTGGAGGTTTTTTCGGATATGATGGTTGTTCTTGTGTGTTATGGAGAAAAAAGGGTTATTATGAACCCTTGAAAGATTATTAGACTAGTACGGTGCGATCCGAATCGGCTTGAGGTCCGTGGATTGATCTAGATATGAATGTGGGCTCTACATCGGGCCGGATGTGTTCATTTCAGCTTAGCACTCCTTGTGGAGGAGTATTCGGATGTTGGATGTTATTTCGCCGCCGACTATTTCATATAATACTATATTGTGTCGTTTGAGTTGTGAAACGGCTTGATGAATTCACATGTGTTGAGGTTCCGCGTAGCGATGGTGTTATGTGAGCATGATGGCTCTCGAGAGTTAGATCATATATCGTACTTTAGTTGTGCTTGAGTTTTGTAGCGTATGGCGCTATCTGTCTGCCCATGGATGGTATTATGCACTTGGCGTATTTGTGGCCGATATTCGAGTATTTCATAGGTATGAGTATTTTAGCTCGATAACTAATTCCTTACAGGCTATCATGTGTGAATCAGGTGTCATGTCGCCACGAGTGTGTTGTTTGGATCGGGTTGCACGCCGCAACAGTATGGTGTTGAGTACAGTTCCCTATATCTATTTTTGTATGTTTCGTTTCTCATTTTCTGAGGAAGGTTCATAACGCCTTTTCGGTTGTTTAATTAGTTACGTGGGTTGAGTAGTTATTTCAAGAGTTCGTTTTCCTTATGTATCACATTCAAGTTTGTAGTTTGTCGGCACGTTGTGTCATCACATGAGATTTTTGGCAGAGTATGAGGTGGCTTATTACTTGGGCAACTTATACTGGGAGAGGCGAGATTATTAGACCTAGGGTCAGTGTGATCAGATCTGTATGAGGCATAGTTAAAGAGTAAATATCAGTATTCAGTCCAGTATGAGGTAATGGTTCTTTTCAAGGGGAGAAACGCAATAAATGGTTGACTCGGCGGTTGGTTGTAAATTTCTACGCATCTTTTCTGCTGCGGCAGCATTACAAGAGTTGGAGCAGGTCATGTGTGTGGCATGAGGTGTGTTATGGACATCAGGTTCGTGAAATTTCGGCTATTGTTACCAAAGGATGTTATTATGGTCATGTGAATTATGCGGTGCATGGTGTGAATTCAGCAAAGGTATGCAATCATATTTTGGTACATCGTGTGGTGATTGATACGGTGATCGTATGTTGGAAACAGGCTTGGCAGAAGATTCCGGATGTTGGAATTTGGCTCTAAGGCTAATTTGACCAAACAAAAGGAGTATCTTCAGATTTACTTGAGCCAGTGTGCTCAACTAAGTTGTGGTAGCACGGGTAGGTGCACGAGGTGCTAAATAGTGATTTCGGACAACTCCAGTGCAATTCTTAGCACGTTCGAGGACGAACGTATGTTTAAGTGGGAGAGAATGTAATGACCCGACCAGTCATTTTGAGCTTTAGCGTGTCGTTCAGCGGTTTGAGGCCCTGAGCAGCTTCACTTCAGGTATTATGACTTGTATATGTGTTCGAAATTGAATTTCGGGAAATCCGGAGTTGGTTTAGAAAGAAAATTCTAATTTCGGGAGCCTTAAGTTGGAAAAATTGACTAAGGTTTGATTTTTGAGTAAACGACCTCGGAATCGGGATTGGCAGATTCCAACAGGTTCGTATGATGATTTTGAACTTGGGCGTATGTACGGATCGGGTTTTGGATGTCCCGGAAGTGTTTCTGCACCTTTTGTGGAAGTTAGCATTTTGGAAGAATTCCATAAATTTGGGTTGAAGTGCATTTTAATGTTATCGATGTCTTTGGAATTCCGAGTTTGAGAATAGCTCCGTATGGTGATTCTGGTATTGGGAGCGCGTTCGGAAGTGGATTTGGAGGTCCGTAGGTCATTTTGGAGTCATTTGGCGAAAGTTAGAAATTCGAAGGTTTTTGAGAAGTTTGACCGAAAGTGGACTTTTTGATATCGGGATCGGAATCCGATTCTGAAAGTTGGAGTAGGTCTGTAATATCAAACGTGACTTGTGTGCAAAATTTGAGGGCAATCGGGTATGATTTGATGGGTTTCGGCATCAAATGAGGAAGTTTGATATTCTAAAGTTCATTAAGCTTGGAATGGGGTGCGATTCATGAATTCAATATTGTTTGATGTGATTTGAAGGCTCGACTAAATTCGTAATGTATTTTGGGACGTGTTTGTATAATTGGTTAAGGTCCCCAGGGTGGATTCCGGGTGGTTAACGGATCGAATTTGAAATTTGAAGAAGGGCTGAAGTAGCTAAGCATCTGGTGTAACCACACCTGTGTGAAGAGGGCCACAAGTGTGAGCCCGCATATGCGGGAAAATGGCTCGCAAAAGCGGAAGGGGAAGGCTGTTGAGAACCGCAGGTGCTTGGGTGGATTTGAATATGGGAATTAGTAGAAATTGGGGCTTGGGTGGAAAAACCTAGAATCTTGTATATTTGGATTTTTGACCACGAATTTTGGACATAGAATTGAGAACAAATTATATATTTGAGTCAGTGATGTCATGGGCAAAGTTTATCTTCGAAATTTTTTGGAATCCGGGTCCGTGGGCCCGAGGGTGATTTTATCGACTTTTCAAGCGAAGTTGGGAATCGTTGTAAATAGGATTATAATGAGTATTTGAGTATATATTAATGGATTTGCATAATTATTGACTAGGTTTGGAGCGTTGAGTATCTATTTGAGTTGATGGAACGGCTTGGGAGCCGGTTATGGAGTTTCAGAGTGAGGTACGTCTCATTTCTACCCTTGTAAGAGGGAATTAACCCCATAGGTGAATTAAATAAATGTTTGTACCTAATTGTGGGGGCTACGTACGTACGAGGTGACGAGAGTTCGTACGTAGCTACTATTATGCTATTGTCCGGGTAGTTTAGGACCCGTATCATGCTATACTTAGAATGTTTGTGCCCTTACTTGTTAATATAATCACTTAGTCATGATAGAAATTGATAAAATAATTTTATAAGGTTAAATTCACTTACTTGAAGGTTTGTATGAGATATTTGACTGTAAATGAGAAACTTGTGTTTTCTTAAAAATAATTGTTATTTATGGATCGGGCCAAGTGCCTCGACAGTAAATAGATGCATCTATGGTTCGCGTCATTCGACCCTATGCAATGCATATTTTAAATATTTTTTGGATCGGGTCGTACGACCTCGGCATGATTTGCGCATGCTTGTATTGCTTGCCTTGAAATTTATAAATAATGATATTGCCTTCTCGGCCTGAGTTAAATTGTTAAATAATAGGAGATAAATTTGAAGATTTCTTAATTATAAAAGAACTGCTTACTTACTTCAAAATATTGAGCTTGCAACCGTTCATATAATCCATACTTAATTATATCATTGATATCCTATTTATAGCCCATAGTAAGTGTCGAAGTCGACCCCTCGTCACTACTTCTTCGGGGTTAGGCGGTATACTTAGTGGGTACGCATTGATTTACGTACTCATATTATACTTGCTGCATATTTTTGTGCAGTTACACATATGTTTAGCGGCCTTGTGGATGTAGAGGCGCGGTTATGGCGGGGACTTAGGTGAGTTGTATTCTATACGACGCTCCGCAGCCAACCGAGTCTCCTTCAGAGTATTTGTATTTTTTTTTCTGTCCAAATTTGTATTACGGACAGCTATTGTATTCTATTTTGTTCCCAAGTATATGCTCATGCACTTGTGACATCGGGTTTTGGGATGATTATGGGATTATTCGGTATTGAAATTTGCGAAAAACATTATTAATTACTCTGTAAAGTTCATCATTTATTATTTAATTGAAGGAAATTTATGATTTCAGAAATATTAAAATGAGAATTTACTAGTTATTGGTGTTGGCTTGCCTGACAGTGGTGTCTGGTGCCATCACGACTTTTCAAGAATTTTGGGTCGGGACAAGTCGGATTCAAATAATATTCTTGATAAAGAAGATGAGAAAATTATCAAAATGATCATAATAAGGAGGCAAGTGATCTAGAAGATCACATGACATAACACTTCATAAAATCTCAGGAGAGGTTCAGGTACCTGAAAATATGAAGGATCTCTACGTTATGTCTTTATGAAAAAAAGGAGGTTGTAACCGATATAAAACGTTCGTCGAAGACATCTATGATAGCGCTAAGTATAGATGAGGATCTTAAGTTTGTCGAATACAGACACAAAAATATTGGCCAAATGAAAGAGGCACAATTCGAATAAAATTGGGTTCATATGAAAGACATGTAGTTTTGGACATGCAGTTCAAACACTTGAAAGTATGAAGTCAATGGTGTGTGCAATCACTTTTATCTATCTTATATGTCTAGCATGACATAAAAACTTGATATGCATCTAAAGTCCATTCATATGGCTTATATGACTTAACTTATATGACAATCCTTGAAGGATTCAAATTGCTTAAAGCATATAGAATTCTTGGTCATGAAGTACTGCATCCTAAGTACAATTTGTGCACATATGTATCTTGCTATAACTATAAGCATGATAATACGATAGTAAGAGTCTTTACCCATATGTGAAGATATTGAAATGACGATTCCAACAGGATTATATGAAGATAATACATCTCTATCAAGAATTATGATTTCAGGGTGAAACAATTTCATTCAAGTTAATATGGCTGATTTGTTTATCAATTCTATACCAACAATTTTTGAAGATGGTGCACAAGATTGGGATGCAAAGACTCAAATATCTGAATTGATGTTCTTATCAGGAGAAGTTAATACGCATTGTACTC
This sequence comes from Nicotiana tabacum, assembly GCF_000715075.1. Classification (NCBI taxonomy): domain Eukaryota; kingdom Viridiplantae; phylum Streptophyta; class Magnoliopsida; order Solanales; family Solanaceae; genus Nicotiana; species Nicotiana tabacum. The sequence goes on from NC_134091.1 coordinate 13,174,333, forward strand.
TTTTTCCCTTACAAAGTTTTGTTCCATTGGGTTTTCCTTGCGAGATTTTTAACGAGGCAACCAAAAGGCGTATTTCTAAACATGTGTCCTCTTTTTCCTTCTCTAGATTTTTTTTCCATTGGGTTTTATTTTAGTTAAGGTTTTAACGAGGCACATTATATGGTAAATAGACATTCAGGGAGGGGAGGTATTATAAATAGTATTTTATTTATGGTGAATGTCTATATTTTAGAGAGATTTTAGGGTTTGTTACTTGGTGGCTAAGTCACTTTTCCTCTATAAATATAGGAGTTTAATTTTATTGTAATTAATCTCAAATCAATAAGAATTCTCTCTCTACTTTTCTCTTCAATACTCTTCTTCTTCTTTTATTGTTTTATAACATGTTATCCGCATTGGTGTGACAACAGATGATTATAAAAAAAGAAAATTCTTTATGGAAGAACTTCAAATTGATGAAACTAACAAATTTCGTTCAACAAAACCATTGATTGATGAACATTGCAAAATTGACAATAAGAAATGGCAAACAATGTGTGAAAAATTAACCTAAATAGTAGAGCTGTCAATAAGAGTTGGCTCGACCTAGCCTAGCCCAACCTACACGGGCTTTTTGGCATTTGACAGGTTGGGCCGAGCCGGCCCACTATTTCGATGGGCCTTAAAATGGTCAGCTTAGCCCAACCCTACGTGGGTCACAGGCCCCCACGACCCAACCCACTATTTTTAAAAATTATTTTATATTTTTTTTTAATATTTAAGATATAACCTAAGATGCAATAAATATATATATATATATTTGCAAGTCTAAAAACATACTCGTTGGACAGAAAGTTTTACAAAACTTAATAACTATCTAACATATTACTTTAAAATACAAAAAAGGAGAACATTATTTCATTCATTAAAAGTCAATACTCAAAACAAACTATTCAAAAATATATTCAAGGTGCTCATGGCTTATCCAACACACAAACAAATCATCTTCATCAAGTACATTTGAATCCTCTTGTAAAACAAATATGTCTTAATATCTTCATTTCATCTAAATGTGTAAATATATGCAATGTTAATTAGTTAAACATTAAGAAATAACTAAAATTTTAAGAACAAACTACTCTTCTTGTTATTTTTAGTTCCTTATATTTTTAATTAAATATGTTTATTAAGCCCACAGGCCGCCCCAGCCTCGCTCAAGCCTCATGGGTCACGTGCTTACTTGGGTCGAGCTTAAAAGCCTCATTTTAAAACGGACACTAAAAATCTTAGCACAACCCTACTAAATCACGGGCTGGGTTGGGCCTGCCTAGTGGGCCAAGCCCATATTGACGGTTGTAACAAATAGTTCTCGTATTGTGCCAGGACTTTTTCGTATATATACAAAATTTCAAACTAATTTATTCGATTTATCTATATTTTTTAATTTACAGAAAGTAACTAAATTTTTTTATAAAATATACACAAATTCGGTCAAGATTTACAATTTATCTATAACTTGAGTACAATTATTTTTATAGAATCAGTCGAAAATTATAATTTACATACAATTTATATACAACTTATATACAATTATGTTAGTTGTGTTGTATATATTTTGCATGTCGTTTTTACATATGACATACAAAATAGATACAATCTGTTTATGTCTTCTTCTTCTTCTTCTTCTTCTTCTTCCTCCTCCTCCTCCTCCTCCTCCTCCTCCTCCTCTTCTTCTTCTTCTTCTTCTTCTTCGAGTTTCAATCTAAAATTCTAACCAAAATCACCTCAAATCTTAATCAAATTCTCTCAAAATTAAGATATAAATTTCAGATGATATTCTCAATCATTTGCAACAACACCCAATTTCACAAAAAATGATTTTCGAATTCAAAACTTCGAAACTTTCTAAAAGTTATCAATGGTTATTCATTAAAGAGATGGTGATGAGAAACTTCAAATCTTATGCGATATTTTCCAATAATTGAGTATTTTGAAAATTAATTTTAATATAGTATCTAGAAAATCAAGTCCATTCCCCTTATATTAACACTTCGCTACTGGAAATCAAGTTTATTTCCCTTATATTAGCACTTCATTCACTTTGATAGAGTCATTTGAATTTCATATTTTTTTTGCACCTCGATTTTGAGTGGAATTGGGAAGGAAGAGAGAAGAGGGGAAGAAAATGGGTAAAATTGGAGTCTAATGCATTATTTTGTATGTAAATGGTAAACCGTATATCAACTTATAATTAAGTTAATCTTCAATATTGAGGGTCAATAAGTTTTAGAAATAGCATAGATAAGTAAAGATCTCTATTAATATGATTTCGGTAAACAAATGATGTTGATGTAAAAGCTCCATATCAAATTGGGCTTGAAAAATGTCGTAGTATTGTCAATAGCTTGTATTTAAGGCCAGTATTTGCAAGCAAATTCACAAGGGCAAAATATAAAATTGGCCGAAATTAATTGTATATATATATATATATATATATATATATATATATATATATATATGTCTATAATATAGATAGATATAAAAATATATATTTTGTTAACTATTATTTTTCGGAGCTGCTTAAAGTATACATTTCTCGATAATCATTGGGAGAGGAAAAGCAGGTTTGTAGTTGTGAAACTTTTAGATCGGGCTTAAAATTCTGTTTTGTCACCCAATGCGTGCATTATGTTAACCTTGGGCCGTTAAATGCATACATTATATTAGCCTTGGGCCGTTAAATGCATTATGTTCTCTTTTGTAAGTTAAATGTTACGAAAAACTCAATCTACTACTTTAATTACAATTGACACTAATATTAATTAGTATAATCTAACTAGCAATGTTAATTACAACCAATAGTGTACTTTTTTTGTCGTTGCACTACTTTCCCTCGAGAAGAAGCTTGTTGTCTTGCATTTTCTTGTTCTGTTACGTCACCTCCACTTGCAACTAATTCCATAACATTCTTGGTTGCAAGCTACAACAATGTAATTTTCATGTTTCAATTCAATGAATGTATAGTCCAACTGTAACACTTAGGAAAGTTACAATCATGCAGGTATTTGAAGTTGCAAAATAATTGTATGGAAATACTCTTGATAACTTGGTCTCATACAGAATCAAGAATGAGATAAAATTAGAAGCCATCACGTCTAAATTTGTAAATAATTAATTCAACATTTAAAAATTTTTTTTTAACTAGTTACAAATTTACTTGTATGATGAACCACCGCTGCAAGGTATGCAACTACACACTAGCAAATTTTAGGCCTCACAAATTATTATTATTATATTAATACTTTTTAATTTTTATTTACATATTAATATTTAATAAATTCATTTCTCTCTCATTTGTTACAACAACAATAATAACAATATAGTAAAATTCTATAAGTGGAGTCTGGGGAGGGTGGTGTATACGCAGACCTTACCCCTACCCTCAAAGAGTAGAGAGACTGTTTCTGATAGACCCAATTTATTTGTTAGTATAACCTAATTTATTTGTTTATCAATTTTATCTTTCCCTCTATTTATCTAATCTATCACATCTAATTATTTTCTTATATTCATTTAATCACGTAAGTGTATCTAATATATAAGCTACATATGCTCGTTTATAATAGTTCATCTTCACAAGTTAAGATAATTATCCAATAATTTTGAGTTTAACTACGAAGTCGTTGAAGTAAGATCACATTTTATCATTTTAAGCTTCCACTATTTTTCTTTTAATTCTGTTTTATACCTCACACACAAATTTTAATAATATATATGTAATTTCTTTTAAAAAAAAATTATCGACACGGAATGCACATGTGACGTATGCAGAAACTAGTTTTATTAAATATATACATAAAAAATCTTATTAATGTTTAATTGTAGGCCATCAATTTTATTGAGCCATTTCTGATGTTTCTATAAGGTAAAAGTATTGCCAGTCTAGATGGACATAGCCGGTACTCCGGCCAAGTATAGTATTACACCTATAAGCTTAATCTTGTCATCTTTAGTATTCAATTGTGCCTTTTCTATTCTACAACATACAACAAATTAAAAGCAAAGACATACATGACTAAGTTTTTTATTTATGTTAAATCTAAGAAATTCACAATACTAAGGTACGGAGTGGATTGAGTTTTTTTTAGACTTAATTCTAATGAAGAGCTCATTTATGCATGTCTTTGATTTCAATTTTGTTGTGGGAGTATAGAATAGAAAAGTTATAACTGAATACCAAAGCTGGCAAGATTAAGCGCATAGGTGCAATGCTAGCACTGACTATGCTCCTATATAACAGGAACAACATTTCGCCTTAGTCATCATAGCAATAGAAAATATATAGCTAAAGTCATGAAGACGCATTGGTCTTGGAAAACTTTATTTCTAGTGTGTAGTTGCCTGTCTTAAGGTGGTTGGTTAATTATACATGTATATTTAACCAGTTTAATTAAATTTTTACATCAACTATATTAAATCAACCACAAATTTAGATGTAGTAATGGCTTCTGATTTTATCTCGTTCTTAATTTTGTAACCGACCAGGTTATCAAGAGTATTTTCGTACAAATACTCTATAACTCTATATATCTGCATGATTGCAACTTTACTAAGTGTAATAGTTGGACTATGCATGGATAGATCAATGGCCTCTTGAAACCTGGGATAAACCTGCAACTAATTACTATAATATACTCGGTACGAGTAATCATTGGCTAACTTGATCTACCATAAGCTTAATTTAATTAATAACTTGTAAGAAATACTAATAGTGCCTACACACTGCAAGGTATATTCAACTGCATCAACATTATGTTTATCGTCATGGATAGTTGCGAAAAGAAGACCAACAAAATTCAATCCATTGTCGCTTATTTTTGTGGCAATCATCGAAATTATCTCCTTGATCAAGAGATTAGTGTTGGAAGGTACAAATCAACATCCAGGCCTGACTTCTAAAATGTGAAGTGAAAATCATACTGTATCACTCATTGAATTGAGACTTGAACATTACATATATTATTGCAGGTTGCTAGGAATGTTTCTGATCATACTAACAGTGCATTTATTCTTACGGGCAAAAGGAAAAGAGTACACAATTGCAAGTGAAGTTGAAAAAATATGTCAAAAAATGCAAGAGAGGAAGCTCATACATGAGGAAAAATATAAGACAAAATAGTTAGTTGTAATTACGGGTGGTAAACGGGCAGATCAGGTCGGATATAAATAGTTTAACGGATAAAATATCTAACCTGCCTCATATTTAATACAGATAGAAAATGGGTTAACCAACGGATAGTACGGATATCTATATTATTCATGACTTCTTGAATATAGTTACTTTTGGGAGAATTCCTAATCTATCAAACTTGAGGAAGCTCCAATTTGAGTCTTTGCAAATATAAAATTTAAACCCGTTGGTTATTATTGGTTATCTATTTTTCAAGTGGATAATATGGTTCTTATCTATATTTGACCCATTTTTAAAAATTTCATTATCCAACTCATTTTTAGTGGATAATATAGATGGATAACTATTTTTTTTATTATAATCTATTTTGACACCACGAGTTGTAATTAACATTGCTAGTAGATTCTAATTAACATCATTAGTGTTCTTTGTAAATTAAAGTAGTAGATTGTGTTTCTAGTTCCCCTTCGTGGACTGTGTCAAGAACAACATCATGTATTTATTGGGCTAGGAGGTTATGATATTGTCACTAGCTTGTCTGTTGAGGCCCATTGTAGGTTGTGGAACCTTTGGATGGAGCTCAAACGTTAAGCTTATACCCAATGCATTATGCTAAATTTTGACAAAACTTTCTCTATATTGTAAGATGAAGCAGTAAATTTGTCGCGTTATTGATGCAGCTCTTACAATTTCCTTTCCTAATATAATCTTAAAGTGTCTCGGATTTAGCTACGTGACCTTGTTGAAAGAATGAATCTTATCCCTATATACACTTACCTTACTTGGATCAAACCCGAAGAATATGTAGTGAAACTCAACATAAATGGTAGCTATATTAAAGGAAGGGGGAATGATGTGGGGATATCAGTTGGTGCATCAACAATGGATACATCAGTGTTATTTTAGAAGTCGACTCTCTTCTTATCACTAACATGGTGAAGAAGTATAACACTAACAACTAGAAGCTGATCAGGATAATTGAGGATATTGTCATGAAAATGAATAAATCTAATTCCATCATATACAATTGCTACAGGAAGGCAACTTAAGTGGCTGATTTACTATCTAAATTGGGCACCTCCGCTAGTAAACAAGAGGGATACTACTTTGCATCACACGAGATGCACGTGTGATGCACACGATGCATGTGTGATGAACAAGATGCACGTGTGACGCACGCAGAAGCTAGTTTTATTAAATATATATATAAGACCTCTTATTAATGTTTAAATGTAGGCCACCAACTTTATTGAGTTATTTTTTATGTTGCTATAAGATAAAAAATAAATTGCCAATGTAAAGGGTCATAGTCAGTGCAAGCATAGTATTGCACCTATAAGCTTAATCTTGCTAGCTTTGGTATTGAATTGCGACTTTTCTATTCTATAACATACAACAAAATTAAAAGCAAAGACATGCATGAGCGAGTTCTTTATTTTTGTTAAGACTAAGTAAATTTAGAATACTAAGGTACGAAGTGGATTGAGCTTTTCTTAGAAACAACATTAATGAAGAGCTCATTTATGCATGTCTTTGGTTTTAATTCTGTGAGGTGTAGAATAGAAAGGTTGCAACTAAATACCAAAGCTAGCAAGATTATGCTCATAGATGCAGTGCTATGCTTGGGCGGAGCACTAACTATGACCCTCTATACCGGCAAAATATTATACCTTAGTCATCATAGCAATAAAACAAATATTGCTATGGTCATGCAGACGCATTGATTTTAGAGAATTTTATTTCTAGTGTGTAAGTGCTTGTCTTACGGTGATTGGTTCGTTATACAAGTATATTTAATCAATTTAATTAAAATTTTACATCAACTATATTAAATCAACCACAAATTTAGATGTAGTAATGAGTTCTGATTTTATCTCGTTATTAATTTTGTAACATACTAAGTTATCAAGAGTATTTTCGTACAAATACTCTACAACTCTATATATCTGTATGATTGCAACTTTACTAAATGTAATAGTTGGACTATGCATGGATAGATCAATAGCCTCTTAGAAGTTGGGATAAACCTACAACTAATTACTATAATATACTAGGTACAAGTAATCATTTGCTAGCTTGATCTATCATAAGCTTAATTTAATTAATAACTTGTAAGAAATACTAATAGTGCCTACACACTGCAAGGTATATTCAACTGCATCAACATTATGTTTATCGTCATGGATAGTTGCGAAAAGAAGACCAACAAAATTCAATCCATTGTCGCTGATTTTTGTGGCAATCATCGAAATTATCTCATTGGTCAAGAGATTAGTGTTGGAAGGTACAAATCAATATTCCGGAAATCATACTATATCACTCATTGAATTGAAACTTGAACATTACATATATTACTGCAACTTGCTAGGAATGTTTCTGATCATACTAGGAGTGTATTTATTCTTAAGGGCAAAGGGCAAAGAGTCCACAATTGCAAGTGAAGTTTAAAAAATAGGTCTAAAAAATGCAAGAGAGCAAGCTCATACATGAGAAAAAAGTTAAGACAAAATAGTTAGTTGTAATTACGGGTGGTAAACGGGCAGATCAGGTCGGATATGGATGGTTTAACAGATAATACAAAAATAGATAAAATATCCGACTTGCCTCATATTTAATACAGATAGAAAGCGGGTTAACCAACAGATAATATGGATATTCATATTATTCATGGCTTTTTGAATATAGTGACTTTTGGGAGAATTCCTAGTTTATCAAACTTGAGGAAGCCCCAATTTGAGTCTTTACAAATATAAAAGTTAAACCCGTTGGTTATTTATTGGTTATCTATTTTTCAAGTGGATAATATAATTCTTATCTATATTTGACCCGTTTTTAAAAAGTTTATTATCCAACTCATTTTTAGTGGATAATATGAATGTATAACTATTTTTTTTATTATCTATTTTGACACCACGAGTTGTAATTAACATTGCTAGTAGATTCTAATTAACTTCATTAGTATCCTTTGTAAATTAAAGTAGTAGATTGTATTTCTAGTTCCCCTTCGTGGACTGTGTCAAGAACAACGTCATGCATTTATTGGGATAGAAAGTTGTGATATTGTCACTACCTTGTCTGTTGATTCCCATTGTAGGTTGTGAAACTTTTGGATGGATCTCAAAAGTTAAGCTTATATCCAATGCATTATGCTAAATTTTGACAAAAAATTCTCTATGTTGTAAGATGAAGCAAGAAATTTGACGGGTTATTGATGCAGCTCTTACAATTTCCTTTCCTAATATAATCTTAAAGTGTCTCAGATTCAGCTACGTGACCTTGTTGAAAGAATGAATCTTATCCCTATATACACTTACCTTACTTGGATCAAACCCGAAAAAAGATGTGGTGAAACTCAACATAAATGGTAGCTATATTAAAAGAAGGTGCAATGATATGGGGGTATCAGTTGGTGCATCAACAATGGATACATCAGTGTTGTTCTGGAAGTTGACTCTCTTCTGATCACTAACATGGTGAAGAAGTAGAACACTAACAACTAGAAGCTGATTAGGATAATTGAGGATATTGTGATAAAAATAAATAAATCTAATTCCAGCATATACCATTGCTATAGGGAGGCAACTTAAGTGGCTGATTTCCTATCTAAATTGGGCACCTCTGCTAGTAAAGAAGAGGGATACTACCTTGCATCACACGAGATGCATGTGTGATGAACAAGATGCACGTGTGACGCACGCAGAAGATAGTTTTATTAAATATATACGTAAGACCTCTTATTAATGTTTAACTGTAGGCGACCAACTTTATTGAGTTGTTTCTGATGTTGCTATAAGGTAAAAAATAAATTGCCAATGTAGAGGGTCATAGTCAGTGCAAGCTAGGGGTGGGCATCGGTCGATTCGGTTCGGTTGTGAATATTATCGGTTTAGCGTATCGGTTATCGTTTTACAAATATGATAAATCAATAACCGAACCGATAAGATATCGGTTATTAACCATTATCGGTTCGGTTATCGATTTTACCCAATAAGATAACTCAATCCAGTGTTAAGCAAAAAATAGAAGACAATTCACCGGAGTTAAGCAAAAAAGAGAAGAATTCACATATAGTATACTAATTTCTGCGTTCGGGCTACAACTAATATTTGAAACATGCTTCATTTTGATAAATTCAAGACGTGTACAATCTCAAATATTGATACTACTATAACTTCACAAGCATTCCATCTCGAATTCGTTGGAAATAACAGTTAACAGGAACATAAATAATAATATTTGGGTTTCCTGCCAATCCATAATCAAGAGATCAATGTCTTTTTTCTGAGTCCAATTATAGCAAGAGCAACAAGAGTATTAGTAATTCAACAGTTGTCCAAACACAATTGAAATAGTACTAATTCTTCAACAATAGTTGTCCAAATACATTAATAACAATACAAAGTAGTAGCAATTTTACCTTAAAATTAACAAGTCCAAACATAATACTAATAGTTCAAATTCAAGTTAACAAGACAACAACTACTCAATCCTTATAGGCTTCACCAAATTGCGCTCCAAACAATGCTCAACGTGCCTTATTAAGGACTTAGTATCAGTTTGTCGTGCATTGTAACAAAAAACAAGAAGACAATGACTACATCTTACTTTCCACCATCCATCGTCACCTTCTTCAATCCTTTCATAATGACTCCAAACATGTGAGATAGCTTTGAGACCACGAAGTCGAGGTATGATTACACATATTAAACATAAAAAGAAAAAACTAATAAGTTAAATAAATTCTTACCAATGCATACTATGTATTATATAAGTTGAATAATTAACTTACCAAAGTTTTAACTCACAACTATCTAATATTCTACACGTCATCATCGCAAGGTTCATTTCCAAGTTTGGCAAAATCTAAGAGAATATATATTAACAAGTCAAACAACAAAAATATTAAATAAACTATTTATATAAATAATATACAATCAAACAAATTAAAATATTGCTACCTTGTTCTAGTTGCTCGAGAATATTTAAATCTTCCTCAACACTTACAGGTAATGGCTCACTCCGAAGCCAATCTTGAAGGCACACTAGAGCTTTCACCAATTTAGGAGTCAATGAACTCCTAAATAAATTAAGAATACGCCCTCCAGTGCTAAATGTATATTCGGATGCAACACATGAAATAGGAATAGATAACAGATCCCGATCTATCTCAGCAAGAATGGGAAATCTAGGTGAGTTTACTTTCAACCAAAGCAATATATTAGAGTCTGCTATTTCATTTTCAACTTCTTCTGTAAGATATTTTTTCAATTCTGATTTAGAATCTGAACCTCCAATCCCAACTTTATGTCTTTTTTAATTCTTCAAAGAAAGAACCAAAAGCTCCTCCGCTTTGGATACTAATAGTATTCGCTAAAAGCGATGAAATAGAAGTTTTTATTGTGTCCAATGAGAGTTAGATAAACAAGAAGAAGGATGACAACCTTTATCTTTTGAATGACACTTTACATACTCATCAAACAATGAAGTCATGTATGTTTGCACTTCCTTCGTAATAATTGGCTCTTTTTCTTCAAACATCTTCGCATGTGCAAAACTAACAAAATCAACTTGTACCGAGGATCCAAAATATATGAAATGAAAATCATCTTATTCATTTTTTCTGGATCACCCCAAATCAAATTTCTCCTTCATCTTCTTTGCCATTGAACCCAAAAGAATATCTTCATTTAATATTAATTATTTTAAGTAAATATCAACTTTACAAATTTCAAAAAAATAGTGATTTGAAGTGACATAAAGTGACTCAGATACCTTTAAAGAAAGCTTATAAAAGATTTCAAGAAATTTTGTCAATTTCTTTACATCCTCCCAATCACTACTCAAAAGTGTACCTGCATGACTTCCATCCACAATATCAACAAACTCAAGATGATGTGACAAGCCAATATCACGATCAGCATATTCTAAAATTGCACTCTCATATTCAACAGCCCTATTCAACATCAAGTATGTAAAATTCCACCTTGTAGGAACATCCAAACATAAAGATTTCCTAACTAGATTTCCTTCATCACAACATTCCTGAAACTTTTTCCACTTAGCAGGAGACTGCCTGATATATCTCACTGCTTGACTAATACGTTCAATAGACACAATTGATTCTTTTATACCATCCTGAACAACAAGATTCATAATATGAGCCATACACCTCACGTGAAGGTGCTTACCATTCATGGAATTGGTCCCCCATTTAGTTAACTTCTTAGAAAGCCCCTTCACCGTCACATCATTTGAACTAGCATTATCAACTGTGACATTGAAAATTTTTTATAACCCCCACTCTTTCAAACAATTAACAATACTATTTGCCATATCTTCACCCCTATGACTACAAATTGGACAAAAATTGATAATTCTTTGATTGAGATTGTGTTGTGACATTTGAATTAGAAGCTCCACTTTCACCAATCACCTTATCAATTGTGAAATTTTCAGCCATGCGTTTGTATCACTGTATGTTTTAATTAAAAAAATCAAGCAACGAGCCAACAAACCTTAAAAATGCAATAAAAGAACCAATAAAATAGTGGGTGAATTAAAAGGTGATATAGTGAATTTGTACTTATCTCGAATTAAATCCAAACAATCTCAAACAATGAGTTAGGAAATCCAAAAAATAGTGACCCAAAAAATAATGAGGAAAATGAGAATTGTAACGCGAGGAAGAGAATCATAAACTTACCCGAAATTGATGGAGATTGTCGATTGAGAAAAGAAACTTGTTGGCCTTTGGTATAGGCCGCACGATAGTCGACACGAGCTCACAAAATAATAATAAAAAATACATAATTATAAAATATGAGCACAAAATAAAGAATAAAAAACAAACAAAAATCCTATATTTTTATAGAAATCTACTGTAAAACTCAAAAGAAAGGAATGAAATTTGTTCTTAAGAAAGAAGTATTAAATTTCAAATTTTGGAATACAAACTTACGGTTTTTACTTTAAGATTATAAGAATGTAGTTGTACTTTGAATTTTGAAGAAGAAGTGATGAAGAATTGAATAAGAGTCTAAAGAGTGAAATGCGGCTGGGAAAATTGGGAGAAAAAGAGAGAATGAAGCCCTAGATGTATTTATATACTTAAGGATAAAATCATAATTTTATTAAATCTTATTGGGTTATCGGTTAGCCCGATAAGAAAATTGGGCAAACCGAGCCCCGAACGATAGCCCAATAGTGAAAAAAATACTAAATCATTACCGAACCGTTAACCCAATAATTCGATACCCCAATAAACTTTTTTCGGTTTGGACTATCGATTATACCTGATATATGTCCAGCCCTAGTGCAAGCATAATATTGCACCTATAGGCTTAATCTTGCTAGCTTTGGTATTCAGTTGCGATATTTCTATTCTACAACATACAACAAAATAAAAAGCAAAGACATGCATGAGCGAGTTCTTTATTTATGTTAAGTCTAAGAAAATTTAGAATACTAAGGTACGAAGTGGATTGAGCTTTTCTTAGATATAACATTAATGAAAAGCTCATTTATGCATGTCTTTGGTTTTAATTCTGTGGGGTGTAGAAAAGAAAGGTTACAACTAAATACCAAAGCTTGCAAGATTAGGCTCATAGGTGCAGTGCTATGCTTGGGTGGATTACTAACTATGATCCTCTATACCGGCAAAATATTTCACCTTTGTCATCATAGCAACAAAAAAAGTATTGCTAAGGTCATGCAGACACATTGATCTCGGAGAACTTTATTTCTAGTGTGTAGCCGCTTGTCTTACGGTGATTGATTCGTTATATATGTATATTTAACCAGTTTAATTAAAATTTTACATCAGCTATATTAATTCAACCACAAATTTAGATGTAGTAATGAATTCTGATTTTATCTCGTTATTAATTCTATAACATACCAAGTTATCAAGAGTATTTTCGTGCAAATACTCTACAACTCTATATATATGCATGATTGCAACTTTACTAAGTGTAATAGTTGGACTATACATGGATAGATCAATGGCCTCTTGGAAGTTAGGATTCAATCTGCAACTAATTACTATAATCTACTCGGTACGAGTTCTCATCTGCTAGCTTGGTCTATCATAGGCTTAATTTATTTAATTACTTGTAAAAAATACTAATGGTGCCTAGACATCGCTGGGTGTATTCACAACTGCAACAATATTCCGTTTGACTTCATGGGCAATTGCGAATAAAGGACCAACATACCCCTCTATGTTCAATCCACTATCGCTGATTTTTGTGGCAATCACAGAAACTATTTCATTGATCGAGAGATCAGTGTTGGAAGGTAAAAAAAGATATCCCCGACCTGACTTCTAAAATATGAAATGTAAATTATACTATATCATTCATTAAATTGAAACAACTTATATTATAATTCTGATCATATTAGGGGAGTATTTGTTCATATGGGTAAAGGGAAAAGAGTCCATAATTTCAAGTGAAGTTGAAATAACATATCAAGAAAATGCTAGAGAACTATTTCTTTAGTGGATTATATGAATGAATAACTATTTTTTAAATCTATTTTGACACCACGAGTTGTAATTAACATTACTAGTAGATTCTAATTAACATCATTAGTATCCTTTGTAAATTAAAGTAGTTGATTGTGTTTTTAGTTCCCCTTTGTGGACTGTGTCAAGAACAACGTCATGTATTTATTGGGCTAGATGGTTGTGATATTGTCACTAGCTTGTCTGTTGAGGCCCATTGTAGGTTGTGAAATTTTTGGATGGAGCTCAAAAGTTAAGCTTATACCCAATGCATTATGCTAAATTTTGACAAAAAGTTCTCTATATTGTAAGATGAAGCAGGAAATTTGTCGGGTTATTGATGCAACTCTTACAATTTTCTTTCCTAATATATTCTTAAAGTGTCTCGGATTCAGCTACGTGACCTTGTTGAAAGAATGAATCTTATCCCTATATACACTTACCTTACTTGGATCAAACCCGAAAAAAGATGTGGTGAAACTCAACATAAATGGTAGCTATATTAAAAGAAGGGGCAATGATATGGGGGTATCAGTTTGTGCATCAACAATGGATACATCAGTGTTGTTCTGGAAGTTGACTCTCTTCTGATCACTAACATGGTGAAGAAGTAGAACACTAACAACTAGAAGATGATCAGGATAATTGAGGATATTGTGATGAAAATGAATAAATCTAATTCCAGCATATACCATTGCTACGGGGAGGCAACTTAAGTGACTGATTTCCTATATAAATTGGGCATCTCCGCTAGTAAACAAGAGGGATACTACTTTACATCACATGAGATACACGTGTGATGCACAAGATGCATGTGTGATCAACAAGATGCACGTGTGACGCACGCACAAGCTAGTTTTATTAAATATATACATAAGACCTCTTATTAATGTTTAACTATAGGCCACCAACTTTATTGAGTTGTTTATGATATTGTTATACGGTAAAAAATAAATTGCCAATGTAGAGGGCCATAGTCAGTGCGAGCATCGTATTACACCTATAAGCTTAATCTTGCTAGCTTTGGTATTCAGTTGCGACTTTTCTATTCTACAACATACAATAAAATTAAAAGCAAAGACATGCATGAGCGAGTTCTTTATTTATGTTAAGTCTAAGAAAATTTGGAATACTAAGGTACGAAGTGGATTGAGTTTTTCTTAGACATAACCTTAATGAAGAACTCATTTATGCATGTCTTTGGTTTTAATTTTGTGAGGTGTAGAATAGAAAGGTTGCAACTAAATGACAATGTGTCACGACCCACACCGATGGGCCGCGGCGGGTATCCGGTGCCTTACTCAACCGAGTACCAACGTAACATATCTTTCTTATTACATCATCATATACACGCGACGTACGGGCCTAATAGGCCAACATGATTATTAATAAACTCAAAACATAGGCCGACAAGGCCGTACAATCTTTCATATGCATGACATCTGTCTACAAGCCTCTAAGAATATATAACTGTCATAAAGGTCGGGACAGAGGCCCGCCATACCAAACCATATACATCTAAATCATACTGACCAAACAAGCAACTCCGAAGCAAATAGAGTGCACCAATATCTTCTGCTGAGCTGATCGCCTACTTGGAGGACTCTCGACCTGTCTATCGAGACATGCGAGCATGAAACGCGGCGTCCCCAGGCAAAAGAGACGTCAGTACAAATAATGTACCGAGTATGTAAGGAATAAAAATTAGTAAATAATAGACATGAGAGAAACATGGAGTAAAAGACTCGACATGTACGTCTGTATAGCTCTGTGAATCATTTCATTTTTATAATTTCATGCATATTCATATAAATGTCATACCATGTATGGGTATATGTGTTCATAATATCATCAAGCCTCTGAGGGCATCCCATCATATCATTTCAGCCATTGTGGCAACATCATCAACGTATACCAGCTCATCAGGTGGTGGTGCGCATATAACGCCTTAACCTTTTTCATATCCCATTACATATAATATATGCGTATATAACGCCTTCTGGTCATTGGTAAATGTATATGTATAAATACATAAAATGCATAAGAAATACGTTAATAAGATTTTTCGAAATGTCATAAAAATAATATGCATGTCGGATAAACTTTATCAAATACGTATTTTTCTGAGACCCATGAACGGAAGATATAATAATAATTCACTTGGGGAATCAAGAATATAGACACCCCTAGTATTTCTATGAATGGAGTCATTTATGGAAGTTGCGTATTTTGCTCGTTTCATTTGTATTATTTGGATCATGCCAAAAAGAAAGAAGGGATAACCTTAACATACCTGAGTCGATTCTCTTGAGAAAGATTGCACTGTATTCCCTTAATATTGTAAAATCTCATGTTAATTAAGATGCTCTGAAATCTCAGGTTTTTGAAGTGTTGAAGACGTTATGGAATATCATACTTTGAATTCCTGAAGAGCCTTGAAATCTCACGTTTTGAAGGAAATATTGAAGCAACTCACGTTGCTAAGATGATAAGGAATTATTTTGGTTGAATTCTTGGAGTCTCATCCGTAAGCTTTAGCATCCAAAAATGAAGCTTAGCACTTTAAAATGAATTCTTCAAAAAAGTTAGTTGGTAGGCCCCACTAATTTTGATGACTTAGCCCCTTAGTCTTCCAAATGTGCCTTCTTAATTAAAAAGAAGTTCTTCTACTATTATATTTGTAGTAGTTGCAGAGAAAAGGAAATAGACTTGCCTTCTTTTCCAAAAGTGTAAGAAACGTTGGATTTATAACTCTTTCTTGAAAGTGGATGTGTGACTCACGTTTTAGACTTTGCCACATAATAGTATGACTTTAAGAGTCATCTAAATATTAAGGAGGGGCTGCCACGTTTTGCCCTCTTAAAGTTATCCAAATTATTGATAATTTATTAATATCCCACTAACCAATAATTATCCAATTATCCGCATAATTTTTTAATTAATTAGGTAATATCTCATTATCCAATAATTAAAAATTATCCCAGCTTACTTAAAATACTACTCATTTTTAACATACCTTGTACATTTTACTATCATGGTCATGTGGTATCTTGTATGGTACTAGTCCAAAAATACAGGGTATTTTAGCTCGGGCCATATTTTATCCCAAAATGCCAAACTTCGACGAAACTCATTTTCTTCGATCTGCTTATCCTTTCTCCTTCACGAATTTACTCATCACGTGTTTGAAATAGCATAATGCTTATAATTTCAAAATAACCTCATTCCCGAATTCACGTCGATTAACTTACGACGAAATTGTAACGTACAAAAATGCGGGATGTAACATCTTATTTCTGAGCTTTCATCAATTTATTTATGGCGTACTTTCACGTACGAAAATATGGGGTGTAACATCATTCCCCCTTTGGAACATTCGTCCTCGAATGTTGACTGATGCACTTATCATTCTCATAACCCATAGCTCTTGCGAATACTTTAGTACTCCTCTTGCTATCTAGGCAACTGTTCTTTGAATAAATCCAAAGGCCAAGGCATTCCCCCATTTAGGCCTCTTGCTCACACCACGACTTGTGGTCGAAATTTTTCCAATCTCGTAACTGTTGCTACCTTCTGTCATGCAGCCTGTACGACTTTGCCCTTGTATGTGCGCCTATACGACTCTTCTCTCCTTTTTGCTTTTAGCCAATCTCTGGGCCTCACTTTGTAAGCATATACAAAGCTTGATAAGATGTCTCTCTACATCTATAGGTATACTGAAGTTCTTTGCTCGATACTTTGTTGAACTTACAACTATTGCTATATCTTATTTCATAGATCCGGTTATCCATTCGTATGACTTTACTGCATCTAGGTAGGTCATACTGTACTATAACTCTTACTTCGATTTATCTTTACTGAGGTCTACTACCGAACTCCAGGTTACTTTCGTTGCTTCTTATCATAGATGTATAAATCCATGTCCTTCAATGCTTCCTTATTATTGTTCATCTAAAGGATGGAATCCTTATCTCCTCCCATACATTGGAACTTTATCCATCTATTGTCGATTCACCTTAACGTTGATCCATAATTTACCACTGATAACTTGACCTCTTATGTAACACTGTTGCTAGGGCTCATGTCTCGTCGGGGAATATTTGAAGTGATTTTCCTGATCCACTTAGCGGCGATACTGTACTTCAATAACTGTACTTTATAGCATCCCAATGTGACTCACTTACGTGGGTATGTTAATCCTGTACAATTCATGAAATCCTTTCAAATCATCACTCAATCAAAGGTCCAAATGCCATCCTTCATTTATCACAAGTATACCCCCATTTTACTACTAGGGCAACATTCCATCTCTTTTAAATGCTATTAGTCTTAGACTCCTTTGAGTTCATTCAGGCTATACTGAGCTTTCTATAACTGAGAGAAACCATTATCTCTCTTGTTTTTATGGGCTTAATCCTTAGGACTTATACATTTCTTGTCACCTCTTCACTCGCCCTTTCTTATCCTTACTCTTGTCATAAAACCTTGTCGTTTTACTATACTTTAGCTTGCGACCTATACATATCTATTTATACTACTCGCAACCTTCCTTTAACTTGCTTGCGCGATAGATTTCCTTATGTTATTTTGTAATATCAAGCGAGACATCACATCTTCTCTAACTCTTCTTTACTCTCTTAACCTGGCTTCTCGATACCTAGAAACCACAGGCTGGAAGACATGCCACTAACGACGTTGTTATCATTCCTGGATATTGAATCCCCGTGCTTCTAGTCTTCTATCCAAAGCATGGACTATTCACAACCCTTTATATTTGAGTATCTTGTACATTGTTCACCTTTCCTTACTTACCTTAAAATACCGCATCACGTATTCTATCTCTTTCATAACTTCCCTTCTGCATAGGTATGATTCACATCCACAACTTAAAGTTTTATTGTAATACTTGCACCTCTGGTGCATACACAATTCCGTGGGAGCTTCATACTGATCCCGTTATAGAATATGGTTGTTGTACTATCTCTGTTGTACCTTTGATATTAAGGGTGATCCTGTAACGTTTTCAATCACGATTTCTATAATTTTCTGGATTCAATAATCAGACTCCTGATTTACTTGGTTGATGTAACTCTTTAGTTTCTTCTTCCTTCTGATCAGCCTTTATGTAGGGTTAAGTTATCTTATGATCTGTGGCTCACAGTATTAGTTATTACTTTAGCCTTTTATGGGCACTATGGAATATTCACGATACAATCTTCTACGGCTGTATGAACGTCAACATATATGGTACATGGATATCACTCTGAGGTCTTAAGTGCCTAATCCCTTTTGTTCCCTCTAAACTTCCTTTAAATATAAGCTATTACTTTTCCTGGTCGTTCTGCCACTTGTTGCACGTATACTTGGCTTATCTTAGTTCCCACGTATGCCGAAAGTTTTATGCAACTCATATAATCTCGAATATTACTTCTGATTTTACTTCCCGTTCATTAGCCATAGTAGGTGTCATTTTCTTATGGAGTGCATACAATGTTGTAGTGAGACTGTTTTTACATGACCATTTCTTCTTTAGGTCACTCAACTTAGGTTAAAGCTTCCTTCCTTACTTTCTCAGCTAGTCTTTCATTGTAGTATTTAGGGAGGATTCTCTAACTCTTGTAAAGCTGTGAGCTTATTACATTGTATACTCGACGGACCTTTTGATGTCCTTCCTTGCCTATAATTATCTGTAGTTACTTACTTCCACGCCCTTGTGCTTGTAGGGTTGTTACGAACTGATATTTTGACTGTCTTCCCAGTGGGACTCTCTTTTATTTCCGTAACATTCATGCGGTACCTTTACTACCCCGACTCCTATCTGAATATTTCTCAAGTATCACAATATCATACTGCGAGACTGAAGTCCCCATGTTGGGGTTCACTATGTTCATCTTGCACAATCTGTTGATTTGTCTGTATCCTCTTGCCTAGCCATAACTAGGTTCTTCCTAAATCAATTACTGACTACTCGTTGGCCCATTCTCATATCAATATTCCGCGTAATCTTTCTTGGGTTATTTCCTTTGTCTTAACTTACCTCTCGCAATGGCTCCTTCTTAATCACTAATATCTCGGGCAGGAACCCTTACTTCCTCTCCTTGACGTCGTGTTTGCATAATGTTCTGAAATCGTAGCCTATCTGTAGGCTTTGAATAAACGCAATCTCATCCCTTTCTCATTTTATCGCGTTATTCGTCTACCATTCCATAATTATTAGAACCACTTAATTCTGACTTAATGCTACATCACTCCATATTCCCCCTTTTAGGGGAGTACCAGTATTTAGTGCTACGACGCTCTACCTATAGATGTTTTACCTCTTTATCTTTGGCATCTTTTCACATCATCAATGACCCTTACTCGTCTTGCGGTAATCCTTCTGTACCAAGGATAATAAAATTCCTTACTCACGAGGGTGACATTTAGTGTAACTGGCACATATAGTCCTTTAAGCTTAACTTTGCTCATATTGCTTGTTTTAGGGAAACGTAATCCTGAATGACCATTCTCTGAATCTCTCATGAATATTCTTCTATTGTCCATTCTATTATTGTCGGAACGCAATATGAAATTCTCATGATGCCGACTATTATCAAATTACTCAGTCCCTAATTCATGTTTAGTTTATCTTGGTCACTAGCCCATACTGATTTCTATTACTCTAGGGTCTAACTTTTCTTTTTGGTAATCACGTTAGAGTTGCGAACTTATTTCTCGAAATGAGGATGTGACTGTATGGCCTATACTCTTTTGTTGTCTTAAGGCCCATCACCTCTCGTCTCTTCCTTCACTTGACTATAGATTCTGTAATACTATCATCTTTTTGACCTACCGTTGTCATCCATGTATTATATCTTACTCTTAATGCTTCATTAGCTCTCTTCTTATTTTCTGCTAACATTTCTGTCTATCACTTTATTCTAAAAACTTCAACAAGATATTATTTTGCTTTTAGCTCCCCTTTGCTACATCCACTGGCTCTTTGGGTTGCCTAGCATTATCTCTCTACTAGGGACGGGAGCCATACCAAGATAATATTTATCCTTTTCAGGCTTCCAGTGCCTATCTTTATAGTACTCATATCTAGCTATACTATTTTAGGGTGCACCATCGAAGTGACTCGCAAGGAGATCCATTACCACGTTTGCTCTATCCTTCGGAAATGTCAATTAACTCTACCAATACATCCACCATTTTGGGTTAATCTATCCCCAGCCGGATCCCGATAACTCATCCTTCTCTTAAACTATGTCTGTTAGCTCCCATAGGGCATAACTAAGATCGGTGTGGCCGATTGTACATACATCTGTCACTGTTGAAGGTAACTCAAAATGCTTATATCTCCCTCCTGAATAATGATAATCTTTATTAACTGGGTACCTCGTACCCTTCTTCATCTTGCTTTTTTTACTCCTTAAAACTTGTAATTATCTTCTGAATCTCTCATTGTCTTTCATCATAAAGGTGGATAAATATTCCTGCCTTAAGGTTCCTTATCAAGAGGCTTATACGTCTTAGTGTACATATGATCTGCTGAATACCTCATATTTATCCATCATAAGTATGGTGCAAAAATTATTTCTCTGACTCAACTCTTCCACAGCTATATCTCTTACCAACCGTCTTTCTGGATATAGGCATCGTTGTATTACGAATAAAATAGAGTTTAGGAAATTGAGTTCTTACAACTGAGCTCTACCACACGATCTAGAGTAAGAAGAAAGAGTGACGGTCCTAAATGCCATGTAGCCTCCTGCTTATAAGTGTGGTGCACAACACACCCATAAACAAGACTCTGCTAGACACAACTTGTAGACTCCCTAGGATAAAACTGCTCTGATACCACTTTTGTCACGACCCAACCCGATGGTCCGCGACGAGCACCCGGTTCCTTACTCAACCGAGTACCAACGCAACATATCTTTCTTATTACATCATCATATACACGTGACGTATGGACCTAATAGGCCGACAAGGCCGTACAATCTTTCATATACATGACATCAGTCTACAAGCCTCTAAGAATATATAACTGTCATAAAGGTCGGGACAGAGGCCCGCCATACCAAACCATACACATCTAAATCATACTGACCAAACAAGCAACTCCGAAGCAAATGGAGTGCACCAATATTTTCTGCTGAGCTGATCGCCTACTTGGAGGACTCTCGACCTATCTATCGAGACCTGCGGGCATGAAACGCAGCGTCCCCAGGCAAAAGGGACGTCAGTACAAATAATGTACCGAGTATGTAAAGGAATAAAAACTAGTAAATAATAGACATGAGAAAAACATGGAGTAAAAGACTCGACATGTACGTCTGTATAGCTCTGTGAATTATTTCATTTTTATAATTTCATGCATATGCATATAAATGTCATACCATGTATGGGTATATGCGTTCATAACATCATCAAGCCTCTGAGGGCATCCAATCATATCATTTCAGCCACTGTGGGCAACATCATCAACGTATACCAGCTGATCAGGATGGTGGTGCGTATATAATGCCTTAACCTTTTTTCACATCCCATATCCCATATACATATAATATACGCGTATATAACGCCTTCTGGTCATTGGTCAATGTATATGTATAAATACATGAAATGCATAAGAAATACGTTAATAAGATTTCTCGAAATGTCATAAAAATAATATGCCTGTCGGATAAACTTTATCAAATACGTATTTTTTTGAGACCCATGAACAGAAGATATAATAATAATTCACATGGGGAATGTGATAACCCACCCCTAGTATTTCTATGAATTGAGTCATTTATGGAAGTTGTGTATTTTGCTCGTTTCATTTGTATTATTTGGATCATGCCAAAAAGAAAGAAGGGATAGCCTTAACATATCTGAGTCGATTCTCTTGAGAAAAATTACACCGTATTCCCTTAATATTATAAAATCTCACGTTAATTAAGGTGCTCTGAAATCTCAGGTTTTTGAAGTGTTGAAGACGATATGGAATATCATACTTTGAATTCCTGAAGAGCCTTGAAATCTCACGTTTTGAAGGAAATATTGAAGCAACCCACGTTGCTCAGATGATAAGGAATTATTTTGGTTGAATTCTTGGAGTCTCATCCGTAAGTTTTAGCATCCAAAAATGAAGCTTAGCACTTTAAAATGAATTCTTCAAAAAGGTTAGTTGGTAGGTCCTACTAATTTTGATGACTTAGCCCCCTTGGTCTTCCAAATGTGCCTTCTTAATTAAAAAGGAGTTCTTCTAATATTATATTTATAGTAGTTGCAGAGAAAAAAAAATAGTCTTGCCTTCTTTTCCAAAAGTGTAAGAAGCGTGTGATTTGTAACTCTTTCTTGAAAGTGGATCTGTGACTCACGGTTTAGACTTTGCCACATAATAGTATGACTTTAAGAGTCATCTAAATATTAAGGAGGGGCTGCCACGTTTTGCCCTCTTAAAGTTATCCAAATTATTGATAATTTATTAATATCCCACTAACCAATAATTATCTAATTATCCACATAATTTCTTAATTAATTAGGTAATATCTCATTACCCAATAATTAAGAATTATCTCAACTTACTTAAAATACTACTCATTTTTAACATACCCTGTACACCTTACTATCATAGTCATGTGGTACCTTGTATGGTACTAGTCCAAAAATATCGGGTATTTTAGCTCGGGCCATATTTTATCCCAAAATTCCAAACTTCGACGAAACTCATTTTCTTCGATCTGATTATCCTTTCTCCTTCACGAATTTACTCATCACGTGTTTGAAATAGCATAATGCTTATAATTTCAAAATAACCTCATTCCCGAATTCACGTCGATTAACTTACGACGAAATATTTTTAACGTACAACAATATGGGATGTAACATCTCATTTCCGAGCTTTCATCAATTTATTTATGGCGGACTTTCATGTACGAAAATATGGGGTGTAACACAATACTAGCAAGATTAAGCTCATAGGTGCAGTGCTATGCTTGAACGGAGCACTAACTATGATCCTCTAGTGTATAGCTGCTTGTCTTACGATGATTGGTTCGTTATACATGTATATTTAATCAGTTTAATTAAAATTTTACATCAACTATATCAAATCAACCACAAATTTAGATGTAGTAATGAGTTCTGATTTTATGTCGTTATTAATTCTGTAACATACCAAGTTATCAAGAGTATTTTCGTGCAAATACTCTACAACTCTATATATTTGCATGATTGCAATTTTACTTAGTGTAATAGTTGGACTATGCATGGATAGATCAATGGCCTCTTGGAAGCTAGGATTCAATCTGCAACTAATTACTATAATCTACTCTGTACGAGTACTCATCTGCTAGCTTGGTCTATCATAGGCTTAATTTAATTAATTACTTGTAAAAAATACTAATGGTGCCTAGACACCGCTGGGTGTATTCGCAACTGCAACAATATTCTGTTTGACTTCATGGCCAGTTGCGAATAAAGGACCAACATACCCCTCTATGTTCAATCCACTATCGCTGATTTTTGTGGCAATTTTAAAAACTATCTTCATTGGTCAAGAGATCAGTGTTGGAAGGTAAAAAAAAGACATCCCCGACTTGACTTCTAAAATATGAAATGCAAATTATACTATATTATTCATTAAATTAAAACAACTTATATTATATTTCTGATCATATTAGGAGAGTATTTGTTCATATGGGAAAAGGGCAAAGAGTCCATAATTTCAAGTGAAGTTGAAATAACAGATCAAGAAAATGCTAGAGAACAAGCTCATACTTGAGGAAAAGTGCAAGACAAAACAGTGTTGGTTGTAATTAACATTGCTGTGAGCACCTAATTTTTGACCGTGCTTGAATATTTACCGCTTCCCAGACGTGTCTCCACTCAACCTTTCTTTGTACTCCATGCTTGTCCCACATACTTGTCCCCCATGTTTTGTCCCCCATGCTTGTTCCGCACTCCACTTTCATACTTGTCCCCTATGCTTGTCCCCCCACACTTTGCTCCCTACTCTCTCCATTGTTCCCCACTCCTTGTCCCCCATGCTTGTCTCCTATCACAAATCACATACCCCATTTTCAGCTATAAAACACACACAAAAAGGAGGAGAAGAGGAGATCTGAAAATACACAAGATAGAGAGAGACAGAAGATAGCAACAAAGGAAAATCCTAGGGCCTACTTCTTCTTCCCCCAGCCAGCCTCCTCCATGAAACTTAACCCAAAAATCCCATTAAAAAGCTCAACCAAATAGCACCAAGTTTCAGCCATGAAACTCACCAAAAACACCATGAAAAACACCATCTAAACTTCATAAAAACCAGCTGAAAATCACCTTTAAACCAGCCCCCCAAAAGCAACGAAAATCAGTCCCAAACCCAGCTGAAAAACCTCACAAAATCAGCTCTAAAAGCCACAAAAGAACATAGCCCTAAAGCCACCATAGCCGCTGCCCAGAAACAGCTATTAAACCCACCTAAAACAACCCCCAAACCAGTCCCAAAAACCAGCCAAACCCGGAAATATTAGTCGCAAAACAGCTCTCCTCAAACTCGCAAAATTAGTTACGAATTGCTGCTAATTTCACCGTGAAACAGTGCCAAAATTTCAGTCGAGTTTGAGGCCGCCAATGAGGTCGTAGTTTGTTAGCACCGGTCATGAAGTTCATGTATATTGTGAAGATTTGAATTCATTAGAGGTTCACTCTTCCCTTTCTTTACTATTTTCACTCCTAATATCATACTTTTCGTTGGGGTTTCTTTGATTTTTTGTCGCTTTGTCTTATTAGTTGTTTGAATTAGTATGTCGTTGATTTTGTTCTGTTTTGCGGAAAGTTCAATTCAATATTATTTTTATTTCATTTTTATGATTGTTTAGGTTACAGTTGTATAGGTGTAGAAGATTAGCGTGGCTTGGTGAAAGAAATAATTAGTGTTAATGGGTCATGTCGTGGCATTAGGTAAAAAAAATTAGAAATGGGCCACGACATTTAATAAAGAGGAAAGAATTAGACATGAGCTGAATTGCGTATAAATCTGTCAGGCCCAATAATTTTAGTCATAGCTTAATACTTAGCCCATTATTCCATAATAGGTAAATGTCTCATAATTTCAAAGATAGAGTAGTAATTAGTAAACATCTCTAAATGTTGATAATTTTTCAATACTTTAAATAGTTAAGATATTTCTTGACTTTCAAATAATTCCTTCTATAATTCTCAAGCCGTACGATAATCTCAAAACTAGTTTAGAAAAAAAATATAATTCTTAATAATCGCTAGTATGCTTTAGGCGCGTATTAATAAATAAATTATCGTAATTATGTACACATTCGCGTGACATAAATATGATCCCACAAATAAATCAAGGTACGCATTCGTGCGACTTTGGCCACACAATCTTAATAAATAATAAAATGCTATTAATTGTGTACGCATACGCGTGACATGATTTTGGCACAATAAACAAAACGCATTCACACACGTGATTAGTTTCAAGATAATTTTCATAAATCTAATTAAGAAATAAAAGCGTACATAGATAAAACATGAAAACCAATAAATCACAGTTTGTCCAAAATTAATTCAAGCCAATTTTAGTCAATAAAGCGACCGTGCTAGAACTACGGGACTCGGGGAATGCCTTACACCTTCTCCCCGGTCAACGGAATTCCTTACCCGGACTTTGTTTTGCAGACCAATAATAAAAGAGTCAAATCTTCCTTTGACTAGGGATTCAAACAAAAGGTGACTTGGAACACCCAAAAAATCAATTCCAAGTGGCGACTCTATAAATAAAATAATCTCTATTCAAGTTTGTTACTTTAATTGGAGAAACTCTTTAACCCACCATCCACAATCAATAATACATTATTTATCTTTTGGGGGCAGAAAAGGGGTGTGACAGCTATGGCGACTCTGCTGGGGAGTTCAAGAATTCGAGCTTGTACATTGACTTTATCTGGCTTTATTAATTTTTGTATATATTGTGATTTATTTGGGACTAATGTGCTACTTGTCCACTTTTTACTCTCTTGATATTGTTGAACTGTACATATAGATTGTATCCTCTCTTGCATCCCACTGAGTCTTCTGATAATTAGTTATGTTGTGTTTGCTTACCCGCATCACAAAATTTCTGTCTTGAGATAAAGCCAGTTAGCCTACCAGCTTCTGGTGAAGGATTTAGTCACACATGTTTAGGCGGGAGAGCCGTTAGCTAGCCAGTACTGTTCTACTACTGGTAATGCTTGACGCTCCTCGGCTCGGGTTGTCCGCCCGAGTAAGCCAGGTCTAGATACCATCTCCTTTAGGATTTACAAACTTAGAAGAACAAGCCACAAGCAATGAATATCCCTAGTAGGCTACGCTTTATTTGCATCATGTGCATTTGACTTAGCAGCGCTCGACTCATGGGCCAAGTTCTGTTTTAGGACAGGTACCTTGTGGAGACCATTATGTCATGTTATGTGCTACTTGTTGCATTATTTGGGAGGCTTGCCTGTCGACCGACTTTAGCATATATCGGTTGAACGAAGAGAGAAAAAATGATGTGGTTTAGTGCATATGGTTCTTAAAGATTAATTTTCATATTAAAAAAAAGGGAAGAAGTACATAGTCAATTTTAACCGAACTACGGGGGTCTAATTCTCACCGGATGTGAGATACGTAGGCAAACCTCATCGATTTCGGCCCCCAATTTTTAAAAAATCCAAAAAGATATTTTCCTTTAATTACTTCTTTAGAAGCTCCTTTTTTTTTTTGAGACCAAAAATCCAAAAATATTTTCTTCCTTTTTAAAAAAAAAAAAGGTCTTTCTCCCAAAATCCAAAAAAAAAAAATATTTTTTTTTTCTACTTTAGAAGTTTTTCTTTCACCAATTCCAAAAAAAAAAAACAATCGAAAATTTTTTTTTTAAAAAAATATTTTCTTTGCTAGGAAATTTTGTCGGATTAATTGTACATAAAAAAGAGTTAGTTTATCTATTTTATTTCTGATCTACCGAACTACACGGGTCTGATTCTCACCGGAAAAAAAAAAACCAAAAATATTTTTTTTCTTTTTAGAAGTCTTTCATTTGAAAAAAATCAAAATCAAAATCCAAAATATGTTTTTTCCTTCTTTAGAAGTCTTTCTCCCAAAAAATTCAAAAAACAAAAATAATCAAAATCCAAAAAAAAAATATTTTCTTTCTCCTTTAAGAATTCTTCTTTTCAAACATTCCAAAAGAAAAAAAGAGCTAGCTTAAGTACTTTGTTCCCGGTATTCCTGAACTACGTAATGATCTGATTCATGCGGCGTCAGGATACGTAGGCAATCCCCATCGGATTCGATCATAGTCATAAACAAATTGAGTAAAAAAAAAATCAAAAAAACATTGAGTGAAAAAAAAAAGAAGAGAAAGAGTGAAAAAAAAAATAACAGAGAAAAACAAAGAGCAAAAACAACAAAAAGAGAAAAAAAATCAAGATATGAAAAAAAAATCAAAAAAAAAAGGAAAAAAGAAGAAGAAGAGAGAGAGCCTCCCGAGATAGATTACCCCTGTTGGTGAATCATACTCGATCTTGTTCCAAAAGCTAGTCAGGCTAGGTCTACTGTGGCTAGTAGCCCCGAACAGGCAAACCCTGAGTCCCATTCGTACCAGGCTAATGCTAGATGTGAATACCACTCTGGAGCAGTCAGACATGATATAGAAGACTGTTAGACTCTTAAGAGAGCAGTGGAAGACCTCATCAATATCAAGGAAATAGTGCTTAGGGATGAAGAGGCCCCTAACATGATGAACAATTCTCTGCCTACTCACACCAATGGGCTAGTAATCGGAATGATCTGTGAAGATGAGGAATTTGATCTGGCACTGAAGGCCATTGCAGCCATTGCCGAGACAGAAGAGAAACCTTAAAACGGGCGCCAAACCTGAAAAGTTCTCTGTCATATGGGAGTCTCGGTAGCCGGTCTTGCTATCTTTTCTACGTCCGAATTATTTCAGGATCTAATCCGAATATTTTTAGTTCACTGCTTTGCTTTCTGATGTAAACCCTTCTATCTTAAAAACTATTTTTTTAAAAAAATAAAATAAAATAAAATGAAATTAATATTTCATTGTCGGGGAATGTTTCTTTTCTTAATCTTGTCACTTTTCTTATTCTTTTTTTAGTTCTGTTAATGCAGATTTTAATGACATGACATACTTGCGGACTTCATGCCCAGATCCTAAAACGTTGTCAGTCCCCGAAATAATAGATCAAGAAACAAAATATTTTGAAGACAAGGCTTGTAAGAAAATTGGAACGAAGTTGAGATTCTCTCTCTTCGGATCATTGTTGAGGCCGGGATTGAGGATAAAGATTGGGTCAAGAACCGATTGAAATAATTGACACTGATGGATGAAAAATAATTGACCGCAATTTGCCACGGGCAGTTGTGCCAACAAAGAATGGTCCGTGTCTACAACAAGAAAGTGCGGCCCAATAAATTTAAAATAGGACAACTTATTCTGAGACGTATCCTCCCAACTCATGAAGAAGCTAAAGGAAAATTGGCTCCAAATTGGAAAGGTACATACATTGTAATGAGAGTACTGCAAAAGAGAGCGTTGTACCTGGGAAGCAACGAAGAAAGTGTCCCTGAAACAACCGTCAACGCGGATGCAGTCAAAAGGTACTATGTTTGGCCCTCTATATAGCATTAATGTTCTCTTATTGGGATGATGAAGGCTTTCATTCTCGCTATCCAAACACCATCAACCCTTTGCTAACCCTTTTGAGCCGGTTACGTTTCTTTGATTACCCTCTTTGGATCCCGAAAGTTTTAAAAAAAAGAGAGAAAAGAAAATGAAAAAAAAGGAAAAAAAAAAGAAGAAGGAAAAAACAACAACAAAAGAAAATCAAAACAAAGTGAATCGAACTACGTCCGACTTGATTCCGAAAGGATACGTAGGCAGCCTCTCTCTGGGGTTCAGTCACACCAAAATAAAAATCTATATTCCCCCAAAAGCTGAAACTGGGGCAGGTGTTATAATGGTTCGGCGATGGTTTCGCCTGAGAGGTTCCAAAGTTGTAATTCAATCCAAATCCTTTTTACCCAAATCCTTTTCAAGTCCTTCTGATCAATCAACGAGAATGTTCAAGAACTGGAGGATACAATCACTTGGATCTGATGCCACCAAAATGAGAGAAATAAAATGAGAGAGTCTTATTGGTGAAAAACCTCACGGGCACCATAGGGCGATGACGAGCAAATAAAATGAAAATGAGGGAGTCTTGTTAGTGAAAACCCGCAAAGGGCACTATAAGGCGATAGTGAGAAGAGAAATGAGAGAGATTAGCTGGTGAAAACCCGCAAAGGGCACTACTGATCGAAAAGAGGATCTTCACAGCCATTGGTATTGACAATCCTGGACAAGGTTTCTAGGTTTCGAGGCAAAAGTTATGATGAATTTCTAAGAGTCGGACGGTTTACACAGATCAGACATCAAGTCCAAAAGGCATGTCATGTTCATTGAAGTCCGCATATACTCCAGATAAGTCATTCTTTCCTTCCCCGAAAGGGATACCTCTTGTCTAAATTCATTGTCCATTCCATTGTTTGTTTTTCTTTGATTCCATTTTGGTCTAACTCTGTTCCAAAACTAAGGCAAAGAAGGGATATCAAGACTGATTTACAGGGCTTTCGTTTGATAAAAGCTAATATGCAAAAAAGGCACCCAGACTCGGCAGCGACATCAAGTCGACCCCGACTGGCCATGGCAGCTGATGCTTAGAAATCAAAAACTCTTGTAAGGAGGAAATCAAATTGAAAGTGCCTACAAGGCAAAATGAAGTTGAATAGGTTAAGTCCCAAGTGGATAACCGTTTTGGCAAAGTTTGAAAAGCCAAAGGTTCCCCAGTGCTCTGAAACTGAAAGTATTAAGGAAAGAAGTCGAAAGTGAAATGCCACAAAGTCAAAATAAAGTTGAAAAGGTTAAGTCCCACGAGGCTGGTATTAAGGAAACCATAAAAAAAAAAGATGGGCACAAAGCCAAGCTTCCAAAGACATCAAGGCCACAAACCGACCACCACTTTTAAAACTCACAATTTTTCTTTGTTTTGAAGCAGGAACAAAGCAGTGCAAAATGGCGATTCCTAAATGACGAGTATCACCAAAGGTAAGTTTCCTTAAAATCTCCAATTTTCCTTTATTTTTAGCATGCATCACTACTTTTCATACCTCTCATTTTCGTAGCTTAACCCAGGTAGAACCTTTTCGCCTATGGGGATTTAGCTCATAGTTTCGGGTAGAAGCACTCTTCGCCCAGGCTGTTTTTTGTTGCTTAACCCAGGTAGAATATTTTCGCCTAGGGGGATCCAGCTAATATTTTCGGGTAGAAGTACTTTTCGCCCAGGTTGTTTTACGTAGCTTAACCCAGATAGAACTTTTTCGCCTAGGGGGATCCAGCACATAGTTCCGGGTAGAAGTACTCTTTGCTCAGGTTATTTTTTGTAGCTTAACCCAGGTAGAACCTTTTCGCTTAGGGGGATCCAGCTCATATTTTCAGGTAGAAGTACTTTTCGCCTAAGCTTGCTTTTCATAGCTTAACCCAGGTAGAACCTTTTCGCCTAGGGGGATTCAGCTCATAGTTCCGGGTAGAAGCACTCTTCGCCCAGGCTATTTTTTGTTGCTTAACCCAGGTAGAACATTTTTGCCTAAGGGGATCCAGCTAATATTTCCGGGTAGAAGTACTTGTCGCCCAGGCTGTTTTACGTAGCTTAACTCAGATAGAACTTTTTTGCCTAGGGGGATCCAGCTCATAGTTCCGGGTAGAAGTACTATTCGCTCAGGTTGCTTTTCGTAGCTTAACTTAGGTAGAACCTTTTTGCCTAGGGGAATCCAGCTAATATTTCCGGGTAGAAGTACTTTTCTCCCAGGTTGTTTTACGTAGCTTAACCCACGTAGAATATTTTCGTCTAGGGGGATCCAATTTATAGTTCCGGGTAGAAGTACTCTTGGCCCAAGTTATTTTTCGTAGCTTAACCCATGTAGAACCTTTTCGCCTAGGGGGATCCAGCTCACGGTTCCGGGTAGAAGTACTCTTCGCCCAGGTTATTTTTCGTAGCTTAACCTAGGTAGAACATTTTCGCCTAGGGGGATCCGGCTCATAGTTTCCGGGTAGAAGTACTATTCGCCCAGGATTATTTTTCGTAGCTTAACCCAGGTAGAACCTTTTCGCCCAGGGGGATCCAGCTCATAGTTTTCGGGTAGAAATACTATTCGCCCAGGATTGGTTTTTGTAGCTTAACCCAGATAGAACTTTTTCGCCTAGGGGGATCTAGCTCATAGTTCCGGGTAGAAGTACTTTTTGCCCAGGCTGTCTTTCGTAGCTTAACCCAGGTAGAACATTTTCACCTAGGGGGATCCAGCTCATAGTTCCGGGTAGAAGTACTTTTTGCTCAGGATGTTTTATGTAGCTTAACCCGGGTAGAGCCTTTTCTCTTAGGGGGATCCAACTCATATTTTCGGGTAGAAGTACTTTTCGCCTAAGCTTGCTTTTCATAGCTTAACCCAGGTAGAACTTTTTCACCAAGGGGATTCAACATTCTTTTTTCCCAGTAATATAGGGCACCAACCCCTGGTTACATTTCCTTTTCAGTAATACATGGCACCAACCCCTGGTTATATTTCCTTTTCAGTATAGGGTACACCAATCCCCGATCTCCTTACCAGTATAGGTTACACCAATCCCTAGCTGTGTTCTCCAATATAGGATACTTCATTCCCTAGTTGATTTGAGCTTAAATGCAGGGTACACCATTCCTGTTCTTTTATTTCTTTCAATAAAGAAGTAGTTTAGAATTTTTGTTACAATAACTCACGAAATTTTTCTAGTGAAAACTAGGGCAGAAAAATTTTGTTTGTTTGTTTGTTGTGATGTCTGAGTAGGTTTTACCACGAGGCACAATGTTCGAGATGAACAAAAGAAAGTCTCAATCCAGAATAAAGAAAAGAAAAGGAAAAGAAGTGAATCCAAATGCAGAAGCAGATGGAAAGGATATGGACTACTCAAGACATGACTGAAGTTACGAGCTTCACATTTCCCGTTTTGCTCAAAAGAAGCCGTAGAAGAATGAACTAGCACTTACAGCTAGCAAGCATCAAGGTTCAGATCAGAGCTTGCATGAACAACCAGTCAAGATTCAAGATCAAGCTTCAAAAGACTTATAGATAGGAATCTTGTAACTCATAGTTGATAGGCTTGTTTAGTTTCTTTCAATTTTGATGTAATAGAAAGACTACGGACCGGAGCCTCGACAGAACCTCACTCGACTTTCCAACTCATCACTCCATTATTTTTCTTGAACTACACGCGACCTGATTTTCTTATAACCCGGGATATGTAGGCTGTCCAAAACCAGGACTCGGTTGCACCTTTTTCTTTTATTTTCTTCCTCTTTTGAATAACGATATGGTCAAAACTTAGTCACATGTCTCACTTTATCTTTGCCTGAAAACTTTTAATGTTTCCAAGCAAAGAGGGGCATGCTGTGAGCACCTAATTTTTGACCGTGCTTGAATATTTACCGCTTCCCAGACGTGTCCCCACTTAACTTTTCTTTGTACCTCATGCTTGTCCCATATACTTGTCCCTCATATTTTGTCCCCCATGCTTGTTTTCCACTCCACTTTCATACTTGTCCCCCATGCTTGTCCCCCCACACTTTGCTCCCTACTCTCTCCATTATTCCCCACTCCTTATCCCCCATGCTTGTCTCCTATCACAAATCCCATACCCCATTTTCAGCTATAAAACACACACAAAAAGGAGGAGAAGAAGAGATCTGAAAATACACAAGATAGAGAGAGACAGAAGATAGCAACAAAGAAAAATCCTAGGGCCTACTTCTTCTTCCCCCAGCCAGCCTCCTCCATGAAACTTAACCCAAAAACCCCATTAAAAAGCTCAACCAAATAGCACCAAGTTTCAGCCATGAAACTCACCAAAAACACCATGAAAAACACCATCTAAACTTCATAAAAACCAGCTGAAAATCACCTTTAAACCAGCCCCCCAAAAGCAACGAAAATCAGTCCCAAACCCAGCTGAAAAACCTCACAAAATCAGCTCTAAAAGCCACAAAAGAACGCAGCCCTAAAGCCACCATAGTCGCTGCCCAGAAATAGCCATTAAACCCACCTAAAACAACCCCCAAACCAGCCCCAAAAACCAGCCAAACCCGGCAAAATTAGCCGCGAAACAGCTCTCCTCAAACACGTAAAATTAGTTACGAAAATCATAGTTTTCACCACTCTTTAATCCCCAAAACAGGAGCTCAAATTGCTGCTAATTTCACCGTGAAACAGTGCCAAAATTTCAGTCGAGTTTGAGGCCGCCAATAAGGTCGTAGTTCGTTAGCACCGGTCATGAAGTTCATGTATATTGCGAAGATTTGAATTCATTAGAGGTTCACTCTTCCCTTTCTTTACTATTTTCACTCCTAATATCATGCTTTTCGTTGGGGTTTCTTTGATTTTTTGTAGCTTTGTCTTATTAGTTGTTTGAATTAGTATGTTGTTGATTTTGTTCTGTTTTGCGAAAAGTTCAATTCAATATTATTTTTATTCCATTTTTATGATTGTTTAGGTTACAGTTGTATAGGTGTAGAAGATTAGTGTGGCTTGGTGAAAGAAATAATTAGTATTAATGGGTCATGTCGTGGCGTTAGGTAAAAAAAATTAAAAATGGGCCACGACATTTAATAAAGAGGAAAGAATTAGACATGAGCTGAATTGAGTATAAATCTGTCAAGCCCAATAATTTTAGTTATAGCTTAATACTTAGCCCATTATTCCATAATAGGTAAATGTCTCATAATTTCAAAGATAGAGTAGTAATTAGTAAACATCTCTAAATGTTGATAATTTTTCAATACTTTAAATAGTTAAGATATTTTTTGACTTCCAAATAATTCCTTCCATAATTCTCAAGCCGTACGATAATCTCAAAACTAGTTTAGAAAAAAAAATATAATTCTTAATAATCGCGAGTATGCTTTAGGCGCGTATTAATAAATAAATTATCGTAATTATGTACACATTCGCGTGACATAAATATGATCCCACAAATAAATCAAGGTACGCGTTCGCGCGACTTTGGCCACACAATCTTAATAAATAATAAAATGCTATTAATTGTGTACGCATACGCGTGACATAATTTTGGCACAATAAGCAAAACGCATTCACACACGTGATTCTTTTCAAGATAATTTTCATAAATCTAATCAAGAAATAAAAGCGTACATAGATAAAACATGAAAATCAATAAATCACAGTTTGTCCAAAATTAATTCAAGCCAATTTTAGTCAATAAAGCGACCGTGTTAGAACCACGGGACTCGGGGAATGCCTTACACCTTCTTCCCGGTCAACGGAATTCCTTATCCGAACTTTGTTTTGCAGACCAATAATAAAAGTGTCAAATCTTCCTTTGACTAGGGATTCAAACAAAAGGTGACTTGGAACAACCAAAAAATCAATTCCTAGTGACGACTCTGTAAATAAAATAATCTCTATTCAAGTTTGTCACTTTAATTGGAGAAACTCTTTAACCCACCATCCACAATCAATAATACATTATTTATCTTTTGGGGGTAGAAAAGGGGTGTGACAATTGCTAATAGATTCTAATTAATATTCTAGTGCCCCTTCGTGGACTGTGTCAAGACAACTCCATGTCTTTATTGGGCTAGAAGGCCGTGATATAATATCACTGATATTGTCAATAGCCTGTCTGTTGAAGCCCGTTGTATATGAGGTTGGACTGATAACCGTTGGGATACAAAAACCAGGTTTGTAGTGATACTTTTGGATGGGGCTCAAAAGCTAAGCCTTTCAACCTACAATTCTCTTTTGTCAATTAAATTGATAACTCACTATGGATCAAAACAACTTCAATAGAGTGACTGGACATGCTTCACTCTTGATCAGATTAGTTTAAATGATTTTTTCCTAAATAAAAAAAACAAGGGCAAATATGGGTAAAGTGTTTCTGCAACTTGATAAGGTTAGTTGCTCTGATGGTAAGCACCCTCCACTTCCAACCAAGAGGTTGTGAGTTCGAGTCACCCCAAGAGCAAGGTGGGGAGTTCTTGGAGGGAAGGATGCCGAAGGTCATTTGGAAACAGCCTCTCTACCCCAGGGTAGGGGTAAGGTCTGCGTACACACTACCCTTCTCATACCCCACTAGTGGGATTATACTGGGTTGTTGTTGTTGTTGTTCATTCAACAATCCTATGATTAAGAAGTCACAACATGAATGAGTTCGAATCCAACATATTGAACTTTCCCTATTACCCAGAGAAGAAAAAAAAACTTTCGTTATTACCCGATAACTATGTGAAGAAAAAGTAAAAAATGTATTTATGATGCAGTTGAATGGTTATATTGCAGAAGTAAGAGGACCAGGCAACTAATTTATGGTTACTTGAACTTAGAATTAAGTGAATAAGCTCTATCGTATAAATTACACTTCCTCTTTTAGCTAGTACTAGTATACGACGTAATAAATCACATCTATATCTATGATACAATATTAAATTGGCCATACTAAACTTGACAGCACCACTATAATTGATAATTTTCTTATACTTTCGTATGATTATTCTATTCGTAACATAATGATATTCAACATAATAGCATGTCATTATGGTGTAATATAGCTGTGTAGAAGAGACAGAGCCAGGATTTGAAACTTATGTATTTTGAATTTGTCATGGAACTCATAATTTGTTTTGGGTTTACAACTAAATTTTTATATATATTTAATAAATTTCATAGTACAAATACAATATTTATGCAAACATGGTATCGACCGAACCCACACCTAATAAGCTAGCTCCGCCTCTGGTGTATAGTCAATTAATTGATTAGACAAGATTAGGTTTAAATTTCTCTTATATTTTGAAAAAATATTAATGAGCATTATTGACTTATAATTAAAGACCATGAGTGACACACATGATTTTACAACGTTATTTTCCGTACAAAAAGATACAAAGATATGACGAACAAGTATACAGTAATGGTGACCAATAAATAAATGATGGTTTTTATGCTGTTTGCCATTAGAGCAAAAATAAAAGGAAAGAAGAGGAATTTAGTAAAAAGCAAATTAGGAGAGAGGGGAAGAAGGAAAACCATCTTTCCACTTCAGCTTTTTGTAGTCATTCTTTTGTGGTTTTTTCTCTCTCACGGAAAGCAACGTACTGAAACTTTAAAATAACAAAAAACCTTATAAAATTATGCTTCAGATAATTTAGGATTGCAAGTGGGAGTGGCTGCTTTCATATCCATCGTTGATCTATCATAAGTATCAAATCCCCCTATTCCATTTGCTCATACATTTAAATAAGCCAGGCTTTACTTGGGGAAAGCAGGCCCAATAGTGGGCCCAGAAGAGTGGTAGTAGTGGTCGAATCGAGAGATTTAAACTCTACGAGTTCATTCCTAAGGTTTTAACATCGAAGTCATTATATTTTTAAAATTATGCTTCATATCTATTATTTTTTAAAATTTTAACGAATTTTATATATAAAATTTTACTCCGAGTTCAATTGGACCCGTCATTAATACACTACATTGCCCCCGGGTGAAAGCAGGGGTGGGTTGCACAAACTGTCTTTTTAAGATCACTATAATTTTCAGAAACTACTATTGTTTAGTAGCTATTAACTTCCTATAGCTACCATATACATAATTACTTTTTATAGCTACTATTCAGTTGTTATGGTAGTGTATTCGCGCTGTTGTATTCATGAATACAACAGTAAAAGCACCTAAAAATCACGGCAGTCCAGTTGTACGCTCATGCATTTACATGTATTCGTGCCATGTGTTTATGAATACATCAACAAAAAGCGCCTAAAATCATGATAGTCTAGTTGTACGCGCATGTATTCACATGTATTCGCGCTGCTGTATTCATGAATACATCAGTAAAAAAACGCCTAAAATCAGGGTAGTCCAGCTGTACGCGCATGTATTCACATGTATTTGCACCATGTATTCATGAATACAACATCAAAAAGCGCCTAAAATCAGGGCAGTCCTACTGCACGCGTGTATTCACATGCATTCACGCTGCTGTATTCATGAATACAACAGTAAAAAGCGCCTAAAATCAGGGCAGTCTAGTTGTACGTGCATGTATTCACGCCATGTATTCATGAATACAGTAACGGCAATCACCTTAAAAATAGGTATGTCCAACTATCCAGGAGAGAAGAAAAACATAAATAGCGTATTTCATGCCTCAATGGTAGTATATACCATAAATACTTATTTTGCTATAAAATATAAAAGGTAGCTATAGAAAATAATATTTTAAAATAATTTTGATTTATAATAAATAGGGTGTATACCTTTGCTATAATAGATAAAATTTCCTTTATTTTTTGTCCTTGTTAATTTTGTTGAGTATATTTATCCTGCAAAAAATAATTATTTAAATATTTTGAAGGGCAAAATTTAGTTACTGAGTTAATGGGGATATAATTGAAAAAGTGATAAAAGAAAAAGCCATACGGTGCAAATAATTTTTTTTTGTGTGTGTGTGTGGGGGGAGGGGGGGGGGAGGAGGGGGGGGAGTGCGGGAGAGATGGGTTGTGCAATTATACGAAAAATGGTAGGCCCAAATAATAATATAGACAGTTCAATAGACATGTCATATTTACTGTTAAGCTACATCTTATATGGGGTTATCATTTAATATCAAACAGAAAAGAAACAATTTGTTCATTTTTAACTTTTTCATGCGATTGCCTGACTTAGGTTTTTGTCATTATGTGGTCCTCCATTTATTCCAAATACCTTTACAAGTATTTTTAATTTTTTATTTCTAATATTTTTTTGTTTCAAACTTTCAATGCTTGACGGGGTTATTTTTGATAGGTCCCTGTAATAAATAAACCTGCTTTCAATTTTAAATCGGAATCCATTCCAATATATATGTTGTATCATCTAGTTATTTATGAGGGATATGATGACATGTCATGAGAGAGAGTTTTCAGTGACATGTAACGTCCTCGACGATGATGCTTAGCTCTTTAATTTGTTTTTAGTTAAATCGGATTTAAATTTTATTTAGGTTGAATTGTGTGATTTATTAATTATATTATCAACACGTCTGACTTGACCCATTTTTTTATCTTTACCTGCTATAATACAATTGGCCCAAGTGAAGTTGGTTTTGATGATGTTCACGCAGGGTCGGGGAAGAGCCGCATCCCCAAGGTGTGATGTACACAACATATCCTAATGTAAGCATTAGTGGCGGCTTTCACAGCTCGACCCGTGACCTTTAAGTCATACATGGACAATTTTACCGTTGCTCCAAGACTCTCATTATAGTAAGAAGAAAAACAATATAAAGAGAGAACGCACTTATATGCAATGAGAACGTGTGACCACACTACATATTTTCCTGTATATATTTTCTCAAGGACATGGTCCCAAAGCTACTGCAGATATATTTTCCTCTCTTCATTTATTCTTTATGTATTATTACTTAATAATGTTTTCAATAGTTGCAGTAATTATAAGAATTCAATCTTGCCTTGAATTGAAATCATTCTATATGTTACATTTTAACTTAGTTTTTTCCTTGATTTATCGAATAAAATCTTTGCATTATTGCTCATTTCGTTACCTAACTTACTAGTTCTAAAACACGATCGAGTAACTCGTTATTCGTTAATAATTATTCTTAGACTGATGAAATCGAACTCTCATGACAAGCTGGTGTGCTTTTTAAAGTATTTAATTTCAATTATTTTAAGCATAAAATAAAAAACATGACATGAGGATGTTGTTGTGCAGTTAAATTGTCATTTAAAATACAATAAAAGAATCCAATCATATCATTACACGAAGTAGAGAAATGAAAATCCAAATGGACCCCTTTACCAACTCTCGTGGTTGCCAAACCAATGGGTACTGAGTAGACAAGTTGTTCGATTATAAAATGCCTAGATTTTGCCTTGTATTAGATGTTTTTTTTAATTATGTGCTGACTCGAGTGTGTTAAGGACACAGAAAATTTCAACTGCTTAATCCCAATAGTGGGTTTCTTAGTTTATATTTATTGTCTTTTTGGAAATATGTGCGTAAAAGGATGTTTAAATATGACTAAATGAATCCGGGGGCTTGATCAGAAAATGAACCAACTGCAGCTTATTTGAAAGGGAAATCTACATTTTTCGCATATGAATTAAAACCAATTCACATTTCTTAAAACATGTATATAGTGTTTCACTAAACTAAAATAATTCATTTAATGAATG
Source organism: Nicotiana tabacum (assembly GCF_000715075.1). Taxonomy (NCBI): domain Eukaryota; kingdom Viridiplantae; phylum Streptophyta; class Magnoliopsida; order Solanales; family Solanaceae; genus Nicotiana; species Nicotiana tabacum. Next base: position 13,214,297 of record NC_134091.1, read on the forward strand.
AAGTTTTGGTTCAAAAGTTAGTAAACGTTTACAATATGGAATATATTTTGATCCCTCTTAGGTGTGGCTGTCTGATGAGACCACGGCTAAAGATCCGCGCAGACGTAGTCTTTGAGCGGCGGGTTCAACCATATTAAATCATATTATATGTGAATAAATTCATAAAATTTTGAAAAGTACAATATATATTCAGTGCTAACAATTATGAAAGCCGAAATCATCAAATTTAAATTTTAGATTTGCTTTCCAAAAGAAAAACAATTACTAAAATCTATAAATGCGTCGGATCGGAAATACTATCAGATTAATAAGAAAATAATGGAGATGAGAGCATTAGGTGGAATAGATAGAGTGAAGTTGCATATATTAGGGTTTAATACTAATTTCGACCAGAGAAAGTAACGTTTGACAGATTCATTGAGTGACCTAGTCCTTTTTTTTTTTTTTTCCTTGGCGAGTGACAATTTTTTTTTTAAGGCTTTTATAATATTCCTTTTTCCATTGGCCGATATCACGTGTGGTGAGATAATAATCCACGAATTTCATGATATTTTCGTTGGTTAAAAAAAGTAGTAGTACTTTTTTTTCCTAATGATCGACAACCCTATGAAAATTATTACTATGTTAAAACAAACATAGAACTACTTCCTATCAAATTAAATTCTAAAACTTGGGCACGATAAGATGATGGTGGATGTCACCATCTACACAACTTTTTTCAAGAAATAAAAAAAGAAGAAGAAAAGAAATAAAGGTAGTCCCCCACAAAGAGGCTCATAATAATTTAGATCAGAGAGAGGCACAGTTGTAGCTTCATCTGATCAGTCGGAAAGAACACCTCATGGCATTCTCCGACACCAAAAGAGTGGTCCCTTTCGTATGAAAATTACTACTACTATCACTCTTACTTTTATTTTATTTTTCACCCGATCTCTGATATCCGTATTGAACTTTGACTAAGTTTGGATTCACGTTGGGAAACACCATATTAGAGGGTAAAGAGCTACATAACAAATGGGACTTCATATTTATGGCTCGAATCCGAGACTTCTGGTGAACGATGATGAAAGAGTACTTGCCGCTCTACCACGACTTATTACTTGGACTACTGTTACGTGGCTGTTACTCTCTTTGACAACTAGTGTTTGTGCACACCCTTTTATACTCACTGCTGGTTTTTGAAAGTGCTTTAATTTGCCTTTCAAGAATTCAGTAGACCAGCTATGATTGACTTCTTGATGACATTAAATAGCTTGCTTACTTGGAATAATAATGTTAGGAGTTAGGAGAGTGGTTTAATTTCGTTTTTTCTTTAAAAAAAATTGTTTTCTCTCAAGAGCCTACACTCTGAGTAAAGGAGAATTACACTTGTTTGCATTTATGCTTCCTTGCCTGCTTAACTATACAGTTATACTTGCTTGAATTTGATTTCTGAAAATGACAGTTTGATGTAATTAAAATGAAATTTCACTTTCTCTCCTTACAAATGGGAAAAGAACAAAAAGTAAAAGTGTTAAAAGAATGAAATCCGTATTGGAATTTAGAGCAGGAAAGATTGGTTTTATGGTCCATTACAAATGTTCCTTTAGTTATATGGCCCTTTTTACTTGAGATCGATTATAACACAGAAGATTAGTAAAAAAATAAGTAGATATCTTTGTAAAGGCATTTTCTTCTATATAATTAAATTGTAACTAGTCATAGAAGATCATTTCTTCACTTAACTATAGAGGGATTCAGTAGTTACTCGAATAATTCATTTTTGCATGTTAGAGGTTTAAAATCTTTCCCTTCTCTTCTCCCTATATTCAGATCCTACCACCCTTCCCTCTGCCCTAAAAAAGTTCTTAAAGAAAATTAAACAAAGAACTTAGTATTGATGCACCAGAAAATTGAATTTCTAACGAGGAATGCATATTGCCCAATTAAGTTGTAGGTAGTAGAATGAGTCTCAGAGCACAAGTTCAATTCAAGCATACATACAGAGAGAGCAATGTCTTAGCAGGTCTTCTTGCCAATTTTGCTGAATCTACCAAAAGAAACACCTCCTTCACAGAGGCTATAAATCTACCACCTCAAGTTATATCCACTATGAAGCTGAATGATGAGAAGGGTAGACCAAACTTCAGAATTCGAGTTAAAAATGGATAATTCATCTTTGATCCAGGCTGAATCAATTTTTGTATATGCTAAGTGGTTTACTCAGTTCATTTTTTGTGAGCCTCAGTGTACACAGGAGAATCCCTCCTTTCTTTTGGATAGGTACAATTGTAGGAATTGAACTATGTTCATTCAAACCTTGTAATAATGAGATCTGACCTATCCCCCTCTATAAACATTCTTATCAATGGTATGAGACTATGAGTAGTCAGTTATTTGCACACACAAAAAAAGTTGTAGGTAATAGTTCACTTAAACCCAAAGATCATTAATTATAATCTCATATCATCATTATTAAGAACCAACGTCCTCTCAATGGTGTACGAAGAAGGATTAAAAAAATGAAGAACCATCTAAATTTTCAAAAAGGGAAACAATAAACAAACAAAGATACGCTTAACTTGTGTCACCAAAAGTGGTGTTTATATCACTAGACCTTTTTGTAAGGTTAAAAACCATATAAAAATAAATTAATGTATGCTTGCCTTGTGTGCGTGCCTTATAAAGGAGACTTCCCATTAATTATAGAATAACATATCATTTTCTCTAAACAGAAAAAGGAAAGATATATATATTAGTAAAAACTATTACAAGAAGTGGTATAACAAAGCCTTGAACTATGGAAGTAGTGCTTTTCATAGGATAACAAAATTTCAACCTTTATCATCAGTAACTTTCACTGCCACTTGTTTCTTTTACATTTTTTATACTTTAAAAGCACATATACAAATGATAAGTTGGTAATTATATTATATACTATATATCTTAGATATTAAAAGTTTCGGTGAAAGCGAAGGGAGGTGATAGTGAAGAGAAAGAGAGAAGGCGACCCATTCTCTTCTTCTGTCTTTGTTTCTTATTTGATTGGGAAATAATACTTAGTTTCCATTAAAGGAGATTCCTATCTCCAACAACAAAGATCAAACCCTTACAAGATTTGCACAAAGAAAAAAATTTCTAGAATTTTACTGAAGGCTGAAGTCCACTAATCCAATTCTACTATCTTTTATAGGTATTTATTCTACTTCAATTTATCTATTATCAACCAAATCAAATGGTGTGAAGAAAGATTATTTTCACACATACCTTCAACTCTTGATATATGTTATTTGTTGAGCGGTTTATGCTTGTTTTTTGGTTCATTTTTCCTTCTATTTTTTGTACTGATAAATCTTACTACCATATTCTCTCTTTTTTCTTTTTTTAACTTGAGCAGCTTCAAGACAAGAAATGGTCTGGTCTCAAGCAAGCTCATCTATTGATAGATGAGATAATACTATATGAACGGACTCAAATAATTCTTTTAATACATAGGCAAAGTTACAAGCTTAGTATATATATCTTCCTTGAGAACTTAATTCCTCAAAAGGAAAATTCGATGTCCCAAAGTTTTCAACAAGGATTTTACAATTTCTCTAGTGTATATGAGAGATCTGTGACGAAGCATGAGGACATGTTAAGAGTACAAGGCTTTGAGCCAGTACTACCACCGCCACCGCCACAGCAAGTAGAAGAGCCGCCGGGTGCGGTTTATGACGGCGGAGGTATGTTGACGGAGATTATTTCCGCCACGGAAATCTTGGATGATCAGATCCAATCAAGTAATTATCGGCCGTGGCCACAAAAGGAGCAGCAGCAGCAGCTTCCACCAGCAATAAACGAAGCTGAGGTAATTAACTGGTAATCATTAATTAGCTGTGATTATGTACTCATCAAATATTGGAGCAGTCATCATAAAAAATTTGGAGAGTGAAAGTGCAATTAGATCCATTATTTTTAAGGAAAGTCTTATCAATCAACCTTGATCTTGACTCTCACTGGCGTACTGTATTTATTAGTAGAAGTTTTTTTCCTTCTCTTTTATGGCTAATTGAAATACCTGCAATTTTCATGCAGCTACCACTCATGAATTCTCATATTAAAGCGTTATCTCCTCCTCGCTCATCATCTTCACTTCACATGTTACTTCCCAACTCAGCCGACACTAATAGTCTTCTTCATCATCAAGGATTTCACTTGCTTAATTCCGCAACTGTGGAACCTCCATCTCAGTTCACATGGGTTCCAGGTAAATAATTATACCTTCAACACGCCTCTTACATGGTTCCAAACTCGAACCAGACTTCTGTCTCTGATATCATAATTATGTTTTCACCAGGAAGTAGCAGTGGAGAAGACAATTCCACAAGAATTGGGAGGATAGTGGATGGTCAAGGTCTTTCTTTGTCACTTTCTAGGAATTTTGAAGCTGCTGCTAAACTGGAGGATTTGAGGATTGGAAATGGAGGAATTTACTTGAACAATAATCAAGGATTATTTGGACCGATTAATAACAACAACAACCAACATCAACTGTTACATTCAGGAGTAGTTATGGATCATCATACTACTCTTCACAGTAATCATCAAGTTCATGTTGGATATGCAGCAGCATCTCCTAGAATGACAAATGTTCTCAGAAATTCAAGATATGTAAAAGCTGCTCAAGAATTACTAGAAGAATTTTGCTGTGTTGGAAGGGGAAATTTCAAGAACCAAAGGGTAAAAAAATATGAAGATGAAAACCCTAATTCAAACACGGAGAGTGAAGATCGTGGTTCCTCAAAAGATCATCCTCCATTGTCGGCTGCTGAAAGATGTGAATACCAAAGGAGGAAAATCAAGCTTTTATCTATGCTAGATGAGGCATGTAACTTCTTTAATTTATCCCTTTCTCTTTTTCTTGTTAGTAAAACGTCAAAAACTAGCTTGTTAAAGGGTCCATTTTCAAAGATAGACAAAAGCTGATTACCTAATGACATTAGTCATTAGCAACTAATAATGACATTAGATTAATATAGGAGTTGTACTACACCCTACCTCTCATTACGTTTTAATTATTGTTGCACTTTTTACGTGTCACTTAACACGATTTACCACAAGAGAAGGGTACATGTCGAGCAACGAACGACATGCCCCAATTATAGGTTGTAGTTTAGTATTTAGGAAGCTATTAGGAAAAATCTTTAATAAAATTTTTGTTCTTAATTAAAAGAAGCTAATGATTTATCAACTGCTACATTTGGGACCATTTCTTGATTCTTTCTTCCAGATTGAGGTCTTTTTTTATATATATAATCGTGAATTATTGAGGCCAACAGTGTTTAATTTTGTTACAATGATGGTTTCCTATTATGCTTAACCTTTGTTAAAGTGTCATTTTAGGAAATAGTACACTGCTAAAATCTTGAAAAATCTGTTTAAATAATCCACTATCCGACAACAAGCCACACAATATCAATTGCTCCCCACGTTCATTAAATTCCCTGTAGTACTAAGAAGATGTCAGTAAATTAATTTTATAACAAATGTGAAGCCGCGGCTTTGATCTTTTGCTGGAAAAGTGCAACACAACGATGCTTCGTGCTACGCATATTCCATCATTTGGTCTTTTTTCAGATCTATGCACTATTGCACACCATGTGTTTGATATAATTAAAAAACAATTTTTTGGGTACTAATATTATTCTTAACAGGTAGATGCAAGATACACGCGTTATTGTGAGCAAATGCAGGCAATGGTGAACTCATTTGATTCAATGATCGGATATGGTGCGGCAGCGCCGTACACGGCGTTAGCACAGAAGGCGATGTCGCGGCATTTTCGGTGCATAAAAGATGCCATAGTAGCTCAGCTGAAGCAGACTTGTAAGTATCTTGGGGAGAAAGATGTGACGGGAAGTGGTGGTTTGACGAAAGGAGAGACGCCGAGGTTGAAAATGCTAGACCAAAAGTTGAGGCAGCAAAAGGCACTTCACCAAATGGGAATGTTGGATTCTGATGCTTGGAGGCCGCAAAGAGGGTTGCCTGAACGATCTGTTAATGTTTTAAGGGCATGGATTTTTGAGCATTTTCTTCACCCGTACGTTCTCCACTCTCACTCTCTCTCTCTCTATCTTTCTTTCTGCTTTCCATTTGATGCCTGCACGCAGACAGTACACTCTGCTACGCACACTGACTAAAGGTTCACAAAAGTTTTCATACTCCTTTAGTATTCTGAACCTTCCTTTAAAGTCTTGAAGCAACGGTCAATATGACCTATTGGTCATCGGCTCGAACTGTAAAATCAGCCACGGATACTTGTATCATAGTAGGCTGCCTAAATGATACCCTCTTGGGGTGCAGCCCTTCCCTGGACCCTGCCTAAACGGGAATGCTTTGTCCATCAGAATATTCTGAACATTTACACTGTCAAGTCTCTTAAAAGATAACAATATTTGGATTAGTAAATCGGAGAATAAAGTAGCTAACTTCCTACAATAAGTTAAAAAAGACTTATAATATAAAAATTTATTGTCAGTGTATAAGTTAAATCTTTCATCATAATTCACACATGACACATCTCTAGGCCTTTTATGTGCATATATATTCCCATTTCTTTCCTTCATTTTGGGTTGTTGAGGAAAATCAGAAAGTCTCCGGCCCCTCAATTACCAAATGCGTATCTTTTATTTTGTCATGAGAGAAAGGGAGGATTTCATGTTTCCTTCTAAGGAGAGGACTGACTTTGCCTATGCCTCAAGTTTATGCATACTCATAGCACACTTTGTGTTAAGCATTTATATAGTAATAATTATACTAATTTTCACAGTCCACTATTACTACTCCATACAATAAGAAAAGAAACCCATTTTGTCCTTAATGTTCAACACTTTTTCTGTAGTTAATTTATAGAAGAGTTTTATAAGGTGGTTCCAATTTTCTTAATATAGTTAAGTGAAATATGCTAGCTAAAAGAGTTTCTCTGTCCAACAATAAAGTTCATTATTAATCTTTGAAAAGTTTTCTTTCTTTGATTCAATTATTATTGTTCTTTCTTATGCACATTATTGTAGCACAAATGACAAATCCAAAAGGAATTATAACAAAAAGTATCTTGAAAGGAAGGACAAAAAATAGCAAATGGCAAGTAGAAAATGAACAATTACATTACAAACAATGTTGTTTTGGATATCATTTCATGGAGAAACAAGTCTTTTAGTTAATACTTCTCTAGACTTATTTCATATCATTTAGGTATAGAATGAGTAAAAGATTATTAATTTTACCCGTATCATTTCGGTATAAAATTTCAATCATATATAAAATAAAATAAAAATCTTTATCACTACAATAACTTTGTGCTAATATTCAGGATCAAAGAATGGGATCACATCATCTAAATATTTAAGTTGATTGAGAGAGTACATTTTTAATCTATTATATCTGAACACGTCTCTCTCGTGTATATCTAATTATTTTTCATGGATAACATGTGAAAATATTTTAAGCTTCTTAGTAACGGTAATATTTGAATCTAGAATTTCTTGCCAGCTCTGATATCTACCTCATACAAAAGATTATTTAATTAAGAAGAAACAAATGGAAATTGGATGTCAAGATCAATATTGCTCGGACTCTGCCGAATATTGTCGTACCTGTATTGAATCCTTCAAAAATAATAATATTTGAAGAATTCGAGCAACGTAAATTTAGACATGGTTGGTGGGTGAATCAGTGGTGCATTGGAATCTTATATATGGATTAGTGCAGACAGAGCAGAAGATATGATCTATTACCATGCAAGAATTGTATTGAGGATTGTTGTCGGATTATGAAATGGGAGGAAAGTGATGTCATTATAAGCCTTTGCTTTTTACACCTTTAATTTGTGTATTCAGGTATCCAAGTGAAGCAGACAAGCATTTGTTGTCTCGGCAGACTGGTTTATCCAAAAATCAGGTACTCATTACATCTTTTCTCTATTACTATATACTATATCAGATGTTGTCATATCTCTTGAAAAGGATAACTCATCTTTGCTGTTGTGGTCATTTATCTGTGCTACTTTTTCTTGGCGCATGTCCTCGATCCGTTATCTTCTTTTACTTATAAGGAATCGAATTTTTTTACGCTTTAATATAACTTACAGTATTAGTATAAACTATTATTTATTTTTAAAATTATTAATTTTACTTCTTATGAATAATTACCTCAAATTGTATTATAAGTTATCTGATAGTGTAAATCTTTTTTTACATTTAAAGTTAAACTCTTTCTTAAACCATGTGTTTTCTTTCTTCGTGATTTTTACTCCTTTGGGCCAAGGTAGATGAGAGAAAAAAGAAAAATAAAAAGAAGATTTTCAGTGCAAAGTAGGAGATATTTTTTTCTATATAAGTACTACTCCACTATTTTGACCTTTTAAAACCAGTTTTTCAGTGCATTCTTCCTGCTACTATTTTAAGAAGATTTTGTAGGAGTAGGATGACAGACCGTAGGACACCTTTGATCAGAGGTGATGCCACATAATTACGTTCTTTTTCTTATAATTATCGTTACAAGGAAAAACCCCAAAACTCTTCATTTTTGTTTTTTGCTTTTGCTTTTCTTATCAATCCTGTGTATATTGGTTTTGCATTTTCTTAGTTTGATAGTTATTTCTTTGATTTCTTCTAAGGAAAAACTTACTTGCGAGTGCCTTAATCCAAAAGATAGTAATTTTAAATAGGAATAATGTTGGAAACAAAACCTAATTATACTGGGTAAAGTTACAAATGTTATTGTAACGTGCTAAAATTTTGGTATTAATTTACTGTCATGGTGGGTAAATTTCAGTAGCTATATGTGTACGTGAAGTTAACTTGGTATATAGGCTTCCGTGTGTCTTTTACAGCAGCAGGCCGTTGCAATTTCTCCACTTCTAGCTCTGATAGTAGTAACTAGTTTTAAGATTTGTTCGAGTAATAAGATAATTCTCAGATTATTTATGGTGTGTATAAAACTAATCTGAAGCTGTTAATTACTAACTACTTTACCAATAATATCGCTATAAACAACGAATATAAATTACATCAAACCTTTACAACATGTAAATGATGCAGCGTAGTTACGTTCTTATAAAACATTATTGAATAGGTAGTTAGGACGTGCATGTTTGATGTGACAATATATATTTGTTTACAAAAATATTTCGGGTAGGAAAAATATATTATACTTTCTAACTTATTCCAAAAATGTGGTTGAGTGTGAACGCATAAAGTGATATGATAACAGCAACATTTGGAGTAGGGATGACAAAGCGACGGGTCGGATCGGACATGTGACGGATCGAAAACGGGTAATGCAAAAACGGATAAATTATTCGATCCGATCCATAGTTTATACGGATAAAAAATACGTTAACCGGCGGATAATATGGATATCCATATTATCCATGACTTGTTGAATAAGATCACTTTTGGGAATATTCCTAGTCCCCCAAATTTGATGAACCCCCAATTTGGGGTTTACAAATATAAAAGTTAAACTCATTAATTATCCGGTGGTTATCCATTTTAATATGGTTCTTATTCATATTCAACCCGTTTTTAAGAAGTTTAATCTCCAACCCATTTTTGATATCGGCAAATGGAATTTCTCATGATTTAGTTCAATTAATATTTAGTGAACTTGTGTTATTAAAAGACTTATTTCAAATAAAACTTCAATGCTTTCATTTGAAACCTTACAGTGCTAGCTGGTTTACCTTAAGTACTTGCATTCCATAGAACTTTCCTCTTTGGATTTTGTTTCCGTTTATGTCTTGTACATGATATTCAAAAACAAAAAGGGGAGGGAATTCAAAAAATAACAAAACATCCTCCGCGGGCTCTCCATTTTAACTCAATGTATTACAAACGAAATGACATTTTTATACTCTAATTTAGCATTTTTAAGAGATATATTCATATACTCACAATTGCATTTTGATTACTTTAGACATAAAAAAAATCAGATTATTAATTATCAGTAAATAATCTGATAAGTGGATTTGGAGATGATCATGTTAGCAGCCACAAGTGGATTATTCATGAGCAGAATTAGCTATGGAGAAAAAGAAAATGAATCCCTTAATTTGTTAATGACATTCTTCATTGACGGGTCTTCTACGCTTCTTATGCGAGACGACATTTTAATCTTGTTTTAGGGATGGAATACTTATATAGAGAGTTTTATACGCCGCGTGCTTAAACTAGGACTATATATTGTGTGGTTGCACCATACATGAAAAATCATGTAGCTAAGTAGCAAAATTTGTTACTAATTGTACTTAGTAATGGATTAGCATAGATTATCAAAAAAAAAATATTAATTATGAACGATTTAACGACGAAGTTCATCACTAATTTCAGTTTCTTAGTAATGACTCTAGTAGTTTGAGTCTGTCAAAGAGCTTCTTCTCAAAAACTTCTTTTACTAATATATCTATCACCCTATTATGTTCCCTATAGCTACGTGCGATAGGTGGTGTTCCTAGTAGTTGCATCAGTGACCTGCTCCTAGTAGACTTACAATTCTATTCCCAATTAATTGTAAGATATTTGTTTATTTAAAGCAATAAAATACAAAAATTAATAATTTTATGAAGAAAATATATTAGGTCATATTAAATGCACCATTACCAAAAGGACTTAACTTGTGTTAGTTGAAGCTTTGTGTCAATTAAGAAAGTATGTGATGATTAATTTGGCTGCTAACTACTGTAGCTAGTACAGTAATCCTATTTTAGAATGGAAAGGTAAAAGGCAGCTATTTGACAAATAGATGCAACATTTTCCTCTGATTTACTGCAAGTATCTGGCAGAGCGATAGATCCAACACTTTTGTCTGATTTACAGTACCCATCATTTAGCATAGGACATTCGCACTGTTGATTTTAGATGATAGTCTGTCACTCTTGCATTAATTTGGTCTCATGTAATTAATGTGTCCTCAACAAATTGAGTGCAGTAGCTAGCATTTATGACTTCATCCACTTTATTAATTACCACTCCTCAACAAGGTGATCATTTTACTTTTCACGCACCATTACGAACTTTTAGGAAAAACAATATATTTATTAAATTAACCCTAATTAATTGTTACATTGACACATTAGAATATGTAAATAAGGACAAATTTTAAAAAATTAAAATTAATTCCTTCTTGATTATATAAATGGACACTTATTTTGAACTAAAATAAAAATGTAAAATGATCACTTATTATGGATCGAAAGGAGTACTGATTTTAGTGTAAATTCTAAATGGTCAAACAATATCACAGTGGATGCTCGTGGTCAATTATTAAAATCTTAGTATTATCTATGTATATATTGCACAATTTGGCCAAAGCCAATGATTGCTTCAACACCCATACCTCCAAAGGTAGATCCGCTGCTGATATATATTCATGGCTTTATGCTGTCAGTGCAATTTGATATGTTGTATCAAGTTAGTTATTTTATTTTTTTTACTGATAAGAAGTTAAAAATTAGGATAAAAGTTAGTGGATAGTTGTGTGTTTTCCTTGGCCATGCTACTATGCTAGTAGTATCAGTGTTAGTTTGTACTTTTTTTATATTGCATGTTGCTACTGCTTCTCTCTTTTCATCTTTCGTTTAATTAGCTGAGAATTTATTAAAAATAATCTTTCTACCTTCTCAAGGTAGGGATAAGATATGCGTACACACTACGCTTCCCGAACTTGGGTTTATTATTGTTATTATTGCTTATCAACATGTTACTCCTATATGTAATGTGATTATCCAAATATACTTTATACTACCAATGCATGAAACTCAAACTCTTTAAGTTTTTTAGGTATCAAATTGGTTCATAAATGCTAGGGTTCGGTTGTGGAAACCAATGGTGGAAGAGATGTACCAGCAAGAAACTAAAGAAGTGGAAACAGATCAAGATCAAGAAGAAGAGGAGCAAGAAAAACAATTATCTGCACAAACCTCAATGCACGACAAGATTAGCAACATGGCTACATCGGCAACAACAACAACAATGCCATTATCAGTAAGATCCGAATTTAATGCTAATGAAAGAGACCCTTCAAAGAACATCATAAATTATAGGCAGTACGCCTTGGGAAACCAACTAATAATGCTCCAAGATGATACCGCCACCGGATCCTCCGCCACACACGACGTTTCAACCACCGTCAACCACTACTTCACGGCGGCGGACGCGGCTGATTTGGTTGCTAATTCAAATACCGCATTTGGTTCTCAGCCAGCTGGGGATGTGTCACTCACATTGGGACTACGGCACTCGGAAAATGTACCAAGGAAGACAACTCAGTTCCAATTAAGAGACTTTGGAGCATATTAATCAACAATTTTAAAGATATAGGAATAAGAAAAGTAATGTAAGCAATTACGTGTATAAGGTTGGGGTACTCAGATATTAATTGTATAAATGGGGAATTGTAATCGTATAATATTTTGGTGAATTTGATACGTAGGTTATTATGTCAAAAAAGGACATGCGGATAATTTCTGGAAATGTAGTGAGTTGAGTGCTATAGTTGGCTAGTTGTTATACACAAATATATCTATGTGCTTATATTTATTCCTGTAGCACTATTTTTTTAGCTGTCGAAATACTTATTTATGAATCTAGGTGAACATGAACTCTGATCAGTAATATTGTCGAGTACTGCCATTAGCCAAATTATTCAACAGAATCACAAAACAATAACTATGAAATAGTATGAAGATAGCTACGCTTTGTCCTTATTGTATTCTCTAGTCGTATACCTATATGAAGTCAATTATATGAAGCTAAACTATTACAGCAATACTATCAACTGTTATTCGTATT